>NC_079159.1:62838253-64038253 GCF_947563725.1 Argiope bruennichi
GATAATAACATAAAATTGATAGAAATATTTTAAAACTTCAAAATATTCCTTCAGTATTAAAAAATGTATATTCTTATTTTTCTAAATTTAGAAATAGTATTCTTGTTCTCTTCCGTTATTTATCTATTTTCTTTAAAAGTTTTATTTTTTTTAACATTTAATATCATTTATTAAAAAATTATAAAATGCTACAATTTTCTTACATTTCAAATAGTGAGTCTTCAATCAGTATTTTTCACATGTCTTTAGATTTTTTAAGCTTATAATTTTTTTGTAAATTCTGTAATATTAATAGTTATAATTCATTAATATTTTAGCCGTTAGAACTATGAAAATTACTAAGCAAAGGACAAAAATAATAGACTATTAATAGTATAATTACGATATTTGTGTGATAATTAAGATTGTATATTTAACAGCTCAATAAATGGGACCTGATGAATCGAAACTTTCAACAGCTATGATACAAATACTATAATTGTACGATGAACTAAATTTTTATGGTATTTTAACTTTCAAGATAATGAAGAAATAATATAGGAAGTAAATAAATCTTGGCTAATATTTACAAATGAGTGGAAGTGGTTTTCCTAATATTTTCTCTATTAAACATACTTATGTATTATTAACCGCATGCCATTAACGAACAATAGTCATGAAAGATCTTATTAGCGTGCGACCTTCAATGTTTTTTGTTTCTTTTTGGTGATCTCTGAGATGCGGTTAATACATAAGCACAAGAATAATGAATAAAGATTTCATCTTTAAATACTAAAAAATATATATACTCGTATAATGAATATACTAGAAAAATATATTAAAAAAACTATTTCATTTCCCTAAGTTGCTACTTTTTGAATTATCACATGGTAGACGCAGAAGTACAGTTCGGCAGACAACCAAGATACAAACTGAAGAGAGAAGAAAATAAAGGTAGATACAAAAGTGAGGAGAATTTTAAAATAATATCAGGGGAAGGAAGTGGTTTCCCGGAGACTTTCTTAGTGGAATCACTAATCTCCTTACTAATAAATATACTTGTGTAATATTAACCACTTGCCTTTGGTAAGCATTAATACTAGAACCTGTTAGCTTCCTATCTATGACGAATAATCGTCGGAATGTTGTTATTACACACCGAATACGAAGGCATCGAATGCGTATTTTGGACTTATTTTTATGACAAATTGAAACTAAATTTTGGCATACAACTACAATTTTAGTCACAAAATCACATTGAAATTTCCTATATTTAAATCATTGCTCTTTTGAGTAATCGCGTTTACATACTTGTGAGAATACAGATAGACAAACTGAAAACGAGTTTGGATCCATATTTCAAAAGTATCTATATGTGAGATATTAAATATGTGTGAAAATTTTTATCCATGAAATCTTTCTTCGCTATCGTGTTAACTTATATTTTTATACCCGACACAATCTTTGATTGGATTTCATTCAAAATCTGATAGAAATCTAAAAATTTGTTGTAAAGACTATATAGCAAATTTCATTCGTCTTGTCTATATTTTCTCTTTCTAAACTTTAAATATGAGAAAGTAAATCAGCAGATTTTATATATTTAAAATAACTGACAAAACCAAAGAACAGTTTGCCCCGATCCATAACCACTAAATTGATTTTGTAAACTTTTTATATCAAATGAAATTTTGTGATCTCAGACTCATAGCACGAGATAAATGATTTTGTATGATCCAAATGCATTTTCCATGCTGATGAAATATCGCAAAAAGATCTGTGGTGAATAGCATATACCCCCGCTGTCCGAGCAATTGCTTTTGCATAATGGTTATGTTACTGGGCTGCTAACCACAAGGTCCCAGGTTCTATCCTCGCGCATCCCAAACCACCACATTGGTGACCTCGGACGATGAACCTTCAACCTTCGTACAACTGTTATGGCGCCATCTACCCGCAACCAAAGACATCAGACTCACTTGACGCAGCAACACAAAAAAAGGCAGCAGCAACCCAAAGTCGTCAGACTCACTTGACGCAGAAACAGCAACCACTCACCCACATACATTCGCCATAACGCTTGGCGCTACTCAAATGGTTACAGGCGCATTGGAATCAACAGCTAATACATCACCACTCCACACCTATATCGTTCGTCTCACCTCCGACTTACTAGAGGGAGAGTATGTGGTGTATAGCTTATACGCCAGTTAACAGCTACGCTACCCGAGCAATTGCCTTTGTACTGTGGTCATGTTACTGGGCTGCGAGCCAAAAAGTCCCAGGTTCTATCTTCACTCCTACCAATCCGCCACAGATCTTTGGCTGAATCCGCAAACTCCAACCACTGTTCCGATTTTGCTGTTTTTTTCCCCTACTCTTGCAAAGTTTAACTTTTAATAACTTTTTAAGTAACTTTAAATATTAAACATTTTGAGGTACAACTGAAGTTTAATCATCCCAGCGAACGATCTGGTTGCCAAAAAGAAATTAAAATAATTATTTTACATATGTAGAACACTTTTTTCAGCAAGCCACTTCACTGTAGTCGCATGTTATACCGGTTACCCCATTAAATGCATCTTACTTAATTTGAAAATTTTCTTATTCAGTATATCTCACATTTATTTCAATATGTGTGATTTTAACATTGCTGATTTCATGTGATTGTTTTACAAAATGATCCTTTGATACAACTGTCTTTTTCACTTTAATTGACAAAAAAAAAAACAGCCATAGAGAAAATCTCATCTGAAATGTTGAGTGATAAAAACATTAAAACAATAAAACTATAAAAAAAATTTAATTAAAAAAACCGTTTCTTTATCAATGCAATCTAATTGGCTTTGCGGCTCCAACTGTATTAATTGTTTATCTCCTAGGATTCAAGTATCTGGAGGAATTATCCATCTGAAACACCCATTTGAGAGTTGATTTACTTAAAGACAGTAAAAATGACAAATCCCTATTTTAATTTATGATTCTTAAATTCTAATTAATCAATGCCAATTTTTGAAAAGATCAAATAATTTAAATTAATTTAATTTTGTATAGTTAAATTATACTTGGACTTTCTAATTGCACGCATATTAATGACATCAAGTGTGATTTTGGCTATAAGATGAAATTCAATGATAGCAGGTTACCTGATTTAAGTAAATTTGCCTCCTGGTCTCAAATTATTCCAATGTTAGTAATTATGATATCAGAGTATTAACTATATTGTAAAATTATAAATATTTTATATTTATTTATAAATAAAATTAAAATGATTGCGAATTAATAAATTTTTGTAGATTTTATTTATTTATATATAGTTTGAAAATATATAAGATTATAAATAAATGTATAAATAGTAAACTTACATAATTAGTTCGAATTTTTTTAATATTCTTTACTTATTTTATTAAATTTAACAGCTAATAAAATATTTTAATTACAAGATTCAATTATATCCTCAGATTTCGAACCAAATTTGGCAAATTGTTTCCTAAGAATTTATTTAGAATACGAAAATAACGAAATTAAAACTGAATGTTTCGCTATACATAAGACTAAGGCTTCCTTAATTTATTTCCCACATTTAAGAACAATTCATATTTTGGGGAAACTATTGTCCAGCAGAATAAAATGAAATAAATGGTGCCTAAGTGATAACCCCAAAAAATAGAAATACAAGTACTTGTCATGCTATTAACCTAAATTCTTTGGCAGATAAGCAAAAAGAAAAAAAAAACCTTATGAAACAAGATTATTACCTTATGAAACCTTATTCTGTTTATTCAAACTACTAGTTAAAATATGGTTGTTATTTTTTTTCCAAAAACATTTGATTTTTTTTTTTTTAATTTTCTTCTTTAAACCCTGAGAATAAAATATATGAAGAAAATAAGAACTGAGTCAAGCCTTCAAACATTTTATACTTTGTCTCAAGCAAATAAAAAATTCCTTTTCAATCACAATACCCGAGAAAAGTTCAATTTCATCATAAGCTTCTGTCAAGACGATTGTCAGAATTTCCCTATTCTTCTTATTATACGACTTCAATGGAAACAATATAAACCTATTTTTTATATTCGTTAAATACTGAAAATAAGAGGTTATTGAACCCAGATTTTAAATCCAGCTAGTACAATGAGCTATCAACTCAACAGAGAAATCATCTCAACTCTCCTTGTAATAAATTAAGTTTGCCTTCGAACGTCTCAATTAAAAGTTTCATAGTCATTTCACTGGAGCAAACGCAATGATGTTTGGACATGAATTCGCATTCTCTTGGTTGCTACTTGTATAACTGTAGAAAATTCTGAACTGAGAATTGAAATTCTATGTCGATATTGAAGAATTTCTGAGTTTCATATATTTAAGTATTGAGAGAAAGAAGTCTGTCAGGAATTTCTGATATATATATATATATATATATATATATATATATATATATATATATATATATATATATATATATATAGATAGATAGAGAGAGAGAGAATTATTATTGTGTAAAATCATTCAGTAGTGATACGGTAGAAAAAGCCGAGTGCTCAGAATCATGGAAAAAGATACTTTATATGAAAAGAATGCATGATGCACAGTTGGGATGACATCCGATTTGTACACAAAGAAAAGCGCTTATAGAAACTCACTCACAAGTAGATACAACACCGCACTAGCACTCAGGTGATGGTTAAAGATCTCTCTCTGCGATCAACTCTACAAAGAGAGAATTTACAGTTGTATATGCGCCTCTAATTATATAGCTTCTGAGTCAGGGCAGAAAACGATCTTCAGATTGTGTCGTCAAGGCTATCTTCAACATCAGAGGTTACTGATTTGGCATCCATTCAACATTCATTAAATGTAATTGTAAATTTCGCTTTCCTGATACTAATTGCACATGAATATAATAGTACGATTTGCAATAATATTGTCGCTGTAAATTTTTTTAAATAATTTCAGTTCTACATATAAAGCCAAAGCTAATACCACTGTATAAAATGACTATATCTATATATAGAAAAATCTTGCACAAACTTTATTTTTTCTTTTCAATAATCTCAAGAGCAAAGAGACACTTTTTCGATATTGCTACAGAAGCAAAATCAGAAAAAATGACCTAATTCATAAATATATTATTTGTAATTCATGATTTAATCATAGATACTGTACTCGTAAACAACTGCTTCTACTTTTGGTACATAAAATGCTATTTTATTAAGAATTATTATGCATACAGGAGGTAACCTCCTGGGGGGGGGCACCTAGAAAGGAGGATGAGATGCTTCCGATATGGTGGTTGTATCTCGCCACACTGGAGGGTACACAAAAAAGGTGGGGGATCTGGCTCATCCCATCTATTACGGGGCGTACTTCCTTCCGGAATGGTTGTACCGTGGCCAATGATGGCCCTTAGGACTCAACCATAGTTCCCGCAGTATTGCTGTTGCGGCGGTCCGGTCATTCAGTTTTCTTTATCTGTGTGCCTTCGTGGAGTTGGAGAGTCAGTGATATGACTATACATATCAGAGGTTATCAAAATAATGGAACACCTGAGACTAAAAATATTCTTGAATGCGCATCGTAAGCATTAAAATATAATAATAGCCACCAGTTATTTTTACAAATAGCAATGTATGTGTGTTAGCTTTATTAAAGATCTGTAATTCTTGGATTTTTTTCAAAAATTTGAAATGTCAGACCTCTCAGATTTTCAAAGAGGCCGAATTGTTGGAGCCCGTCTAGCTGGGGTAAGTGTGACCGAAACATTCCAACTTTTAGGCGTTTCTTGAGGTATGGTGTCTAAAGTTGTGACAGCATACACACAGGGCAGTAAGATAAGCAAAGCAAAATAGCTGGCGGAAAGAGAAGCTGAGTGAAAGATACCGACGGGTATTGAAGCGGATTGTAATGTCTAAAAAGCGAACAACTGCAAAAAAAAGTGACCGCAGAGCTCAATACCCACTTGGATTATCCAGTATCAGTGATTACAGTTAGAAGGCACCTGCATAAACAGAACGTTTATGGCAGAGCAGGAATTTCCAAGCCACTTGTCACATTATTTAATGGTAAACGTCTTCTATAGTGGTGTCACACTCACAAAACTTGGTCGATTGATAAGTGGAAGAAAGTAATATGGTCTGAAGAATAGTGAACAGGACTGGTGCACATTTGGAAGACACCTGCACAAGCGCGATATCGTGATTGTCTCCTTCCAACTGTCAAGCATGGAGGCGGATCTGTCATGATATGGGTAGACATGTGATTTTCTATTGGACCGATCGTAACTATGAAGGACGGATCACTGGGGAGAAGTATAGAGAAATTTTAGCCGACCAGATCCATCCTATGATGCAAACTTTGTTTCCTACAATAGATGGAATTTTCCAGGATGATAATGCATCTATCCATGCAACGAGACTTGTCCAATCATGGTTTGGTGAACACGATGACTGAAGTTAAACATCTGCCTCGACCCGCATAGTTACCCGACCTCAATATAATTGAACTGCTATGGTCTATTTTAGAGTGTTCAATACGGAATCAATATCCTCCACCGGCATCTCTCCCTGAAGTTACACAATATCTCCAGGATGAATGGTACAATGTTCCTCTAAACAAGATTCAACACCTGTATGCATCGATTCTTAAGCGAATCCAAGCTTTATTACATGCCAAAGGTGGTCGGCACCATACTAATAAAGAATTCTTTATAAATCTAAGGTGTTTCCAATTTTTTTATAACCACCTGTATCCATTAACGAACAGAATTTCATCCATAGTTAAAACCAGAATTTATTTTTATGTGAATCTTACAATGTTTATAGTCGTTATTTATTACTGATATTTATGAATTTCATGAATTAAAGTTTGATTTATTTTGTTGCTGAATACTTTATTCATTTGAATTCTGGAATTATGTTTGAATCTTTGAATCGGTCAGATTCCAGTTTTAATTGGATGATTTCTTTTATATTAATCGGTTTCTTTCAAATTTCTATTTATAAATGATGTAAATTTAAACTTAATGAAAAAATTTAATTAAATTAAAGCAATAAATATTTAAAGAAACTAATTATAAACAGAAGTGTTTTTGTAAAATTGTTGAATTCTGAATGTTCCTATTGTGTGAAGGGAATCTACAGTTGAACTATGATTAAATATTTAACATAATTTCTGAAACTCAACTAATTTATCTACAAAATCAAATTGCTTACAAATTAAAATTTTACAAAATGGAAAAAACATGAGTTCATTGATGATAAGTTTACGAATTTGAAATAGGTTCTCACTTTCTTTTGGTGAGTATAGCAATATTGCTATTCAAAGCATATATATTCAATATGTATTCAAAGCATATGCTTTGAATTTTAGTTACCTTCAATCACATGCTAGAAAGGGCTTCATAATGAGTTGGGATGTAACTGTAATTGATCAGTGATTTAACCAGTTTACACCTAAGCTGACGCTATGATAGTCTTCCAAAGGGATTATTCCAATTACATATATGACATATACAGAGGCAAACGACTATGCATATATATATATATATATATATATATATATATATATATATATATATATATATATATATATATATATATATATATATATATACCCACTAAAGTGAATAAATCCGTTAAAGTGCGGAAAATTGGTTCATTTCTCAAATTACCAAAGAAATATGCGAATTACCTAGATAATCTGCACATTACTATTAAATTAGTTGATAGAATCAATCATCAATGAATTGAAAACTTATAATGCAAAGAAACACACGGTTTAACATAGTATTACAATTAAGAAAATAAATTTACGAAGCATATGATTAAATTTTGCTTGCAGGCGTCCTGGCATAGAGGTAGCGCGTCTTCCCCGTGTTCTGAGTCTCGGTTCTGGTATGGTTGTTCCTGTTCTGTGTCCTATCTATGAAGTGTGTGAATGACGCCCCCCTGTAAAAAGGGGCTGTGCAAGTGAATGTGACGCATGAAGTAATTAAGTCGCACTCTTGGCCCTAGTTAGTACTACTGATAAAGCAAGGGACGCTCTCTTGGCTTAAATCGCTGACCGATCTGTCATCGGGCTTATAAAGTGTGTTAACTAACAACAACAAATTATGCTTACTTATTAGTGAATTATAAAGATTGGTGGTACTTTGAATTGCATAACAATTGGTTTTTGTGAGGCGCACACATATTTGTGATACATTTAGATTTTCAGTCCTAGAAAGTAATTGAGAAAAGAAAATTTTTGAATTTTAACAATACAGAAGCCGCTAATGTGCAAGCTACCTAATTAAAATGCAAAAAAAAACTCTTGATTCTACAGTTTAACGGAGCCAATTAGTTAATCTGCAATTATTTCGGTAATCTGCACATTAATGGCTTTTGAGCTTTAAAGCAAACATATACATATACACAATTCTAATATATATATATATACTACTTTCTTAAAGCATCAATAATAAAACAAATATTCTTATTATTTAAAAAAAAAAATCAGCATTTAATTTCAATTCGAAAGTATGTCAATTTCAAAATTTCATTTTTCTTGTTTAATTTTTACTAAATATGCCTCAAAATTTATTTCTTCTATAGCCAAATAAATGCATTCCTATATAATATACAGTTTTTCAAATTACATGCAGTACCTAAATAGTAAAATAATAAAGGCAGTAGTGAGATTTCATTTTTTATTTATTTTATTTTATTTTATTTATTTAATTTTTGGATTTTGCAATAGATTAACGAATCTATGTTGTTTGAAAGACCGTTAAAAAGTAATTTCCCTGGTTGTAAATTCAACTTTTTGTTACTTAAAGAGATTTTAAAAGAAGCTTTCGCTGTGGAACTTCATGTTCTTCTTTTCTTCCTATCTGCCAACATAAGATTTTGTTTTATGCAATTATTTACACGTTTCTTCCTTTGTCTGCTCGTAAAATCGATTAAGAAAGAAACAGAATTCCGAAAAAAATTTTAATGGTATTTAAAGATAGTTCGAGGAAAGGAATTTTTTTTCTTCTGATTTCTTAGATAAAGAGAAAACTACCTCAAAGCAAAAATATAAAAAAATAAAAAATAAATAAATAAATAAAAAAATAGATTTTTATGATAATAAGAGATGTTTCCAAATATATATATATATATATATATATATTGTCGAGAAAAGATTTTTCAATATTTTGTATGCAGAATTTTAAAAAGAAATATAAAATCAAGATTTTAAAGGACAATTTGGAAGCCTTAAGAAATTCCTTTTCATAAGCAAATTAATAAATTTGAGACAATAATTTTAAATATATGAAAAAATAATATTTTACAAATTATGCAAGAAAATCTGGCCTTAATAAGAATTTATTGGTTATAAATAATTTGTCTTATTAATGCTGGGTTTACACTCTGCCAGTAGCAACGCATGAATAGAAAGGAACAGATTTATTTTTGCCAGAATTTCATAAAGTAGATTCCAGTATTCCATCATGCTCGTCTACAAATTACCGTTTTGGCGTCTCTGAATTTTTCTTTTTAACTGCTTATCGTATTAATATGGTGGGTATTTACACAAAGAAACGTGTTAATATAATAAAAAAAAAAGGTCAACATATCTAAATTTGGAAAACTATAGAAAAGGAATAGCAATAAAATGGAAAAAAAAGGAAACACAACTTCGCATCAAAAAGAACAAAGAGCAAAGAATGTTGGAATTTATCTATGATAAGTCATCAATTTTTTCACGCCAAAAAACCCGCCAAATTGTATAAATGCATGCGCAGTAAGAAAAAATACAATATAGCGGCTTATAGTTGTCCAGTCAGGACAATTACTTGCCATCGACGGAACAGCATTTTTCAGCCTTTCTACGCATATGCTGCCTGCTTGCCATCTTATAACTGGCCGAATGTAAACAATGCATAAATTTAAGGAAATTCTTGTTATTTTAGATAGAGTATTTGATATTTCTTTTAAGGATTTGTGAAGGACAAATTACGTTAATACATATATTTTTTTAATTCTAATTAATTGAATTTCGAATTGAAATTTACGCAAATAGATTTAATCAAATAAATTATGATATAATATATTCATAAAATTAAAAATTATTTTATCAAACTATTTCTAAAAAATTGGTTTGTATTAGGAAAACACAATTAAGTTTCATTTATTCAGAGTATAGAAAATGAGTATTCCCAGTAGTTATATAAATTTCTTTAGTTAATTTAAAACGCATATCTTTTGTAAGCATTATTCTACTTCTAATTAATTTAAAACACTCACCAATTTTTCATAAAAGATTGTCACACAAGTTGAATTTATTTATATAGGTGATTTATATTTTCAGATTCTGTGATATTCTTCTGTGTATAAGCCATACTCAGAAGAATTTCATTCACTTTTAAATGCTTAAATAATATAACAAATTAAGCATTCCGCCATACACAGTTCCTTAACCTAAATAATGCAATATCAATAGTAATTATCTGCATTTATCGTAACACATTTGAACATAGAAAATACAAACATAAAAACAATCTAAATTTAATAATCCATAGATATTAGATATCTTTTAGTTAAAAATCTATTTATTCACTTATATGTCGTTGAACAAGAAAAATTCTAAGATTTGGAAAATAAGATGGATTAAATTTGGTATGTGATAAAATAAAACTATAGATATGGATTAAATTTAGTTCAAAGTGTGTTTTTTGGAAGCTGCCTTCTTTCCTCTTTTATGCCTATTAGCAAAGTAACTCAACAATGCAAAAAATATGCATAGGTAAAAATCTTACAGATAGTCTTTATCGTCAGAATTACAGAAAGGGGACAAAATTCAATATGTGAACATAATTTTCAGCAATTAAACCATGTAAATATTTGCAAAGCAGTGTGTATATGAAGGAAAATATTTAAAATCACAATTCCATAGTAGGATGAAGTTTAGTATGTTATCTATGATCCTCAATTAAAGATACGTGTTAACACTTGGACCTAATTGGTTGAAAGGAAGGGGCCAAAAATGCTGATTCAATCATCTCGATTTATACTTATAAACACAGATTACCAGAAAGATTTTCTTAAAATACAAGTACGTCGAAGGGAGCACACTTCCGCTTAGTTAAAAATCTATCATGACAATTTTAACCCTTCTCTATTGTTGTAGACATCGATCAGCATGTGAGGAGATATAACGAAAACATCTATCCCCGCCATACTGATGCGTCCGGGGTGAAGTGAATGATTGAGAACCTCCACAAGAGCAATGCCAGGCACTAAGATGAATGCAAAATTATCCTCACTACGACGCGACTTATTTCTCTACCGCTCAAGAAGGAGGTAAGACCTAAAATTAATAAAGAGGTCATTCAACTTCACACCATTTAGGACCTAGCGGGAGAGCGAGCATCTGCTTACTTATGGCCAACTTACCAACTTCTCATTGGTCTTATTAATTATTTTAGGTGCCCCAGGATATACGGAGAGAAATTCAACAAGTTCGATAACGAATAATGACATTTTATTCCCCTCGAAAACATGAATCACAAATCGCGAACATAGTTGTAGTGTGCACAGACTGAACGCTTGGGAGAAGTAGTAACTCACATGCAAAGGCAAGTAATAAACAATCGAATCATTATAAAACAAACCAATGAAAGTGCAGATAGAGAATATCATCTACGACTAACATTCCAAACAGATATATGACGTCCATATGAACGCCTCCGTCTCTATAGGCTCCAGACAGAGTTTCGCATTTTCTTGAAGGATCTTCAAGTTTCGGCTATCATTAGAGATAGCACCAAATTTCCTGAATTTCCTAAAATATTCATTTTTGTATCCAAAATTGGTGTCATTGACCTTCATCTATCTATTCAGCATTCATAAAAATATCTGTGAACCTCTGTTTCTAATTATTAGACTTTCACCGCAGGGAATTGATAATAATTATAGAATAACAATATACATTATCTACAAAATAACATTATCTTTCTATTAAGTTCTTTACCATTCCAAATATAAGTACTGTATGCACGAACGAATTAGAATTATATCATGAAGTTCTTTTTAGTCTTTTATATAATTAGAATATCTATTAAGCATTTGTGAGAAATAAAAATCAAATAAGAATAAATTTATCCTTAAAATTATTAAAAATCCAATCAGTTACTAAACTTTTTTGGTGCATTATTGTTTTTCCTATTTTCATATTCGTTTCTTTACCCTTCATAGCAGTTAATGCTTTTAGATTATCAAAAAATAAAATTTATTACTTATTCTAATTATATTTTTACAAGATGGCTCAGATAATTTTGAGCAGCGGAAAGAAAGAGATAATTCATTTACTGTCCCAATTTATAAAAAAATTAAGAATTACTAACTATTTAATTTAATTGGAAACTGCCTTTCAGCAATATTTTTTTATGGCGGCAAACAGGAAATGCTTTATTTTTTTTCCTTTTTATCAATAAACATTTTAATCCATTAAATAAATATATTTTGCACAATTCTTTTCAAGATTATTGTATTTATTATTTTAATAGGTAGTATTTTAAAAAATCAAATGCAGGCAATGGGTATTTTAAATTAATTATTTATACAATAAATCTTACCAGTTCAACAAAAAATAATAAATTAATTAAATTCTTACAGGATGTGATTATATGTTATGTACTTTGAGCATTTAATGATTTAAAAAGAACAATTGCTTGGTAAACAGAAATATAAGGAAAAGAGATTTTCTAAAGTGATAAATGCATCATTGTGGAACAGTTATTTTCTTTTTCAAATGCTTTGCGGTTCATACCAACAAATTTAGTATAAAATATGCATGTTCAGAAAGAGTCTCGGATATTCCAAAACCAAAAGCATTTTTCATCAAATAGTCAACAAGACGTTAAAAATGAAACAAAGAAGCCAACGCGGAAGTATAACTTAAATTTATTTTATCGAAACAATTTTTTAACTCAACTCACAGTTCCAATACATTTTAAGTATGCAAGATAAAATGTTATTTTAATGTAGCAAAAAAGAAACAATAACGAATTATCTGAAGAAAATGTGACATTTCCTTTTTTTCCAATTTTCTGCTTAGATTTTTTTTCATATACATCGACCCTGTCTGTTAATTATTTTTTGAATTACATGCTTAACCGGTTTCGAAGAAATGCACAAAATTCGAACACAAAGCTTATAAATGAAAACATAAACGGAATAAAAGTTGCGTTTTTTAAAATTTTGCCGAGGATTTTTCTAAAATAACGAAATGAAATTTAGAGCAAAATCATTTAGGAATAATCGACGATGACTTTTCGGAAGTAAACAATGACATTGTTCTTTGAGATGTCGTTTTTTTTTTTTTTTCATTTTATACGTGAACGTAATCGGACATGTATTGCATTTAAAAGATTTACGATAACAATATTATTTGATTAGTTATTTTAAATACAGTCTTTTGAGTGTATGAAACAACCCTATTTCTCTTGCAAAAATAACACTAAAATATACCAATAGACTTAATAGTAATATACATGCAAATTGTCATTTTTTCAGAACTAAATCCTTTAAAATCCAGATGAAATTTGAAATATAATTGTCTCAAAATTCATTAATATTTAACTGTTGCTTAAATTTATATTTTCTTCTATGCTTGAAAAATCTATGTAAATCATTTATTAAAATTATCCAAAAAGTAACGTACGTTCCAAAATTTATAACACAGCTGCTATGCCCAAAAATAGGTTTACTCGCCTATTGATTCATATTATCGTTCAGACAGAGACATAATTGTTAAAGAAGACAAGAGAGCAGTTTTTCCTACTGGGTTGAAATGTTTAGGAAAAACATTTCATTCCAATGGATTCTGGATATATATCAACCCAATGGATTTAATAACTGGATATCATATGTAATGTTTGTTTCGTTATTATTGTTACAATGTAAGTTCAAAGTTATACTTATAAGTAAGTCACTTATTTAAATTTGTTTTAAAATATGTTTATAATCTCCTGGTTGAAAGTGGTACTATTGCGCGGTAAATAATTTTTATTTATATAAAATAATGTATGAAGAGTGTTTATATGAACTTCGTGTCAAACATTTCTGTTTCTGAAGTTATAGAAACATTTGTTAGTCTCTAGGTATATCCATTTGTAAAACTTTAAGAAAAGACGCTAAACTTGCTGAAAGAATCTAGATTAAGTTACAGTGATTAGTGTTGAATTATAAGAATGATTTCATTTTCTATAGTGAAAATATTTAATTACAAATATTTGAAGAATTATACAAATAATTAATACAAATTTCTATTATATAACATTGTAATGCAAATCAGTAGTAGCGATTTTCCCGAATCCTCCTCCCCCCCCCCCCACAAAAAAATAAAATTGTAGATTTGGTGCATGGCCATCACCATCATGAATGCTCAGGTTTTTATTTTCAGTCTCCTAAACCAGAGTTTGGTGCTTATTTAAATAGTAAAAACAATCGCAATTGCATTTTCGATCCCTGTTCTCATCAACCAATTGAAACCAAATTTTGACACCTAACTTCTAATTCTCTGACCAGATCACATATCAAATTTCATTCAGTCAAAATGTCGAGTGCTTGTTTTATGTATGCATGCGAATGTATAAGTAAAAATATGGTCAACGCTTAGTCGTATTTTATTTAAAATCTGTTTTACTCACTACATTTCATTTATACAATTCGTAGCAAATTCGATTTATTGGTCAGATGGATGATCAAACTTTTTGAGAGATTTGGTTCAAAAATTGTGAAAGTCTACACCTTAGATTCCAAAAAGGGTATACAATTTCATTTTTTTTTTCATATCGTTATATATTTGAATTACCGCGTTTACCTACAGTCAAAAGTACAGACGAGAAAACCGTTGACATAATTAGTTCAAAATTTGAATGGAATCAACCACTTCCATATTAAATCTTTATACCAAATCTCATCTATCCAGCACTAAGATTTTGTACTTATGTATGGGCATTCAGACCTCTTGTGAATGAACTTCTTTCAAAATTTGATAAAAATATAAGAAATTTGTGTAAAAGCCACATTCGATTTTTTTCCGTCTAGTTAGTAGCGTTTTTGAGCTATCGCGTTCACAAGCAGACAAACATATATAAACACAAGTTGACTACTCCGATTGATCCTGAGGCACACGGACAAATAAGAATGACCTGGCCATTACTACAAAATTGGGGGGGGGCTAATGCTGAGTACTAAGGCCATCACCGATAACCGTACAGCCCCTCCCATGGGAGGTACATCCAGTCAGAGGTTGGGGGTTGTCAACAATACACCAGTTCTGTGCCCACTCGGGTGACGAGAACCGACAACTATTCCGGAAGCTTCTCATCTTCATATCTGAGGTGCATCACTGTGGGAGAGACAGAGAGATATATATAATTCTAAAATTACACTTCTCAAGCTAAAGATGGGATGAAATTCGGAGATGGTGTTAAAATCTCGCGTATGATTTATTTTTATTTATTTATTATTATTATTATTTTGTGTGATTACAACACTTTCTCACTGTAAGTATCTTATAAGAGAAAATAAAAATGCGATGATTTTTGTTGAATCTCTTTGGTATTTATGAAAATAGGCAGCAAGAACCTAAAATTATTTAAATAGGTTTAAACAGAATTATTCTTCAATACCCTATATACTAAACATTAATTTTTTAGTAATATCTACATGATATTACTTTATATAAGATCATTCTACTAAAACTAGATATTTCAATATCCTTGAGATTAAATTTTCTCATTCTTTAGCTAGAAAAAATAAAATAAAAATCATAGCAAGAATTATTGAGGGTGGTGGTGTAATGGACGATTGAACGAATTTCAGATACAGGCATTGTTTTTTGATTAATAGAGATTTCCGCATGGAAATCAGTTTTCCTGTTTTTACTTCAATTATTTCATTAAATATTCTCAAAAAAATTATTTTTAAATAATATAAACAATATATTCGTACAGTTTAACTAACTTTAAAAAAAACTGAAAAAAATGAAAAAATGATTTCTTTGAACTTTTTTTCAATTAATGAAGAGCTGTTAAAAAGGTTTATCGGATATGAATCTTATTTTATATTTTGTTACTTAAAGATTCACCAAAAAAAATCTTCAATTTATTTTCCATGTACGCTAACAAATGAATTTGTTTCATGTAATTATTTACAGTTCTTTTTTTTTTATTCTAATTTCCAAAATGTTCAGCAGAATGTATTTCTAAAAAATAATCAGTTTTGTCACTTAAGGCAGTTTATTTTCCCATATGTTTAAAAAAAACCAAACTACATTATCATGAGGGAAAAAAATTGCTGCCTTTAAAGCGCATTAGAAAGTCTTGATAAATGTTTTCTTCACTTTAAAAGAAATGTTTTATTAATAATTTATGTAAAAGGCATATATGTTTTTAAAAGTCAGGAAAAAATCAGAGTTCTTAGTCAATCATTATTTTATGATGAGGAATTTGAAGTGACTTTCAAAGAAATATTTCAGAAAAAAATTTATAGAATATATAAAACAGGAAAAAAAATTCCAAGTATAAAATTAAGTACAACTAAAATATTAATATAAATATATTATAAATTAAAAATTGACTAAACATAATTGAAATTCAGAGTTTGTTCTTTATTTTTGAGTAAATTTGGAATTTCTATTAAAATTTATATATTCTGTAATACGCCATCAAGAAATATTTTTGCTGGCGGTGATTTAAGAAAGTAATTTCAGATGTAAAAAAAAAAAAAAAAAATTCTCATTTAAATTTTTTATTGAATATTATAATCTTCCGTATATCTTCACGGGAATTTTATTAAACTTCTTTTATAAACATCTTAGCTTTTTAAATGATGAATTTGAATAAATCAGATAAAACCTTTTTTTTATAATTACATAAGGAAATCTGCATGAAAATAACTATGGAGACTAAATAGATATTCTGATTTTTTTAATCGAAACACGATAACAGCATATACGCTTAGCAAAATATAATCAGAATTTTTTTTTCATGAGTGATTGTAATCATTTTATAAAATAGTTTTTTTAAAGGTAAGTTTACACATGCATAGAAAAAGATTTAAAGGGGAAAAATCCCATTTAATAGTGTTTTCTAGAATCTCATTAATTTATATCAGATGTAAAGCTACTATATTTAAAAAAAGCAGTCTTTGTCCACTTTCTGACTCACTGGAGATTATTCATTGTTTCTGCCACTAAGTAATTTTAAGATTTAAATTTTGACATACAGACAAGTGAGTTATTTTAATATCTTTCAATTCATTTTGATTATTCTATATATTTACATTACAGAAACGAGTCCCAAAAGATCAGAAATCAAAAGAATACTTGTTTGGGTAATCTATTTATAACTGCATGGTGTCTATTTCATTACTCTACCTTCTACGATATTAATTTTTCCTTAAGTTTTCTCATGTAAAATTGCGAAGATAGTAAACAGAATATTACTTCTTTTGTTTTTAATATTATAAAGAAATCACGCGATTAAATATTGGATGTAACTATGAAAACGCTTTGGATCTCCTTAGAACAATGAACGTGGTTGTAAAAATTTATGTAAAAATATTTTTAGATATGCCAAAATTCATAAAATGTTTTATGTCAACCAATTTCTATCGTTAAATAAATAATATTTAGAAAAATGTGATCACAAAATGGTACTTTATAATTGCTGTAAATCCTCACCATATTATTATTTCCACAGCTAACCTTTATTTCTTGTTTGTGATATGTATATGGATTACCATGTTACTCTCTATTGTTTATTTTCGTCTACAACTAACTTAAGTTTCAATACCTAATTTATAATCGTCCTGAAAAATATATAGTAAGCAATAATTATCAAATAATAATAAAGAGAAAAATATGGAAAATTATATTATATTGTTACGGAATTATTCCGTTGGGTTCTTTCTCCGATTTGATAGTCGATGAAACAAACAGTCCTTCAGTAACAAACGACGACGTCTATTGAACACGAAGACATAGAGTCGACAAATGCTCAGACGAGACGAAGACAGGCAACACACTACAACAAACAGTAGATCACAAGTAGTAATAATAACCATAGCATATAAAGTGGCCAGACAGAATTCAGCAGAAGGAGGGAATCTGTGTAGCTTCACTCTACAATCTCTCCAAACGTCTGCATTTTAACCCCTATCTCCTCGCTTTAGCTGTATCCAACTGTCGACACACTACTACACGACTGGCTACTCCTTACAGAACTCAATGCCGCTTTCACAATAAATTTCGGGACTTGGCACACAGCTCAGTTCAGCAATCGCTTGAGCTCCACACAACGCTTATTCTGCGCTGGACTATTCCGCAGTTGCTTCGTTATGCTCTCGAAGACTCGATACTTGACAACGATTCGTTTCACGATTATGATTCTGGTTAACTGCAGCTTGAGACCGCCATCCTTTTATAGTTTCCGGGAGGCGGACTGAGAAGGTTCTGGACCAATCAGGCGTTTTTCTGTTCCTATTGGGTCTATTTCTAAAATTCTGGAAGTTTCCAGTAATATCTATTTTGTTCCCAAAGTCGCCAAATGAATGCCAATTTTGTCGCCAAGCTCTGATCACTGACGCGGCATCCGATCAGCACCCAACATAGCTGATCGTAAAGCAGTCTTTCCAGTGATGGAACCAACCGTGTTGAAAAGCAACATTATATGTTTTTAACAAAAATTTTCCCCCTGAAACAAACACTCGAAAATCTGGGAAATTTAATATAAAAATCTCACTATTTTTTCATTTTTCAAAATATATGTGGCCTATATTTACCAGATTCCAATGTGGTATTTTGTGATAAAAACTTTTTTATAGAGACACTAGAAAATTGTAGGTTATTTGCTTATTATTTGAAGAATAGATTAATACAGAAGGAGCTGGTTACTCCAGTAATAATTATCTATGCAGTCTTTCAAAAATTAAAAAACTTTCTATAATTTTTGTCTGTTCTCCATATAATACCCTTAATGCTTAATGTTTTTTGTCTGCATTTTTTTATTATAAAATACTTCTTAAATTAAGCGCATTATTTTGCAGAATAGTTTTATTTATCAAAAAACTTCATGATATTTCTTTTTTCTTTTATCTATTTATGTTAATGATTATTTTTCATGTCATATTAGTCACCTTTTTAATTATGTAAGTGTACTAAGCGAAACAAATGTCTTTTCAAATGTGATACATGCAGAATGTACCATAATTTCAAAAAAATTATTAAATATAGTTAGTAAACAGTTTATTAAGAAATTAAGCAATAAGATTTTCAAAAATCAATTTTCTAGCAAAATATTTTTGCCAAATATTAATGACGTATTTCATATTTTTATACTTTCCTTTACGTTAGCAGTAGCTATAAAAATAAAGTGATGGTTTTTATGCAACTTTGCCCGCTTCATGAGAAGAATAAAAACCTTAATTTATTGAAACTGACTTCCCTGAAATATTATTGTTGCATTCTTTATCAATTCTTTGATTAATCAAAATTAATTAGGGAGTCATTGCTAATGAAGTAACAATTTACAAAAATCAATATATATGTTACGTAAGGATTTACACCAAATGTTTAGAAAATACGTTCTTTCAATTTCAAATTTATGGGTGGGGGGATGGAAAAAGATTCGAATGAAGACTTTTAATGTATAATACAAATAATGAGCCTTGATGATAATGAAGAAAATCATAAAACTAAAATAACATAGCTATCAAGACAATAAAAATAACAAACAAAATAAAACAAAATCTGTAGGTATTAGAAATGTATTTAAAAAATATAAGCATCTTAATAAACTGTAAAATTTAACACTACAAATTAGACCCTAAAAAGTTAAAAAAGTTTTTGAATACCTTGTGTAAATACGAGAGCTTGAAAATTTTAAAACTTTTAGAACAACTTGCTGAGTTATTTTTAAATAAAATATGCTTGCTTAGCTACATCTTTATAACTATAAACAACTTAAAATTCGACAGCCAAGCATAAAATATCTGAGCAGAGTTTTCTGAAAAAAATGCCCGCTATACTTCATTTAAAGCATGAAATATTGATTGACATGCATTATTTAATGAGCGCAGTTTATGTCGTAGTCATGAAAAAAACGGTGAAAGAGCATTTTGAGGATAAAGTTAGGAGAAAAGTAGAAACAGCATGCATGTCTTAGGTATAATACTGTGATACACCGAAACACATACATGCATGAAAGAAAAAAGGAGAAAAAATACTGTCCTGGATATTCATAAAAATGAAGGTTCTTTTGCGTAATATAACTGTTCTAGCTGAATCTGTTTTATTTAGTAACTAAAGATGAACATGGAATCATTTTCAAGAAATAAAGAAGACTCTTCGTAGATAGGATTTTTTTATGAGAATTTTTCGAAAATCTCACCTTTGCCTCAATTAGAGACAATTTACAAAACATCATTGTAATGAAGCTTACTAAGCAAGTTTTCTCAAAAAACAGAAGAAAAAAAACTAGAAAGTTGTTTTAAATTTTCATTTACTATTTACAACTAAGCATCATTAAAAACCAAGGGGTCTTTTTTTTCTTTGAAAGTTTTATGCAAGTATCCAAAAGAAGTTTATCTCCTTCATCTTCAGGACGGTGACAGCTATAGTTGTAAAAGTGGTGCTTAGATATAACCTAGTAATTATGAGCAAAAGGTGATAGATAGTACGGCATGTAAAGAACTCAATTCAAAGATGTATTACTACTTTTTCAAATGTCGCTAGATAAGGAAATAAATAAGATATAAAGTTATACAGCATTATCGAATAGCACGCTTCCATACATTGTCCATATTGGTGCTACAAAAATGTTTGAAAAATTCTTGATTGAAGCGTTTTGTAACATTCATAATAACGGAATCTTCTATAATTGGAGAAATATAAAAATCTTTGAAAAAAATTCAAAAAACACTAGAAAACATTATTCACCGAAAGTATCATTTGGCAAATATATTTTATATGTATACATTATTATGAATTTTTCTTTGCCATATATCTTATAATTTCAGAGAGAATAAGAATTATTAATTTATTGCTAGATGATATTGTAAGTTATCTCAACGCTTGGCGCCTTCTCATTTTACGACACTTAGATATTCCTTTTATTACTATGGCCTAGTTCGTTTGGAATTGAAGTGCGAGGGAAATGAGGAAATGGCTCGAATTACTATTTGCTTCATTATTTTCTATGAACTCCCAAGAAATACATGTTTAATGTTCGAAAATATGTCAACCATATAATGAAATTGCTTCATACTCCTACAATAGAAAATGTTTATAAATTTTTAAAGTTTTAAAAATGCTATTACATATTTTTGATTATTTTTTTTAATTTTGCAAGTTCTCTGTGCTTTTATTCCATAGGTGATGTAATAAAAACAAAGAGTAATTCTTCTTAGAGAAATCCATCGTCTAATGTTCAGTTTTGTTAATTTTGTCAAAATAATCAGTTTTGTCCAGATTCTTATTATTTCAAATAATTCATATGAAATTTGAAGTTTCGAATGTGATACGAATTGTTAAATAAGAGTGACACAAAAGAAATCTTTTTAAAACTAAACAGTTTAGTTAGACTAACGTCTCATTTTGAAGTTACACGATGACTGCTTTCGAATCGAAACAGCAATTTTGAATCATTATCTACTAGTGAGGACACAAACTGAATGGAAATACATTTTCTATTTCTTTGAGGAAATACATTTTTTTTAAACATTTCTGAGTGGATTTTCCACTTATTTGAGGAAATACATTTTCTACTTCTTTCAGAACAGCCACTCAAGAGAAAGGATGTTTCATTTAATGAATTCAAAGAGCGTAGATCTATATTCAAAACATGCTTTCGATAATATTAACTCTCGATTACGCATTCCACTGCTTAATACTCTTAGAATAGTAAAATTATAATTTTATCAGATTTAAAATTTTTTGTTGATTAAAGTAGCAACATTTTTAACATTTCTGAATTTAAATTTAAATATTGGAAAAAATTAACGTTTATTTAGCATGGAAATTACGAAAATGCCTAAAATATCGTTTAGTAGTGCAGTGCTTTCTCAATGTTTAATAGTGTAGTGGTGATGCAAGCGAATATGTCTTCTTTCTACTCTTTGTACAGTAACATCAAAACGGGGCGCTAGTGCTACACATATCTTCCTCAAACGAATATTACGTGGTTACCACTTTGATAGTATTTTGCCTGGCCTATTATAAAACAATGAATACATTCGTATCGACATTCTTTATTTACGTAAATAATAAAAGAAAATGAGCGTTCTTGCACATGTTCGTTGACGCTCAAATGCAAGAAAGCTTTTGGCCTTGTGCTATTATATTTGAGAATATGCTTAGTAAACAATGGGAATGTGCAAGATGATTCTGATTTATTTATAGCGACTTTTTTGATAATTTTAATTAAAATTTCAATAAATTCAAAAATTGAAATTTTCTCCCCCCCCCTTTTTTTTGAAAATTTTTTGAAATTTTTTCCTTGGTAACTTTTAAAAATATCACTGCATGAAAAAGGTTTTACATCAATTTTAAAATTTAAAATTGTCTTTTTAACAATACCAACTTAATTACAGTAGAAATTTTCACTAAATTTCCGTAAGTTTTTAGAAGCAATTTTTAGACAATTTTCAACAATAGATTAATCCATTTTCCTTCATTTATTGATTATATCTTCCCGCTGAAGGGTACATCAAAAATGAAGATGAGAAATTCCCGGCATGTTAGTTGGTTCTCAACATCCTAATGGGTATATTGAAAATGTGTGTTCTAATCACCTCCTGCTGATGACGGAACGAGGCTTCAGCAGCAAAAGTCCCGTTTGCTTTCTTTGTTTCAAACTAAACAAAGAAGATTTTGTTTATTTCCAACTCAGTTTAGTAAAGTGAAATTGTTGCCAAAATGCAGCGTACTGTTTGAAAATAAATTTCCTCATCAATTATGATTTTAATATGCTATGATCTCATGAAACTTAAATCCATTACAAAGGTCATTTAACAATAAACTGTACAGGATTAAAACTTTTAATTGGTACTGATCGAAATTCTGAAGAATTATTGAAGTTTAGGAATATGTTTTTGATTAATTCTGCATATCAAATGTTGCATAAGACATTTTTTTGAAATTTGAGATTTATTTATTATTTATAAATAATTCCGATAAACCAGGTAGTCGATAAAGGTGTCTATTATATCAATATTTATTAGATATTTCTGTTTAAAAGCTTATCGAAGTTCGCCCCATCTTTTTAAATTTTTGAATTATTTATGAAATATTTGCCTTTTATTTGCTATCATTTGATATTTCTGATCTTTTTTCCTTCTTTAATTTATACAGAACAAGGATTAGATTGGGGCGGTCAAAGATGTAATGCTGCATAGTTAAAGAATATTCTAACCGTGACGAAGGAGAGGTTTCCCTCATTCATTTCTCCTCCTTTATCTCTTATTCATTCCAAATATTAGAAATTCATCTATTGTAATTCAAAGTTCATCTCTTCCACCATTCATATCTAGTGATCGCATTTGAGAACCACGTCTCAACAGTGCGTCATAATTACTTTAACTGTCAAAACCAGGACATATGAAACCTAATTTCCTCACACTTTGAATGTCCAGTGCTCAATAATTCATTTGCCTGGGGTCTAGATGATCGGCTGAATTTTACATAAAATGAACCTTTGGTGCAGTTTACGAATATTTCATTAACCTATATTTTAGTAGGTTACACAGTCTTTGAAAATTGAAGGATTAAGCTGTAGGATAATTAAGGTTTGGAAATATAAGGGCAAAAGGTTAATGATTTCTCATCGTATGTTTACTAAATCTCCTGACGCAAGAACTTCGCATCAGTTGATGCAGGCTAATTAGATGAGGTATATTTGATAAATAAATTTTAACTAATAAAATGTGTGTAATAATTTTGATAGAAATATGCCAAAACTTTCAATTATATCAATTTCAATTTATTCAATTTCAATTCATTCAATTCATTCAAAGATACAAAAGGGATGTAACAATTTTTAATAAATAGTTCATGTGTATTTATTGTCAGTACAATTGTAAAAAAAAATTAAAGCACTCAAATATGGTACTAAAACGTTTATGCCCATTTCCAGTTTCTTATAAAAATTAATTAAATATTATAAATTTTAGGAATTTTGAGTTATGACGCATATCCATCTATTTATAATTTTCAGTAGAATCAACTCAGTATATTAAATTTTCAACTTGTTATGAATATATAAATATTAGATACAAATTATATGAATATCTGAATTTGTTACGACAAGTAATGTTAAAAACCATAAGCGTTATTTTCTGTATTAACACGTTAATCGTCACATAAAACAATGTCTGATTGATTATGCACTCAATCGGGACCTAATCACTCACAAGTTTAAAATAAAAGCTTTCGTTTTTTCATTCAAAGCTCTAGACCATACTGGCCATGCGAATGCATGAAAACTGACTAATCGTGGCATACAGAGCAAAATAAGCTAGTTGGCCCTTTTGGTTACTTTTTTCTTTTTTTCCTATCAATATCTGTTGAGCCATTTGATGATAAATGGTCGTTTGGTTTTATATTCATCCATGTAACCTTGGAAACGATAATTCTTTTCATTTGATAGTATATCATCCATTAATTTTTGGAAACGTTGCTCTTCCATCTCATTACTATGCCATTTCTCTCCAGATTTATTTTGAATTAATATTTGTACAAAACAATTGTATTTAACATTATTATTCTATTTATTGTGTTGTTAAAAGAATACGAATACTAGTAAAAACCTGAAAGAACAAACTTGTTTGTGTTTTGAATCACGAGCGTTTCAGCCAATTTATTTAAAAGTTTTGACCTAGAAGGCCGCGTGACAAATACTCGCTTCCATTTCATGCTTCACTTTTGACCGATTTCTCAAAAAAAATCCAATGATTGTTTATTCAATAATTTTACAATTTTGCATGCATTCTAGGTTGTTTCACACGACTCAACAATCTAAAACAATTTTTTCGTGTGTTGTGATGATTAACATGTTAAGATGTCCAATGTCTTTATACGGAAATGTATGAACGCCTACAAAACACAGTGGTTTAATTCGTCGTATATTATAACCAATAGATAAACATGTAAGTGTATGTGATATAACTGAAGATCATAAAGATCGTTTGACTTATAACAACCAAAATTACCAAAAATATACTTTAAATGATGAACAGATGAGCTTCTACAGATTTAAAAAAAATTTAGTTAGAATCTTAGTTAAATAAAACTAAGCAAGATAAGATTTTACATGTTTTAGATAAGTTTTTATAAAATAAAGTTTTAAGACGATATCTTAATAAAATATGATTGCACAGCTTACGGCATTTGTAAATTTAACAATTCTCATTTCTATAACATCAACGAATTTACTCTGCAACTTTTTTCATTAATTTTGACGACTTATTTAAAATTTTATTGTATAATTTTCAATAATGAATTCATTGTTGAAACGAAATTCAAATCGTTTTCATGCTTTCGCCAATTATTTAATCGAGCTATTTTCAACTATTACTGCAATCTCAAAAAGAAAGATTGTGCTATTTATTTACTCAGTTTATAGGAAAAACTCTGTGATTAACAATCCATAATCGCCAGAAACAGATTGCACCGTGAAGGAGATTACACAGTCTCATAAGTTTTTAATAACACTATGATATCATAGAAAACGACTTCAGCAAGGAGAATCATATACAAAAGTAAACATAATCGATCCAATCTAACTTATACAGCTTTAATATCTGTAATAATTTCATGCCTAAGAATAGTTTGGCTAAGTAATCATGATCAATTTAATTTAAACTAAACGCAAACAATATTTCTTGTGAATCAGTCAGTTGCCAATCTGATCCTATGTATTGTTTATAATACATATGAAACAATAAAATAATCTCCTTATAACAGCATCTGCTTAAACTCATATACAGATAAAGCTTCAATTTTACATTCATATTATTTTAAATTTCAATTTTATTTATTAAGTTTATCACATAATTTTGAGCCTCACTTCCTAGTGAGTACTTTTAACAGAAGCAAGAAATATTACTACCGGATTTAATTTTTACGTTCAGTTCCGGTCTTCACTCTACTTTTAAGGAATTTACGCTTTAGGAACCAGTTGCCTTCCCAGAAATAAAATGGAGTTCCACAAATATTTCACCGGGAAATGACTTACGTCATACTGATATCGATAAAAAATATAAAAAATTCTAAGCATTTGGAATTCGAATAAAATGACATATGTCTTGCCGAATGTAGTGACAAGACTAAATAAAGTTATGACAAGCTTTCTTTAATAATGCGAGTTGAAGATTTTTAAAAACATAATCATTAATTTCTTCGTAATTTAATTAATTTCTACATTTAAAAATACACTTTTTTTGTGCTGCATTTAAGATTTTGAGCTTTAAAATTATTTTAACTTTGGATATCCTTCAGAAATGAACAAAATAATTGCAAAAATCTCTCCGCTGATTATATAGTCCTAGTGATATTAAGAATCATTTTTTTCTTTATAGTATGAGCTTAAAAATGGAATCTTCTTTGATACATTGCATTATTAACTTGCAGTAATATTAAGAACCATCCTTCACTAAATTTGTATTGTATATTTTGATTTAAAATAAGAGCTAAATTTAAGAAATTATATAAAAAAAACAAAATCCTTTTAATAATAATCATGTTCTAAAAGAGAATAGTCTCTTTGAATACCTATGCACTTGAAAACAGCTATATTTAAAAATATCTCACAATGAAAGTTTAATTAACAGTAATTAAACATAATAATAGATACTTAAGTATATTCGGATAAATCTGTTTAGAACAAACATTTCGGTGTGCTATTTAAGCACCGCTTTACTTCTATACTTTTTTCTATTTTATTATTAAATTTGAGTAAAAACATCTTGATGCAACTTCCAAATAATTACTTTTGTACTCTTGTAAAATTTTCTTATTAACTCTTACATAAATTCATAAAAATATATTTATTCAAAATTTTCTTTAATCATAATTTTAATTGACCATTTCATTTTCCCTTCCTCTTCGCCATTATGAATTGTTTAACAAACTATTTTGTATCTCTGAAATATTTTGAAAATCATTAACTGTGCATAAAATTCAAAGTAAAAAGAAAATGGAACAATAAAAATAGTTGCTTAGCATCTTTTAAGCATCAAACATTTAGCATCAAATTTTTTTTTTTTAAATCCTTCTTAAAAATAAATGTGTGCATTAATTTAAATCTCGATTTGTATGCAGACCGTGGTAGTACCATTTATTTAAATGAGAACATAATTTTTATGATACAAAACAAAAGATGTGTGCATTTTTCCTAGCGAATCAGCACTTTAACAATTTTAGTATTTTTGAAATTTTAGTATTGATATAAGTATCATTTATAACTTTTATAGCAACAGAACATCATAGTAACTACAAGCAACAATTAGTAAGTATATAATAATAACTTTTTTTCTTTTTAAGTAATAATATTTCTAAGCAAAAGGCATGCTCTAAAACAATTTAAGAATTTATCCTAAACTGTGGGTATTATATATATATATATATATATATATATATATATATATATATATATATATATATATATATATATATATATTTCTTCATATCATAGCTAAAAATAACGAGCAATTATAGAATCCGGAAGAATTATCAACTCATATTCTCGACTAATAATCAGGTCAAATGTGTATAAATAGAAATGTACGTCTTTGATTGATTTCTTTTTAATTTTGGCTAGAACTTCAATTTATTAACCAATAAAAATTAACACAGGTTTTAATAATAACACCACAATAATTTCTTCTAACATAAAGCGCAAAAATATTTTATATGCCCTGCTGAAATTAAAATAATAATAATAATAATAATAATTCAATTTCACAAATTTCCATTTTTTTCATAATTTGTGTATTTTTTGAAACTTATTTATTCATATTGGAAAATTTCCATTCATACTTCATATTGATCAAGCTCAAACCATTTTTAAAAACCACCAACCGAAACTCAGATTATTTTATTATTTCATCGATTATTTAACAAAATTATGTTTCTCTCCTTTATGAAAATTAAGAAATAGAGGTTATGCCTATTATCTACGAATTTTACATGAGGAATATAAAAACGAAATTACATTAACGATAAAAAAGTCATACTGTTAAATGATAGATGAACTCTGAATACACAATAATGTGGATAAATTTAGATTATATTTGTAATGCACTAAGAAATTCTGAGACTTGATTTCTTTTGAAAAGTTTGTGTATATAAAAAACAAAAATATTGAAAGCAAATTAAAAAATATATGTTTAATAATTAAAACTGATTCTTAAAAAGAAGTTGTTAGAATGCTTAGCATCAAATTATGTATAATAACGTTTGATGAAAGTAAACAATCCTATTTCTGGCAAGCAACTTCGACTTGTATGTTCACTCAATCAGTATCATAAAATGTATTTTTCTGTTAATTCAGTAATCTTTTTTCTGCTGCAACCGATGCAATTAAGCAACTCATTTCTAAGGAAAAACACTTGCAAACAGATTTACAGCTGTTTCGAATCGCTGTAGAAAAAGTAAACAATCTTTATTTAATTAAATCTAAAACATCGCAGAGCTTGGAATTTTCGTTACAATTATTCAACTGAACGATTAAAAAAAGCATGTTTATGTGGTATCGGAAATAATGTTTACTTGCTGGTCTAAAAGAAAATGTTGGAAATAATACTTAAGAAAAGAATTTGTCCATGCAGTCTTAAAAAGGTTATTTACTCTAAAAATAAAATTGCTTTCTATTTAAGAAAGGAATAGGATGTTTATCAGAAATTGCTCTTTAAGTTATATTTGTTTAATGGAATACACTTTATTTTTGAGTAACGTCAGTAAAAATGTTATTTTTTTTATGATTAATTCAACATTATTTTTTTCACTGAAATTTGTGAATGATTAAAAATTTCTTTTATACAAAATCATTACTTTTATTTAGTCGTCTTTTGTGTCAGCTATTAAATTTCACCATCAAAAATCTGACAAATTTTTATCCCTTGAAGGCGCTTTTTTATACAGGGATAACAGTATAACAAATTAGTATCTTCTGGTGTTTCCGAATTCAAGTCTCAAAGTGCAGTGATACGATTAATTTTGAAAATTGTTTCAGGATTGAAAACACGAATCAAAAGACTATCTGAATCAAATGTTAGAAATAAAATTTCTTTAAAATTTAAAACATTGTTCTTTCAATAACATCACTTTAATTTCCATACACTGTATCTTCACTCTGGAAAACATTGAAAATAAAGTTGCATCACTTTCATTAATGTAGTTCATGTTTTATTTTTGAAATGAAGTCGTTTTCTTCGTTTCATCTAACATTTGCTCCCATGGCATCCTTTATTTTTGAAAGGTAAAGAATAAAGTTACTTTTTAATGTCTTTGTAGGTAATATGGAGATTATGAAAGCCAGTTCCGAATTTAAAGCTTTATAATGCCATGGGATTTCACTCAAAGTGATTTTATGTACATAATAAACGAAAGAGAAGGTAATCTGCTTTAATGACTATATAAATTTGATATTAAAAATACTTTTTTGACGAAATCATGAAGCTCTGAATTAGAGATTTTCTATTCATTCAAGATGTTGCACAGCCTCACCACAATGATGCATTGATATTCTGAATGTCCTAAATTATTGTAAAGATATCGTAATGATATCATTTGAAAATTTGTGCTAGTAGGCTTAGTTGAAATTGAATGCAGCCATTATTTACAACTAACCAGGTAATCACCAAAGATAGTTAGTAATAAGTAAATTAACAAATATAAAAAAGAGTAACTTCAGTGTTTAAGTTGGAACAAACCTTGTTGTACTGATAAATTTAAATAAAAAAAATACTTAATCAGATAATTTCTCGGAAAAAAACTGTGATGATAAAAACAGCATAATTCATATTGACATGTTTCAGAATACACTGTTTGAAAGAAAGTCTATTAAAATCAGTAAATGAATGGCAGCTTTCTCTGATATTCTAATAGTTACATATTATTGAATGCTTATACAATAGCTTCGTAGTGTAGATGAGACGTGCATTGTGGATCACTTTTTAAGAAGCGATAACGTCCAAAATTTTCTATAATCCTGCAGTTTCATGAAATGATTCCCATATTGTAATTAATCATGAGACACTGAATTTTTTTTAAATATATTTGATTCGAAATTTGACATAAATCTATGATACTGGTAATTATTATGTTGCACATTTCGTCTAAATAAGATGATAGGTTTTCATTCATAATTTCCATAAGTATCGAAGTAAGACAGACTATCTTATCTATATTCAAATATTATTTTCCGAAATATGTTTTCTAGGTTTTTGTTTCATTTGAATTCAATAGATGGCACTGAGAACGTTCAAAATAAATTGCGTAGTAACGCTGCGCTTTGAATTTGCTTGGTGGGCGTTTTCAACCTTACACGCGGGAATGTTCAAAATTGATAGCTATATATGTGTTCGGGGGTAAGTTACCCTTTTTTTGATTTTTGTACAAATCTTTTTGGTGGATAATTGGTTGTATGTTTAATTTGTTTATAAGCTTTCGCTAATTCTATAAATTGATGTTTATTTCTTGTATAACTTTCTTTAGGACTGGTATTTTACCTTAGCTATATTTTACTTTCCATGATTTGATTTGGATATTTTAAATAGTTCTTTCACTAAATTTGTAATTGTTATTTATATATTTCTTAACGGTTGGATTTGCTAATTTTTTATATTATATATTCTAATTCTTGTCTGCTAAAAAACTTTAATTTCGTGTGATTTATGTCACGAATGGTGAATTTTTGGCCGGTAGTCAGACTCCTCACAGAGGAAAAGCTCTGGTTTAAATTTATGCTTAAAGCTTGAGAAAGTCTTGATGCTGAATTCATAATTTTTCATTAATTTCATATTTCATTCTAGTCAATGAATTATCAACTAAGGCTATTTATTATTTCCCAAATGTAATGCATCTTCCTCTTAAGTTTCCTTTCTTCCACTGAATTTTTAGTATTTTAGTTTCATAAGGTATTTTCAGCTTGATTAGTTTTTGTATATTCTTGTATCTTCCCCAGAAATTTCGTTTTTTTTTTTTCTCAGAAAATATTTTCTTAGTTGGTTAATTTCATAAAGATCACCTTCAACTTTATTGGGTTTTGTATATTATTATAGATGTATGTAACTCGCAAAGCAAATAGAAATCCAGCACATTCCATAATTCCTTATCACTAATTAAGAATTATTTTCAATTATATTTTGCAATTGCGATTTGAAAGGCGTACTAAGGAATTGAGTATCTATTAACAATTGTCATATTACGCTCCAAAACGAGGGAAAAAAGTATAATTAGAAGTTCAAAAAGCAGAAACAACTCGTTTTTAGTAAATTTTTCCTTTTCACCTGTTCACTAGTTCTAAAATGTTTACCACCTAAATCTGGCGTTTTGTAATTATCATTTACGTTTACTTCTCTATAGTTTTATGTTCATACTTACTACTTAAATTCTAACAGCACGGTTGGCTGATAGAATAAATTAGGATTAACATTAGATTAAATATATTTCCATGCAACATCAAGCATATGATCTAGAAATCAATACATTCTATCAACTTTTCATGTTTTATTTAGTAAAGACTGACTACTAACATATTAAATTAGTTGCAATCAGTGTTAATTGTTTTATTCCATAAGTATTAAGATTAAATTTTTATTTCTTAATAGTTATGAAATATTTGTCCTCTTTGCTTTGTACTTAGTTCCATACTCTTAAATAAAATCTTCCTTTCAACTCAAGAAAACACCGAACTTTCTAAATAGTGCTTTAACTCATTAAATCTACTTGCCTCATTTCAATGGCATCGTGTAGTGTTAGCTTTGTACTTACTTTTGAACTTTTTTTCATATACACACTACCATTTTGGCCATTGTTTTACAAGTTCCAGAATGAAGCAATTAAATTACATGCCGGGCCAGCATTCATATTTCAAAAGTGCAAAATTAAGGATTGAATAGGACATTTTCTGAAATTAGACAAGAATCTTAAGGCATAGCTAACTAAACAAACTTATGAGAAAAAATAATTTAATCTGCTTTAATGTATTATTTTAGTGATATTTCAGCTTCAAAATATATACAAACCAACAATGATTATCTTGCCAATTCGAGGACAAGAAAGTCCGTTTGATTTGTGAAAATAATCATTTTAATATCCATATGATTGTTAACAATCTTAGAGTAAAGAAAATCCTTTTTATGCACATTTTGACTGACAATTTTAATTAGTAAGTCACATTATATTGCACTAAATCTAGTATTTTGTCATTTGATTGATGAGAAAAATCTGAATTATATCATAAAAAAAAACAATATTTTATTGAATATTTCAAATGAAGAGTAAAACCATGATACATTAGAGTCATAACTCTCCAAATTCAAATTTGCGGATTTGGTCCCTGATCCAGGTAGAACAGCCTCAAGCACATTGTTATATTTAACAAATCGCTTTCGGTGATCAGCTTGTTTGCTAGAGATATTGGTTATATTTAATTTATTTGAGATTGTTTAGATGAAATTGTGTGTTCATAATTCCATCAAATTTCCGGACATTAAAGCCATATTTTTTTAATTTCTTATATAAGATCTGTTTATTGTGTACATGAACTTTTCAAATAGAGAAAATTCCATGGCTTCATAGCATTATTAAGAAATTAAATGTCCGATTAATCAATCTTCTAAATTCAGAGATACATTAAATGTTCGATTAATCAATCTTCTAAATTCAGAGATACACTAAATGTCCGATTAATCAATCTTCTAAATTCAGAGATACATTAAATGCCCGATAAATCAATCTTCCAAATTCAGAGATACATTAAATGTCCGATTAATCAATCTTCTAAATTCAGAGATACATTAAATGTCTGATTAATCAATCTTCTAAATTCAGAGATACATTAAATGTCCGATTAATCAATCTTCTAAATCTTCTAATCCGATTAATCAATCTTCTAAAATAATCTTGTTGTGAAGTAAACTTAAAAATATGTTTCAAAGTCAATTAAACCTAGATTAAAGAATTTTAAAGCTACTAAATTGACATCATTGGAAACACTTTTTTTATTTTAAATTGATATAAAAATTATTTTTATTCGAGAATATTTTAAGAAGCTATTCGCGAAAATCATCAAAATCTAGTTTAATTTTTAATTACGATTTCCACAATACCATCGCTTCCACCTTCCACAGTACATATTTGCTGAATTTTGCAGCTCTAGATCCAACAGTCTATTCTGTTGAGTGCCAACACACACATACATATTTATTTTTATAATAAGAAGATATATTTTCAATAATCAGTAATATCATGCAATATTACAAATATTATTTAATGTCATGCAGTATTGTGCTATACATGTGTGTTATTAGAAGTGTTAAAAAATAATAATACAGAAGTGTTAATTTAAATAATACAAAGACGTCAAGAATGTTGGCCATGAGTTACTGTAAATCTATAGGGAAATTTTAAAAAAAAGTGTATTTTGAAAGAGACCAGCATCATTAAGGCAGTTTGATCCTTCATTAATTTATTTTAAATGTTCTTATCATTTTGGACAAAATATTTATAATGTTTCTTTTTAAACGCACATTTGTTATTGAATTTTAAGCTTTTTTTAATATTAATTGATAATTTATATTTAAAACAGTACTGCTGAGAATTCTTAATACGGTGTTTTTGTTATAGAGTTCTCCATTGTTAAAAATTAAAATTATCCTGGAGTTGTCTCGGTTTATTATCATTAATGATAATTATTTCTGTTAATGATATGCCATTAAGGATTTTTCTTTGTTTATGTCAATACCGCCTGTCACTATTGGTACCTGTTTTCACAGAATAACTGAATATTTCAGTGGAAATAATAAACTTAATAATAAAGTAAATATAATTAACAGAATAATAAAAATAATAAACAGAAATTAATAGTTCACATTTTAGGGCATTAACAACAAATTATGTGTTTAAATTCAAAAATACCTTTTTCCGTATTATAAGTAAACAACTTAAATAATGTAAAAAGATTTCCTATTTATCTCTCTAAAAATTGGTAATTGTACATAAATATATCGTTTTAAAATGTCTTATGGTGATAACACAAATATATGAACATTTTCTCTCGAATTTCTATCTGAAAAACATATCTAAAATGGTCTTTTAGATATGTTTTTAAAACTTTCTTAGAAATACATCTAATCAAAGGATCGTAGAATACGTCCTTTCTAATGGCTATACTTGTTTTACTGTTTTGCACAGAGCTGATTTTTTTCTTTTCTAATTTGCGTAATCTGAAATAATATTTAACTTCATTCATCTGTGTTGTCAAATTTTACAATCTTTCCCAATCGGAAATTCAAAAATTTGAAAATGCGAGTTTCCTTCTAGACACTAAATACAAAGCTTGGGCTTGTTTGAAGTAATTTTGTATGTCTATTTAATCGAAAATAACCAACAATATTTCTGTCATATCTATAAGACTAATTAGAAAATAAAGAGAAGTCAGACAAAAGATTCTCATTATGATAATTCCTTGCTGCAACAAAACTTTCACTGTGCTATATAATTTGAGAAATACAATGATTTTATTTTTACTTCCTCACAAACATAAAATATTGTAGTCGTCAAAACATTCAACTTAAGGTTTTGAAGATTTTCACATTTCCCGAGTCTGTTAAATGTTCTTGACATTTATGTCTCTTCTATAAAGAATATAACCAAACACTGCTTTGAGCTAGATATGTAACATCTGATATACGCACATTCTATCAAATTTATATATTTCCGTCCAATTTTGAATGAGACTCACTTGGAGGAAGTCAATCTATCCGAATATGAACACGATAAATAGAATACGTAAGGAGCTAGATTAAATTTGGTGCATAGATTAAGCATCAAAAATGTAGATTCTTGTCAAATTTGAAACCAACTCCGTTAAAGAGCTTATCGTTTGTTGGTCTGTACCTACGCTTGCATGTAAACGCAATAACCCAAAATTGCTCTGACTTAAAATAAATAGAATTTAGTACACGATCTATCAACAACAATTGTTTTATAAAGTTCAATCCTGATTTCAATATGTTGGGGGGGAGGTGTCCAAAATACACATTCAGTTTTATAGTATGTATTTATTAATATCGTATATATTTTATCGTATGTATTTACTAATATCGTATATATTTTATCGTATGTATTTACTAATATCGTATATATTTTATCGTATGTATTTACTAATATCGTATATATTTTATCGTATGTATTTACTAATATCATATATATTTTATCGTATGTATTTACTAATATCATATATATTTTATCGTATGTATTTATTAATATCGTATGTATTTTATCGTATCTATTTATTATTGTATGTATTTATTAATCGCCAAAGATTGCATGTTAGATTCAATAATACCAAAGACAGTAGATTTGTAACTATTGTTCGCCACTGCCATGTCATTAATGTACGAGAACTGGTTTTCTTTACTGTACTAGAAACATACAATTGTCATATGTTAAACTCTGTTTATATAAAATAAAAATTAGTACTAGTGATATTCTTGTCCTTTCCCCAGACCTACATTATTATGCAGAAGTATAAAAATTATTTTAGAGAGATGCCGAAATGTTTTTGAAGATTTTTCTTGCTGCTTAATAAAAAAGGCATTATTTACATAATATTGGTCTAAATCGATATTATATAGTGTGCCTACACTAATCGCGTTTCAATGGCTAATTTCTAAATTATTAAAGATAGGTTTATTGTTCGAATCTGAACAATGTTTTTAATGAAGTAAAAAAAAAAATTATTCTGCTGAAGAAAATGTAAAATCTTTTATGCAAGCGTTTAAACTTTTAATGCAAGCGTCCCGTTTAACATTCTATTAAACAATTTAACACACTAACATTTTAAGCAAAATAAGGGTCTACTTATTTGTGACAAAAACGGACAGATTTATAAAATTTGAATACTTCTAATATTGTTGATTTTAAGATATTTTAATGATTAGATCAAGGAATATCAACCAATCAAAGGACAGTACTTGTTGACATGATGAAATTCGAAGCTTCATAGCTCAGTCACATTTAATCATAGAAGGGTGGGCATTATTTTTAATATTAATGTGTCAAAAATATTTTACCAAACATAATAGATAGTTTAGTTATATTAACGTACCGTTTTAAAACATCACTAGAGCTATTTTGGGACATACCTCGTAATTTTGATCCGCAGTCAGAGAACGAGGACGACATCTAAGCTGGCACCTTTTCTCCAAACTTCTACACCACACCAGCGAGAGGACGTTTGGTCCCGACGGATTTAACGTGCTATAGAAGATCGAGAGAAATGCATTTGTAATTTTTTCAATGGCACAATTATTGATTTAATAGACATGAAATGTTCATTTTTACATAAATTAAAAATAACTTTTTCAAATGAATCTACATATCAATATCTAACAGTTCTGAAATTAACGGTCCCCGCCACAATTAGACCCTTTATATTAAAAAGTGGGTGATGGTTCTTTATTCTTTTTAAACATATCACAATTCCGTTATATAATCCTAATTTTTAAAGGGAATATTCGCAAAGAAAGCCTTCTCTTATTTTAGAACTGTTTCACTTTTTCCGAGGCATACATATTTTAAGTTCTGAAATGCAGACCTGTCCTTACAGTTAATGGTTTTTATCTATGCTGTTTTGAAGAGAGAAATTATGATTATAAATGTATGTTGCATGACAATTATTGAGATTGTGTTTTCTAAAAAGAACTCCGAAAATACGTCAGTTTTAAAGTAAATTTAACTTTAATATTTATTAAAGCACATTTATTACGACAATAACAAAGTTGAAACTTTTAATTTAAACATATAAATATTCATTGTGGTAAAATTATAACTATATCGAAGAATTTCATTGTTGCCTTTTGCAAAACTATAGAATATTCCTATTAAGTTTGTTTATATAATTTGCATCTTCTCTTATACATTTTTTCCCTAAAGGATTAAGAGTTTGCTTTCGTAAACATTAATTAGTTCCATAGGATACAAAATATTTTTTTTCCAACTGAGTTACAAATTTGATTATACTTCATAAATAAGTTATTTGGTCTGTTATTCAATTTTAGTGGATGTAATTTTGGTGTAAAGAATGAAATAAGCGGGATGTTTACAAAAATGAGATAATGAAACGAAAGCCGTTAACACAGATAAACTAAAATTTCATTTTGTAGATTACAACAAACGGGAATCGAGAATTAAAACAAACTGCATCTTAAGAAAATATCATTAAAGAAAGTTAATTGGAAATACATAAAGTGGTATTCTTACTAAAGCATTTCAAAGATTAGTTTAAGAAACAAATCTGTTCTTTTTGAAATTTGTTACTTTAAATCAAAAATTTAAGAAAAAGCCAAATGACATGAAATACAAAATGTAATTTAAAAGAGTAGAATTTCATTAAAATATCTTCTCCCTACGTAATAAGAAATAAACAAAATATTTAACGAACTTTTCAAGATTATAGATCAAAATCATTTTAAATGTTATTAGCGGAGAATATCTTCAAGTTAGTCGATAATTATAAGACATTTAATTTCGCATTTAGTTCTGACAATATACAGTTATTCAGATTCTGAGAAAATAATTTTTAATTATTCTTAAATACATTGGTGATACAAAAAGATAAATTTCCATTGTTACTTTTATAACATTTCTTTTAATCCCCTTTTCACCAACTTTATATACCATAGGATCACATCTAAAAATTAATCTGTTTAAATAAATACGAAGTTTATTTAGCTTATTTCATACTGAAAACTTTAAAAAATAAAAGGAATATTTTTATATAGAAATTTTTTATTGATTAATAAAAAAACCATGTGGTTAAAAATAAAATTCATATCAAAAATCAAAGTGTCTATTTTTCCGAAAGAAAAGTATTTCTTTAAATAATTATTAAAATGCAAGCTACTCTTACTTTCAATCTTTTCAGATTTAAGTAAAAGTTTATATTGTTATTGTCTCAAAACAAAAATAAATATAAATTAAAACTTAATAAAAGAAAGCCAAAAATGGGCTCTGTATAGAATCCACTTCCGAATATATCTTATAAATAAAATTTAAACAGAAGCAATATTGAAAATAATTATATTTAGCTAATAATTTTCATATGACACTCTTGAAATAAAAATGCAATTAAACTAATGAAAATAGTACTTAATGCAAATAATTCCTTTTAGGCATATTATACATTTCAAAAAGAATGAATTTTTAAGTGACGTTTGATTAGAAAATTAATTTTAATTAAATAAAATGTGTAGTTTATTAAAAAAGAGAATGAAGAAAAAGTTGTAGACACTTTCTGACATACACATAAAAGGAATAAATTATTAAATGTTTAGTAATATTTCGCTGTAAAATTTTAACTTTCAGAACTTAAAGCTAATCATCTTACTCAGTGATCTGTTTGTTTAATTTTTATTAAAGTTTTGCTTGGGAAGAATTTATCACTTCAAATAATTAATTCAGTTTTAATGTAATTGTGTTTTTCATGGAATAAATGCTTTTTCTTTTCGTTAATTAGAAAATTTACTTATTAAAGTACATTCCATGATCTGTTATCTCTATTGAATTCAATATATATTAAAATAATTGATAATTTTTCAAGGGTTATAAAATTAAATTCAAATTTTCGTATTTTAAAAATGTAAATAAGAGACTTATTCAAAGATTAAATATTAAATTTCTTAAGAAAAAAAAGAGAATGAAAATCTCATTTACGTTATTCTATTCAAATTTTAGATAAAATATTTTCTTTTAATTTAATAAAATGCTAATGCTTCTGACGACTGTCGATTAGCCTAGAAAATTATTTATGTTTAATTTCGAATAAATGTTTTATATAAAAAATGTGTTTTGAAAAACCAAATTATTATTTTTATTGCCTTGCATTTGTTTTATTTGTTGAATAAATGATCTATCTTTATAAATTTAAGTCCCATGGTACTACAGTGCGTTTAAAATTGCAGTTGTCCAGTTGATTTATTTTTTAATTTCCGTTATAATGTAACTTTAATAACTTTTATCTTTTTATTTTTTAACTACACGTACATGAAATAATACCTTCCTTTCTTCGCTTTAAATAATGTACGAAAAGAACGGAAATAAAAATAAAAAAAAACAAGGAAGGGGTTTTGCATTGTACAAACATTGAAAAATCATGCAAAAATTTATTAAATTCTCAAAATTCTGATTGAAATTGCACGGAAAATGTGTCAATCTCATTATGCAAATACTTTTTTAAAATTTTTTTAATGACGTTAATTTAATTTTTGTGCAATCATGGTTATCTAAGCTATCATGGCAAAATGCCAAATTCTGGCTCATTATAAAAATTTGGAACATATCGTTGCCCATTTTCTCTTCTAAAAATATTATATCGAATTTTACAGCTGTAGATCAACCGTCAGGTAGCTGAATGCCGATTCATAAACACAGAGAAGCGCCAATTTTCTTGCAGGCTTTTGTACGCAAGTTGGCGCAGATCTTGGCTACGTTTCCCTTGCGCCTGGCTAACTGAAATATATATCTGCTTCTCTGTGTATTTATGAATCGGCATTCAGCATACCTGACGGTTAATCTAGAGCTAAGATATGAGCCAACTTGCGTACAGGCCTTTGTACGAAAGTTGGCAACTTTTTTTTTCAGCAGGTCTAAATTATTTGGCGACATTTCGCTTCCGCCTGGGTAACCGGGTACCAAAACATGGACACATTTTTTATTAGAAAAGATAAAAAGTATTACTTCATGATAATCACATTTCATGTAACTTCCTATTTTTTATTAATTAATAATCCATTAAAATCCCATAGAAATTCTCGTGATAACATCAAATTTTTTCCTCCTAATTCAGCATGAACTTAGCAATTGAGATTACTTCTATCGAATAAATAATGTTCAAATAGAATTTTTTGATGATCCCTACTATAACTGTATAGCTATATTATTACTATTCAATAATTCCTGATTTGTTATCAATAATGCCAGCAAGTTTTTCGTTGATACAGAAATGAAAATTATCCATTGATTGAGCAAAAGCCCTACAGTTTAACTACACGAGAAGAATGTTATTTCTGTTAACAAGAGCGTTTATTGGAGAGCCAGTAAAATAAGACTTTTCTCGTTGCTAATGCATGAAACGTATATTGAAATAAACACATAACAAAAATATATATATATATATAAATTAACATTTATCTGTGAATTTCTTACGAAACTTCTCGTAGTTTGATGCCAAGGGGAAAACTTTGAGAACCATTTATTTAATTCATAAATAGTTTTATAAAAAATACCAAGGGAAATATTTTATGTGATTAAATAAACTCATTATTTAACTCGTGAAGAATAATTTTGATAAAATATTGATTTAAGCAAGAAACAATTTGAGAGAAAAGTTCTTACTATATAAGCGCAAATGTTGAAATGATTAATAAAAGCAATCGTCGGGATAAATTTTACTGTGACTCTATGCAATATATTGATATTTCTATGATAAAAATCAAGTGAATAAATTTTAGAAAGAAAGCTATACTTCTTGATTATATAAAACCACAGCATTGCCCGTGGCATAATATCCAAGAGGAAATATTAGCTTTAAACGTAAGTCTAGCCTCACCCAATAAGACGTGGCCATTTCACCATGTTCATGCATCTGTGCATTCATAAAGGAGGTAATTTGAAAGGAATTATTATAATGGCTTATGTTCTTTACAAATTCTTTAGAAATAAGTTTTTCATTAGTAAGAAGTCAATGTAATGGTTTAGGAGAGGTAGGGGGTGGATTTCTTCTCATTTAGTTTTCCCTTGTAAACATCACATGAATTTGAAATCATCTTTTCATTTTAAAGTTGAACAATATGGACAGACCATAGCCTCGTTCCTATCGAAACCGAAGCATCATATCTGTAATCCACATATGGATCGTAATTCAGGGCAGAGTATTCCTTTTCGGACCAAATATCAGGAACGTTTGTTCCTTCACTTCTCCTCTGATCTCAAATTTAAATATTTTTCTCTGTCAGCAGACAGGCGATTACTTCGCTCCTGATGATTCATCCTGTAATTCAATTGCAGTAGGATTTAAAGAGACGGTTTTTCGCTCAACAGAAGACTCTCCTTCCCTAAGTGTGGACATTCTTTCTTTGATATTCGATAACCGAATGTTTCTTTCCTCTACATTTTTATTATCGCGCAACAAAAAAATGCCTTTTAGTATTCAATGTGATGTGGCCAAGGTCGGATTTCTTTTTTTTTTTGGGGGGGGAGGGGTGGAGGGGGGCCTAATGAGTTTTGAATCGCTGTTTAAAAGCAGACGTAAACAAATGTATCGCATATGCATGCCACATCTCTTGCTATTTGCACATGCGCAGTTTCAGGTTTTCGCATATGCGCGGATAAGTGCAAAGGCCAGATACTGTTGTTTTACGAATGCGCGAATAGTAATATGAAAATAACTAAAATCGCAATTATAAAACTTCTTTTCTTATATTTTGATATAACTTCAATACACTAAAACTTTCCCCAATAACTGCCCTACAAATTGGTATAAATATCTCCAATATCAGTTAAGTATTTATAGAGTTTTTCTCTTTCAAACATACAGACGCTTTCAGTAGACTTCATTTTATACTATGTATAGATAAGCATTATTATCAGTTAATCCAGATTATTATTATCTTTTTGTCAAAGTAAAGTCTAAACAATTTTTGAATGTCCATTTTATTTTTAACCAATTCTGAGATACTTGGTGAAATATTTAATACAAGGTCATTTTGAATCAAGAAAGGACATATATTTTTGAAATAAAGTGATGAAATCTCTTATCTTCATAAATATTTCATTCCTACAAATCTTATTAAAACTAGTAAGAGGCGAGACAGTCTGCATCAGGATTTCTTCAAAAATTGTCTACATTTATAAATGATGCTAATTTAATTCAATTTAGCAACTCCATATAAAAAATATTTTTTTAAAAATATTGATGAAAGAGATTAAAACTGATCCTTTCATCTTTTTATATGAAACTGAAAAACAGTGTCAGTGTTATGACAAATAAATAGAGCTTCTTAGTATATAAAAGATCTATTATTTGAAATATAAAATAAAATTTGTCTCTGTCATCCAAGTAATATGATTTTTGTTGGCATTTTAAGGCGGAACATTCAAAAACATTCCTGTTGTAGATTTTTTTTTTAAAACAGAGCGCTACACGCCACATTGTGATGTTTGTTAACTTACCAGGTTAGTCTGAGCTGGGAGCTTTAGATGACCACCTGTTTGCCTGGGATACTGGTAGTATTTAATATCCGTTAATTCTATTATAAATAGCTTATATGTTCATACTTCTCCAAAAGTTTTTTTTATTAATCCAATTGTGAAAGATACTGGAATTATGCTATTTTAATGGTCTTATACTTTTTATTTATTGTGAGAATACACTTTCTCAATTAAGGCAAATTTCTTGACTAAACAATATCATAAGAAACATAAATCATCTGTAATCTTTTTAATTGACGTCATCTTTCGCGGTACTGTAGTTCCAATTTCTTATTATCCAAATATTTTATGTAGATGATTATAGAAATGTTTTTGAGTTTTAAATATCGAGCAAAAATTAGCGATTAAATATTTTATTAAATAATAAAAAAACCGTTTCCATATTTGACACTGTCTTTTCCCAAGTCTGATTTCAGTTTGCGAAGGCTGTATAAAAGTCTGTCATAATTCTCAAAAGTTTGATGTTAGTAACTAAAAATTAAAAATTAATTTATTAAATCGCTTAAATCCAAAAGACAATGGCATTAATATAATCGATTACAAATTTCCCCCTGTCATTGCGATATCAATAGAACACTTAGTAGGAAAGAGATTCTCATGAGATTTCTTTCAAAAAGGAGAATCCTCTGAGGGGTTAACAGATTTTTTTAAGGAAATATTACATTTTTATAAAAATAGGTCTAATAGATTCTAAAATTCTATATATTCAACAAAAGAAAAAAATGCATGGAGTTCAGGAAACATGACTGTAGTCGATATAGATTCTAAAAGTGCTTTAATTTTATCTCTTGAGGAATTTGTTTTCGAAGTATACCAATTTTCCTAATACAAACTGCATGAAAGAGATGACTCCGAAAATTATTTCAGAACCCAGTCCGTCAGGACAGTGTTTCATAATGCCTTCTTCCTATCTAAAAGTCTTGCAATACAAAAGTTGAGTAATCTAAGTATTGCAAAGCACGTTTTGAAAGAAATCTTGATTTTTCCAACGTATACTAGATTTTTTTAGTATCCTTATTTTCAACTTAAGACTATCTTGGAATTTTTAAAAATTGTACTTCGCTAAAAAATGTCTTATGCATATATAGTAATTTCTTCTTTATACATAAAAGAAATCATTTTCTTTTTCATTTTACAAGGTTTTATGGTAGGTGGTTGTTTAAAAAATGGATTTTAAGCTTTCTGTTTTTTTGGGGGAAGGGATAAAGATGTTTCTTAGCATTTTAATATATTTTTACTAGACTATTGAGAATTACTTTATATCAGTCAACAAATATCCATGTAACGAGAACATTTTAAGCAAAACATTTCGAATCTCCTTTGGGATTCATTTATAAATTGTATTACAGTTCGTGTGCGCTTGTCCCTGAAAACATTGGATAAGTGGATTACAATTCAATTTAAAATTATAATTGAAAGAAAACATTCTTACAGTTTCATAAATACAAACTGTTTGCCCTTAAGGTTTCTGAAATGAATTGGATTAAAAGAAATAAATATATTTTACTTTTATAACTCTTTATTAGAATCTTTTGTAAGGAATGCTTTTGAATTTATATTATGCCAAGGTGAGCTTTTAAAAAAATCTTTAATTTAGATTTTGGTAGTTAAAATTTATCAAGAACAAAAGATCTAGAATTTATATTTCAAAATAAAAAAGAATGGTAATTGCATATTTAAAAAAATCAAAATTTGTTAATCAAAATTATTGCTATAAATTTTGTATCGTAGAATAATTTCTGTACGATGTTTCTACTAATTTTGTAGTAATGAATTAAATCATTCGGTTTTTTTTTCTAGTGACATTACCATGTTTAACATGATTTTATCCCTATGATCTTTTATGATGAGATTCAAGATTTGTATAATAAATAATTTTAATTTAGGATTGACTCATCTACATTCGATCAAAAGAGACCAGAGATTTAACCTTTCAATGATCTAAAAAGTTTTTTGACTCTCATCATTTTTCGATTTTTATTTTTCGTTTAGTTCAGATTATATTTAGTTTGTTAGCGCCAAAAAGTCAGCAGAAGGTTCCACCTATTAAGTTTGTAGCGCCACCAAGTGGTGAAATGATACAATCTTTTTGGTGTGTGTGTGTGTGTGTGTGTGTCAAGGGCCAAAACATAGTCCGTCGAGCCGGAGACGACTATGCATCTATTGTATAGTGATTCATTATTTGAAATGTGTGACTGATTAGTGGAGATATCGTCGATGATTCGATGATGACGAATTTGGTGCGATAATACCGAGAATGAGAATTCTTTTATGGATAACTGGTCTCGAGTGACAGCAATCCCAGCAAAGAGGTATGGGCAGTATTATCCTTTGATTTATTAACTAATTAATTTCCCTAGATGAAGTTAATTTTGTTTTTGATGAGTTTAGAATAAAATTGTGATAATACTGTTCTCTTGAATTATTTTGAATTATATATTTATTTAAAATGGAGAGTTTAGCAAAATTAAAGAAAGATGAATTAAAACTCGTTGCCGAAGAGATAGGTTTGGTTGTTGAGGAAGACATGAAAAAGAGTGAAATAAAGCGTTTAATTGAAAAGTGATGTGTTCGAAAATGACAACGAAATTGTTAAAGATGCTGTAGATCGAATAATAAGGAATAGGAACCAAAAATCCGATCAGGATAATGAAATAGAACTAGAGCGTCTCAGAGAGAACTAAAATAAAATTACAATTAGCGCAATTAAGGGCTAATGAAAATAGTACTCAGACTTCCGTTAATGTAGAGTGTAAAACGGAACCAGAAGAGTCACTGGATAGCTTATTAAAGTCTGTGAGAATATTGTGTATTAAAACACCGAGCAAAGCTAAGGACTGGGGTTTCTTTTTTACTTCATTAGAGATAGCATTTATCTCTTTAAAAGGTACTTGAGAAGTTTAAAGCAGAGATTTTATTAAATTTATTAGGAGGAAAAACTTCTAATGTCCTAACTTATATTTCTGAGAAAGATTTAAATAATTTTGACGAAATTAAATCAATTGTATTAATAGAATTCGAGTTAACAACGCAAGCGGGTTTAGAAAATTTTAGAAATGCTTCTAAAGATAACAAAACTCATGTGCACGTCACGCTAATTGACGAGTTTTGAATATTATTTAAAATTGAGTGGTGTAACGATTTCGAGACCCTAAAACAGTTGATAGTTTCGGATAAATTATTCCAAACGCTGGACAAAGAAACAGCAACTCTTGTTAATATTAGACAAAATCAAAGTGGTTTACATCTCACCGAGTTAGGGAAAGAATGTGATCTGTATTTTGCTTCCAAAGGCAAAATCATAAATGAGACGAGAAAAGAGCAAAATTGTAGCAATAAATTTAAACCGGCATCAAAAGTATTTTTCAATGAAGCGGAAAATAAAAATTGCGATTTATGTTTAAAGAGCGAGAATCATCCTTTGTATGCTTGTAATCAATTTAAGAGATTTTCGGTTCTTGAAAGCGTAGAGGTAGTAAAAAATAAAAACGCCTGCTTTAAATATTTATCGCCTAATTGCAGCATTAAAAAGTGTTCGTATAGAAATTGTTTCTGTGGCGGAGCTTACAATAAATTAATACACTTTTCGAAAGAAGTAAAAAATTTCGTCTTCGAATGTAAAAACAGCTAAAGTCATAAATAATTCGCAATCGGAGGGAAAAAATTCGAATCAAGGTTCGGTTTCCCGCAATGAGTGGAGTACGTCTTTTGTTGCAACAAATCTAATCGTAAATACTGTCTACTGTAAGATGTTTGATGAAAGATAAATGTTCGCAATGGCAGGAAGTAAGGTGCCTATTGGATAACGACGCATAGCGTTATTTTATGAGAACGCTATGCAAAGAATTGTATGCAAAGGCTGCAGCTCAAAAGTGAAAAAATTAATCAATATTTCCTACATTAATAATGCTTCGCTGGTAGTTAATAGCAGTTACAGAAACTGTGGCTAGTAAAAATAAGAGTTTCGATAGAAATATTTCGATGTTAGTGGTATCAAAAATAACAGATTTAATCCCAAATAAGATGTTAGATACGCGTGTACAGATTCTAGAATCTATTGGCTTGCGGATCCTAATTTTAATATTCTAGGCAAAATAGACATTTTAATTGGCGCTGAATACTTTTATGATATAATAAAACCGGGAAAATTAAATGCCAAAAATGAGAATTTGACGTTACAAGACTCTGTGCTTAGGTATATTGTAGGTGGTAGCGTTTCGAGTTCAGCTAAATTGAATTCTAACTATTGCGGTTTAATATGTGGAGCAGAAGAATTAAATTCAAACTTAAGAAAATTCTGGGAGATTGAAGAAATAGGTAAGGAATTACCTAAAAGTAAAGAGAATGCTATTTGTGAGGAGCATTATGCGCGAACACATAGAAGAAATGAGACAGTAAAATATATTGTAGCGATGCCATTTAAAGTGCACTGGTCATGTCTAAGGAGTTCAAGAGATATTGCTCTATAAAACGACTCGAATCGCAATGGACTCCCTTGTCTAGAGACCAAACATATCTGAAACTGAAGAAGTTGCTGAAGGAGTTAGGCCACCTGAGCGAGACACAAGACTAAAGTATTGAACCTGAAGTAACATATTATATGCCTCATCATGGCATTTATAGGCCTTAAAAAACAACTAAACTACGTACCTTGTTTAATGCGTCCACCTTGACTACTAGTGGAAAATCGCTCAATTCAATTCAGTATAAAGGTGAAATGATTCCAGACGATCTATTTACATAGCTAATTAAATTCAAGCAGCATATATTTGCATTTATTGCAGATATTCGTCAGATGTTCCATATGATTAATATAGATGAAGAAATCTCCAAAGAATTTTATGGAAAGAAGAAGCTAATTAGCCTGTTAAAACGTATTAGCTAAATACGGTTACCTACGGAACGGTCTAGCCATAAAAACACTTAAACAAATTCCCATCGATGAGGGAACAAACTTTCCAAGTGCTGCATCAGTATTGTGCTTAGTATTTATATGGACGACGTTTAAGTGAAGCGAGCACATTGGAAGAGACAAACTCTGCAACAGCAACTTGTTGACATTCTAAAAACCGCCCAGATGTCGTTGCACAAGTGATGTGGGAATACTTCTGAACTTATTCCAGCTACGGAGAAAGAGTATGAATTCTCATCTGCGGATGGAATTAAGATTTTAGGGATTGCCTGGAAAGTTGGGTAGTAGATATACATCAAAATACCCAACCTATCAAAAGGTCGGTCTTATCCATTATCGCCAGATTTTTTGATCCACTTGGGTTACTTGGGCCAGTGATCAATAAGGCAAAAATCTTAATGCAACAATTGTAGTTGCTCAAGATTGATTGGGGATAAATGCTTCCTGCGTAAGAAGCTGGTGAGAGGCAAGAGTTTGTAACATCTTTAACAAACTTAAACGACATTAATATTGAAAGATGTATTGTTATTCCAAACGCGGAAGTGACTGAGCTTCATGGATTTTGTGACTCGTCTGAAAAAGCGTATGGGGCTGCAATCTACGCCAGAACTGTCAATTCAGCGGGTGAAGTAAAAGTGAAGCTACTTGCGAGTAAATCTCGTGTGTCACCTAATAAGCAAGTAACCATACCTCGTTTAGAGTTATGCAGTGCCATTCTTACCCACCAAATTGATGCATAAAGTAAAAAATGCTTAAAAATTGATAGTCCGTTAGTTTTCTATTATTCGGATTCTACAATCGTGTTTTCGTGGATGAGGAAAGAATCCTGAGACTTAAAACATTTGTAGCAAATAAAGTAATTGTTATTCAAGAATCCACCGAAATGAATCAGTGGCATCATGCTCCTTCTGAACAAAATCCAGCGGACATCATTTCGAGGAGACTTGATCCGACGAGAATGCTACAAAGTGACTTATGGTGGTTTGGTCCAACCTTTCTCCAAGAATTGGTTGTGAATTTTCCTGGTGATTGCGACGACATCCAAGATCCATTGGACAGTTCTGTGCAGAACATGGACGTTTCTTCTGAATTGTCATTTGACTAGTGAAGTGACGAAAATAATAATTTTCAAACAACCAATCTTTAAATTACCATGCCACAGCTTGATTAATTAGCCTGAGAATGTCTAATTAGTTTAAGCCCTACCAGGCTTAATACAAGGTGGATCTTTGATGGACTCGAATTTTGAACCTTCAATCCTCTTTTTCCTCAGCTGAAATCTTAGCTTCCAACTAATATGGATCATGATATCATATTTTAAAAGTTTTGCTAAAGTTTTTCCATTACTGTAATTTTTAACGTTGTTCATTTAAAACCGACAAATAATTTGTAATATTTTTCTTAAAAGTAAAATATCTTTTTCTTAATTTCAGTATTATTGTCTACATTAAAAATAACTATCCAAAGGAATAAGCGGGGAAAGAATTAACATGTGATTGCAGATCAACTACATATTTGATGCAACACAATCAATTTTGGATTTTGAGCCAACAAACTTCGGCCAATCAGTAAATAGCAAAATTTAAATAAATTTCTTTAAAAAAATTACTGAAGATAATTTTAATGCTTTGAGCTTTGAGAAACCTTTTGCCATTTTATTCATTTGTTTATTAGTTTTTGACATATATCAATTTAAAAAAATGCAATTAACTGAAAGTGAATCCAAGAGGTTTATTTTAGTGTATTTTATGCAGAGTTCCCCAGTTCTTATCACTTTTTTTTTCTTAGCTGTCATTGGATAAGAGACAATGTTCATATTTAAATAGCCATAGTTTATGTATTAGAAACCAAATGCTGATGGATTACTTTTTTTAGAAATTTAATTTACTGAATTCATTTGGTAAATAAACTTTAGCTGGTAATTAGTCAACAGTATAGCAAAATTATAACAAACCAAAGAGAATTTCTTGGTTGAGATTCTAACTCAATGTTTCAAAAAAATAAAAACAAAAAAAAATATTTTTTGATATTATAAATGGAATCTAATCTCTAAATTCATCATACTAATCTCATAATTTTGCCAAAAAAATAACCACAAGTTCAATGAACTTATAAAGATTATGGCGTATCAAGTTTAAGAAGTATACCGACTTCAATGCTTATTTTGGAAGTATACTAACTTTACTGATTTTTCTTTCGGAAATATACCAATTTCAATGATGAACGGAATCAAAGGATACAGCCTATGAGAGCTTTGTTCTTATTAACGTTCCTTGCCGACGCTTCAATCTCCTAAGAGAGTGATGACCAGCTAGTTGATTCTGAAATATAGCAAAATTTTTAGCTTTATGTATTTCAATAAAATCATGCAATTTATTTCTATATAAAAGCGAAATGACCTGAGGGTTTTTTTTATAAATAATTATTTCAATAGAATTGATAAATATTTTCATAAGACAGATATTTCATACATTTTTCTAAAAGTTTCTGCTTCTCTCAAAATGTGCGTATTGCGAACAATCGATAGATAAATAAATATTAATGTAATTATATTAACTACAATTTCTTAGAAAGAAAATAATTAATTAAATCTGACATCAACAAATAGGAATTATATATTTATCACATCCCATGTATTTATTGCTTATTTTTTTTTTCAAAATTGCTTCTTCTTCTAAGCTGCGGATTAAAGAGTCTGCTGTGCGGCAGAAGAAATGTTAATGAATTTTACAAAAATTTATTTTCCAACTTACTTTTAATCTTATTTAATTCCTGTTTTTCGTTAGTATTTCTGTTTTTGAGAATCTTTAGTTACTTCCTCTTAATTGCTCCATAAATTGCTTTCTTCCTTTTAAAGGCGGATTGAATTTTGCACTCGTTTTCAATTAATATGCAAATATGTTATTATGCTATAATTCATTTTTCTTTACTCGCTTATTTCTTAAATTATTGGAAATCTATAGATCTAAGATTACATTGCGCCTTTGCGAAACATATAAGATTAAATTTTTAAATTTTTGATAGTAAATATCTTGAAAGAATATCGAAAGTTACCCGGTTTATAACTGCAACAGTTTTTTGATATAATGTATTTCGATTTTCATACATAAAAGGATAAAAAAAAATTCATCTTTCACAGAATATTATTTCACTGATTTTTGAATATTCTCAAAATCATTTATCGAAGACAAAATGCAGTTTTTGAAATATATTCAAAAATCAAACTTTCATCCACATAATAAAATTATTTTAAAAGAATAATCATGAAAATATCTATGGAAGATGTTTACTTGAATTAATGAAATTCTTATACAAATATGTATTTCTCTATCCATTTAGATGGATATTTACCTTATTTATTGAATTAATATTTATCTTTCCTATTTCCAAAAATATATAAATATATATGAATAGAACATAGCGCTTTCAAAATAATTTAGGTAGTAATTCTGTTTATTTGAAAGCAAATGTAAATAAAATTAAGGTATTTTAAATAAATTTAAATATTTTTGACTTCTAATTTACTAAATGCAGCATCTTAATTTTATAAAATATAACAGTGATCAGATGAATAGAGTTTTCATTTAATATCATTATATTAATATTGGATTACAAACTTTTAAACATCATAATAAACGATAAAAACCAAATGCCTTATTTCTTACTAAAATTAATAAGAAGAAATAAATCCATTCTTAATATTTGATTTGAAAATGAAGAGACTTCGGAATGAATATTCAGCTGCAAAAATTCTAGAAACACATATACATAAAAATACTGGTACATCTTTAATTCAGCAGCAAACATTTTATTCCACAAGAATATGATTATGCTTTTCTCGAAGGAAATTTTATCATAAACAGAAGTCATCCAAAACTGATCATCTATTAACACATAAAATTTCAAAAGTGGAACTCTGGAAACATCATAGAAAATAATATGAAGAAAGAAAGATTAATTACCACTTAAAAAGTAGAGATTCAAAAAAAAATAATAATTGCAACAAATTGTGCAAAAGTTATTAGCCAAAGCCATAAAAATAAATAAAATTTTGCTTTTTGATATTTTGAGTTTTTTTCATTCCAACTTTTTTTGGATAAGAGTTTTATCAAAATTAAATATAAAAAAAGTATGCGAATAAATCTAATAATAATGTAAATGAACATTTTACGTCAAACGATAAAGACATTTTATATAACTTGAAATCTATTTAAAATCAATCAGTTAGTATTTAATTAATAATTTAATCTTTGAAATTAATTTTTAATTATAAATTTATTCTAAAACATTTAATTAGAAATATCTCCCGTAATAATATTTATCAAATGCTTGTTTAACGTTGTTTTCTAAATATATATATATATATATTGAATAAATAAGCAGTTATAAGCAACTTCTTGTGAGCAATATGTAAGCATGGTGTAATTAGACGATAGGAAATAATGTTCTGGTATATTCACTATACAGTTCTTTTACACAGACTATTTTCTTGTTCATCTAGTTTTTCATAGCCCCCTAAGGAATTTTTTTCCCGATGATGGTCTTTTCTAACAGTACTCTTTAACAAGAATTGTGTCCTTTAAAATATGCGTCTCTTCTTTTTATACACTACTTTCAAAGCGTCTTCCATTGGGAAATGAGACATTCAAATCCTTTTTGAGGCCGAATATAAAAATCTCAGCAATTTTTTTAATCTTTTTTTTTTTTACCAATATATTTAATTTTTGGAAGTAAAAGGAAATCCACAGGGGTAAATCTGTTTACAAAATATTTTTTTTATTCATTTCGGAACATCATGATATGCGACACGATTTCTTTTTAACCAATCAGGCTTTTAATTAAGTTTAAAATCGGGAATAGATTTGATCTAATTTCATTTATTTAGAATGCTGCCTTTTTGAATCAACGTGTTGTCATAAGCTAGGTTACAAATAGGTAAAGGTACACTTCGGATGGATTCGTTGCATAATTAGAAGTGGATTTATAACTTTAAGGAAAAGAAAAATATATTTTGAGACTAATGTCCATAAACACGATAACTTTAATAAATATTCTATCAAAAAATATCCATTTTTTTTCATAATATATGGCGATACAGAGCATGTTGTTACAGTTTTTCTCAATCTATATTCAACTTATTATAATTTAAAAGATAATTTCAACGTAATTAAATTATAATCTTTCTCTTTTTATTTTAAAATCAGAAATCATGAAATAATAACTAGCATTGCTAGAATGAAATCTAAACATGACTGCAACTATACTTGAAAAAGCAACAAATTTAATTCATTACTACAAGTTGAATAATAATTGTGCTGTATATACATATTATACAAAAGAATGCTATTATGATTTGAAGCTCTCTTCTTACAGAAAATTATATTGTATCATGCATTATTACACTTAATGCAAATAAATCTTAAGTCCAATATCATAAATAAGGAACAATATAAAATCTGAATTAGTACTGTCACCAAATTCCATTCTTTCTTTTTTTTTTCTTTTTTCTTTTTGAATAAAAAAGCAAGAGTCATAAGACAGGAAGTGCAATAAACCTGAGAAGTATCTCTTTCTATACAAGAAGGGTAAATATCTAATATTTATCTACCCTTCTCTTATCAGATCCATCGATCCTGCTGAGTGGTGACCCTAAACAGCAACCTGAAGACCTCCAGCAGAAATTATTCCAGGTATTTATTTGCCCTCTACTGCATTCAGTGGATATTTTTAGTTCGCTTTCTGAAAGAAAAACGATTCGAGTGCTCAAGGAATTCTCAGCACTGAACTAGAGATAATTCCGAGATCTAAGAATGTTTTTCGGAATTTTTCCGAATAAGAAGAGCTGCAATTTTCTCTCAATAAAAAGAACTGTTTTTTTTTTTTTTGCCCTCTGCTCTGTTTGAACTTGGCCAATGGAATTCTCTTTCAAAGCAGACATTTCAATGTTAGAATCTGTCGTTAGGGCCTGAAAAGGCCTGAAGTTGGGATTTCCTTATAACGCTTTTCAAAAGATTTAAGAACATGTAGTTGGACATAAAATGTTCTTTTGTGGAAATTCAGAGCAGGTTTTGCAAATAGTTTAAAGAAAAAAAAGCCGTTTAGGAATTATTTACTTATTTATTCTTCTTTTAATTTGTTTGTATATATTTCAAGAGTATATTTAATATTTAAATGTATTTGTAGATTCATTTACTAGATGATTAGGAAACAAATTGTTAACTGGCAAGTAAATTATTGATAAATTGCTGACTTCATAAATGCCGATTCATTATTATAACTAATTTAGTGGCCGATAAAAATAAATTAAAAATAAAAATCAAGATCTTTTTATTAATTTTGTTTAAAACATTTGTAACGTGAAGAAGTTTACATTCTAAATTTTCCAGGTTTGCCTTAAAAGTGTTTCTTTCTTCGATTTTTGAAAATCTTGTAAATTGAAATTAAACGACTCGAGCATTCGAACTGTTTTACAAACTGATACATCTATTTACACAAATTATTGTTGCATCGCTTCGTTTTTCCCAACATGTTCGTATTAAAGAATTAAATATTTTTGTAAATAAAACATCATAGATCAAAAATTAAAAATATTTCTTCTAATAATTTGAAACACATCCATATGATCTTCCCAAATATATTTAAGTGTTGCTATCTGATTATATAAAGTAATTAATGCTGATTTTAAATAGTGTCTTCTTTTTTTAAAAGAAAAATTCTTCAAATGTAATAAATGACCAAAATATTTTTTTCTAAATGCCATTTTAATAGCTCTTATAAATATTCAGTAATGAAACAAAAGAAAATAACCCCCTAACACAAATTTTAAAACAATTGCAAAAAATCCATTATCATCAAACTTATTTATATCTGAACAGTTCAGTTTTTTTAACTATTTATTCAAGTATTATGAAATGAAATAGACTTATTTATAGTTTTACATCTTGAAATATTTTCTTATTTGATCTTATGTTTCAAAGTACAATAAAATAAAAATATAAACATTTTTTAAAACTTATAAATAAATTATTCTAATAAATAAGTAATTAAAAGATAGGATTTTTATTTAAAATTATTTATTCCATTTCAATTTTTAATTTAGGATTAGCAAAAAAATTGTGGGCTCATTTATATTTAAAATGCATGACTATTTGATACAAAGTTTGCATTTTTATTCAATTACTAAACTTTTTTTTTACATTCTATTCCACTTTCAGAGTTTTGCCATTTTGTTTTGGGCTCCATATCTTTGTTATGTATATAAATTTTCTATTTTAGTGCAATATTAAAATGTATTTTCAAAGAAAGTTCATTTATATAATTTTTTACTTTTTATTCTTTATTACTCGATGCCCTGAATATTATGAAATGTATAATCAATATAAAATAGGAATCTTGTATAACGCCTCTTATATAAAATTAAAAAAAAATTGATAATGTTTTTTGTATAGAAAAATAAATAGAATTAAAATTAATCGATTTGAGAATGAAATTAATAATTTTAAAAATATTAAATTAATATATTGTCATTAAAAATATACGAATCTAGGAAGGCTTGAAGTTATAATCTCATAGAAAAGAATTATACGAATCTCAGTTTTTTCAGAATGTTATCTTCAAAACCATGTAAAAATATGTTATGGAAAAAATAGAAGTATTTTCAAAAGTGTTATATAAAAATATTTAAAAAATACAGCTCTGAAACATAACCACTCTGGCGCACTAATATTTATTATTTATTAAATTTTGATTCCTATTTTGTTTTCAGATTTTTCATTACTTCCGTTTTTCTATTTTTAAGTAACTTAACTTAAAGAATGGGCTTCAGTGGAGGGAAAATAATTGAAATAATTTTAAGAAGGAATTTTTTTTTTGGTTTGTATTGTTTAATGTTTCAGCTTACTACAATTTTGGTCAGCTTAAAATTAAACATTTTTTGTTTACTTAATATTTAAATGAAAGGTTAAACTATATTAATAAACGGAATGAGATTTTTAAAAAAAAATCGATCTAATTGAATATTAAAATGAATAAAATTCTTGGGAAGTAAAGTTTTGTAAAAATAGCTTGTGATAAGTAAACATGTTTCATTACAAAATAATACAAAGAATTTCGTATTAAATTTATTTTTTTAGTTATTATTTTTTTAGATATTGATAGAGTAGGGAAGAGAAAAGATTATAATTACTTTTTTAAATATTTACGATTTTTTTTAATCTCGAATTAGATTGTTAAATAATTTTGTTTAACAATTAATGAGACTTTCTTATATTATGTTGTAATGAATTTCAAATTTTTAAAAATGAATGCAAAAGTGAAGCCTATAGATATTGTCAAACATTTAAGTAAAATTATCTTATTATTGATAAATTGCATTTAGATGTATTATTGCGTCATGTGACTCTTTTTTTTTTCATTGATCCTATAGTAACATTTAATATAATAGCTGGGTGATAAATGCTGCTTTTTGTCTATGCCAATTTAACTAAATTGACTTCGCTGTGTTTAATTAAAAATGTTCTAATATAAATTTTCCATTATTAAGCTGGTTACTTCTTAATAATATCCTATGGAAAAATTATTCTAATAATTACATAAAATAACTATTTCAATAATCGTACCTACTTCCAAATTAGTAGACCACTTGGTGATTTGGTGTGGGTGGGGGGTCAGAATATTGGAGCTATCTCTATTAGGAGCGAAGAAACGATATCCTTCTAGAAGCTTCTTTAACTGATCAGGGAAATTATAAAAACGCTGAGAGACAGGATCGGTGGCCTGATAAGTTAGAAGAATGAATAGCTGATTTGTTGAGTTTAATGATAGCTGATGTGAGTAGTTCAGTATAGCTCAAGGGAGTAGTTAAGTGTTTCTGTGAACTTTTTGCTGCCCAATATTTAATATCAATATGTCTTGTAGGTGCTACTGTTTACTGCATGTGCTTTTTTGTGTACTTTTCATGATTCCGTGTGGAGAAATGCTCGATTATTGCTGGTCCTTTCAGATATTTGTTTACTGCACAACCCACAGATAGGAGTTCGGATATTTTCAGTGAAATATTTTGACTTGTATGTTAATTGCAATACAATTCAGTTTAGAATACACAATATTCAAATATTTTTTTTATAAATATTAAAAAGTAATTCATTTCTCTCTTGAAGCGATATTTGTGAGATTTACCAAACCTTCCTCATTTATGTAACAGAGACTGTATTAAATTCATATGATTTATCTTTCTAGTCTATGAATAATAATCAAAATAACTAACAGTTCCCAATAGTAAATGCGATGCAGAATATTTAATACCTGAAACATCCGACATTAGAGCATCGTTCACTTTATCTCTGGAGGATTTTATGCAATTATACTATATCGATAATATCTGCTTCTCATTCGCTGTTAGCATATTACAAAATGATGGATGGGGAATTGAAGTTTACATCGCAGCATTTACATATATAAATTTACAACATTTATTATACATATAATAATTTTTTATTTATTTGATAATCTTTTTATTTAGTCATATGGGTATTTTTATTATAATAAGCCTCACTGACTGAATATAAAATGTGTGGATTTTATAAAATCGGTTAACCAAAACCAATTGAGTGAAAAATGTATGTTTATTATTATATTTAATGTTCATATATGCTAATTCCTAGGCAAATTTTTAACAGTAAGTCTTTTTTATAAAGTTTGACATTTTTAGGTCATATTTTAAATACATAATTCTGTGATAAGATTTAACTTCTATTTCCAATTTAATTATAAGACGGAAAAATGTATTTTTTAATTGTTTGCTTCTTTAATATCCATTTCATTCCATTACAACTTCTTCCGTCACTTCCCATATTTTTTTAATATGATAACGCAGTCTAAGTACAATGCAATTTATGATATTAATAATTCAAACTCATTCATCAAATTATTCAATCATGTGTTTTTGTTAATGTTAAAACTAAAATAAGATTTTCATTAGAAATTCACACCAGTACGTATTTAATTTCCATTTTCATTTTGTAATTTCTAAATTTTTAGTTGCACACGTTGTAATTGGTAAAAGATGAATTCAATTAAATTTATTTAATTTTTATGTCTTATCAGATAAAGAGGTGATTTTATTTTTTTAAAAAAATCATTCCGTAACACCCTGAAAAATTAATAAACTGGGTAAACAAACTCTTCATCAAAGAAAGTAAGTTTATTGAACGATAATTAGTTTGATAAAATCTACATAACACATATTAATAATTCATCACATAGTAGAGCCTAAAAATGAAATTGAAAAAAATATAACAGAAAAATTAAATTTTAATCTTGGAAATACTTTTCTATTTTGAATTTTAAAAGTTGAATGTTTAGGCTTGCCCCATTTACATAAGAGCTATATTTATTCATTGTACAGACACTCATACTACAAATGTGTTTTACTTATTATGTGTATTTTATTTTTAAATAAATATAATATACCCTACTATGAAGTACCTATAGAAATAATCTTTATAATGTTCATAAATACGTATTCAATTTATATTCAAAAAGTGTAATCTTGCTTAGATTCCTTCAGATTTGTTTTAGTTAACAGATTTTTAATAATAAATACCAAGAAAGAATTCCTGCAATTTAATCTGTTTATTTCTATGATTTTAGTTGCATAAAATGAAAATATATACGAAAGTAAGACTATCTCTTACTTTAACCAGATATGGTTCACTTTCTATCTGTGACGGTAAATGATATTTCTCTCGCAAATCATTCCTTTTGTGAGCTCATGCAGAATGGATATAAATATTTATGATGATTACTCCCCGGATAGTTAAGAGCCCGGAAAGCTCTTCTCATCTGCACACATTTCTAAAAGTGGCGTTCAAATCTTAGAACAAGATGGAGAGATTTCCAGATTTGAGAGTAATGACAGCAGAAAATATATTTCCTTACAAGTTGGAATTGTGAAATTCTCTTTTCTTGACGTAATTTCTGAATAAAAGTTGGATGAAAAATTTCTTTAAAAAAATTCACTAATAAATGTTATTGAAACATAACAAGTGTATATAATTATCGTTACATCATATTTTTTTTAGTTTTATTTCATTGGGTTCAAATGGAAAATGCATTTTTAGCTTAAAACTCGCTTATGAAATATAATCTTCTAGGCAATATTAAAAAATTTCGGCATTAAGTCTGTAGTGTAAAAAACATGCAATAAAGCAAGATATGATATTTAAAAAAAATGAACATTTTATGTAACTTTATTTACATACTAGCCGCCTTTGGCGACCAGCCGGTTCGCCAATCTTAATGTTCGTTAAAATTTTAATAATTAAATATTTTATGCAATTTCTACTTTAATAGCTTCTTCATCAAAATATTTTAAAACTTCAAATTTTGATTATCATATAATTCATTCATAATATTATAAAGGCCTTCAGTCATAACGTAATATGTATCTCTCTCATTTTCTGTTAGCACCCGTAGAATTTATGCTTTAAATTAAAGTGGAAAGAATTTATCTTCAATTAATATAATAATATTTTTTACTGAAACAAAGCATTTTTTTTATAATCTGATTACTGAAAATAGTCACTCAGCGTTTAAACTTTATGGGCACTGAAGAATATCTTTTTTAATTTATGTAATATCTCAAGAGTTGGTCAACAAAATTTTCTTAGATTCATTATGAGCAGATCGATTCATTAACAATGTTTAAATTTAAATGCATCAAACACTAAGAAAATAAAACGAATCGTTTAAAATAAACGGTTGAAAACAGGTTTTAAAAAAACTACTTAAAAAACGATGGACTTAAAACTATAAGCATATACAAAATATATATAACTAACATAAATACAATTTACTAACAAAAGCATGCAACTAACCCAAAAATAATTTAAATCATCCATTGATAACGGTTGTCATGGCAACAGTCAGAACAGAATGCGCATGCGTGAATTTTCTTCGCCAGCTCCGGTAACGCAAATACGTGATTTTTTCTACGCCAGTTGGGGTAACGCTATGCGGATTAGAAATTTTTAATTTCCTTTATTCTATTTTATTTTAATTCAAAAGTACTTCAGAATGAATCTGAAAGATCGATTCATTAACAATGTTTAATTTTAAATGCATCAAGCATTAAGAAAATAAACAGAATCGATTGAAATAATCCGCCGAAAAATTTTAACCCTAGCCTCATTACTGTTGGGAGAAAAAAATACTGAAGCCTTTCTCGTTTGGCGGTGGGCAAAATGGAAGATTTTTTTGGCGGGAAAGTTGGCGGTGGGGAAAATGGAAGATTTTTTTGGCGGGAAAGTTAGTTTTTAATTAATAATTAAAATTCTAATTAAAAATTCGAAAAAAGAAACCCCAGGTGCACATTCCCAACCTCCAAGGTATACATGTACCAAATTTGGTAGCTGTATGTCAAACGGTCTGGCCTGTAGAGCGCCAACACACACACATTGAGCTTTATTATAAGTATATATAGATATCTACTAACTAGCATTTTTAATAAAGTTTTATTTTGTTTCCTTAAGTGGATGAATAAACATAGCCCCTCGAATTAACCTAACAAATACCAGGTTAAGATATATATATATATATATATATATATATATATATATATATATATATATATATATATATATATATATATATATATATATATATATAGTTTTGAATAAAAAATATTATGATTAGAATCTTGAATATGGACACAATGCTCTACTGAAAAAATTCATTTGCAGGATACTTCAAAAAGGCTAAAATAGATTTGCACTTTAGACCTATTTGAGATAGTAAATTGGGCTCTTTAAACTGTAAAAGAATTCCATATAAGGTTTAAAAAAGAGCGTTATTAAATAATTATGTTTTACTTTTCAAAAAATTTATAATTTAATTTATTCTTCTTATTCTTAGATGAAATTCTTAGTTGAAATTGGTATATTAGATGAAATTGTATTTAAAAAAAAGTGTTTTCTTTTCATGTAGTTATATTATAATAAAAGATAATATAGCTATAACTTTAAATTGAATGCATTATAGGGAAGCAAAAAATTTCTTATTTCACTTTCTCACGCCGTTTAAAACAATGAAAAGAAATTGCACTATGCAAGTCAACAATAAGGTCTTTCACATAAATTATATGGTTATTTAAAATTTTTCAGCAGCAAAAGTGTTTTTATTAATAATTGGAATAAATATATATTTTTTATCTCAAGTTTTGCTTTGTATAGAAACAGGAAATATTCTTTGACATGTTCCATGCAAGAAAAAATAATATAGTATTATCCTAATAATAAATTGGAAGTTTTCTTAGTGTTTTCTGATTTAACTACACTGCACTCACGAAATATTTAAATGCTATGAAATCCATTCAACGTTGATTGTTTGATCGTTTGTATCAAAGTGTGGCGAGATATCGAGCAGGGCAAGAAACAATATATTTTGTGCAACAAAGCCTTTTGTTGACTTTAAATCTAATTTGCATTTTTTTAACTTGTCTCCGTTATACATATTTGTATCAGCTGAATGCTTCCAGTTTTATGAGACTAAAATTGAAAAGGGATTTTTTTAATCAGTGGAAACGGTACTACTTAATTAAAATAGTAATTTTTTTTAAAAAAAATCATAGATACATAAGGATTCTAGTAATTATGTACAGCATTATGTATGTAATTCTACTAAATTATGGACAGCACAAATATTAAGATTATAATCATTATAAAACGTTCATTTGTATTGGAAATCAGTTTTCTAATTTTTAAAATCACAAAAACTGAAAGTAATTATAAATTATTAAAAGGCAAAGCGATGTTTCGATATCAAAAATTCAGAAAATTTTACACTAGAACTAATTATATACCTTGAAGAATAAAAATTTTAAAACCTTTTGAGAAACTCTATATAAAAATATTTTTTTAAATAAAAGCTACTTCTTCTGCTACATCTTTATGACTGGAAAGAACTAAAAATTCGACAGCCAACAAAAAATGTCTGCTCAGCAATTTCCAAAAAGTGTTCTTCCATACTTTCTTTAAGCCTTTACATATTGACTTGCATGCATTATTTAGTGAGCACAAGTTTATGCCACAGTCATAAAGATCCGATGGAAATGCATTTTTAGAATGATGCAAAGAGAAAAGTAGGAACAAAACATCTTTGCCTTTTGGATAATAATATAAATACGACAGTAAATTATATAAAAGTTTTAAAGAATTTATCTAGAGTTTTAAGAAAAATGAAGGCTTTGTAATGTAATAAAATTGTCTTTCTGGGAATGAAATATTTAGTGAAAGATGAACATGGAATAATATTTTAAGACGAAGAAAAGTCACATGGAAGGGCTTTTTTATGTTTATTTTTTAAGTATTACATCAGTTTTCATTATCGATGGAATAAAATCATTTAGTAAATTGTGATATATAAATTTTCTCTAAAAATTCTAAATCCCACTTGTAATAATCAAAAGATAAACAAGCTTTTAAAAATTAATATCTATTGGTGTCCACTACATTCATTCTTTATGAACTTGAAAATGGTGAGAGTTGGAAATGTAATGCTTAATTTTAACAAATTAGTTAACTTCGAAACGATAGGCAGCTTACAATGCCACCTAGAGGTGAGATTCAGAAATAACGCTTCTATTTCGAAAAAGGTGCTAGATACTGAAGAAATCCAATAGCAAATTTATAGCGCATTATATAACAATTCAAAAAAAGATTCATTTCTCTCATTGATTATGATAAAAGAATGCATAAAACGAACATTTCAAAATTGCGAAGCCAATAAAGCAAAACAAAATAACTCTAGATTTTTGGTTCATTTATCCTTCATAAAAGTGCTTCCTATCAGTCATAATAAAAAATGCCTGTCTTTGGACAACAATAAGTTTACTTAAAAATTTATAAAATCTAAAAATTCTTCAAAATTTTTAGAATCTCCCAGTTTCCGATTCCTTCTTCTTGCGTACAGCCGACCGCCCTGCCACCATTGAATGTAGCCGTATCGACAGGATTTGTTGTGGCCGACAGCAGTTTCCGATTCCATTGGGAAAAAAAAATAAGAAAAATGTTCTTGATAATTTTGATTACCGTTTGAGTTTTGTTCTAATCACGTTTTTGTAATTTTTCGGTAAATAACCAATAAATTACATGGTTCAAATTGCTCTGTATGCAGAATGCTATAAAAATGTAATGTATCTAATAATCAACGCTCTTAATAATTAATTAGAAAAAATAAGATTAATAAGAAATTTATACAAGAAATTATACAATATAACAATGTAAAACTAAAAACAATCGCCCTCCTCTTCGAAGAATTACGTTTTAATAATTTGAAAATAAACGGAGAATGGTCATAGAAAGTAAGTCATATCATTGATTCTCCGACCCGCCTGAAGGCACACGGATAAAGAAAACTAAATGACCGGACTGCCGTAACAGCAACACTGGTGGGAACCTTTGGTTGAGTCTTAAGGGCCATCACCGGCCACGGTACAACCCTTCCCGAAGGAAGTGCGTCATCAATGAGAGGAGCCAGATCCCCTACCGTTTTGCGTATTCTCCAGGGTGGCGAGATCTGATCACCATACCGGAAGCATCTCATCCTATTGTCGAGGTGCCCTCCAGGGGGTTGGTCATAGAAAGTAAAATGAAAGTTTATTTATTTCTAAATTAGGGCCAGGTTTTGAATTCAGGTTAAGTTTATTGAAAATAAATTATAAATCTGAAAGTGGCAATTACCGAGGATAATGCTTTAGAATAAATTATAACTAAATGTAACATATATTTTCCAAAATATTCCATAACCAACTCTTATTTTGAAAGCTACCAATTTACAAAATAAATTAAGATACCTCCACACAAAAATACATTATATATTTTTCCAGTATATTTTCATTAGCTCACAAACTCCACTATTTACTTCTGCAAATCGGATGCTTTTCCTTAAGCCCTATTAATATCTACCATCATTGTTTTTTCGCATTTAGAAATTCAGAAAAATTTCAAATTAAATTATTTCTAATCTATATTTTGCAAAATGTTTAATACTTTTTATTTCATTCAATCTGAAGTTTCCAGGAACTAGTATTTATGTCTAAGTCAAGAGGGATATTGGAAGGTAAATTGTGAATTAATATGAAACGTTTATTGACAGTCTTAAATTAAAATACTTAAATATACCTAAAAAGAACAAATGAGAAGTGCATAGAAAAATTATAATATTTTTTGTTACAAAAAAGAAATTCCTTATTTTTTTTCCAATTCTCGCTTTTTGTATACTTTTTTTTGAGTAATCAATCTCTAAATAGATTAAATATTTCAAAAAATTTCTATATGAATTATTCTCTTCCAAAAGACAGTTTAAAAGAAAAACTGATAAACTTCGCCTTTTGTTGAAAATTGCCCACATTTCTTTATTTGGTTAATATTGTTTTCTAGTTCGAATTCAGAGACAACTAAAGAGTAATTAAATAAACAACTAAACTTTCGAATAAACAACTAAAGAGGTAACAAACGCAGTTTCCATTGCAAGTAAGAAGTTGTTTTTTAAAAGACATACTATGGCGAAAATCCAGGAAAATAATTTATTCAGTACTCGTTCTTCTGAAAAAAAAATTAAACTTTCTCGAAGTATATAAAACTTATTTTCATCTATACTTATAATAAAGCTCAGTGTGTGTGTGTGCGTGTGTGTGTGTGTGTGTGTGTGTGTGTGTGTGTGTGTGTGTGTGTGTGTGTGTGTGTGTGTGTGTGTGTGTGTGTGTGTGTGTGTGTGTGTGTGTGTGTGTGTGTGTGTGTGTGTGTGTGTGTGTGTGTGTGTGTGTGTGTGTGTGTGTGTGTGTGTGTGTGTGTGTGTGTGTGTGTGTGTGTTGGCGCTCTACAGGCCAGGTCATTTGACATACAGCTATCAAATTTGGTACATGTATACCTTAGAGGTCGGGATGTGCACCTGGGGTCCCTTTTTTTGAAATTTTAATTATTAATTAAAAACTAACTTTCCCGCCAAAAAAATATTCCATTTTCCCCACCGCCAACTTTTCTGCCAAAAAAATCTTCCATTTTCCCCACCGCCACATGAGTAAGACTTCAATTTTTTTTTCTCCCAACAGAAATGAGGCTAGGTTTAACATTTTACGGCGGATTATTTCAAACGATTCTGTTTATTTTCTTAATGTTTGATGCATTTAAAATTAAACATTGTTAATTAATCCATGTTTCAGATTCATTCTGAAGTACTTTTGAATTAAAATAACACAGAATAAAGGAACTTATGTATAACTTATGTATAATCTGCATAGCGTTACCCCAACTGGCGTAGAAAAATTCACGCATTTGCGTTACCGGAGCTGGCGAAGAAAATTCACGCATGCGCATTCTGATAGTTGCCATGACAACCACTATCAATGATTTAAATTATTTTTAGGTTAGTTACATGCTTTTGTAAGTAAATTGTATTTATGTTAGTTATATATTTTTAGTATATGCTTATAGTTTTAAGTACATCGTTTTTAAGTAGATTTTTTTAACCTGTTTTCAATTAATTAAATTATTTTTAGGTTAGTTGCATGCTTTTGTAATTAAATTGTACTTATGTTAGTTATATATTTTTTGTATATGCTTATAGTTTTAAGTACATCGTTTTTAAAGTAGTTTTTTAAACCTGTTTTCGACCGATTATTTTAAACGATTCATTTTATTTTCTTAGTGTTTGATGCATTTAAAATTAAACATTGTTAATGAATCGATCTGTTCATGATGAATCTGAGAAATTTTGTTGACAAATTCTTGAGATATTACATAACTTAAGAAAGATATTCTTTAGTGCCCATAAAGTTTAAACGCTCAGTGACTCTATTATCAGTAATCATATTATTAAAGGAAATGCTTTGTTTCAGTAAAAAATATTATATTAATTGCAGTTTAGTCATTTCCATTTTAATTTTAAGCATAAATTCTACCGGAACTAACAGAAAATTAGAGAGATACATATTATGTTATGACTGAAGGACTTTATATTATTATGAGTGAATTACATGACTATCAAAATTTGAAGCTTTAAAATATTTGATGAAGAAGCTATTAAAGTAGGAATTACATAAAATATTTAATTATTAAAATTTTAACGAGCATTAAGATTGGCGAACCGGCTGGTCGCCAAAGGCGGCTAGTAGATAATAAGTTTTAACATTACAATTTTCTGTGCAGAGTTTCTATTTCTGTCTTACGTTTTGGTTACGGAAAAAATTCACTGATTAAAAATACATTTATAACAAAATATTATTAGAGTTTTGAGAATCAACTCTGCTAATATATTAACTTCAATGGCCATCAAAACCAAAGAAATTTGAACATTTTTTTTTCTGGCAGTATAAATCTTTTATTATTATTATTATTATGACGCTATAGGTTTTAATCCTGATGGATCTGAATCAGGAATCAATAACTTTTCATTTTTTGTGTGGCGGTGGTTAGGAACTTCATATTGTATGTTTTTATATTGTAAATCCATGGATTTCTTACATGTACTGTGAATATTTTCAATATGCATTCTCTCATACATTACAAAAAAAAAGTTTTAAGCAAATTTAATATAAAAAAGTAAACAAACCGTAAAACCACTTGAAAAGTCATCCTAAGTAATTTTGAATGAATGCTAATTTTTTTTTGGACTACCAAGAATCTAAATGTACAAAATTCAATTTTATTCAGCAGAATTTAAAGTATACATTATACCTGAAAGCTACATAAGTTAGGAACTTTCAATTTGATTGTATGAAGATGTATCTCATATAAAAACAAATGCCATTAACATTATCAAATGTCATGAATATTGAAAAAAATAAGTATGGATTTTATTCGATTTTTAACTTTTCGTTTTAAATTTTCGAATAAAATTTTTTCCATTCATGTCATCAGACTAACAAATTAGCATTTCAGTAAAAGCAATTAATTTAATCGCTATTAATTCCCTTCGGGTAATAAAATTATACTTTTAAGAGCTTCGAAGAACTTTGTTGATTAATGCAGGATCCATTTTAACATTCCAGGCAGCAAAGTCTTAAAAAGGGGATATTTAAGTAGAGCGAAAATATTCATTGCAAATCAGAATGTTTGTTTATAAATTAGCTATTCTGTTTGAAATCTAAAAGGTTTAAAAGGCAAACGTTCCTAAGCAATCAAAGCTAAAAGTTAGAACATGAGTTTATTTCAAGCAATTAAGAGAATATTTGATTTCTTCAATATACATTAAATTTAAAATGCATCTCATTAAATAAACATTTCATCAACAGAAATATTTTATCCATGCGTGGTATTTTAAGCAATCGAGGATCGTTTTTCGAAAAAGTTATATAATAAGCTAACTTGTTTGGTAATTAAATATAATATTTTTGCCCCAAAAAAATCTGTTGCCAATTTTTTTTAAACGAATATCATTCGTAAGTACGTTTTAGTTTCTTTGATTTAAGAAATTATATTTCATTTCGCAATGAACTGCTTAAAAACAACTCTATTTGAACCATATTCGTAATAAATATTCTGAACTACATTCCATACAGTTATCTCGTGATATATCAGTTTAAAGGAATAGAGATAATGAAGTTGTCTTCTTATCTGCTTGATGTCCATTTACTTCAAAACAAGTCACAAATGCTACAAAATTCTTCATGAAACCAAATCCATGCAATGCCAATTCTAAGAGCTCTTATGTATAATTTTATGCTATGTCACTTGTGTATAACTTTAATGCCAATGATTACTTCAAAAAATAATTTTTAAACATTTAATTATAATAAATATTAGATGTATGTTATTTTATCAGCCATACACTTATTCTATTTTAAAATAAAAGAACCATCCTAATTCACTAATACAGTTTTATGAAAAAATCAACCAGTTGGAAATTTGAAGTTCTAATTATGCGTCACCTACCCGGACATTATTACTTTACCTTCTTATTTCTTATATAAACTGCACCGATTTTAATCAATATCTTTTTTTTTCATCAATAGAAAGAATCACAGGATTATGTAAATAATAAAAGGAAGAAACCGCTTAATTTTATTTCGATAGTTAAATAAATAGGTAAAAATAATGCAAAAAAATTACATTTTCTAAATTTTGTTAATTATAAATGTATGAAAAATAAATACTGATCTATTAAATATCAAATTTATTCATTTTCCTTCTTACTCAATATATATTTCGACAACAATAAAAAGGTAAACATTTGAAATATTTGGATTTTAATATATTTTCTTGTTAAAGCTGCCATTGAAATAAAGTAAAAAAAAAATAGTTTGTGGTGTAGACTTAAAAAAAATAGACTTAAAAAACTTCAGTCTTGAAGCCAAATAAAGGGCAAAAAAATTTAAAAGATCATTTAAAAAAATTTTAAAATGTATAAAAACTTTTGAAGTGCAATAATACTTTAAAAATTACCGTGGAAAAAAAGTGACAAAACATAAATTAACTTTTAATTAATATAAATTTCAAATGAAATTTAAATATAAATCACATCAAGATGCATATTCTCTCTATATATAAAATGTATCCGTAACTGTTAGATACTTGTCAAAATCTGCTAGTATTACAAAACATACGGTACGAAATAAGTGTCTTACAATTCTTAATATAAAATTTAGAAAATTTTCCACTCATATTTTCATTCTATAAATTTCCAGTTTATTTATTTTTTCATTATTAAATCTTGAGACTGACTAGAATGTCTTAGAATGAAATTCGCACTTGCATATGGACTTTGTCTTGGATGTTTCTGGATCCGAATTCAGCAAATGCCTTTTTAAACTACTTGCTTTAAACATTTAAATCGGTACTTTGGTTCTGGTTACCATGTTATTTTAGTGTATGCTTTTGCTCTTTGTTTTTTTATTCATTGCTTTTTGATAAAATTTTGAAACTATTTTATCCCCAATTTTACATTTTTCTTTTTATAGCTAAGATTTGACCTTCAGACCTATACTTTTTACTTTCTCGTATGCTAACTATAGAGAAAATATTATAATCATAAAAAATTCGAATTCGAGATTTTGACGTATCTCCACGTTATAGACCTCTTTTGAGTGCTTGATACATTTTTGGAAAATATCTGTCTGTTACAAAGATAACTTAAAAATACTTTGAGAAATACGAATAAAATTTCTTATACGATCTTTACATCCGATTTGTAAATTTCTATCAATTTTGAGCAGAAACCGTTCTGAAAAAATCCGGCTGTCCGAATATACGTTAACACTTGAACTACAAAACCAAGATAGGTACATAGATAATATTTGATACACTGATTTAATATGTGATATATGTGCATCTCTGGTGATCCTGCTTACATCAAGATGACGTCACCTTTTAAGTTAAGCGGATTAATAATGTGATGCAAGAATCAAATGTATTTTTCTGTGTTAAGAATATTTATGTATGTAATTTTATATTTAGATAGAATTATTATATATAATTATTATTTATATATTTCAAGAGATTTATATAAATAAAAATGTTATTTGTACGCTGTTGTTGAATTGAATATGTGGACAACCATCCATATGTCTATAGCATAGACAGTTATCAAATTTTAAGCCAAATCGAACAAGGGAGTCACCGCCAATCTGTATTTTCAAAATGTGTAAACGCGTTAGTTCAGAAATACTATGGCTTAAGTATATCAGATTTCATATGGAATTTTGTGACTATAAGTATAGTTCTATATCATTTTTTTTGTATTAATAGGTTAAGGAACAAAATCATCTAAAACACATTCAGTTTTGGGATACCGCACTCCAATAATTAATCGCCAAGGTTCGAATCCAAGATTCGGAAAAAATTCTCAATTCACGCCGAAGTTTAATATTTCATAATTATTTCACGACAATGACGTGCAAGACTTTCTCTGAGATAACATCTTTTTCTTAGAGCATGTGAGAAAGTTTTGTGGAGACAACACGCACTAGTTTTCTTCTTTACAAAGCCTCAATGTGGCTGACTTTCTATTATTTAATGTCTTCGATTATTGATCTAATACGTTCTGCTGATGTCGATCTCTCAATTATTTTCAATACACGAGTCGCATTTTTTTTTTCTCTCCCATATTTGCCCATTCCCACAGAATGGAAATCGTCGCAATTCTATATGCAAAGGCATGCAGTTGTGTTAAAATTAAAATCTTAGAATGCTTTATAAACTGGAAGCCTTGCTTTCCGTCTCCGAGTTATGACGGGCGGCGAGAAACATGACTGCTCTGCCAGATTTAATTTGCACTTTCTGCCCCCTTCGCTCCCCCCTTTAAGGACTTTACATCTCAGAAACCAGCTGTGATCCTAGAAATAAACAAATTCCTCAAACATTTCACTGAAAAGTGAGTTACGTTACACCGACATCGATAAGGAATTAAAATTTCCCGAGCATTTGTAAGTAGAATAAATCATATATGCCTTTCCGACTGTTATATGTCAGGGGTGAAGAATTTCGGCTGGCACTTTTGGGAGAGAATTTATATAAACATATTCATTTCGCTTCTCAGTTTAAATCGCTTCAACACTTAAAAAGGGAATTATTTTTAAGTTATATTTCATAAAAATATTATTCAGACATATTTTAACATACGATATATTTCATAAATGGATATGGTAATTGCAAAATTCACTCAAAATCCTTATGTAGGCATGCTTACTATCATAATAATGTTTATCGGTCTGACGCATGTCTGTATGATAATGCTTGTCTGTCTAATATGTCTCTCATAAAGACAGATTTAAAGCGCTTTGTGTGGAAATTTGGTATATGATCTTTGCAATAAAGCTACAAATTCATCTCCAATTTCGAGCGAAATCTATTCCGAGGAAGTCTGTCTGTCCGATTATCCGAATATAATTTAATACAATAATTATAAAATAAAAAAGCAAGATGGCTAAAATAATAATAAATTTAATGTAATATATAAATTGTAATGTAATATTTAATGTAACATATAATATATAAACTGCAAATATATTTATCCAATTTTGAAACAAATCCGTCAGAGGGTTGACTTTCTGTCAGTCTGTTCTTTCAAAATCATGTAAACATGATAATTCAAAAACGCGATGAATTAAATATATGGTATTTAATTTGCAGTTTTGTGACTACAGTCAAAACTTTGTCAAATTTCTATTTTAATAAGTTGGAAATAACGCTTCTAAAACACAGATCGGTCATTTTGTCAATTAATTTACAAAAATTCGCCAAGGATAACTGAACAGATTCTGGAAAAATGCTGAATCTACTTCAAAAATCAATATCTCCATCTAATTATTCGCCAATCCAATGCAAGGTATTCTCGCCTCGGAAGTCCACAATTTTATGCAGAGTGAAGGGGGGAAAATAAACTTTTATTAGAAAATATGCGAGAAAGTTTTTGGGAGAAAATACAGCTGTTTTGGATGTTTTATAACATTTTACATTTGTGTTATTATAAATATTTATTTTTTATTCAGCATGATATTAGCATCATTTTAAAAAAGTGAATGGTTTCTATGATGCTCGAGACAAAAGCAATATACATGGCATTTTCTCTTATGAAAAAAACAAAACATTTATAATTTTAATTTAGTTTTGAAATTTAAATACCTCCATAGGTATCGTTTATAATATTCATAATAACGAAACTGTCTTGGATATGAAATGTAATGATGATAAGAATTATATTTCTGTGCAAAAAATTCAGTTTTCCCCGCTTAACATCCTCAAAATCAAATTCAGAATGCATTGAAAAGTTTGAGATCTGAATAAGATCTTTCTTCACAGCATAGCGTAAGACAACGAATAATAATATTATAAATCTTATCATATACTTTAGGCAGTTGAGTTTGTAATATAGCTGCGATTCACTTGAGGTGTTTCTAATTTGTTTAAACTGCCAATATGCAATCTTTGCTAATAATAAAAGTATTTGTCTTTGTTGCTCTTTTCTTTCAGAACTTGTGCCTTAGAACTGCCAAATTTGTCATAAATACATTTAAGAGATAATAATATGCATTAATTAAAAATTTAATTAATTTAAAAAGTTAATTTTGATCTTTTCCTTACAATAATTTCCTCAAATATTATACTATAAATTAATTTTTGCTTTATTTAAAAATTAAAAAAGATATATTTTTTTTAATAAACCAATTTATTTTCCGCTTATTTTTTTCCAAAACTTAATTAAAATTTTATTTTCATATTTTTTTAAAACTTTGCTGCTAGTTACAATTTAGGATTAACTTATTTCAAATTTTTGCAGTGAAAATCAAGCGGTTTTACCTACTTCATCAAATATCGATTCTGTTGATTTTTTTTTAGTATATAATATTATGGAATAAAAATTATGTTTATTACTTACACAGTTTACATTAAGAATGTGAGAATGAAATTTAATTCCACGAAAATAAGAAGATATATTTTCAGAGATTTATTTTAATATCGATATAATAAAATAGCTTTGGGCTGTATTATGAGAGTTCATGCGATAATAAGCGTAATAGAAATAATGCTATTGAAATCGCAGACTTTTAATATTGATAACCATTTAAGTTTTTAATTCCTTAATATTACTTTGCTACTAGCATCGCAAACACAAGTCATGCATAAGAGATTTGGTTTCAATTAAATACAATTAAATTTCTTTGCGAATTACTGATTGGATAAGGCTCTAAATTTTTGATTAAAAAAATATACACATGCCTTCTTATATATTCAGTCTCTTAAAGATATTTTTTCAGCTTAAAACTCTTCCACGTATAAAGCCATTTACATATTAAATATTTCTTACAGACATAAAACCCTTTTTTATAGTTGTTTTATATCTTACAAAGACAAATAAATAGGTTAATTAAATCTAAAAAAAGGCTCAGAGTAAAATTTGCTATTAAATTAATTCAATTAAAATTTTGAAAAATGTTTCTGTTGCATCAATGCAATTATTGATCTTTAACTAAATATTTAAAATAATATTGGGGAAGAAAGATTGAATTGCAGATAAATTTGCGAAGAATGACTTCTAAAATTAACTAAGTCGTAAAATAAATTTGTTTTCTTATCAAGAAAACAGAAACGAATCTTTTCAAGTAATTAATTTTGAATTTACAAGGGGTGTTCAAATGAAAAAGTACGAAACGACACTGTAGGTATAAATGAAGACTTTATTCAAAGTATACACCATAGGCTTGCTCACAAAGATAATATTGATTAACGAGCCGAAGGATTCTTTGCTCCCAGAATTCCTGTTCCCGTGACGAGACCAAGTCCTTCACAGTGTCTTGGAGTTCACTGTCCGAGTTGAAGTGCTTCCCTTTCAAAGGTATTTTTCAGGGGATGAAACACAAGAAAATCGCAGGGTGACATTCCTCCGGGATAGGGCGGATAGTCGAGCTCCTTTCACTTGAATTTGGCCAGTTCCGTGCTAGTGACCCAGGAGATGTGTGAAAGCGCGTTATCATGGAGCAAAACCACACCCTCCGTATGTAGCCCCGATCTTTTATTCTTGATGGACCTGCGTAGTCTTCGGAGTGTCTCACGGCTTAATTCGGAATTAATGGTTCTTCTGTGCTCGAGGAAGTCATCAAATAGCGGACCTTGGATGGTAAACTCAAGGACGCTGTGAAAGACTGAATCTCCTGACGGCCACAGGAATTCTGGGAACAAGGACTCATTCGGCGTCGTTAATCAAGGGGATCGTTGTGTTCAGGCCTATAGTGTATGTATACTTTGAATAAAATATTTATTTATACCCACAGCCCCAACCGTCCCAAAATAGCCCTAGTGTTGCTTTAAAACGGGACGTTAAAATTACTAAACTAAACTAAATTTTCCTTTTATTGAGAATATTTATAAAAATAATCAATATCAGATATTTGTTTTTAAAAATATAAATATTATTATTAGGTAAAAATGTTTTTAAAGAAAATATTATATATAAATAAATAGCATTTTGACTCCTATATAAAATGAATAATCTTATTCCTTATATGAGAATTTTCTTACCTTTATTCTTTTTTATTATTATTCTTGATATCTTTCAAAATTATGGAAGAAAAATATCATATTCAAAGTATTGTTAATAAAATATTCGCGATATATGTGATCAAAATATTTTGTTGTCACGAGTTCTAAGAAACAACATAACATTTTTGACACAAAGGCGAAAGGAAACAGTGAATTGTCAGCTTTTCTTCAAGACCCAAAATGGAATAAATGATTTACGAAAAGAAATTGCAGTCCCCTTTCCATATAATTGTAAGAACATCACAGATAGGATCTGACATCAGAAATTTCCTGATCAAGGTCAAGAAAGCATAGATATTAATGTTTATTAAAATATACAAAGTAAAACACAAACATCAGCAAATTACAAGTGTTCCCTAAAAAGGAATAAAACTAAATATTGTTACGAAATACGTCAACTCCACTACTAAGTCCGTAAAATCCTTCTTTTATAGTGGGTATATGGTGTGAAAATAATCAGCAAGCCTCAATAACGAACGCCGACTTTTATTAAACACGGATACAAAGACGACAAATTCACAGCCAGAGTCGCACACAAACAACACACAGCAGTACGCAATATTACAACGCAGCACAATAACATTAAGCTGGCCGAAACACTCAAAAAGAGAGCTTGTTCAACTATTAACCAGAGTTGAACTCAAAACACACTGCCTTCAGCTTGAGACTGACAAACATTTATAGTCCCCGGAAGCGGGCCCAGAAGGTTCTGGACCAATCACGCGCATATCAGTTCCTATTGGCCGGATCACTAAAATTCTTCAAATTTCAAGTAATATCTATTATGTCGCCAAGCCGCCAAGTTTGTAAACAAGCTCTGATATTACCGACTCGGCATCCAATCAGCATTCAACAGAGCTGATCGTAAAACGGTCTGTCCAGTGATTGAACTAACCGTGCTGGAAAGCAACATTGTAATCTTGTAATAATATATATATATATATAATATAATGAGGAAATATGACTTATTTTGCACCATTTTAATTTCCTTTCCTTTTATTACATATTTAATTATTTTCGAATATCTCTAATATTTTGTGAATACAGAATATGGTTTTATTTTTATTAAAAATACATAAAAAATAAATAAAAGTTGTTATATGAGAACGTATGGCCACTGTCTATGACTAACATGTTTCTTTTTTCTTTCTTCCTTCCCCCCCCCCCTTTTGTATTTTACAACTCTTTCCAAGTTTCAAATGTTCTTTTTATTCAATGAAAAATTTTATTCAGATGAGGTAAATATTAATTTCGTTGTGTTAAGGTTCCATGGAATGCAAAAAAATGATGATTCACCAGATCATGTTAAAGAACACAAATTTAACTGCGTCTTCTAAATATGAATTCAATGCGCATTTGCATGCTCGATGAAATATGTAAATCCAAAGCAGATTAATATGTAAGAAAGGCTGAAATGTCAGTAATTTATTCAAATCTATGGATTTACCTCTCTCTATAAAAAAAAGTTATGCTCATAGTTTCGCAAAAAATAAATCGAACATTTTTGCCTGAAATTTAGATCCTAAATAACAAAAAAAAATATCCAGAAATTCTAAATAAATTTTATATTAAAATGCAAAATATCTATATTTCAAAAGTGAAATATTCCTTAAAAGATTATTGAAATGTAATATTGTCTTTTTTATATAAATTTTTCAATTTATATAAAAAATGTAATTGTAGTTGTATTAAACGAGCAACAATATAAATGAAAAAATAAAACTGGTCACTATACAAAAATTCATTGTTGTGTATCTCTTAAAAATAAAATTCACTTCCTGAAATAATGCTTGTATTTAGCTAAAAAGTTTAATTTAATGGGATTAAAATTCTTAAAAATTCGATTTAATGAAAACAATAATTAATTTGAAACATATTATACATTATAAATTCAAAAAGAAAACATAAATTTCAAAGTAATGCTCACTGGAAAAATTAATTTTTATTAACCTAAGATGTGCGGAAGAAGGAGAATAAAACCAGGTGCCGTGTTTTCATTAGGTACATAGTGATATTTATCAGCACATTTTTCCCATAAATGAATACATTATTAAAACGATTGTAGTTATTCATTATAAGATTTTAAGTTCCGCTAAATTTAAATTAATCCTCCTATACAATTATTATTTCTGCTAATTTAATTATAGTTTTTCTTGTGGAGGGTTTATTGTTTTAAATAATTCAATTTCCGTGAAATATTTTATTTGCTTTATTAAAATGAATAATTTTTACTTCTAGTTCATTAGAATTATTGTACTAATTAAAAGTCATTTTAATATTTGTTGTTTCTAAGAAACTGAAGAATAAGTTTTTTTCTGTTTTTTTTCTCAAGGTTTTTAAATTTAAATATTAGCTATCAAATGCTGAACTTGTATTAAAATGAGAGATGTTTATTGAAAATTAAGAACGAATGTTTCTTTCTATTATAAAAAATTATAAAACTAATCCAATTTCAATAATTGATTGTTCGATTTCAATTGGTTACCACATATAGAGAGCTAATATAGATACTGTTCAAGCAGAGCTTATTATGGGCTAATCTCTGCAAAACTACCATCCAATTCTCTAATTTACAATAAAAATAGAGTGTTTTCTGAATCTATAGCATAAGAATCGAAATTATCTTTAGATTGATTGGAGACCCCAAAGATAGACTAAGCGAGACGTTTGCATTTTAAGTATCACCTTGTCATCTAGTTACAAATGCACGAAACAAATTTTAAAATAAGTAAGGAATAAAAGATAAATTTAGAAAAATATCGTGATGCTAAACAATGAAAGTTTTACATTTCTCTTTGTTTGATACAGCAAAAAATAAATAAATAACAATTCCTTCAAGTTTTCATATAAAATACTTTTGGAAAACTTTTCTGTATTCAATTTATTTTTTACTCATATATTTCAGAAATATTCTTGCAAGTGACAAAGAAAAATAATTATTTTTAATCTAATATTTTATTGTATTCGATATAAATTTCTATTAATATATTTTTAAAAGATTTAAGTAAGCGAAGAATTAAATGCTACTTATATGAGAAACAAAGGAAATATTTCAAGCGTGGAAATGTTTACTGTATGGTGAAAGAAAATTTCTATAAAATTCTAATTAATCTTTGAAGGGAAAAATTTTACTTACACAAAAACTAAAGTAAATATATAAACAACTGCTGGAATAAATTTTACTCTAACTAGAAAAAATATATTTATCTTTTCTTGATAAGAACCATGCCATAAATTTTGTTTCAAATTGTTGTTTTTTTTAAATCAGATGAATAAAAACTTATATTTATCGACTTCACTAACTTGTTACTTTTTTTTTATTAAAATCTTTTCTCGCCAAATTTATCTTGAATTAAATCTGAGACACTTGGGGAAAAGTATTTATGCTTCTTTCATTTGGAATTAAGTAAGAAAATATGAAAATTCTGAAAAAAGTGATGCAATCTAACATACTTGTTTAACAAACTATTTCAATCTAATAAGTCTACTTAAACATATTAAGAAACGAGACTGTCTGTATTAGTATTTCTTGTCTACACTTTTAACTGATTTCTTTTCCATTTGAGATCCTTCATTTAACAAAATATATAAATATATTATTATATTAGCTCGGAAATTTTCAACTAATTTTTTTCATATTTTTATATATAACTGTAAATCTGTGCTATGCATTATGGATTATTATCAACATAATGCCGTCATCATATAAAATGTAATATTTTTTACATGTATCCCTACTCATATGAATATTACATATAATTCAGAAATTATCAAATCGATTTAATACAGTGTTTCTTTTAAGTATTGCATTAAAAAATCTGCGTTTTTCGTTAAGAAAAGTTAGAAGTACACCAGCAACGAAATCGCCACATTGTGGTGTCTAACAAAGTTTAGAAATAAACCCGAACTAAGAACGTAACTTCTTAGCATGTACCCCAAACTCCCGAAATAAAAATCTTGCTAATTATAAATAATAATTTAATTATTTACTTTTTTAAGCATTTTATGTTTGGGCTGTATGGATATTTGATGCTAATGTAAAAAGTTTAATTACTTTAAATCAATTGCCTGATGATGGTGATGATAAAAGTTTAACATAACTCAGCTTCACTTCAGTAGCTGTGTTGCGTAAATTTCAAAAAGTTTTCGTGCATAAAATACTTACAAAAATAAATAAAATGCCTTGCGTTAGCATAAATGAAGGGATATCAATTTAGCATTCTTCTTTTCTAAGTTTAAAGTAAATATGTAGTCAATGAAATATTTTTACTCAACTATTATCGTAATACGAAAATTTTTGTAAATTGATATATAAAATTTTCCTCCTTGTTGAAATGAATCAGGATATCATGAATGTATTACTTTTATTTAGCCATCGATCTAAAATTTACTAGTTCTTGTTTCATGTTAATTTGAATCTTAGTAATGGTTGCTTGTGAATAAGTAATTCAGATACTTTAGTATAAAAATGATGGATAATTAACGTTTTAACGTTTTTTAAAAAAGAAAAGCAACTGACTCTAAATCATATTTTATAATGCATATCATGATTCAAATTATTGCACATTAACATGTTACATGCTATATCGTGGGTAAAATGTTTTGGGTTCGAGGCAGATTTCTGCCATGATCATTGGAGAACGTTAAATCAGGAAAAATGAAACTGTCTTTTTCTAACTTATATCAGAGTTTACAAAACGGTTTCACAATTTATATCTCCAAACCGTAATGCCAAAGTATTGAAAATTTATTTTTCCTAATTCTGTCCGACCTTCATCTCTGTGGTTTAAAGTCTTCCTACTCATTATGATACAAACTGCAGCTTTACAGTGAAATATTTCTACCAAGGGATTCTTCAAATTATTTTTAATAAGCATATTGCATGTTTGTAGAAGCAGGTTTAGATTCTATCATTGTAGAAAAGAGCTTAAAAAAAAGAAAAAGCTTTGTATTTAGGATATATGACTGCGATGAGTTTTGCCTCTAAAAGAAATTGTAGTAACTAAACTACTGAGAGGATTATTAAGTAAGAGTGCAAATTCTCAGAAAAAAAAGTGCTTGAAAGCAATGCTTTCGGGAATTATTTTAAATTACAAGATAGATGCTTTTATCATAATATTTTACTCTTACTCAAAGTCCCAAAAGAAATTCCGCACAAAAATCGCGAAGCCGAAATATTGCCAAACATATATTTGAGGTTTATATAGTTTGAATCATGATCTCAGCATGTGACTTCATTTTTTCGCCATTCTTAATATAATTATCAGATTATTTTAGTTTTTAAAAATTACTGCTGTTGCTCTTAAAGCTTTTAAACGCATATAAAATAAAACAATTTTTTTCTCATTTCACAAAAAGTTATTGGTGAAATAGAAGTTCTTTCTTTCTTCATTATAAAAAGAATTTCTTAGTATTTTAATTTACTTCTTTTGTTCGATAATTCCATATTACTCCGTACCAATCAATATATACCTATGTAACCAGACATTTTGAACAAAACATTTCAAACTTTCTTTGAAATTGGCATAAAGAAGTTATTACCGGTTGTTCACCTTCTTTCGAAAATAGAAGATTAATTGAATACAATTCCATTTAAAATTACTATAGAAAGAAAATATTCTAGTATTTTCATTCATGAAATATCTTTGTCCTTAGGATTTCGGCGGTTACTGACACCTTCAGAAAAATATAGATTTTTCTTCTTTCTGATAAGCTGAGCTCTTTACTTTTTTATATCTTTCATTTAATTAGTTTTAAATTATTTCTTCAGTTGGTTTCCATTAAAGGCTTCTAAATTTATTTTTACCCAAAAATTTTCTCCTATTTTTTTTAGTTTTTATCGGTTATTTCACAAAGAAAAGAATATCTATGCTTTATTCTATTAAAAAAAGAAATGTATTAAAATTTTGCTGGGAAATTTAAAATATTTTAAACTTTTTCCTTATTGGAGGTATCCATGTGTATCATCAAAATAAATACCATTAACAATATTAAACCATTGAAAAAGAAATGTAAGATTTTCTTTAAGCATATTATCATATTGAACGCATCCGGACTGCCATACTGAAAAACAATTTATTATTAAAGGTATTAAAAAACGATCGAAAATCCAACAAGAAATCGAATTGGTCCACGAATACAATCTTCCAATGTCTTAGACTTTGCTTGCAGGAAACCATAATAGTGTTTGGAGGAAATATAGGAATAGTCATATGGAATCATACTTCAGATGAATAAAACGACATTTGAAAAGCATCCCAACTACAAACTTTCACGCCACACCACACCACACCACACCACATTAGAAATTTGATCGTCATCGTTATAGTTAATGTATTACTCACAAAATAGATCTTTTAAAAATTCGATTTTCAAACAGCTTATTCTCCTTCTCAGTAGCTTAAACGTTTAGCGTTTAACGTTATAACGTTTTCCCTATTTGTATCTGGCCAATATGGTTCCTAATAGCCACTTTCAAAAAGTTGATACCTTTGTTTCGTTATCTAAAATCTAATATTTTAACATTGATTAATGTTTGTAAGATTTACTTAAAAGAAAAGCTGAAAGTGTTTTTCTGTATTTTACTGTGTGAATATTAAAATTAAATATTTAAAGTAACATTTTCACTATGCAGCACTACTAGGAATTTTTTTATTACATTATTAAGAATAAGTGTCTTCATGTTAGAATTTAACATCCAAACATGGATTTATTTTCTTGTAATTTTCATAAAATTCATTTCGCAAAAAGAAATGAAATAAGAATATTTTTTTAAAACATGTATTTAATTTCTTTCCATGTTTTAAACTTTTAAATATATTCATTTTTTTAAAGTTTTACAAACAATTATTGCCTAATAAATGCCAGATTTCTATTTCCAGATGCTGCAAAAAGTAAATTTGCAAAATATTGGTATTAAAAAATAAACAAAAATTAGTTTAAATTTTTGAATGCATTTCGAAAGAGCAAATATTTTTAGAATAACAAGAACTGGTGTATATTGATTATTTAGTATTTTCAAACTTGCCTGTAATCAATTCATATTAATTACAATAAATAACTACTAACAATACATTTAATTGAAAATGAACGCACAAAGATAATTGCAATTAGGTTTCGATCTGAACCTCTGATCTAATGTCTTTGGCTTATCTGATTCAGAAAGGATCTGATGTTTGCCTTATCTAATGCAAGGTAAAGAGAAAACCGTTGTCTAATTAAATGGTTGCTACATATATCTTGGAAAATTGATTGAAATTGATTATACAATTTGAAAACAGTTAGTTTGTTACAGTTATAAAGTACTTAACTAAATAAAAATAATATCAAAGAAATCGACACATTCTGCCTCAACATTTCCTTCAGGATTGAAAAAATACCTGAGAAAACATGCCTTATAGCTATAAATATGGCTAAATTATTGAATTGGCCAAATATTTCAATACTATCTTACGAAAAAATAGTATCATACGTTTAATGTGTATCTACAGCTAAATATCAATACTGATTTTTCTTTTCTTTCTCTCTTATTGGTAATACTCTGCATAACAAGATTTGAAATTACAATTTTATTTATTTTTTAAAAATTAATTGCTAAAAAATTAATGACTATGGAATTAAATAAATACATACCGATTATTAAAGAAATCTTTCACTCTGTCTTATATTTTTCGGTGTTTTTTTTTTTTTCACTTTTTCCCCCCAGAAAATGATATATTGAAAGATCATTCATTCATGGTTCAGACTAATCAAAGTAAAAAAAAAAAAAAAAGAAAATCGGCTCATCTGTAGAAAAAGAACTTTAGATGTAATTAAATCAAACATGGAAGAAATTATTTTTTCTGAAAGGTGTGAGTTATTTTTAGTCTTTCGATTTTTATCGAACTTCTAAGCTGTAATACTTTGAGTGTGAATTATTTTGAGACGATGATGTTTATTCACCTGAAAAGAAGTTTTTTTCTTTGGTTTCAAGGGCTATATTTAACTTCATGACACAAATAAATCAGATTTTTTCTCTTACAAAAGGCTATTTAAGAGAACAAGAGTGGGCGTTAAGAGCTCCTTTTTAAGCAGTGTGATTCTCAGTTAAGCCTGAGCCAGTTGAATGGTTTCAAAGCTAATGCTTTTATCGTAATCTTATTACTAGAAATGAAAGCAGATAAATAAATCCCCGAATTAAAAGTTACACTTCAGCTATAATTTTAAAAAAAGCCATGAATTAAAAACATATATAAAATTGTAAACAATTTTATACAACACCATTCTAAAAACAGATATTAATTAAAATCAGAAAATGTTAATGTAAATTATAAAATATTAACATAATTCTTGATTTTCCATTAATTCAGTTAGAGAACTGTTGGATAAGCAATTCTTAAATAAAATATATATGTTCAACAGAAAAGATATATAAGTAATAGTAATAATATTATTTTTTGTATATAAAGGAATAAATAATTCATATATGCACTACTGTTTTAACCCTTTAAAGGGCCATTTTTTTCTAGTCATATTATGTTAAAATATTTTAGGCTTGAAATTAGAGTAAGAACAGGGATTCCTTTAGATTATTAGATAAATTTAATTTAATTAATTAATTTGGTTAATTACTAATTAAGTAACAAATCAAGACACATCATTTTGTCTGAGATAAAGAACTGAAGCATCTAAGTTCCTGACTTACTAAAAAAAAAATGTCAGAAGTTACGCCAACCTACATAATTTCATACAAAGATTGATAAATTTGGTGGGAAGCATACTTCTCACGGCCCTAGAAAGGGTTAAATATACTGTTTAAATTTGGTTTGTTTTTAAGACGGAAATGTTTTTTTTTAATTTCAGATTGAGACAAAAAAGCTTTTTTTTTTCTCTTGAACATTTTTGTTAGGGATGCAGTGTTTTTTTTTTATAATTGTAAAAAAAAAATAATTAAATTTTATTCTATAGAGTTGACTTCATTTGCAAATTATTGATTTAATGAGTCCATTATATTATTTGTTGTAAATTAAAGAATAAAGATTAAACGATAAATAGACAAAGAATATTTTTTGCGACCTAATATAAGTATATTCTCTAAAAAAATCATTTTTATTGTATTTTTACTTGCTTAGTCAAAATGTTATCAAAATTCACTCACTTTTATATATTTTCTGATTGATAAATTTATAAATATTTTAATTGTGTTCATCTTTACCGTTAACGACTTTGACTTCAATGAAAGCAAGTAGTCTATTTTCCTTAAGTGAAATATATGGTAATAATAATAACAAATTAAAATGGTGGCTAACAGCACTTAATTAATTTATTTATTTATTTTGCTTATATGGACGATGATCCTTTCTAGTAAACTAGGGTAGCAGCAAAGAGATAGACGTGTCATATTTAAATATTTCATTTAATTTTTTCGTGTTTAATACAAAGTTCATGAAAATAGGAACAAGATACTTGTGTGTAGTTATTAATATTATTATTTAAATATTTAATCTTGCTTTTGAAATGCATCTAATATTCATAGAAAAAAATCAGGACTTTTATTTACTTATTAATAAAGCAAAAATTTCGATTTCTACTAATAAACACCAACTTTTATAGAAAGAAATTTGTTCTCTCACTTCAACATAGAAGAAAAATATCATACAGATAGAAATGACTGTGTTTTCAGAAGTTCAACGACTTTTCAGTAGTCATGTTTTAATGAATAGTCAATGACAACCAACAATACTTATAGTTTTTGATTATATCAGACGATGATCGTTTCTAATAAGCTATGGTAAAAGCAAAGATATAGGCTTTTGATATTTTAATATTTTATTTAATATTTTCATGTTTAATACAAAATAGTTCAAGAAAATACGAAAGACTTATTTATATTTAGTTTTTAATACGTATTTACTCTTACTTTGCATCTAAATATTGTAATATTCATGAAAAAAAATCCGTACTTTTATCTACTTCTTAATAAAACAAAAATTAAGATATCTACTATTGAACACCAACTTTTACATCAATAAATAAATTCAATAACTTCAATATAGATGAAAAATATCATACAGATAGAAATGACTGTGTTTTCAGAAATCCATCGAATTTTCAGCTCACATAATTTAATGAATAGTCTTTCTCTACAATTCGAAGGCATGTGCACCTAGTCATTGTATGAATTATATATATTAAGATAAAAGCGATTCGCTGCTCCAATAGATGCTACGCACAGTGAGAATAGATCAAAAGAGGAGAAAATGGAGGAAATGATGCACGAGTTGATAATGAAAGAGAATAATTCATCGAGAAAGTTTTGTGCATATTTTATGAACTAATTTGTTGAAACATATCAAGCCGTTGATAAAACTGTTGTTTCATCAGGAAGCATGAATGTTGCAGAGAGTTCGGAAATCAAATACTATTCAAGTGCCAGTGCCTCTTTAAAAGAAGTGGAAACTTATTTCGATTCGAGAATATGTACGTCTATAAAAAATAAAGTTAATTTGGTTAGAAAAAAAACCACATTGTGATGTAGTAATGCTGGCTTATAAGCTTTCACCACACTATCATAAACTTTGAAAAATAAGTCATTGTTCTTCACCGGTTATTTAGCAATCTGCAAAAGTTACAAAGACTTTTCGTTAAAAAAAAAAAAAATCCAGTACTGAAATGCCATTAATGTTCCTACGGTTTCTAAGAGTTTTTCTTCCTGATTTTTTCCTTTTCTTTTTCCTTTTTGGTTATCGTGTTTCGAAAATTCTCCATTTGATATACTCCTGCTCCTATATTTGTCAGTTTAGAATATATATATATATATATATATATATATATATATATATATATATATATATATAAGCATTATTTTGTTTGAAGTTTTTACATTTTTAAAATTCATTTTAATCCATCGGGAAAGCATAATTAATTACAGGCAGAGACGCGGACAAGGCACGTCCGCCACAGTGCGTAACAAAAGCAGAAGTCCGAAAAGGGGAAGAAAAGGGAAATAAATTATCCCTCGTCTTATATAACCTGAGATTATGATAGGGAAAATATTTTTTTTACAGTGCTAATATATTATTAAGATTCTTTTAGGGATTTCTGACGCATGTCAATCACAAGTAAGGGAAACGCGGGGATCTTTTAAAAAGAATGTGTTTACTGGACATTTTTCTATCCCTTCACGCGGAGTGTTTGAAAGTGAGACTTTTAGCCTATTCAGCAATTTTATAAAGCTTCTGTTGAATTAATTAAGTATAGAAAGTGGAATTGGATCAAGAAATGAGAGAATGAACTTACTACGGACCAAATTAAGATAAAATCTTGGAAATTAATTAAATTGAAATTAAGAGTTTAAAATATCATTACATATATATAATATTAGCATTTTCTTGCCCGAATAAATAAAACTTTTGGAATTTTAAACCCAATTTCTTTTACCTCGGCTGGCATAATTTGTACAGATACAAAGCGATAAAAGATACATCAGTCTACATCGTGATACAAGTGAAAGAGAGACAGAAAATTTTCGCTACTGTGATTTTACCATGAGATTTGATAGAGATTTCCTTGAAACGTATCGATTTAGGAAAGGGAATCTTAGGTATCTTTAAAAGAATGCTGTAAGCATTACGGACTTCTATCCTTTTACTCGGAGCGTGAGAAATTCTGCATTCAGAAATTTTATAGAGCGCATATAGAATTAATTAAATAAAAAAGTGGAATTAAGAATTACGAGAGCATTTTAGAATGAAGTTAATATGGGCTAAATTATGATAAAATTTGGAAATGAATTAATGTTTAAATTAGATTTTAAAATATCACTACACATGCACACACACAGAGATATATATAATATCAGTTAGACTTTTCTATTATATCAGTTAAGCTTTTTTCACCAACTTATACTTACTGGGTACGTATGTCCTTTTCCTCAACACGCCGGAACACTACAACAACGAAATATGACTAAAATGCAAGTTAGGGGAGGATAGTACATCTAAGTGCAACTTTTTAAAAATCGTCAATTCTTAATTTTTATCGTAATCGTAAATTGCAAACAAATAGGGTGATTTTAGATTTTTCCATGATAACTTCCAAAAAATATTTTTATGTATTTCAGAATTTGGATACTTTATTTAATGACTTTCTAACTTATATAAAAGCATTTTTTTAGAGAATTTTGAAAATATTTGTATGTTTTCGTTGACAACCAAAAATTAGGCCGTAATATCAATAATATTTTCTGTTGGAACGAAAATTCAATCCATTTTCATTTTTCCATCAAATATTTAACTACACAAAAATTACATTTATAATCTTCACATTTTTCGTGAGGAATAGTCAAGTGAAGTTAAAGGATTACGTAGGACTACGTATTCAGAAGCTAAAAATATTGTTACGAAATTTTCCTGGGGTTCGTTTGGATAGTGGGAGTTATATGGTGTGGAGAACACTCAATCAGCAGGCGGCAGTAGAAAATAAAACAACGGCGTTTATTTACACGAAGACACACAGGACATCACAAAGACGACAACTATATACAGCACAGAAGACGATTCTCTTCAGCCGAGACGTGCAGCAACAACAACAGCATACACAGCAGCAAATAACAAGACTCTATTGCAGACAGTAGCGCACAGCTTATTTCAGCACTAGCTTCACCCCGTCGCTGCTGCGCTTACCTCTGGAAGGCCAGTTCTTTTTCGTCGATTCCGACTACTCTCTCCGATATGGTTCACGACTCTCTTCTCTGTCGCTTCCGACTACGACTCAATTCCCGACTCCTCCCGGCAGCTGCAGCTCCTTTTATAGGTCTCAGGAGGCGGGGTTAGAAACCCCTCAACCAATCAGAAACGTTCGAGGCGTAACTCAGTTCCTACTAGACGGAACGGGAAAATTCTCGATGTTTCGGGTATAATCTATTTTAGCGCCAAACTCACAAATTCGTCGCCAAGTCACCAAATGATCGTCAAGTTTGTCGCCAAGCTCTGGGACCTCCTATGGAACCAACTATGCTGGGAAGCCGCATCACAGATTCGTAACAATAATATAACATTTTAATGGCATTATGATAGCTCGAGATTTACCTTTGTTAGAAATGTTCAAGAGTATAATAAACAAGAAATATAAACTATTCTAATTCTTTGTGCTTCCACGAAAATTTGAGTTACATATATTAAAAAAGGAATTTAGAAGTATAATAATTGTGTATTTTATTACTTAATTATAAATAAACTCAAACTCATAATAAATTCCATTTGATTAAATTTTTGCATCCTTTTCAATATATCTTAATTTAAGCGGTATTTCACCATGCTAGCAGAGCAATCGAAATTATATGCATAAATATCATTTTCATTTTAAATATAACTTTGTTGTTTTGATTATATCTGACAAACTGCATTTGGTCCTACATGAATATGTTAAAAATATTTAATAAAAAACGCGAGTAGTATTAATAAGCTAGAAATAATTCATTTTTGTCTCGTAATTTTGAAATTTGTAAAAATTTAAAGTTTAATATATATAGAAACTGCATAGATGTATTATATGGTAAATATGGTATTTTATTGCCTATTTTTAAATTACTTCAAACTCATAGTTAATTCCATGTAATTACATTTTTGTCATCCGTTTCAATTAATCATAATTTATTCGAATTCCTTTGCGCTGCCAAATGATTAAGATCATATGAATAAATGTGGTATTATTATATTGTCTACTTATAAATTATCTCAAACTTGTAGTTAATCCTAGTTAATAAAATTTTTATAAAATTTTCATTCACCGATGAGGTTTTGTCATATCTCCGACAAAAAATTGCCGTTATGAAAGGTTTCAATTAAATAAATTGTTTCATTTTCATCGTTACTGTAATCGTTATCTTGTTCTAAAACTGCAAATTATGATATGTTAAATGATTTAATACAGATTTTAAGAGAAAACTTTTCTTTAATACGAGGTAACTTTTCATCTTTTGTTTCTAATTAATAGAGAAATGATTTATATTGTTGTTATGAAAATAAAAACTGAAGATGCTGTAAATTATAGAGTTAACTAATAAAAAAACTTCAAAGACTTTATGATCTGTCAATTCAGTTTTTCGTTACTGATTTATCTTTCAGTCCAATTCTACCGAAATGTAAGTTTATTTGAATATATATTTCATTATTTTTTTAAGTTCTGGTAATTGTTGCATAGTATTAAGTATGGCACACAATTCGTTGTATTTTAAAACGCTAATACTAGTAGATATCTTAGACAGTAAAGATTCGACTGATAAAATCCTGCAGCAACAATCGTTATCTGATTGCATATCCAAAGTTATGAGAAGAGAATCATTCAAAGACCGAACGTTTTGATACATGAAATATGATTTCCGATCCAAGATTTAATATTAAAGTCTTCTCTGATACACAATAAAATAGTATAACAATAAGTTTTTAATGGTTGACGTCATTAAAACATTTGTGCAACATGTTCAGAAGTTTAAACTCCCGAGACTGAAATTGTTTGGAAGTTGAACTCTCGAGTTTAAATATCGGATCAGAAACCGTATTCCATGTATCAAAATGTTGAATCTTTGAATCATTCTGTTCTCATATGTTTGGATATACAAAGAAATAAAGATTGTTGTTACACAATTATATTATTTATCAGTCAAGTCCATAATTTTAAATTTTGGATTGGAGATTGTATTCCATGTATCCAAACGCTGAGTCTTTCAGGCAGTGCGTTCTTATAAATGTGAATATACAAACAAGTAACGATTTACTGTAGACGAAACTTATCCATTATTTGTCCACGATTTTAACCTGGAAAATAAGAACCAAATACCATCTATTTCATCTGCTCCGTTAAGTGATTTTTCTTTCACGTACGTTGTTCAATTTTAGAAACGATGCTTTAAAAAAGTTTCAACAAACGAGTATCTGGTACGTTCATAAAATTGAATATTAATGAAAATACTATGTTTTAAAGTATTTTTTAATTTACTGTAAAATTCTTTTTATCCAACTCTTTAAAAGAAAAATTAAATTCCTACTGTATTTTTTTATTGAATACTGTTGTACCACAAGTACTCATGAAAATATAGTCAACAGGACAAGAATGAATTCAAAACATCAATGCATTTGATCTAGAAATGACAGTAAAATATTATATAGATATATTGCATTCATGTATATATTATTATATGTGAAAAAATCATTATGTTGTACATTAATGTTATAATTCAGTATAAAAAAATAAGCAAAAATATAAATTTCTTCTTTGATCAAGCCTTCACCTTCCATTTACTCTTTTTTTTTCCGACATAAAAAGGCAACAACAGTCCAACAGGAAATGCAAAACCCAAGAAGAATCCCTTTCTTTACAAGAAGGGCAAAGATCTAACATTTATCCTACCCACTCTCTTTCTCAACATCGATCTTGAGATGTACCTCCAAAAGACCTCCTGAAAACCTCCCAGAGAAGTCTTTCAAGGTATTTATTTGCTACTCCCCACTACTACCAAAGGATAACATTTCAGTTCACTTTTTAAAAGAAATACGAATCGGGTATTAAAGGAGTTCTCAGAGCTGAACTACAGATAATTCCGCGATCGCAGAGCGTTTCACGGAATTTCCCCAAATAAATAGGAGCTGCAATTTTCGCCCAGTAAAAAGACTGCTTATTTGTTTATTTTCTTCGACCTGTTTGAACTTGGCCAATGGAGTTTTATTTCAAAGCCAAGAGGCTTCGATGTTAGGATCTATCGTTAGGCTTGTAAAAGCTTTAACTTGGAATATTTTTATATCGCTTTTCAAAAGATTTAAGAATATGTAGTAGAACATAAAATAAATTTGGTGCATGGATGTCCTCGAATTTCAGAGCAGTATTTTTTTTTTAATATTTGGAAAAATAAATTGTTTATGTGTCACTTATTTATGTTTGCTTCTTTTTCTATTTTTTATGTTTTTTTTTTTTTTGACTTAAAAGAATTTTAAAATTACTTTTTCTCAATGACAAAAAGTTATAGGTATTTAACTGAGAAGTAGAATATTAGTAACAACTTTTCTGCGATCATGAAAATTCATTTGTTGAAACGACTATTAAAATTTTCAGGACAATCCGATTAAAAACAAGAATTCAAAATTTTTATTAACTTTATTTAATACATGGATATTAGGAATTGCAATGCCGGTATACCGGGATACCGAATACCGGTATTTTGAGCCTTTTGTACAATTTTGTAATACCGGTATTCACAAGTTTAAATACCGGTTTTTCGGTATTTACTAGGAATTTTTAAAATTGTTTCCACTATATGTCCAGGGATCGCCAACATAGCAAAATAGCATACGTTTTTGTTTTTATGTCTCCCTAACCGGCGAAATTAATTATCTAATTAATAGCTTAATTAATTGCTTAAATCTAAATTAGCGAAACATGGATTATAATGGAAAGAAGATATTGTATATCCATAACGACTTTTGGAGCAACAGTTATGAAAAAAGCTGGAAAGTTGATTGGTGCAAATGCGCTATACTCATGGAATTCAATTAGGAGTAATAGATGTATTATACCAAAAAAATAAAGAGCAAAAGAATGAACAGAACAGAACTGTGGATATAGAATCGTCGGATTCCGACATTGAAGAGAGTAAGAGTGAGAGTGATATTGACAATGAAGATAATGACAATGTAATTGTTGAAGAAGATATTGTTAATGAAGATTAAATATTAACCCATCAAGAATTGCTTCCTAAAATTTATAAAGTTCAAAAAATTGTTAAGATATTTAAATGTTCGCCTACAAAAAATGCCATATTACAAAAATATATACTAACTGAAAATAAAACAGAATATATGATAATAATAGATTCTAAGACGCGTTGGAACAGTTTACTCCTGATGATGGAACGATTTTTGAAATTTAGAAATCCAATCGAAAAAAGCAATAATCGACTTAAACCTGTAAATTAATTTTTCAGATAGTGAATTCGACTTAATATCCAGAACTATATCAGCTCTACTTCCAATAAAACTGACTATTAAGGCATTGTGTCGGAGAGATTCTAATTTATTAACAGCTGATGCAACAATAAATTTCATATTGCAGTCATGAAAGGACAGCACACATCACTATCTGAAGAATTATACATTACATTGAAAAATCGCACAGAAGAAGGCATACCGAAATAGAAAATGTCTTATGGTATTTACATAATTATAATGATTTTTAAAATGAAAATGAAAAAGAAGAAAAGAAAAGAATCAATTCAAATCTGATTAAGTTTATAGTAAACTTTAAAAAAAATTTTTACCCCAAAATCTATTAACATTCGGCAGAATTCGGTTCAATTATCGAAGACTATGATGACACTAATGTTGATAGTGAAAAGCAATTGCCTCTTAAAGAAAAATTAGAATTGGTGATAAATAAAAAAAATTCAACGAACCAAATTACAATACAGAAATCAGCTATATCCAAAACCATCCTACGAGAAATTGATTTATTTGAAGATGAGGGATTTAAAGGTAAATACTGGAAAAAGTGCATCGCGCATTGCTAACAGTATCACCAGCTAGCGCAGATGCCGAAAGAGCGTTTTCGAAGCTGGTAATTTTTACACAAAATTACTTTTCAAGCTTAATGACAGTGCAATTGATGCATTATGTTTTTTAAGATCACATTTCAAAAATTTGCAATAGTGCCACAGACTGAATAGTGATATTTACACTTTTTTTGTGATTTAAATAAATAAGTTGATCCTTTACTTTTTTGTGATTCTTTATATACTGTTATAATTTATAAGTTACATATATTTTTATTGTGATATTTACACTCTCTTATAAAACTGGCAAATAAAACAAAGAAACACCTGTGTTTTCTTTCTTTTTCTAAAATTTCTAATACCGGTATTAAAACCGGTATCCCGGTATTAAGATCTAAAAAATACCGAATACCGGTAATTGAAATTTTGGTCCGGTATTGCAATCCCTAAAGTATATACTTTATAAAATCTACGTTGTTATGATGTAACTTGAAAAACTTTACAATCTTCCGATTTTTCAGCTTCGCTGCATTTTTTTTTTTTTTTTTTTTTTTTTTTACATTAGGAAAGTTTAATAAATTAAAATTTGCTTACGACAATCGTTACTGACTGTTACTGATCGTATACTGACGCATCAATTTTATGAAATCTTGATATGCATATTTTTCTTTCATCAACAAAATTCTCTTTTAGTGACAAATTGTTTGAAGAAAAATTAGCACAAACTACAATTAAGATCATTATTTTTTTTCTGTTCTTTTGAAAATACATCTAAATGGTTTCGCAAACAGATATAAAATCTTTACTCCTCATGATTTAAAATAATGAACGATAACACTACTTATTTCCATTTTATCTAAATACTGCTATCTAATATTTAAGAAATAAATGTCAATAAATATTTTTTTTTCTTTCTGAGAGTGACTTTCATTCATCTTTATAATTATTTGATAGTATATTTATTCGTTATCATTAATAAAAATTTTTTGAATAATTAAATAATATTTAAATAAATAATATTATTTTATAGTATAATTATTTAATTTCTAATCAATTATTATAAATATAAATATTATAGGTTTCGGCGATTAATTCTTAGGATTGGCATCATTCGCACAGAATTAAAATAAAAGAATATCAAAAAAAAGTTAACATACTATTATAGCAATCCATAAACATCTGACATATTTATATTAAAATATCAGTGTTTTTGCTAAATATTTACTTACATATCCAAAAACGAAAGAAGTATTTATTTATGATATTATATTTTGAAACAATATGCTTGTCAGATATTATACAATTTATAGTGGTACAAAAATTTAAAATGCATATTATAAAATAAAAAAAAATTAAATCATTTACATCGCTTCTCTCTTTAATCTCTAATCAATTATTATAAATATAAATATTATAGGCTTTGACAGTTAACTGGCAGTTGACATTATTCGTACAGAATTAAAATTTTATTCAATTATCATCATGTTACTTGTCACCTCGTTTCTTGCTCGTCGGAATTTTGCCTTTTTATTTTAAACTCCATGTTTTTGATAAAAATTACTTTTTGTTTTAGTATACAAAAAGATTGTTTTCAAAAACATTTTTAGTTTTAATATATACATCTTCTTAATTATTAAATCAGCTTCCAATATTAAAAATATTGTGAAATTTGTACACCATTTTTTTCTAAAATTTTCTAATAGATAGAGCCTTTTGTATCGCATCAAAATTCAATTAAATCAATTCATTAATTGATAACTAAACTTTTTGAAAAATTAAGCAGTGCATTGACATTGAGAAAACGAAAATGTTGGAGTTCTGAAAATTACCGTATTAAGAAAGTGACTGAAAAATCAATCACAGAATTCTGTCTCACAAACATGAAAAAAAAAATCGTATTCAGAAAAATGTGTAAAGGAAAAAGAGGAAAGATGAAAGAACATTTATTTTTTTAAAAAAAACCACTGATGTAAGAAGTTATTTTTAATTTAGCATTCCTTTACTTTATCTTTAAGTTTTTGCAAAGAGAATAATCAGAAGAAATAAATAAAGGCAGCGTCTAGATTTCATGATAAAAACTATAAATAATGAAGTGCAAATGTGTCTGTAGATTTTAATTTTCTTTATTCCTTCTTTGCTAGAAAGAAAGTTAATATTTCGCTTTCCATATACTAAAAATAATATTTTATAATAATAAACAATAAAGAAATGCAAGAATCACATTCGTAGAAGTAGAGGTAATAAAAATTAAGAGAGGTAGAGGTAATTTAAAATTCACATCTCTTCTCGGATTCCATAGTATGTACCTTTTTCCACTCTCACATTGTTTAATTGTGAATGAATCTTTGAGAAAATATAAGTTCAAATTTCTTTTTTATCCCTTAGGATTTTTGTAAATGTATTTATTTGTCGCCTAACTAGCATCTCCATTTGTACAGAGTTGCATTCAAATATTTGGCAACAATGTGTTCTACCACTTTTATTTATTTATACTCTATAACAATCTGGCAATGTTGATATTGTCTAAAAAATTAAGGACTTGCGATTTTCTTGATTAGATCTGGATGGCTGTTTCATTAAAGGCCAGGCATATATTATTAATAAGTCATGAATTGTTTATTTGTGGTTTAATACTATACAAGGAATTCTTGGAAAAATATGTGTGAGAGCGTGCGATCGTTTTCCTTAGAAATCAATACAATTTAAATAAGTCATTGTAAATTTCCTATCCTGCATTTTTTGGTCAACAGGTCTTCTATCTAATCAACTCTACCTCATTTATTACAGTTAGACTATTAATTTAAATACTATGAAGCCTAAACATATGTAAAATATCCAAGGAATCTTTGTTGAGGGGGTAAAAATTTATAAAAAGCTTTATAAGATACACATTTTTTAATATTTTTTGTCTTTTCTGTTTATTCTGTGCATTTTCTTTTACGGTTTCCTATAAAAAAAATCTACATATACCTCTTAAATCTTTATATTTTCTTAGTCAGAACTCAAGTTTTTCATCATATTTCAAATCTGCTCTGTTGAATTTCAAAAGCCATGCTAAGTGTCTTAGTTTTGCAAGTTCATCGTTATTTTTATCACAGAAGATTTACAATTAAAGAAAAATTAAACTTATTTTAGGATACATTTGAATTCAAATAGTATAGCAATTTTTATTAAAGTTGTTTTACAAACCCAAAACGATAAAATATCATTGTGCTGAAAGTAAAGTTTAAATACATTTGGGAAAATATCCTTTTTAAACTTTCCTGTTTCCCAAATTGTTTTTTACTTTTAATTTGCTTTACAGATTGTATATTGTAGTGAATATATTTTGTATATTTGCTTATTTTACTGAATCTTGCTTTTCTAATGGGATCATTAAATCCATATTAGTTTTTTTCCTTCATGTAATAAGGCTAAAATTGAACCTACTACTTAAGCCATTTTTTTCGCAAATTTAAAATCTATGAAATCGTTGTAGCTTGCTTAATATAAATTGGAGAGCACTTTACTCTCAAACATTAGATGCCTAGACTTGAAATGCTCTAGACTTTGTTTTTTCTTTGTAATTTGTCCATTTTGCTTATAAAGTAATATCGAAAAATGTGTCGGTAATTTCCGTACTGCTTGGAATGTAGAAACATACAAGAAAATTATAATTTACTTTGATATATCTTCTAGAAACATTCATTTCCATTAGATGATACTATGCAATTGATGAGATTAAATAAATAAGGATAAGGATATATTAGATAAGTAAGGAGTTTTTTCGAAAAAGGTTTCACCATTTAATAATTGTGTTTAATTAAATACATACATTCGCTACAATATCCGAGCATTAAACAGCTAAATTTTTGACTTCAAAAGAGTTACAATTTAATTTTATTATATGTAATATACAAGAATTGTGATTTAAAAATATTAATAAATTTGAATTTAATTTTTCTTATATGCTCTAATTTCGAGATTTAATAAATTGGTCCAATTTATATATCCTGAGTTGAAAATAGCCAAAGTTTCTAAAAGATTCGGCTCCAAACAGCCTAATCTTCTAGAAATAAATTAAATACAGATTATTGAAAATTTAATTTTTCAGAAATTAAATCATCCACAGCTACATTATTAGTAGAAGAATTTATGTATGGAACTAGTTCTATAATAATTCCTGTTATTTCAATAATAAATAATCATCCTTAATAATAAAGTAATGAACGAAAGATTAAAGTTTTTATCATGAAGTTTTCATAATTTTTAGAAAAGATTAATTAATTTTAAAATTTTAAATAATTTGATTAGCTATGAAACATATTAAATATGATTACAACAATAGTAATTTATAGAAAAACTGTATTGCATTTTTATTATACTCACTGTTTTGAAAATGGTATTTTTAATAATGATTTAGGATTTTAACTATATATCGAATACAAAATTTGCATGATTTCTAAAAAGATAATAAAAGTGTATTGTCGTTGCTTCTAATGGCACTTGCCATGACAAGCTCGCTGACGAAATCAGCGATTTTAAGCCGAGGGTGCGTCTCTTGTTTTTCAGTAGCGCAAACTAGGTCCAAGAGTACGTCTTAGATACTCACGCATCACATTCGCTTGCACAGCCGCTTTTTACAGAGGGAGGGGGCACATTCACACATCTCACAGATAGAACAGATGAAGAACAACCATGCCCGAACCCGGATTCGAATCCAGGACACCAATATCACAAGGAAGAAGCCCTACATCTATGCCAGGACGCCGGCATAAAAATGTATAAAGTAATAAAAGGATAAAACACATACTGCTTTATTCAATATCTATATAACATAATTCCTAGGCAAATAACAACAATCCCAACAAGAAAATTCATTATTTCCAAGCTAGTATTGATTGCTGTGGTCTACATTTGCATTTTTAATTTCGTGTTAAAGTTAAAAATAAATTCAATTTAATTCTAAGACAAGAAAATCTTAACTCATTTCTCTCCTTAATTCTACTAATTATTTAATATAAATATTTATTCATTAATATAAACAAAGATAAATCTTTGTGTTAGTTCTTCGATAAAAATGTTCTACTTATTTGGCAAATAAAGGCAAGAAATAAATAAATTCCCTATAACAATTTATGGTTTAAATAATTTTTTCATTTAAGTTGTTTTAATTTTTCTGTATGGCAAAATCACTAGGCTTTGAGTCACGTAAAATCATAGTATATATGAAAGCAATACTCTCCATTTCTCTAGTCAGTTTTATCCTTGTGGTTGCAAATCTCTCTCTCGAACGTTTATATTTGTGAGTTCATGCAAAATATATACGTTAATTGTTCCTCGCTAAGTAAAGCGCCTGCAAAACGTCTCTCATCTACAAACATTTCTAAAAATGGCTGTGAAATAGTAAAACAGGATTTAGGAATTTTTATATATGAACGTAACATCTAAGCAAATTTGTTTTCATACTTTTTGCAATTCTAAAATATTTGTTCATTAAATACCATTTAAAATATTTATATTAATTTTATTTTCCAAAAGTTATTAACAAAATTGCTATCGGGATTTAAATCTCACTATAATTATCAGTGCATGCGCTTTTGAATTTTACTTAATTAAACGTTAAGATATATTTAAATTTCTAAAAGTAGCTCTGAAATTCTAGAACAAGATGAAAAGTTCGAGATTTGTGAGTACGGCTAAAATATCTTTCCAAATATTTTGGAAGTATGAAATTTGCGGTTCATTAAATAATGTTTTCATAAAAACAGCATATATTAATGTTTATTTTTGTAAAAAGTTAGTGACAAAATTACTTCCGAAATTCAGTTATTTTCAATAACTATGATCATATCACATTATTTTGGACTTATCAATACAATTCATTTTTAGTCTTAAAAAACATAATAAAGAATGGAATGATTTATAATCTTGCAGGCAATGTGAAAAGGCAAATCATTAGAGAATATAATCGCTCGAAATGTATGGACACGGCCTTTTATTGATAGGATTCGACGCGTTTTTTTAAGCGTTGGGCATTCGAATCGATTCTCTTTATTTAAATTTTTATACCAAACGAACTTCGAGATGCATCATTCAGAGAGATTTAAAGAGTTAATGGCCTTATGCAAAGCAAAACTCTGGTAGAATCTGATCCCCAAAATGATTATCTGACATGCAAAAATGGGATCTAACACATATCCCATAAAGTTAGCAGAGAAATAGTTTGATTCAAACATATTAAAATCGTTTCCCAATGCTAATGAATATTAATACTTACCAATACTAATTTTTCCCAATACTAATGAACCCATGTTTGAATATTTATTACATGAATGTTTAATTATTGAATTTCGTAAGGGATGCTGCATAAAGATTTCTAAATTTAAATCTTACGATAAAATTCCAAGGATGCGGGAAGCTGGAGAATTAACTGTCACTCTACTGTCAAACCTTAACTCTAAATATAGAGTCTCAAATATTTGCCTGTCAATAGATGCTTTTATTGCCTACAGGTAAAATATTTAGTGGTCTCCCTTTAAATGTTGTTTTGGAGAGCATTGATCTCGTGAGATTCTTCCCGAAGATCAATGCTTCCCAAGTGAAGCATAAACCCTTAAAGCATAAAATATATCAATATTATACAATTTTTTTTATTTTGTTAAATTTTTCATTCGTTTGTTCAAAACATCCCAACCAAATGCAATATTTTATAGTATATTTCTTTTTAGATTGGTCATTAAAATAATCAGAAACAAAAAAAATTTACATTTAGAGAAATATTGCGAACATAATTCCAAAATATATTTATATTTATAAGAATTAACCGACAAATCTTATTAAATATAAAAACATAGGTATAATTTTTGCCATCATTTAGGAAAGGTCATTTGAATTAAGAAATGTCTTTTTCTTTATGCAACATCAAGTTTAATTAAATTACAAAAATGTCTTGATGAAAGTTTTTCAAGCATAAAATGTTTCAAAGCGAAGATTAACTTCGTATTTCTCTTAAAAATAAAAAGATAATAATAAATGTACTTTCTAGCAAAAAATTGTAGGACATATTTCATTACATGACAATACAGAACCTTCCATTAAAAATTTCCGTTCAAAAAAATTTATTAAATTTTTCGGTAAGCATTTCTTTTAAAATATCTAATTTACTGTTATTTTAATTTTTGCTTTTTGTTCAATTTCAGGTTGTTTCTGAAAAGCATGTGTAAATGAAGAATAGAATAATAAATATTATTTTCGCTTATTTTCAAAAGTTAATTTTTAAAAAAAAATTACAAACATTTTTCAGAAAAATAAAAAATGTATCAATAAAAATATGAATCAAAGCACTGCTGAGATACGTAGTATAATTTAAAAAAAAAACTAAAAATGAAGATACAGGAAATCGATCGGGAAGTGAAGGTGACAGCGATTCTTGATTTAGTTGTAGACAAACAAAACAAAACAAAACAAAAAACCTAGGCAAAAACAAAACAATAAAAATGTCTCCCAATTACCAATCGTCTATAAACACTTTGATTTGGGGGCATCCTGCGCATCTGATGTAATAAAATGGACATAAAGTATAACATAAAAAAGTGTAATGAGAGATTTAACAATTTTGGGAATCGCTATCATTACTTGATTCCGACGCCATTTCAATTAAAAAATGTAAATATTATGGAGTATTTGTAGAAAATTAATATTTATATAATTTATTAAACATACCTTTTACATTAAATTTTGTTATTCTTATGTTGTTTGTTATTATGGTTAAAATATTTTTGCTACAATGACTAAACCAAATATCAGGAAATATATTAGTTCTCTTATTTCGAATTAAATTGCGCTTTAAATTTGGAACCCAGCAATGATCCATTAATTATTAGTTGAATTCAACCTCAGCTTCAATTTATTTGAAAGCAACATCGAACATTAGATAGACGAAATAACAAAAATATCAATATCCACAATTGAGATTAAATGCGTTGATTATTACCTTCGAAACTTACTTTTTCTTCCCATTTTTTCTAAATCCCTCAATATTTTAGAATAAATTAGTAGAGGATATAGAAACTGAAAGTCAGAAAATATGATTTGTGTAAACATATCATAAATTGAGGTATAAAATGCCTAATTTAAATCAATTGAACCAAGTTTAAGCATGCTTTATCCCATAAAATACATTAATTTCATAAAATATTCTAATAACTGTACCTAAATCTAGAAGATTTCGTTGTCTGCTATTTTCTATAATTTCTATGAAATATGATATTACTAAGGCTTTATATATTTCTAACACCTATAACAAAAATTATAAGGTAAAAAATTACAAACATTCTCTTTGTAAGAAACTATTTTTAATGAATTTTATACACTTCTAGTTATATTTTCATAACATTTTCTATAAGTTTTGAAATTTAAAATGCATGCTGCAATTGATTCTAAGATTTGAGATTAAATCATAGAAGTCTTTTTCCTTTAAAATTAATATAAAGCATACTAAAAAACAAAGAGTTTTATGTAAATACTTATTTTCCATATGTAATGAAATTTCTGAGAGCTTTCTGCTTATTGATGAAGTTTAAAAATTTTACAAAAATTCGATATCTAATTATCTACATGAAACAACGACGAGTGAAACTTTCCTTCCAATATTTAAAAAGATGATTTAGTAGTGTTTTATAACATTTTAAAGTATTAGCCAACAATCAGATAGTTGTGTTAATTTTCAAAGATTTGTTGTATTTATTCACTATATTATCTTGCTCAAATTTCCTCTTCGTATTATCTGGTTCCGAACCTCATCACGAATTAGAATACAAGGTTTGGATATTTTTAAGTTATTTGAATTTTTTTTTTTGGTGATGTCATGGTAATCTCGATCCTGCTTACCTTTGTTTTCAGTAGACTTTCAATATACTTCATATAGAAAAATTCATGAGGATGTTCTTTTCTATTTGCCGTTAGATTTTTACCGTTAGTTTCCGCTTCTAAACTTATTGGAGACCTCCTTCTAATTTCAGGAATTCTTCCATCAACAAATTAGTTCGCAAAATATCTTCTTTCATGCCATAAAAAGCTATGCTTAATCTTGTATAGCACATTAAATTTCAGAGTTTTACACCCAGTTTCTAAATTTTATGTCAACTTAAAATGAAATTCTCTTTATTTCGTCATATAGTGCCACTTTTGTCAATACACTTTCTTAAATAATTGAATTTATAGCGGTTCGAAATTAATTAATTTTCTCTTTAAATTATTAAGTATTTAAGTAAGAAAACATAAGCTAGAATCAACCAGAAAATCTTATTCGTTACATCTACTAGTAAATAAGTGTGAAGTTGCAACCAAGAAAATTTTTGATCTTAAAAAGCTACTTCATTCCATTATTGCTTTTTTTAAATACAGATTTTCTCCTGTATTTTTTAAAATACTAATCTAATCCTCTATACTCCTCTAATGATTTGAGAATAACTTCAGCATGAGAAGACAAACAAATTAGATAGCCATGGTAATCTGGTAGTGATGACTCGACTTCGAATCGTTTTGGAAATCATGTCAGAGAATAACTTTGGCGACCAAAGTTTCGTTTTGTACTAGGGTCTATCCAGATGCCATGAACGCTGTCAAATCACATTTATAAAATTCCATATACATATATTCCAATCGATTATAAACCCTAATGATTTGAGAGTAGCTTGAAAATGAGAAGATAATCAAATTGGAATCGTAGTAGCTGTGGTCAAACCTGGTGGTAATGACTCGACTTCAAATCATTTGGAAATAATCTTAGAGAATTATTTTAAAGACCAGATCCCACCAAAATTTCGTTTTGTACAAGGACCTTAAACTATTTCTATCTATCTGAAAGATGCATCTTCAGATTTGTTTGGCATGAAGATTTAAATAAAGGGCATCGATTCAGATGTTATCAACTCTGTCTAATCACATAAATAGTCATGTTCACATACTCCGATCGATTACAGTCTCTAATGATTTGAGAGTAGCTCCAAAATGAGAGGATAATCAAATTAGAGAACCGCTGTAATGATAAATGGTAGTAATGACTTGACTTCGAGGCCAAAGAGCTGTGGGATAAGGCTCTGATTCTTGTAAGACCTGAATAAATGCAATTTTGTGTGGATATTTTCTTTTATATATTGCATGGTGAAGTAGACCCATCAGTCTTCTGAAGTCTTCATTATCTCTCTGAGTAGTGAGGAAATCATAATCAAATCACTAAATGATAGACCCTATTGAAGCAACTTTATTAAATGATGTTCGCAAAATTTTTAACTTGAGTTTGGTATTCTTATATTTAAATATTTCCCTAATCAAAAATGACATATTTAATGAATAAAAAATATAATTTTTGAAAATTATTTTCAAATTATTTTGAAATTTTATATAAATACAAATGTAATGCTTAGGACTTCACTTAACTTTACATAAACTTTTAAAACTATTCAGTGAGTAAAAATAATTTATTACTGTCACATATGAATAGCTAATATTTCTCCCTAGAGGTCTACTTTGGTAATAAATCGCTTTGCACTCCCATTGCACCTTTTGGACAGAATCAGACCCAAACCGGACCCACCAGTACAGAGCTTTCACAACCGGGTTGAACCAATGAGAGAGTTGATCATTTTGCATACAATGACGTATCTGAGACATGCGGCGAGTTGCTGAATTATTAATTTTAAATCTGTCATTAAATGAAAGAATTAAGTAATTTAAAGTGCAAAAATAACTCAGAAACGGTTCAATATCTCAAAGCCACTTTCATTATTACCAGAATTAAAATAAACAATAAACATCCCAGACAAGAAGTGTCATCTAATTTGACTAGTTAAATAAATTTGTATATCTAGGAGTTAAAATAAGATTCCACTGAAAAGAACGACCGGAAAAATGCGAATATACTCTTACAACACTTCATCAAATGGGAAGTAAACACAACTAATTTAAACTAAATCCCATCAATTCTGGGTTATTCAATAATAATATTACTGAATACATAAAGGTTTCTGAATTATCTATGTGCGATCTTAAAAAAATAAAACTAAGAAATAAGCTTGTGATCAATAATTTAAAAAGTTATAATTGACCATTAAATTCGTCTTCTAATATTACTTTCAACATACAATAATTTTAGATAGTATAAATTGAATGAAATCAATTTAAATCTTTAAAACGTGCTTCATGTAAGTCTAAATGACTAAAAGAACGTATAATCTCCTATAATTTGATCTCATTTATTTCACAAAATGTTAGGCATAAACTTAAAATACTTGAAATATTAGTAGTTTTATTTGGAGATTTCATTACACTATTTGAAAAATGTAAATGGTTATTTGAAAACGATTACGAGAAATTTTGAAGACATTGAGAATTTCTTGTTACTAAGTTCTCCCTTAGAAAAAAAATCGGCAGACAAATTATTCATAAAATTTTGAAACTATTTTATGCCTAGGGGCTTTAACTACTTTCTGTTTAATATCTTATTGATTCCTTCAGCGAAAACACACAAAACTATTTTTGGAAATTGATTTTCGTGCTTTTATATTCGCTTCAAAGAATCCCAAAGATGAAAGCAGCATCCCCCTGTTTCTACAAACTGAAATTTGCTATTTTCTTTGAATGATAAGGTGCAAAGTAAAGAAAAGAAGTGTTAGAGAAATGAGAAAAAATAGTACGAATGCGGGAAATCTATTTCAAACATTTTCTCTAAGATCTATCTATTCGTGGGTGTATCAGAGATGAAAATGTCTATATCGCAAAAAAAAAAAAAAAAAATTTGAATATCTCTGAAAGGTCCTTGAACCGATACACTCCAGAGATGTTTATTTTAAAGCTCTTTTCATTCGAAAAGAATTCTGGGGTGGAATTTTATAAGAATGTTGATACAGCGATAATTTTCTTTTTTAGTATTCAAAAATATCTCGAAGATGAATCCCTATAATTATAGATATACCTTCTTGATTTTATTTTATTAGCCTAATGTAAATCTTAAATTGTTCTGTAGAATACCTTATAATAAGCTGGTGAGGGCTTTAAGTTGTGTTTGAATTTGCATGATTTCTATTTCTAATGTGTATCCATCTTAAAGCCTTATAAATGTGCTTACTATTAGAGCAGATGTACATTCTTTTAACTTCAGAAGCAGAGAAGGCTCATTTTTTTTACAAAACTTTTAGACTCATTGTTGGTATTCGCATAGCATTGACTCTAATCATGACTCTGTAAGGCCTTCTTAAATGTAGAGATGGTCAACTGAAAAAGTTGATTTAAATTTCATAATTATGTTATTGGGTTAAATTAAAGTTGATTTAAATTTCACCCAAGAACTGATAAACAAATTTAAGATTTTTATGCTTTTTTTTCTTTATTATCAAATTATTAGTAAAACTGCAGAAATGTATAAAAATTTAGGTTTTGTAATTTTTAGTGTTAAAACTTCTACCAAATATGACACAGCATACATTATTTTTCAACAAAAATTTCTTGAACACAGACGTTATTGTCAAGATTTTGCACCAGTATATTCAAATAGATCAAAATCTGCCGACCATGCATCTTTCGCTGTTATTTTCTCTGAAAAGTTTTTTTTCTTACAGGCTTCATTCTTCTTGTTCAGTTTTTACAGCTGAGGTGATTGCTATTTTATATGCATTACAGGAAATTTCTCAGGACTTGAAAAAACATTTTACTATCTATACTGATTCGTTAAGTGTTTTAATGTTACTCAAATCATTGAATTCCTATCTTCATAATCATCCTTTGATTTTAATAGTTTTAGATATTTTTAATAACTTGAATTCCCATGGTTTTACTCTGGTGGGTACCATCGGATGTGGGAATTTTAGGCAATGCGAAAGCCGAAAAGGCCACCAAATCTACGACTGCACCCATAGATACTATTTTACCAGTGAGTCACTTAAAAAAACATGTTTAAATGGTTCTTTACTCGAAATGACAAACAGAGTGGGAACTCAGCGCTGTCAAACCACTTTTGCAATCTTGGCCTTTATTAAACAATACTTTTAACACGCTTACGCATTGGTGACACTAGATTCAATCATCTTCATCTTTTACTCGGAGAACAACTACTAATGTGTTCGCGATGCAACTGTCGAATATCTATTCACCATATTTTGAATGAATGCTCATGTTTCATGTACAGCTCTTGCGATTTTTTCAAATATCTATAATTTCTTTGTCAACTTTACTTGTCAAAATCCCCCCGTTAATATTTTTGATTTTTTAAAATCCACAAGGCTTTATTCCCTCATTTAAAATGTTTATTTTTTTTAAAAAATCATTTATAAGCATTATTATAGTTCAGCAACGGATTGTAAAAACCTCCGTGCTTTTGCGCATGCGTTAGGATGGGTTTAATTCGCCAATAGGGGTGAAAGGAAAGATAAAAGGAGGAGATGTTTACATTTAACAATGAAGACTCGCGTTTTTCTGAGACGTAAACATTATAGATAATTATACCGGAAACGCGCTTATCGTTCCTGTCTCATCCCTTAATGAGATGGGGTCGTCGAAAAGTTGTCGTCTCAGAATCCGTTGACGAACTATAATAAAATTTTATACTCTCATATTGCAACGATTTTATCTCTCTGGTTTGCGCAGCATAGTCAACATCTTGGCTTTTTTGCCAAAAAAAAAAAAAAAAAAAAAAATCCAAACCAAATTTTTGTGGCATGTAATTTTTTGGGGGGCGGGGGGAGTCAAACAAAAAAAAGTATGTTTAAAACATTTTTCTAACTGAATACAAATATTGCTATGAATTAAGGGTTCTTTTGATTTATTAGTCGATGAAGAAACATAATCAACAGGCCTCAGTAACAATCGACGACTTTTATTAATAAGAAGACAAGAATACGCACACAACAAATGCACATTTGAGATGCACACAAGAACACATAGCAGCACCCTACAACAAACAATAGCCCACAAGTAGCAATCGGTAATAATAACAACCATAACACACAAAACGTCCAGACAGAGTTTAGCAGGAGCAGGGAATCTATGCAGCTACTCTCTACGGTCTCTCCAAACGCCTGCAATTCTCCATTGTCTCCTCGCTTTAGCTGTATTCACCTGCCAATTCACTTCTATACGATTTGATGCTGTTTCGACAATATACACCAGGACTCTGCACGCAGCTCAATTCAGCAAACATTGACTTGCCATATGATTATAAACCTTTCGGTTGCTCTTTCCACGATTTAATACACGACTGTCACTGCCGGCCTATTATAGTTCCCGGAGCCGCAGAGAAGGTTCTGGAACAATCAGGCATATCTCGGTTCCTATCACCAAAATTCTGGAAAAATCCAGTATTATCTATTTTGTCGCCAAGCTTGTCACCAAGCTCTAGGATCGCTGATTTGGCATCCGATCAGTATCCAACAGAACCGATCTGAAATCGGGCTTTCCAGTGATTTGAATTAAACGTGCTGAGAAGCAACATTACAGTTTTTGTAACAATATCCATCTTTAATGATTTTGAAATTAGCTAGTGGTCCATAATCAGGTTCGACGCCTATGTGAAAATATTCGTTTAATTTATTTTGCTTGATATAAGATCATGATGAGGATTGCTATCGCTAGGGTAAACATTAAAATATATCTGATTCAGAAATTGTCTTTAAATTTTCGTAGATTGTACAATGTCTCGGATGAACAACTTTTATTGTAAGTTATCAAATAAATATTTTTGTAATTATTATGTTACTCGTTTGTCCATTGTAGAATCTAAACATGCATGTATTTTTTTTATAATTTTCTTCCTCTCAACATGGCTTGTTATAACATGTTCTATCTCAATTTTTATTTTTCTTGATGTTTGCTAACAACCCTTTAAATTTTTCATTCTAGTAACTGAACACCATCTATACATTCTCTATATTTATTTTTCTTTTAGATTTACTTTTTAATAACATATTTAATGAGCATAAATAATAAATTAGTACCTAATTAACTTTTTAAATTCTGCTTTTATTTGTATTTACTGTACTAATTTTCTTATTCACGTGCTAGTGAATACTTAATCTCAGAGTAAGATTAGCATATATTAAAGTATGTGGTAGGTACGTGCAGCAATAAAGAAATGGGAACAGAAAATTGAAAACATGTGCATTGAAATTATTTGCATTAGATTACTAATTGAATTGATAAGTGGATTTTATAAGCGCATTTAAATAGCAAATATATTCTGAAATATCCGCTATTGAATACAAAAATATTGGAGGATTAAAAAGAAATAAAAGAAGCATTTAGACATCCATACTTTCGTATTTTCAAGTAATATAGATGTTTTACGGTTAAAAGTGTATTGCCTTTATATATAATTTCAAAGTATGGGCTTTATGCAATTTTTTAAAGCTAATTTTAGAGGGAAAAGAGTCAATTATCCGTTTTTTTAATGATCTCTCTGCAAATCCATTTTATAATAAAGCGTTTAAATATAATAATTCATAAAATTAAAATTATATTTATGAAATGAAATTCATAAAATTAAAGAAATAAAATGTTAGTACGGTTTTTTTTTTTTTTTTACAGTAGTAACATTTAAAGTCATTTGTAAAATTGCTTGATTCTTCGTTTTAATTCAAGTAAACATTTTTCATCAAATAAACATTTTCGTCTTATCATTATATTATTTATTATCTTATATTTCAACAAAAAATTATATATATATATATATATATATATAAATTCAAGAAGTAAAATATCTTCAAATTTTGTTTTTATTTATAAAGACTTTAAAAATCATTTTAGATTTCTTATCTTTCATGTTCATTTTTTTTTTTAAAAAAGCATGATTTAAAACTAAAAATATATTTTGGATTTTTCATTATATTTTTCAGAAAATATTGTAATGTAATCATTTTGTATTTTAATAGATCAATCATTTCGAAATAATAGAGAAACTCTAAGGAAAACAGAAGCAACGTATTTCATGAGAAATTGCTCTTAGGATAATAAATGACACTTTGTCAATTAAATTTTTTTTTAAAAAAATGAAAGATATAATTCTCACACCACCAAACTTATTTTAGCATAATGCGAAAACAATAATGTAAAAAAAAAATTGAAAAACGAGTACAGAATCTGAATACTTGATGAAAATAATTAACACTAATAAAATTGGCAAATGCAAGATAACTATAAACGTTTGGAAGTGTATTAAAATAAAAAAATCATTGCACCAAGGAATTGATAGACCAATGTAGATGTATCAACAATTATTTCTGTATTTGTCAAGAAGGGGTATGGAATAACATCATAAAGCACTGTTTACCAAATTAAAAAATATATATATATTTGTTTCTGGATTGAATAAAGAAGAATTATTGTATTCATTAAAATAATTTATTTTCAAACCTTCGAATTCCTGAAGTCTGAAAAACAAACATTTCTGGATTTATGGTTTAGAAATGAAATTTGGTATACAGTCTTGGCATCAAAATTTTACATTTGGACTCAATTTGTTGACGAAGGAATGGAAAAAAAATACAGAATTCCGTCTCTATAGAAGAAAGTTAAGCAAAAATTGCTTGATATAAAAGAAAAAAAATAGAGTGACTTAATCTGTTTTAAAATTCATTTAATATTTTATGTCATATTACAAAGTATTTAATATGTATCAGAACATTTAATTAGGTATTAAGACGTTTCATGGGCAATTTTTGATTGAAAAAATGTTTTTCAATTCCTAATTTGCAAAGTAATTACTTAGAAAAACAAAATCAGTTAATGAGCAACTGTTATTCTTTTCACTTACATTAAACCCATATTAGGTGAAAAGAGAAATATTTGCCACAATCATTTCAATCTCTATAAGGAAATTTGAGACAAATTAATGTGAAAAAAAGGCAATCTTAATCGCACAATTAACTATGTACCTCCTGCTAAATAAATATTAATGTAATTATTTTGTTTCAGAGACAATGCCATTTTATCACTATCTAGTTAACTTTTGATATTTCGTAAGTCCCGACTCTGTCAGAATTCCCAAATATCGATATCTAGATCCATATCTCGAATTTAGATAAATCTTTAATTAATTGGATGCTAGATGATGTTAATTAGAAATTCCAATAATTAAATTATAATAACTGCGTAGAAAATCAAGCGCGATGGAATATCTTGGTAACATCACTTATAATATGTCATTTTTGTTTGTATTATTTCAATCATGATATTAAGAATGTGTAAGCAATTTTTTTATTAATTGTTTTTTCTTATACTCAATTTTTACCATTGATTAATATTGAAATTTACCAAAATTTAATGATTTTATTGTATTATTTACTACTGAATAATTATACAGTATTATCTGCAAACACATTAATGTCTGTACTTTCCTACTATTTGGTCATCTTCTTTGGATTAAATTTGTCGTAATTAAGTGGTTTGTAATGACTAACACTTTTACATGTTTATTCCTCTGATTTCTTGAAAACTCCAAAAGAGGATTAATACTGTCTGCAACATTTAGATAAAATAGCATCTTAATTACTTAAATTGGGATTAATTTAATATTATTACCTTTTCTTTATTAGTACCATTTATTTAGCAATCATCTTTCAGACGTTCGCCATGGTGGCGATTCATTTTTTAAATTTATTTTATGTCATCATTTTGGTCCTCATGATTTAATTTATACCTCATTTTATGGGAAATGAAGCTTACAATCAAAAGAAATTTCTAAAAATGTTCTTTTTTTAATATCTTTTCTGAAATTCTTCATTAATCAAAATTTAAAAGTAATTAAATCAATAAAATTTGATAAAAATTTTTAAAAATTGCCGAAAGATACCAAACAGAATCTATTTTATTAAACAATGTTTGCTTAAATTTTATCTTTTTCATAGAATATTATTATTCTTAATAAATTGCAACCATTTATTTAACTGTATGAGAATAAGTGAAGAGAAATTTACACATATTTAATTTAATACAACCTATTAAAGAAATTTCAGTAATCTTCGCAGGGTGTAATAATCAATAAAGCAACAATTCCCACAAAGTGAAAAGATTGATTTCCAATAAAATCCGCCTCCATCTTACAAGGAACAAAAGTTTGTTACATCTTGATAGTTAAATTCTCTCATCCGAGATGTACATATTTATTGATTGATTTCTAATCGAAGGAAATTGATTTCCCGTTCCTGGTAAGAAATAATTAAAATATAATCATTTTAAATAAAATACAAATTTATATAAATATAAATATTTCTTATATTTTTCTGTCTGTAAATTAATATATATATATATATATATATATATATATATATATATATATATATATATATATATATATATATATATATATATATATATATTGCATAAACCATTAAAAAGTCGTTTTGCCAAGTTTCAATTTTACTGTAGATTTAACTTCATAGGCGAGTACAAATCAAAAGTTTATTTTTTTTAATTTAAGCATATGAGATATATATTTACTATAAGCATTAATTAAGCATGTGATTTTACATTGCAGTTAATTAATGATAATAATACTTCAGAATGATTTTAAAATTTAGTGGCTTATGTTAAAGAACCTTGTTTAGATACAAGCGTAGTTTAGACCAAGCGTATACATTTTGTAGTCATGTTTCATAGTTAATCCGATGCCACTAGTATTTATTTCATAACAATACATTAATGCATAATGGATTACCAAATCCAATAGTCTCCTGGTCCAAATCCACAAAAAATATTTTGATAGTCTGATACGGGAGTTTTGAAATATAGATTCGATTACATCAAATATCAAGAGATTGTACTGTCAGGAGCTCATTAAATTTCTCACCTCGGGTCGTGCAACGTTATGGTGACGAAAGTAGTTTGGTTGATAGGAGTTTTCCTACCTCATGAATAGGGCTTTTGCGTTAACAATTTTTGAAAACTGTCACATTTTTTCCCAATAAGTTTCGAATATGTTCGAATTAAGATGTAATTTTAACAAGCTCAATAGCAATCACAACAGATTTTCATCGGAATTGAGACTTCGAACCGTATGATTATAAATAAAAAAAATTGTCATTACATCTAATCAGTATTATAGTCAGAAAATAAAAGAAAACAATTGAACAGACATTTAGCATTACAGTGTGAATGATCCAAAGATTCCTAAGTTTCATTTTATCACTATTTTATCATATTCCTTTCAAAGATTTTTTACTACTGTATTCATATTTTTATGATTAGTTATTCTTGGATTATTTTTTTGTTCGAATAGATGAAATTTTGTAATTGATTATATACTCACTTCTTACGTGGTAGTGTCTTGAACTTTTGAATTCTAATGAATTTTTATTATAATATTTTTTAACTTAAGCAGCAATGGAAAGAAATTGAAAGGAAATGGAAAGGAATTTGAAATAAAATAGATTTCTAATATTCAATAAATTTCTAATGATGAATTATTAAATAAAGGCGAAAAGGGATTAGAAAATGATTAAAATAAAAAAGTATTTAATACATTAATAAAAAAGTAAAAGTAAACTGAAGATACAAATGTAATAGCCGTGTTCCATAGCAATAGCAATTTTCCAAGTTTAGAAATAACATGAAGGGAGTTGAAGTATATTCTCAAATGTAAATAGTTAGCACTTTGATATTATACAGCGAATTATCCTGCATGACATTTGATTAGACTAGTGTGTATTTAAGATTAAAATGATCAATGCTGAACTGACAGCACAATTCTTCCTTATTTTCTCTTCAAGAAAATACAAACAGAATCCACTTTCTCCTAAATAATATTCATAGAAATTATCTATGCTATCTTAAATCTTTAGATCAAGCTATAATTCGTGACTTTAAAGTAAATTAGGGAAAAAAGTACTTGTAAAGAATCTGATAAAAGTATTGGATAAGAGCGAAAGCTAAAAGTTTCAGTTTTGGATGCGATTAACTAACTATGCGCACAAACTTTGGAGTCCGATTTCATCAGAAACTATTTCGAATTGTTTTTGACATGCAGGATTCATAGCAAACTCAGAATCAGAAGGGATCCTCAGTGAATACATGTCTGAACCATTGGATGCAAATCTCAAATTAAGAAGGATGCAGAGTCAACTACTTTAATGCTTTCATCAACATTTATAACGACATCGTAATCTTCTTAGAACTGACTGTAAAAGCTTTAACATCTGAATATTTGGAAGAAAACAAAAGAGTTCAAGTGAGGATAGCGATGCTGAGAATAAGGATAAAGGCAAAAATGGATTGACAGAAACAATCACCCAATAAGACAAGAACAATCGAAGCCCTGGAGAAAGTTCAACACTATTTAACATCCATTCAAGGCACAGCAGACAATAACGTAAGGCTTTAAGTATATTAGAAAAGAAGATATTTCCAGTAATGGGCACTTTCATCAATCAACTGTGTTGGATTATTTTAATGTGCCAAAGAAATTAAAAGAAAAGAAAATCTGGTAACTATACAAAGCGTTTATTTTTCACTTATTCATTTGCATGTATTGATTTTTGATTTTTTTTTTTTTTTTTTTTTTTTTTTGTTTCACCAAATCCTAGAAAAATTCATGAAAATATTTCAATGCGTTTTCCTTTCAAATATTTCCACTCCGCTTATGTCATCAAAAATGTTTGGTCAGTTTGATCAAAAATGTTTAACAAGGTTTTACTGCAGATTCAATTTGTGATAGTATTTTTTTTAAATTATTTATTTATTATATATCTATTTTTTTAACAGATAAAATATTTCAATGCTTTTTCCTTTCAAATATTTCCACTACGCTTATGTCATCAAAAATTTTTGGTAACTTCGATCAAAAATGTTTAACAAAGTTTTACTGCAGATTCAATTCGTGACAGGTTTTTTAAAAATTAAGTTCCTATTAAAATACCATAAGAAATACTTTAACTTCCAAATATAATAAGTTTTCTGAGTCACAGAGGATTTTTCTGAATAACTTATTCTGCTTACAGAATTCTTTAATATTAATCCCATATTCATTTCAAGACCGTGGAATAAAATAGCTTCAGTAGGATCTTTAGCCTACACGCAAGTTTTCATGTTTAGAAAACAAATTTCATTGAAACGATTGCAATAATTCTGTTAAACTGAATATGCATTTAGTATATGCCTTTTTATAGAGCATTTGAAGATTTAGTAAACATTTAATATTTTTTCATTTTTATAATCCTTCTAGGTAAATATTTTATTTTATTTTTTTATGCAAAAATCTACTTTTTTAAGAATTCTTCGCAAAAATATTATAAAAATGAATTACTTTGGGAAATACATAAAATTTACTCAGTTATCATTATTAATAATATAATTCTTAAAGGTACTAAAAGTGTTCTTAGAAGTAATCCTGATATTTAGCATAACCTAAATCAACTTATTCAAATGAGAAATTCTTAAAATAGCTTGTTTCTTTTCAGCGTCATTGTAACTCAATTTTCTATGAAATATTTGCAGAACTTCTATTTATTTATTTCGAGTAGCTGGCTCATGTATAGAACATAGAATAAGAACGTCCACATAACGTGTAAAGTAAATCTAGTACAGCATCCGAATAACTTCGGAAATATACATTTCCCATTCTTCACAACTTACTTATATAGAGTCCATACCTTCTGAGGAAGATGTAATGATTTCAGATGTAAGTGCTCAACATTATAAATGTCTTTAAATATTTATGTTTGATATATTTGTGAAACTACGATACTGAAATAGCTTTTATTATTTTGAAATGAAAAATTCGCTCGGAATAGTTACGAATTTATGCTGTTGGTTTCATGTGGCAACATATTCTGGAGTTGTTTCAAATTTGAATTAAATATTCCGATTGTCCTGAATTTTATTTTTAAGTAATTGACTTGTAGAAAAATTCTGAATTTGAGTTGCATCTTCTGGATTTTTTTAGCATTATAAGTAAATAGTTTATTAAAAATATATACCGAATTCGCCTTGCATTTAAACAACATTGATTCCTCTCGAATTTCAATGTCTAGCTTGCTCATAAATAAATAATAATAAAATCACATAAAAAGTTTTGTTGCTCAAAGAATAGAGTCCCCCTGTACCTTACAGTTCTTGAAGAATCTTCTGTGTTAATTAATGAAGTTGCGATCTTAGATCGAATTAATATGCATCTTCCTATAGTGGAACTATACATTCACTGTCTGACAAAATGCTTAGCTTCAATCAGATCTTCAGAAATACCTTAATGTATGCGGCTACAATGTGATGAATATCTGATTCAACAAAAACAATCCTGGTTATTCTGAAAGTAGTATTAAAATAATAATTATGTATCTTTGTTTCATTAAGATCACCAACACCTGAGATTTCAGAAATGAATCCATAAAAGACAATATCAAAAAACCCTTTATCTAGACAGTAAAGCAGGGAATAAATTTAATCGCTGGCTAATACTTCTCTACCAGCAGTTTAGGAAAACAAAAGATATATTCCACAAAAGAAGGCCTCTCTTTTTCAAATCACTCTAATTCTACAGATAAAACAAATTTAATATAATTTTGTAAAATGTTGCCTGAGCGATAGTTCTCTAATCAGTTTAGATTAAAATTCAAACTAAACAATTTGATTACCTCTTTGGAGGTCTTCATAGTTTTATATTTTTATATTGTACTTATTTACAATACACAAATAACAACATACTTTAATAGACATTATGTTTTTATTATTTTCTACTTTCCACTCTCAATTTAATATTATGAATATTACGGAGTTTATAATATTTTTTTTTACTTTCCTTGTAGATGGCGCCTTTTGATTAAAAATACTAATAACTAAATCCAACTTTGAAAACAATGTAATATGTAAGTAACATATAAGTGAATTAGTGAACAATGCATTCTCATCAAGAATATTACGAAGTACAAAATTCTGAACTCCAGCATATGCGAAAGTGAGTGAAAACTCGTTTATAAAATTCAATTTTTACAAATTTGAAACAAATCAGTGAAATAAAAAGGTGTAAAAAAAGAAATTCGTTTCAAATTTCCATTTAATATATAGTGAAATGCACTCATTGTTGAAATTCAATACATACAACAACCATAAATTCATTTCCTATCATTCTTCACTACATACCATTCGATTTATATAATTGCCTATCTTAGGTAACCGCACAGCATGAAATGTATTTGATTTATGTCACCTATTTATAAGTTATCGTCAAAGCAGCTGCCATTCAGTGTAAGACAAATACACTGAAGCGAATCGGGCATTCAACCTGCCAGGAAATTGGACGTCACGTGATCTGCTTTTGAAGGTTTATGTAATTAGTTCTAACAGATGAAATACGACTTATACAGATCATTGTAAGCTTTCAGTGGGGATAAAGAATTCTGAATAACAATGGAAGGATTTCAGACACATGGAATGAAAAAGACCTTTTATAGAAGAAGAGAAATGTCTTCTATTTTTGTCTAGAATATTCGGGATATATTACAGATTTTTAAAATTAAAATTAAGCTGAAGCATTAAACCGAAAAGTATTAGTGAAATCGGTTAGAAGTAGTTTAAAACATTATATACAATTATTTTAAATGATCCAGATACCATAAAAAATATTAAGAATTTTAAGGAACATATTTCGAATGAAATAAAAATGTTTCCACTTGTAATAAAAAAAAGGTGGATTTTGCTTTAAGATCATAAAAATAGGAAAAAATGACGAAGAGAATAAGGAATCGTCTGCTAAATTGCATTTTGCAATTATGAGGTAATTCGGGTTACATATAAGTCTATAATAAGTTATTATGAATTTATCTAACCAATTAAAATTTTCTCTAATAAATTATAAGTATTTGATTTTATTTGAAAAAAAAACGATTAAATATTCTCGACAAGTGATTAATGGCAGGTTTGTTTGAACAATACAATTAACAAAATGCATGAAATGAATGGTTGGATGCAACCATATTAAATAAATGAAACAAATTTCAATAATTTAATCTAACAATTTCTAACTAAACATCCTTAGAAAGAGAATTATAGTTTATGTTTTCTTCTCCGGCAATTTTGCAATTTTTGAAAATGATTTAATTTCTGTCTTAATATAAAATTTGTAGGAGACGATCCGGAAACTAAGAGCCGATAATATTGCTGATATATTTCTGAAAGTGAAAAAGTCATTAAAAATGGGGGCCATAAAGTAATACGTTTTGTTATTTTAAAATAACATTTCTGTAACAGAAAATAACACGCATATGTATTTATCATTAAAGTGCAATATGCATTTATAATATGTGTTGTACATGCAGGTTTTGCATCGTAAAAGTGACCCATTGCTTAATTTCTAAACCATTAGAGAGTTAGGTATGAATTTTCAACTGAGCAAATGCTTTAATGAAGTAAATAATTACATTATATATAGTTTAAATAAGTGTATAATTTTTATCTGTAAGAGATATAGAGACCTTACGTAGTCACCAAAGGTATTGGTTCAAAAACAAGAATTAAATCTGAATTTGTATTTATTTATTTATTACTGTTATTAGTAATAGTTCGCATTCTTTATTAACTGAAGGATTGTGGGAACATTTATTTAAAATGGTTTTTTTCTGACATTTGGTAGAAGTTTTAACAATTTGACTAGTCGCCTTTGGTAAGCCGGGAATATTACTTATATTTCACTTCCAGTTAAATTGTTTACACGCAACCTCATGTTTTAATTACGTCAAAATATCAAATAACAATTAAGTCGGACCATTTTAAATGCCCTACATAGGTTTTCTTTATTGTATACATAAAATGTCTGTTAGAGGTCAGTTCCATGACATCACAGTGCTATTAAGAGGACTCGGTATTCAATTTTTTCCTCCCTGTTTCAAAAAATGTTTTATTTTACGTGAATGAATGTAAGCTATTCAAAGTTAAGATTTTTAAGATATTTTTCCTGTTCAGAAATTTGAAACTTAATTCTTTTTTAAAAAAATTTGATAATACCAGTTTTCAAAAATGTTTTCTGTTAACATTTTTTAACTCCTCTTTATGGACTTTGTACAACTAGGCATACGATTTGTCATATATGAATTAATTTTGAAGAAGTAAGTTTTTATTCCAAAAAATGTTTTTTTTTTTTTTTTTTTAAATATCCGATTTTTTTTTTTTTTTTTTTTTTTTTTTCATTTTTACTATTTCAGAATTTTTTCTACTTAAGATTTTTAACACCCGATTTTTAATTGCATTAAATTGATATTTATGAATATAAAGAAAATGTTTCAACAAGTTTGAATAAAATATGTTTCACTTTTTAGCATTTTATAGCAGGCAAGATTTCGGATAAAGCAAACTGAAAAGAACTCGTTCAAAAATTCAAACACGGAAATGTTGCATTTAAACCAGCTTATATTAAAAAAGTGTTTTGCTGAATAATTAAAAGCATTTTTAATTAAAAAAGTAATAATTTTATTAACCATTTTTTTTTTGTTATTGTTTTTTGTTTGTTTGTTTCCACTGCTAATAATTCCTATGGTTTAACTTAGCAATACTTAGAAAAAATAACTGAAAACTTAAAAAAAAATTATACATTTATTTAAATTTTTTAATAATCAATTTATTTAGAAGATTATTAGGAGGTCATTTTTATTTTTCTTCCTCAAATGCTTATTAATGCCTGATAATAATTATAATCTATATAAATAAAATATAAATTGATAAAAACTATTTGAAATAAGCAAATTTTCTAGGAAAAGAGAGTTGAATAAGAATTTTAATACATCTATACAAATTCTTAATCACAATTTTTCATGTGAAAAAAAATCTATATTGTAAAAAGCAGTTATAAGTTTTGGCTTATTGAATTTATAATGTTCTCATAAACATGCACTTAGTCATTCATGTCGATTTCAAAATTTCGCAGTCAAATTCGGAATCGTTTTTTTTTTTTAAACTGAATTATTTCAGAAATTTAAATTGTGAATTCACATATCTTTTCATTAAAATAATGCACAGTTCTGTTAATAAGTGGCATTCCAAATCTATCAGAATTAAAATAAGAAATAATTTATGTTCTAATTTTGAAAAGGCTTCTTTTCAAAAAAGCTCCAAACTTGATGAGTAGAAATTAACATAGAAAGTCTGCTGAAATTATCAAAATTACAAATAAATAATTAGTAACCAATAATATTTTCAGAAAGGTACTTTACATCACAACAAAGCAAAAAAAAGTGATGGCTTACCTGCAAAATCATGTAATAAAATATTGGATAATGGCTTGATCCTTGATAACGTGCTTATCAAAACGACTTTGTATCCTGCAAAATATTTATCGGATCTCTTTGAAATTTTCAGAAAATTCAAACAGAAATCCAAAGATAATTGTAAACAGAAAATTCAATATATTCTTCCTTCAACATTTGCTTACATTTTTTGGCACCAAATCCCCCTAAAAAAGGTGATTCTGCAGCTCATTTATCATCTAAATTTCGTGGTATTTCAACTTTACTGCTTTATTCTGCATAGATATTAAATAAAAACCTTCTTTTATAGCTTTCAAAAATGAAAAACTTTAATTATTTACTAACATATTGAAAACGGGTTGTATTTCTGAGTAAGAATGTGCTATTGTTGGTAACAAAGCAAAAATAAATAAATAATAAAAAAATGCCGATATTTGGAAACAAATTTGCATGGTTATAGAAATTAAACCGATTTGAAAAGCAATCTTTTAAATTTTAAAACAATGAAAAATTTATTTTTATGCGATACTATTTTCAGAAATTATTGTGCAAAAAAATCTTAACTTCAGCTTAATTTTTAATTCATTAAAATTCGAATTAAAAATTTTAAAAAATTACTTCGAGATGCATATTTCCACCTTCCAAAATATATACATGCCAAATTTGGCAGCTGTATATTAAACGGTCCGATTTGCTGAGCACCCACAGTTATGCACTCATTCATTTTTATTAGAATTTGAGATAAGGGCGGAAGCACATTTTCTGCGATGAATAAAAACAATGAATTATTTAGTATTTTCTGAGTGATTTTTTTTTCATTGTGTAAAAAAACAAGAAGACGAGGGACATTGTGCTCCTTAAATGAAAAATGTAATTCATAATTTTTTTTCGCATATATTAAATACTTTATTTTCGCTTTCATTAATTAACTTAAACTTAACTAGTCTAAGAAGTGTCATCTTAATGAACGTTTTTTCATGTCTTTTTGTATTGTTGTAGGTGGCTCGCATAAGAAAGAGTCAAAATTAGCAAAGGGACCTAATTAAAACAACACTCTCCTTTTAAAAAAATAATGTTCACAAAAAAGATTGTGTTACATTAAGTCTTCTTTGTCTTCTTTTAAAGTAAATTAAATGTTTGTCATGACTTAGCGACATTTATTTTTAATTACTACCCTTAAATTTGATTGAATAATATTTTCAACACTATATGCCTTTTAATGAATCAGCAAAAAAGTGTTCATTTGGTAGAATAAATTTTATTTCAAAATAATAAATGAAATAAATATAATTTAAGCATTAAATCATTTTTTTTTTGTTCAGCATTTTAAATTCTTTAGCCCAAAATTTTTACATAAAGACTTTTTTTTAAGTTTGAGTTCCATGGATTAAGAATATTTTCCTTTATCGGTAACATTATGACTCATTTTGAGACAAATACATTTTACAATATATAAGATTATATAGGTAATTACAGTGATAAAAAATTAGTGTTCTTTCTTATGGTACTAGTCATAGACAAGTCCGCTGACGAAATCAGCGATTTAAGCCGAGAGGGCGTCTCTTTTTCTAGTAGCGCCATGTAGAGCCAAGAGTACGATTTAGCCACTCAAGCGTCACAACCCCTTTTTACTGGGCGGACTTCATTCGTGTATTTCATGCACTCATCTACAGATCGTAATTTAGACCTGAATCAGAGAGCGATTACCTCTGAACCAGTTTAGCCAGTGGTATTGTCTTGACATGGGTGACTTTGTGGCCACGACAGATTTATATGTGCACCAGTCACCAGATACATGGGAAGTCTTTGGCTGACGGAGTTCGAACTCACAAGCCAAGGGATACGAATCCAACGCCCTACCAACCAGTCTACCCTGACCCATAAGAGATTACTTGATATAAATAGTTTTAAGAAGATTGTTTTTTGAAAGAATATTTCAATAATTTCAATTATTCCTTTGTTTAAAATTGCATTACTTCAAGAAATTTCTAAAGCCACTTAAATATATGGACTTCATGGGTAGATATCAAACTTTACCTTGAAAAAAATAATACTAAGAATAACATACTTTGAAATTGTTGTTTGTTGTTTCTTATGGCACTTGCCATGCGCAAGCCCGCTGTTATTAAGACAGCGATTTTAAGCCGGTAGGGGAGCGTCTCTTGTTTTTAGAGTAGCGCCAACTAGGGCCAAGAGTACGACTTTGCTACTCACGCATCACTCATTCGCTTGCACAACCCCTTTTTACAGGAGGGCACATTCACACATCTCACAGATAGAACAACGGAAGAACAACCATGCCCAAACCGAGACTCGAACCCGGGACGCCCAGATCACTGGGAAGACGTGCTACTCCTATGCCAGGACGCTGGCTACTTTGAAATAAATTACATGGAGCGAATACACGAGTGAACGGATTGCAACAAAATTTGGAAAACCGCCAAATATGCAGTGCTCTTTGTCATTAGTTTACAAGTAGATTTCCTATGGGAAGACTGCTTATTTCAGCCATTATTCTAATGACACGATATCAAGGAGATTTCCAAACATTTACTCCTATATATCGTTAGCGAACAGTGCCATTTTGACTGATTGAATAATGGCAGAAAATAACACATCAAAATACAATAATAATAGCATTAATTTAATAATGTAGGCCAAATCCATTGAATTGTATCTTACAAAATGAGCTATTTTGAATTGTATTTATACAATAAATTTAGACTATGTTTACAAATTGGCAAAAGGGTTCAGATGTCCAGGCTGTGTCAAGATTTTATTTTGCAACATCTTTCAAAAACGGAAGGAGGAGAGGAATAGGCTATACCACTGATGATGTATATAAAAATCATGAAGTGTCATTAGAAATAAAATTTTGTGAAAGCGTTATTATGGAATTCTGTTGTGTCTTTTCCCACTTAGAAAATGGACAGTGAAATAATGTTTTATTTCTTGGGAAGAGATAGCAAATGACCACCAATGACCTATTTAATGATCATATAAAATTAAATTTGGAAGACAGGACCAGTAGTTGTGGCCAAGAGATAGGTTCTTAATTTTGCAATTATATTAAATAAATAGATTTTAATTATTTTTCTTTATTTTGCTATTGGCCACTCAAGCTATTGAAATTCCATCCGATTTCAGTTCCAGAGATTTCATATAGGATTAAATGTTAAAATTTGATTTACTATTGATAATTCAACAATTTTTCTATAAACTGATGTTCATAATAACATGGCAAAATATATCAGAAATACTGAAATTAGAATAACAGTGAACAAGATTTTATAAAAGTATTCTACCAGGATAAGCAAAGTCATTTTTATAATTGCTAATTCTAACACTTTTAGCGCTCACTAAGTCAGATCAAGCCCTTACGTAATCACACCTGAAGTTGATATTTAAAACTTCTACATTTAATTCAAGATAATTTATCATATACTCTTTCATCTCGAATATATCAGAAACAATAAAATTAGATTAGCAGTGAACAGATCTTTATAAAAGTACCATACTAGACTAAACAAAATTATTCTTATCATTGTTAATTATAACACTTTTAGAGTTCACTGAATCATATCAAGTCCCGCATGGTCACTCTCGAAGCCTGTGTTTAAAAGTTCTATATTAAATCCAAGATAATTTACTGTCACATAACTTCTTTAATCCCAAAACACCGAGTTACAAAGATTTTGATGCTAGAAAGACAAAAGAATGTAACTAAGTGTGAAATTTGTCGAAGAGAGTTCATTAAAATGATCGAACATATAAAAGGAAATTCACTCTTCGAACTCTCGACAAAGGAATGCTCCAAATCCTCTTGAGAAGGCACATCCCGGAAGCTTCTTTTAGTATGTCGAAGGGCGGAACTTTAATTGAAAAGAGAGCCCAATTTAATGAAGACTTTGTAAAATTCTTTTGTGCCTATTAATTTAGTCGCTCGTTTCCATGGATTTGGGGTAGGAAGACATTTTAGATATTCGCGAATGGTTTTGTGTTTTTAGAAACTCTATGTTGGAGAGACATTTGATGTTGAGTCCACTTTTAATAAAATAGATTAGGGCAGTCATTTTGTGTTCAGCACGACCGTTGGAAGCTTTGAATTTTATGTCAGAACCCTTCTAAAATAGATTAGGGTCATCATTTTGTGTTAGTAGGGTTCTGACATAAAATTCAAAGCTTCCAATGGTCGTGCTTTTTATATTAATATGATAGGTCATGCGTATTTTCTAAATGATTTTTAAAACAATTACTTTTTTATAATATAAATTTTTAGAGTTTAACTATTATAATTTGCTGAAATTGACAAAATTTGTTGTAATTAAGTGTTTCAACTGACATCACTAATTTCTTCAAATTTTTATTTCTTCAAAACTTTTTTTCTTCATTTCATCATTTTTGGTTTTATCTCGCTTTGTAAAAAAAGTACTATATGAAAAAATAACTTGAGACTATAGTACTTTTTTATAGTCGCAAGGTATTTTTTCATAAAAGCATTTGAATGTTTTCGTAGACTTTTACTTCTAAGTAGCTAAGTAGCGCTTTTACTTCTAAGTATAATTTGTCGAATAAATAATGTAACTGTTGATGACAGCTCGTTATTTTTAAAACCATTACTTCTTTAAAACAAGAAGGAAAAATAGATATAGCAAAATCGTCAAGAGTCGTACATGTCTCCTGAATGTAGCAGATTTGGGAGTTTTATTAACGCTATGAATTCCAAACATTTGCTAATAGTCCGGTGCTAAACATTCACTAATATACTCGGTATGGAGACTCATGATGAATAGGAAGTAAAATTCCGTGAAAAAAAATTAGTTCCAAAAATTACAGATAGGGTTATTTATGGTGCTGTGGAGCTTACCAGAGAATTAGCATAAAACACAGATATCAAAAAATATAAAAATTTATGCTTTCTTATGCGATAATAGAACTAGTAATGCAGAACTATATGAAAAGTAGTATATACACATTCTTTAAGCTTTAAAGAATGTGGGCAGTTCCGAAAAATTTCCACAGCTGAAGTGACCCAGCTCAATTGAATATACGATTCACATTACCAGAATGCGAATTACTGGTGATACTGTATTACCTTAATTAGTGCAATGCATTCACAACCCGCCGTGAGTTTCGAACCCGATAGAAGCGATTTAAAGGATGCCTTTATCAGTTAATGCTTTGAAAAAAATTATTAAGAAGTTGGAAGAAATAGGATCACTGACAATTCGCGGAGGCAGAAGTCGTAAACCTGCATCAAAAGAGGTGATAACTGATGTTGCAGCTGCAATCATCGACAGATCAGAGATTGCAGATAGTGATAACACCCGGCGTGTAGCACGAGATTTTGAAAGGAATTTATCCTCTGTAAGGAAATTCCCTCGGCCAATTTTCCTTTACTACCCTTACAAATTCAGTTGCTTGCAGGATCTCATACACAGTAATTATGATTAACTACTGATACTTGCAATGTCATTTCTTCTCAGAAGGGAGGTTGATGATGTTTCCCGTAGGAATTTCTATGGGGAGATGAGATCCATTTTCATCTGAGTGGGCTTGTCAGAGACACAAAATAACCGAATTTGTGTCTCTGAGCAATTCCATGCAGTGCAAGAAGTTGCTTTGCATTAATCAAAAATCATCCTTTTATGTAGCTTCCCAATTGAATTCATCGTTAGAACTTTTTCTTCAGAACGTTACTCCGAAAGAGCCAGTAACATGTATTTGTTAATACACTAAGTTATCACTACATACTGACTAATTTTTTCATTCCAAACTGCAGCAAAGCAATTGTCTTAATCAGACAATCTTTATGGAGATTGATACACCCCCACACATTATGTTAAGGCCCAGGAGTTATTACGTAATCACTTGACTCATAAAAGCGTTATCAGTCGCAGTTTTATAGTTGCATGAGCGCATCGTTTTACTAATTTATCACCATGTGATTTTTAACTGTAGGGTTATTTGAAATTAGAAGTTTATGTGGAGTCACAAACTTCAGTAGCTTAAAAGACAATTTATCATAGAAAGTACAATATCCCTCGGAACATATTTGGTATCATCTTAAAAATTGTTGTGCAGAGAATGCATTTCACTATAGTTTTGCATGCATTATTATTTTTCTCTTTTTTTAACACTTTTAAATTGCACTGCTCCATAAATAATCCTATCCGCATTTTTTTTTATTACATGGAATCCTATTTTCCATGTTATCAGTAGTCTCTATACCATTTGGTATCATTTCGGTAGTTAAATCGAGCAATAGATGGCTCTGGATAATTTCAGCTTTAAAAAAATTCAACTGGTACGTGCGCTACTGAAAAATTAAAATAAATTAAATTTTGTTGGTATTTATAATTTCTTTTTTTTAGTTTGTTTGTTAATATTTGTGATTTTTTTTATCTTTGGGACGAGAGATTCGATTTAATTTTTAATTCATATTTGAAACAACATATTAAGAATTCTGTATGAGTCCTCACAAAATCTTTATTCGGATTCTGCTTAATAATGCAATTGAATTGTCATGAAAAGTATCAAAATGTAGAAACAATTTACAACAACAATTTTATTGGGTTTGTTTGTTTGCTTGTTGTTTTACGGCACAAGAACCATATTTGGTTATACTGCGTCAGTCAAACGGCAATTTTATTGGGCTTTCAAAAACTCTGTAAGAAATAAGTCTGAATGTAATACATTGTCTTGATTTCTGATGATTGTTACATTAATAAAAACTGCAATTTAATGTTTTCAAGAATCAGTCGCTATACATTAACACTTAACGTTTTGCAAAATTTAATTTTCACTTTTTTTTTTTTTTTTTTTTTTGAAATTCGAACTTTATGAGGCTATTTGAAATTATAGAATTTCTCTTTTAGAATATTTTTCTTCTCATTAGCTACTTCTGAGATAGAAAAATACTTACAGACATTTCCATCGGGATTTTTTTTAAAGTCAAACTTTTCAAAAATATTACCAAGATATCGATGTGAAATCCTTACCAGTCACTTCCTTCTGCGATCCACACGTTCTTATGCGGAGTTCCAAAAATTATGATCAAATTTCCTTTAAAAATAAAAAATATTTTTCCAAATTTTTACCCTTTTTTTAAAAATTTAATCCTAATTCAATTAAGTATCAAAAATCCGATAGCTTATTTTGAAAGTTTTTTCAAAACCCACATTTTAGTTTAACCTTTTTCTGTCAGATATATAATTTTTTCTTTAAACGAGATAAACCTGTTTTCAATTTCCATCCCTTTCCTTCCATTATCCGGCAACGTGCGCAAGTACAAATTTCTGGGCATCTTATGGGACGCTAACTCAACAACTTAAATCATTAAAATTGTTGTTATACATTTTTTTATATCTAAGTGCAATACGACTGGACTATAAGAATTTTGAGCGCTTAGAACGTACATAAAATTGATTAATTTTCAAACTGTTGATGGTTCTTTTATTTCCTTTTCTCACCACCAGAAAGAGGTAACACAAAAATGCATTTTAAATATTGACTAATAATATTAAGATACTATTTACTATTTATTTACATAATATTTATTTACAGTTTAAGATACTATTTGAAAATGATTCTGTATTCACAAAGAAGTCTTAATTAAACTTGTTAATGAACATACAAAAATTTTTATCTCTTCACTCAGATACGGCTCAGAGGATTCTTTTACTAATGTTAAATGTTACGAATTTTGTTACAATACATTTCATATTATTTCAGATTTAATAAAAGAATTGTTTTTCCTTCTAGGTTTTCTTATCATTTTTTTTAAAAAAATGAATAAAATAATTAAAAAAGAATGTTAAATCGATTTAAATTGACTGGTAAATTATACTAGATAAGTCCAAACAAATAACGCATAATTAAAAAAACACTTTAAATGAAATAGCAGTATAAGACTTTAAATGAAACTTTAACATGAAATGTGGACACTTTCATTGCTCCAATATATCACTTATGTATATAATTCCAAATGTGAAAAAAAATTAAAATAATAATAAATAATTATATTTTTAAATAATGTCTTTTATTTGAAAATAGAAGCGAGAATCGAATATGTGGCATTTTAAAAGCATGTGGACAGTTCAGATGCTCATTCGTTGTCTGGCTACAAAAGTCTGTATTGTTAAAAATATAAATTGTTTAATTCATGTTAAAGTGTATAGCTAACGGGATTTTTCTCTAAATTATTTGATTAAACAAATTCATTTGAAATTATTGAAAACAATTGGCATTATATTATTATTACTATTTTATGCAAAGTGTCTAACATGTGGTGTTAATTTTGTGGACTAATGTGGTGCTCAGAATTATTTTCCAGGTTTGCCTATTAGAATTTAAGGAATATTTTCTTTTGCATAAAATATACCATGGAATTCTTTGAAATTACTCAAATTTAAATAATTAAAAAGGTTTGTTTGTAGTACTTTTCTCCAGATATTGCTTGTATTCCTTTTTGAAAAAAACATTTCGTTAAGCTCTTTTAAAAATTAATTAGAATGAAATAATAAATAGTAAAATAGATATTTTACAAATGTTTTAAATAATACTCAATAATTTTGTCACAAAAAATAACCAATAATGTTTGAATATTTATTTATAAATTTGGATAATCAAAATTCATATCAAAGTTATAGCTAATAAAGGACCTAATATTTATTATTTTTTTAATTCTAATATCCACTTCTTGGTAAAACATAAAAATTTTATTATTTAGAAACATTAATATTGTAAATCAAGTTCACCAATAATTTTGGAAAATGCAAAAATTTATTGTAGATATTTTTCCGTGAAAATGAATTACTCCGAAAGAAAAGTTTATCAATTTGAAAAAAAAAATATCTTATCTATTTTAAAAAGCCAAATCACAAATTTATCTAGTATTCATTTAGCCAAAAACTAATTACACGAATAACAACATTGCTGAGAGAAGCATACATTCCATGAAACTATCTTTGTGTACAAGAAGATAAACATGTCTTTCCGTGTTAGCACAGCAATCACTTTACAAATAATGTAGAACTAAGCAAGATTGCATTACTCCACAATAGTGCAGAGAATACTGGATCGTGATCGAAACAAATTAAATTGGAGGATTCTCGCGAAATCCCTTGCAGCAATTTAGAGGTGAAAATCGAGTGGAAAACAGAGTTCTAGGAAACGTCACAACTTTTCCTTATCGATCCATGAGTTTGCTTTGAAATATCCTCACCGATAGAGATTCTGAAATTTTAACTTGTTTGCGAGAAGATGCTGGTGATAATGGAAACTGTTCCGTCCCAAATGCAGTTGTTTTATCTTGTTCTTTTAATTGAAATTGCTTTTTTCAAAAGCGCTGATATATTTTATCAATGTCTTTCTCTTAGGATGGTTTTGCAAGATGGTCAAATTGTTTCTTCGATGTATAGCTAATTTTAAATAAAGCCTACAGATTTTGATTTATGATCAGATAATAAAGACAATACCTCCTATTTCCGAATTTCCATAAAACACTAAGATAAAACTTCGGGGTCCTTCGAACAAAGCGTTATACACTATGTTTGTTTGGTAGAATAAAATTTATAACCTACTAGTTTCTAGTTTCAAAGGTAAGAAGATATTTTTAGCCTACAGCTGTCTTAAATTATATTAAAATATAAAATTAAAATTTGTAAAAAAAAAAATCCCCACTGTGTTTTGCTAAAACGAATTAACTTTCCTTGTGAAAATTCTTTGTACAATGATACAGTTATACTTCTAAATTCGAAAATATATTTTTCGAAATAACTACTTGAAGAATTTATGCACTTTTATCATAGTTCATATAAAGACGTGAAAGCGAATTCCAAGTCACATTTTTATTAGACTGAAAGATTGGAGTTTCATATCAAAGTCTTAATATTGGGCATATAAATTTAACTATGCCAATTTTTAATGGATGTTGTTAGTAGTCTTGCTTGTCTGCAACAAAATTGGGGAAATACTTTGAAAAGTTTGCCTGATTTCAGAATAAAATTAAAAAATTAGTTTTAGATCGATCTCGGAAAACCTTCAAATTTTGTGTCAAACAAATAACATTTCAGGGATTTATGCTATATTATTATGCTATTCTACAACTGGAACCCAAGGTTGTTGTTAGATATTTATAGTAAACATGTTCAATTTCAAAGAGTACAACATAATTTGTGAAGAATGATTTTGGAGATTTAAAAATGGTGATTCCAATATACACGTCATAAAACATGATAAACCATAAAAAAATCCAAAATGCAGATTTGGAAGCATTGTTTGATGAAATCGTCAATCGCCAAAAACATTTAAGAAGAAACATTCATAGTGTGGCAAAAGCTTGACAAGGTTGTTTTGCAACCACCTTGTCATGACATTCCGATATGTAGTAAGAACAATGAAAGATAATTTAAAATCCCTTCACTGGCATGAGGTGTCCCATTTTCCATATCCACCAGATGTTGCTATTTCAGATAACTGTTTATTTCGTTCCATAAAAATTCTCTTTCAGTAAGGATGCCCGATTCCCATTCAGTCATCGGAAATTCGCTTCATAACTGGATTGCAACTGAATAAAAAGAGTCTTTTTTTCTTCACGGAATTCATTTGCTACCCAAAATATGGAAGACGATTGTAATTCCTGAAAGGAAATATTTTCAATAATCATACATTGTTTATTCCGATCCTCCACTAAGGCACACGAAGAAATTTGAATGACCGGACAACATTGGCGGAAACTAAGGTTCATTCCATAGGTTCATTACTGACCATGTTACAGCCCCTTCGTGGGAGGCATGTACCGTCATTGATAGGGAATGACCAATCTCATGCCATTTCTTTGCCTCTTAAGGTGTCGAGAACCAACCACTATACTGGTAGATTTTCATCCTCATATTTGAAGTGCCACTTGGTTAGAGAATTGTTTTGAATAAATCTATCTTTATTTTTTATAACAAACAATTTTTTAACTTAAAATTAAATAAACCGATAGGCATATTTAAATACTCATTAACAGTAGCAAAATATATTGTTAAATGTGTACCATTTACTCAACAATGCATTATTTTATACATTCAGCGAGTGTTTGATCAATAATTATTCACTATTAGTAAATACTTTCTCAAAATTATGCAACTTTTAACCCTTAAGGTTTGATCAGAAGTACATTAAAATTCTATCTTCAATAATCACACTTCAAGTACAGCTACTTTTGAGATTCGGCTATTATGGTAATCTCTTGCTTTTAAAAGCCATCTTGTAAATATGCGAATAGTTTAGCCTCATTATTACACAACGCTGAGTTATATATAATGTAGACTAGAGATTATAAATTTATGAATTTCGGCGGAATAATCAGCGACCGAGACTATGGACATAATCGCATATGGAAAGCTCCTTAAAACTATGGAACCATGAGGTTAATACATGCAGAATACATTCTAAGAGATGATTACTAGTGTATAATATTGTGTTATGGTCTTTTAAGTTCGAAAAAATTTATCTACAATGCGTGAATTCGAAAACAATTTTATATTCCGTGTTGTACCCAGAAATTTGTAATGCATACACTAAGTTTTCCCCTTTTATATATTTTAAAAATATTAAAATTTCACAAACTATACAAAGCAACAGTTAAAATATAAATAAATGTTCACTTTGAGACAATAAATATGTTTTGCTACTTTCGAATAGCACTCAGATTTTATTATTTTTTCTTTTAATTTTTATTAAATTTTTAACATGGAATATTTTTTAAAAGTAATTAATTAATAATTAACTTAAAATATATGAGTATCTGCTAGCGAGTCAGAAAGCAGAATTTCTGCAAGTTATAAATGCAAATTAACGAAGAATAATAAAATTGCCTAAAGTTCCTCTAAAACTTCATGAAATTGTAAATGGCAAGAATTTGAATATAAAATGGAAATTATTTCTAGAATAATATATCACCATTTTCTTTAAAAAATTAACTTTTTGATTATGTAAATATACCTTGTAAAATTTTATTTATGAATTAAAATATTTTTATGAGTTTTTAACGGAAATATTTACCTAGAAAGGATAAATTCATTTTTACTAAATATGAATTACAAATAATTTAAAGCACTTGTTAATTTTTTAAAAAATTGAACTGATAAAATTTTATCTCTAATGAGCTTCCTTTTCACTTAGAACGTCAGGCAATTGAACACTTTTTATTTTGCGGATCTTTTTAAAACATTTATCTTCCATGCTTAAACTGCCAATGTGAGTTAGTCAAAACTACTACCAATCAATAGTTTCTACATATGACGAGTTTCTACTTCAAAAACAAAAATTTGCTGCTTCATATCCAGGTATCATTCAAAAATGAACCAAGGGAGTGAATCTGATATGCATGAAATTAATTAGGGGAAACTACCTTTATTTGTTAGTATAATAATTTTGAAAAAGAAGATATACCCAGATATCGCTCTAGCTATCTCACGATATTTCAGGTAAATGAGGTCTGTCCCAAAATGAGTCTAAAATAATGTATCTTCAAAATAGTGCCTAACCAGTCAATATAATATGCTTAACAAATTACATTTTTAACATGGCAATTCTATCATGTTCTAAAGTAGATATAGAAGATATATTTTGAGATAACTTTAAAATGTCATATTCTTTTTCCCCTCCCCCACACCATTTTTAATTCTCTCCCTGTACTAATGTATTCTTATTTTTAAGTCTACAGTGGTGGCCAAAAGTGTGGACATTTTTTGAAAGTTTCATGTTTTTCAACTTTGCGTGCTTGTAGAATATATTAATTTTCTTTTACATACAAATGTGTATATATCAAATTGAAGGTAATTTAATGTAGAATTCAATAACAAAAATGGTATTACAATATCTGTATTACAAAAACAGTTACGCTCATTTTAGTAGAACAAACAAACACAAATCGTTTTGAATAATGACGTGTTTTGTAATAAAAGCGTACTAGCCGATCACAAACACTATTCTGAGGACCAATCAAATGTATGTAACTATAATTTAGGTTATTTGGATGGTAAAAGAGTTATTGTTGTGGAAATATTTTGCGGAATGATGCATACTAGTACAATTAAATATAATATTGCTGTTTTTGAATATTTAAAGTCCTTTTTTTAATTAAACTAATTTTAAACCATGTCACCAACAAGAAGAACTGATTGGACATCTACAAAAGGAAGCCGAATTCTCATATTGAGAGAAAATGGGCTCTCTTATGCTGAAATTCCAAGACAAGTTGGTGGTTCAGTGACTTGTTCTGGTGTACGAAAGTTCTGTTAACGTTATGAAAAGGGAAATCAATGGAAAATAAGGCCAAATCAGGCCGAAAAAAATGAACAAGTGCTACTGCCGATAGAAAAATTAAACAGCTATGCCTTCAAGATAGAAAAATTTCATCAGATGCCATTAGATGTTAAATGAATGCAGCGGGTATTGCAGTAAGTTCAAGAACAATAAGAAGAAGGTTATCAGGATTTGGATTACAAGCTAGAATTCCAAGAGAAAAACCATATTTAAATCAAAAGCAACGCGAAAAACGTGTTAAGTGGGCAAAAGAACACATTAAATGGTCAGAAAATCAATGGAAGTAAGTAATCTGGAGCGATGAGACTAAAATATCACTCTTTGGTAGTGATGGTAGAAAATACGTGAGACGTAGAGTAGGTGAAGCGCTTCATACTGATTGCATTGAAGCAACTATAAAAACAACAACAAATGCCATGATTTGGGTATGTCTGCAGATGGTGTGGGCCGAATTCAAGTGATTGATGGCATCCTGAATGCCAAAAAATACATCGAAACTGTCCTGGAACCAAAACTGATACCTTCCATCAGGAATTTCTTCCCCAACAAAGCACCATTTATTTTTCAGCAGGATTCAGCTCCATGCTACACAGCAAAAGTATGCAAAGCATGGTTTCAAAATAAAGGCATAGATGTATTACCATGGCCAGGAAACATCCCTGATCTCAATCCAATTGAAAATTTATGGCGACGTTTGAAAATTCTTGTATGAAAAAAACGTCCATCCAATAAAAGACAACTTATTGAATCTGTAATTGATTCTGGGCACCATGTGATTACGAAAGATGAACTCCAAACTCACGTTCACTCGATGAAAAGACGCTGTGAAGCTGTCTTAAAAAATAAGGGTTATCCTACAAAGTATTGATTGTGTAAGTATCACTTTAAAAAATGCAAATCTAAGACAGATCTTACTAAAATAAGCATAACTTTTTTTAAAATACAGATATTGTAATACTGTTTTTGTTATTAAATTCTACATTATATTACCTTCAATTTGATATATAAACATTTGTATTTAAGTGAAAATTAACATAATCTACAAGCACGCAAAGTTGAAAAACATGAAACTTTCAAAAAATGTCCACACTTTTGGCCACCACTGTACATTATTACATCCATGTTACAACCATCATGCTTTTTTTTAAATAGTCAAAAGCTTAAGAAATGTTGCAATGCAGAATAAATAATAATAATGATGTTGGGATGGTTTTTCATATTTTAAATTAATATTTTTTGATGACATATTTTCAGAAATTATGTGATAAAAAAACTCGTAAGTCGTGAAAGGCAACGTGTTATATGATCGTTGATTAATAAGCTTTGCACATAGTTTCTTCTTCAATAAAAGCAGTTGGTTTACACAAAATTTCTAAAACATTTTTAATTAATGAAAAACTAGTAGCAATTTAGACTTTATTCCTCATTTTTAGCCTCTTTCCAAAGGTATAAATCATCTGCACACTTTCTTTAAATAAAATTTTTAAAAGTTGTTTAATGACACCAATTTCCTTGCTGTATAATTTGTTCTCTAGTTTTCATAATGTTTTTAATTAATTTGAACCAATATGTATTTATTTTAATTTATTAAAATTACTCTTAATATAAATATATTTTTATTATATATTAATTTAAATATAAAACGTATTTAATTTAAATTTACATATTTTATATTTATCATGAAATGTAATTAAATTTCATTACTTAATCAAATCTTACGCACACGGACTTTTGCTAAAGTTAAAGTCTGACAATAAAAAAAAATGATTTGATTATGCTTTAATTCCATTGTAAAATTTTCAGTTTCCCCTAACATTAATATAATAATAGTTCTAGAATACCATTTTTTTCTGCAATTCTTTTGATGCAAAAATTATTTCATTCATGATGCATAAAAGCAGCCGAAATCAAGATAAACGATATATACATATTTATTTTATTTATGATATTTAATGTATTATAAATAAATGTGTGCGTGTGTATAATGTATTATAAATAAATGCGTATATGCGTGCTGCATATAATAGTTTGTTCATGCCATCTAGTGAGCTGCTGGGAAAGAATATATTATGTGGAGCTAGAAATCTGAAATTGAAATTTTTATTTCTCTATAATTCCTTACCTATCGAAGATCTAAAGTATATTTATATTCGAAAAATAATTACCTCATTTTTCTGATCAACTTTTGAATTAAAAAGTTTTGATATTTAGATTGCAATAATATTTGATAGCAAATAACACTCTTCGCAGTAAAAACATCACAAAATCAGTTTTTATTTCCTTACCACACAGTTACTCTGGCAATCAACTTTTCTTCTGTTGCTATGACACCAGGTAAACATATAATATACCTAGACAAAATGGAATCTACTTTTGTCTGCAGGAGTTTTTTAACCGATAATGATCAAGTATCTATGCTTGCATTCTACGAAAATATTTAACATAAGATTGTATAATTTAGGTGATACAAGTGGAAAATAAAATTTGAGAAATCATATGGGATCTAAAATTGCATTTTCCTTAAAGAATAATCAACAGTTGAAATATTCAACTGGAAGGAGTGTCTTCACCAAACATTCGCGCACACTCTCTATGAAAGCTGTTATCCCAGAGAATGTCTTGCAAAGTATTGGCATACAATACTTACGAAATATTTACTTTTGGCGTGAATTTAGCATTTTTACTAAATCTTTCGTGTGTTCTTGGCGAGGTTTTTAGCGATTAATCTGTAGCTGGATATCCCAACTTCGAATTTGGGTTTCAGACACGTTCTTTATACTCGATTAAAACAAATCTGACACAAAACTATAAAGTAACAAAATCACATGCCATTAAGATCGATTTAATTCATTACATTTTTCAATTATAGCATTTACATGTTTCTGAAAGCATAAATCAACTGAAGATCAAATCCTATTTATGCTTGGCTCTTAAATTTGATAGGTTCTGCACTATATAAATCAGGGTACACAGTTTTATCTATCTAGCTGTCTTTGTTTTGTAGTTAGTGCGTTAACCTGTATTCGAACATCCTGACAGACGTACTTCATCTCAACGGATTTTGATCAAAATCTGAAAAAAATCTACAAATTTAGTTTCCAGTTCGTATACTAAATTTCTCCCGTCTAGTTAAAGCGTTTTTGAATTACCTTTATCACAGCCAGACAGACGGACATTTTCCAAAAATGTGTTTTGAGAACTAAAAGAAGGTTTAAACCGTCAAAATCTCGTTTTCGATTTTTTTTTATTACACTACACTTCATAAACGAACAAGTAAAAATAGTTTAAGGTGTACGTACACACTAGAAGATTTTTTTTTTAAATTTCAACTTTAAAAATCCAGTTTTTTTACAGTAGGTCATTAATATATGTTTAAAATCATTTCAGTGAGAAAAAAACCCTATTACCTTAATTATTAATTAATTAATTAATATTTAATTGGCTAATTAGCATGTTTTTTGAAACATGATATCTTAAGTTCTAATTTGTACAGACACACAATTTTAGTTGGAAATTATGCCTAATATTAGTCTTCATGTTGTCTGCCTCAATCAAGTTATAAAAATATATAGTTTTTTTAAACAATTTTTTCATCCACAATGAATAGAAAAAGCGAGATTTTTTCTGTAATTTTAACTTTTAAATAGCTATAAAAAATATATTTCTATGAATATAACCTTGATTGAAACACAAAAACATTCACTGATTCATACTGATTATTTTGATGTAAAAATAATCGTATTTGGTTAACTTCTTGTTGAGTTATGATTGTTTGAATGAAGCAACATAGTGGGAAAATATCATTCTTCATAAAATGAGTTTTAAAAGAAACCGAAACTAGAGTTTTTAGTGAAAGTACCTCAAGAAAAATAATTATAACTCGAGAAATATTCCGAATATTGACAACATATTGGTATCGTTTGAAAGCTAAAGAATCAGAGAACATTTTGAAGCAATAACAAAATATTCGATATTTTGAACGATTTTCGAAGTTTCAAGTACTCATTACACAAGTGTGTATGTACACAGAAATAGAAAAATTCTTATACCCTTTCTTTCAGGCACCTATATCAATTTATGTATGCAGAACGTGTATTGTGTCGAAAATTTAATGTATTTATATGAATATCATGCATTATAATATTCTCAGCTACCAAAGTTAAATTTCTATTTCCCGAATCATGTAGACTGATTTCCATAAGGGTGAAAACGATAATTGTTTTAAATTTAAAATGCTGATTTGTACATATATAAATGCAAGGTAAAGGCAATTATTTAGTATATTAAAAACACTAATAAAGTTCAAAATAGTAAAAGTGTTTTATTGGGTAACTCAAAATTATTTTTATACTTCATTATCAAGTGAAATTATAGAATTTAGATGAGAAAATTTGATATTGACCTTTAAACTTTTCTATGAAATATTCGGAAACAATTGGGTTGTTTTCCATGAAATAGGGACATTTTAATTAGTCGAAATGATTATTCGTGGATTTTTTTATACTGATAGATGTACTAAGAATTTTTATATTTTTCTAAGAATGCAAAGTTAAATATATTAGTTAATATGATGAAGGATTTAGAGCAAGGAAAAAGATGCATTTAATGCAGATTCGGTTATAAAAAACATAAATAATTTTACATCAATTATAAAAAAAAAAACTATAACGCATTTTACAAAAAAAAATCATTTTAAGTAAGAATATATATTTTAGTATTTAAAATGTACCTTTTAAAAATAAATATAACTATTTTAAAATTCTTTTTGTTGTTATTTTAAATTTTTTTACGTTTCAATTTAATTTTCTTTAATTATAAACTTGATGAAATCTAGAAATTAATATTTTTTTCGAATGTTTTACTATACGGCGCTATTGCTGAAATTATAAGAGCCAAATTTATTTAATTCGATTAACCGACAGTTATGTTCAAAAAACAATAAAATAATAATATAATATCATTTTGAAAACTACGCGCGATTGCACAGTTTGTAAAAAAAAGAGCACATCAAACAATCTAAGAAAAAATAACAAAATAGGATAATTGCACTCATGGGACAAAAGAATAATATAAAAGTGTTCAAAAAGCAAAACCTTTTAAATTAAACTAATGAGTTATTTTAAGCTCTAACTCCAATTAATTCTTGAGCCAATAACCTAAAACTATTTTTAGGAGATATTATTTACACTTAAAGATTTCAAAAATTAAAAAGCTTGAACGATTATAAATAATTTTCTTGACGTAGGAAAAGGCCTTTTTTTTATGTTTTTTATCCTTTTTTTATGTTTCTGAAAACCCCATCTTCCAAAAACAAATTGGCACTGTAAGAGATTTTAACAAAAAAGTTGAAATTTAATTTAAATTCTTTGGTATTAAATTGATATTTAATCTAAAGAATGACGTCCATTAAGAGATTTTTGTAAGGTTTTTATAATGACTGTCTTCAGACAGATGTTTAAAAACAGATAAAACTTCTAATTAAGTCATTTTGCATTATCCTAATCCAGTTAATTGCAGATCTGCTAAAACGTCATTAAATATTCGATATTCTACACTTAGTGTTTCGAGAAATATAAATGAAGTTAAATTTGAATAAAAAACGTAGAAACATTCATTACAAATAATTTTTTGCTTCATTATATAAAAATGAAACGTCACTTTTTTTGTCAAAAAACTTAAAGATAATGCAAAAACCCTAAAAAGTGTTAGATGAAAAATTAGAATTTTATTAACATTCGTATTTTTAATACAATTAACGTTTTAAAATTCTTGTTTCTCGGATGTATAAATAATATAAAAACTATTAATGTTGTTAGAGGTATATAGATCATATGCTTCCCTATGAGATAATGAAATTAATAGCTTAATAAATATGAGATAATGAAATTAAGCTGAATCCAAGATTGAAAGATACTATAAATGTTTTTTCCAATAAAGTATGCATAATAAAATGATGATTTTTCAGTTTTATCTGAAAGATGGAGAATTTTGAAGGGCAGATGATTATTTATGTAGGAATCATCATTTGATTGATGTAGGTTCTTCACCGATCATATACAGCTGTGACCAAAATTGTGGACACTTTTGAAAATCATTATGTTTTTTGTTTTTTAATTTGTTCCTGTAACTTTCCAGACAAATCACTGTTCTTGTTCCGGGAACCAATCAAATGTTATTAACTGCTAGCAGAAGCTGACATCATATTTAAAGTTGGAACAATTCATTATTGTGCTTTTTTTCTGTAGGAGGAAGAGTGTTTTTTTATGTAATCAAATTTCAAGTTGGAAATTTTTTAAAATTTTAATATACATTTGGAATTTTTGTAAATATTTCTAATATTTAGTCAAGGAACAATGACATCAAATAAAAGTATAGATTGGACACCTAGAAAGAGAACTAAGATTATTGTGTTACATGAATGTGGTCTTTCCTATGCTGAAATTGCAAGGCAGTTGGGTGGTTCAGTGACTACATCTGGAGTCCGAAAGTTTTGTTTACGGTATCAAGAGACAAATTCAATAAAAAAATGGCTTAAAAAGATGTACTATATATGTTAATGACAGAAGAATAAAAAGACTATGTCTCCAAGATAGAAGAAGGCCATTAGCGGCCATCAAAAGTTAATTGAATGATGCTGTCATCTATGTCAGTTTAAGAACAATCAGGTGAAGATTATTAGATGTCGCACTGAGAGATAGAATTCAACGAAAAATTTCTTTTCTCAATTTACAAAAGCGTATAAAATGATCATAATGGGAAAAGGAAAGCATTAATTGGACAGATGATCAGTGGTCACAAGTTATACGGAGTGATGAAACAAAGATATTGTATTCGGTAGTGACGGCGGAAATATGTAAAACATAAAATAGACGAAGAGCTTCATCCTGCCGGTATTCAGGCAACTATGAAGAACTCATTTAGTGTTATGATTTGGTCATGCATGTCAGTAGACGGTATTCATCTCTTTCATATGATTGATGGGACATTAAATGCAAGAAAATACATTGACACTACTCGAGAACCAAACCTTACACCTTCCATCAGTGATCTCTTTCCCTTCCAAGCATCATTTATTTTTCAGCAGGATTCAGCTCCTTGTCACACAGATATAAGTGTGATTTAGTACAAAGAGCATTGAATTGTTATCACGGCCAGGAACAAGTCTTGACCTCAAAACTATTCCAAACTTTTGGCACAATTTGGAAACTCTTGTACATATGAAGCGTTCGTCAAATAAATGAGAATTAATTGTGGCTATAATTGTTTCCTGGCATCATGCAATAACGAAAGAAGAGCTTAAAACTCTCCTCGGCTCAATAAAATTTCAGAGTGAAGCTGTAATAAAAAATATATGGTATCCTATTAAGTACTGATAACTCACTGCAGTCATCAGTATCTAAGGTATCTCGATAATTATTGCGGCTCAACTTTTTTTGTATTGTAAATATTTGAATTTTACTTTTTGTATTGAATTCATCATTAAATTATCTTTAAAATTGCATATAATGGTTTGCATTTTGTGAAACGTTACTGTTTCTATAAAAATACAAACTTAGAAAACATAAAAATTTTCAAAAGTGCCCCAACTTTTGATCACCTCTGTATATATATTTTTGAACAGGATAACTAGAGTAATTTTTTTCGATTTTAACTAGCTTGGAATATGTTGTTAAAAATGTAAAATTCGTGGACGAGTTCGTAAATGGTCCAACTGGCTCAAAGGGGTGGAAATGATAAGAGTGGAGGTAAAGTTTTCATTACGCCATAACTTTCACAACATTGAAAGTAGAAAAGGAAGTCGAATTAGCCAAATTAGCGCCTCATTATGATGAACAACTTCTACATTTAAAAGCGTTTGCTAACTGCAATATCTTTTAAGTTAGGGACTGAAAGGTAATTTTCAAGCCCTAATTTTGACTGTTACTAACATCAAAAATGTATATTGCCTGATAGTAACTCAGGTGTAAAGTAATCTACCTTTGACTTCCAGCTTGCCAAGAGGAATTTTTCTAATTACTTTAAATGCCCAAATACTGTCTCATGTGATGAATTTTAATTAGAATGGCATAAAATAAGATATGACATTGATGTTTATATCTTGCTATATTTTTAGAAATTAGTGTGTAATAAATAAAGATTCATTTCAACAAGTTTTAGAAATTTTCTTCAAATATAAATCCTTACTATTAATTTGTATTCTTATCAATGCATAAACCTTATTTTCAGATTTTAAAGATAAAATTGGAAAAGAGCAATCTTATTATGATTGGGAAAATTAATTGGGACCTCACTATCGTCTTACAATCAAACTTAAGCTGCTTCCGGCAGTCCTTGCACAAATAGCTCATGATCTATTCACTTCATTGTATTGAACGAGAACGTTCTAATCAAATCAAGAACGTTTAGTAATTCAATAGAGGCCGATGCCAATGGGAGAATGAGGAGGGATACGAATAGATGAGAACTGAGACAAAAGGAACATGTTGATAGTATAAGGAGAACATTTCTCATGCAGTAACTCAATACATGTTTTGTGAATTAATCTACGCAACAAAGCTGATTAGAAATAAAACTTGAGTTTTATGACAATGAATTAGATCCTGATCTTCTGTAGATAAGATGTAGAGCCAGTCAACTTAAAAAATAGATATAATAGGAAGATCCGTTTAAATCGTAGGCATATGATTTTTTAATAAGATTGCTGTCTTAAATTAATTTCAAATATAATTTGTTTGTTAATAGTTATATTTAAAAGCCATCTATATATATATATATATATATATATAGTAACAAATTGTCCGGTAGATGTGTTATGGTGTAAACCACCAACAAGATCGTTAACGAATAATAAAGGCTTTAATTCACAATCAAATACGAATTGCAGGTAACAAAATACTACTGAAAAGTTCACAAGGCAATATTTGAAGAATCGAATTTTTCTCTATTGAACCGCTTTAATTCTTTCGTATTTTATAGGTTTTTTACTTTACAGGCCATTAATAATATACGGATCTTCAATACTAATAGAGATATCACAATAATTCTTGTTTTTTAGAAAACTTTAATTTTTGTCGCTAAAGTCACTAAATCATTTTTAGCAGTATAGATTTTAAACAATGTAATTTTTTGTTAGTTTTCGTTGTACATATGCTATGGTAATTGTAATAAATTGAAAATTATGTATAATTACCGGTGATTATTCAGAATTACCAGTGATTATTATTCATAATCATCAACTGGTTTAATAGTGATTATGAATAATCGCGGTAGTTATACATAATAACCTGATTAACTTACATGTTTATACATGAAATCCCTTTTCTAAATGATTTTACATCACTTCTCTCATTTTTAAACAGTTCACCTATTTCTTTGTTCGACGTCTGTCAGACCGTAGCTCTTTTTTTAGTATTCCAGTATTATACAAAGCTTAGCAGATGGCTCAAAAACTTGATCCTCGAAATATCATCCAACCTATTGATCCTCGTTATGAAGCAGAGCTCCAGTGATTCTTAAATGAAGCAGAAAATGATTTTAGTGATGAGGATAATTGTACAGAAGATTTTTTCGATGAAAGTTCGCATTCGATTGATTCTGAGATGTATGTTCAAATATAATTAATTTTTCTAATGATAATGTATTTTCAAAAATTTCTAAATATATTACTCATATCAGGAGAAATATCTATAGAATTTACAGGCTGATTTTTACACTAGTACTTAATCTGTATGTTTAAAATGTCCACGAATATCGTGCTACGAATGTTCACAAGTCTCTAAGTAGAAATGAAGTCTATAAAAAAAGGGGGTCAATTTTACCTATTGTCAATTCTTTTTTTATTTTTCATATAATTGTTGAATTTCTATTATATTATTTTCTACACACCTTTGTATACGGGAAAAATAAATATAATGCAAAAAGTCATATATATTTTCAAGAATATTATATGTTTTATCGTGTAATTTGAGAAGAAAATGTATATTCAAACGCAATTACTTTTTTCAATGATAATATATTTTGAATAATTTCTAAAACATATTTATATATCAAGAAAAATATCTACAGGATATATTGGTTAATTTTCATACTAATACTTTTATTAGAAAATTTAATTTAATTGTAAAGAAATTGCGGTCTCGTAGACCGCACCTCCCCAGTTTAATCCAAAATTTTCACCTCCCAGTTAAGGGGTAATCCTGATTATCTTAAACACTTATTTTTAATCGTTCAGGAGAAAATTACGCATTATAAAATGGTGGAACCGTTAAAGGTGTTTCTAAAATATTCATTTGCCAATTAAACTTTAAAACTGTTTTAAACCTCCTTTACGTTATCCTTCGAATTTTTTTAACCTTCACCTGCTTTATTTGAATTTTCTAAGTTATCAAGGAATTTCTTTAAGGTTAAAATTTGCATCTAATTGAAAATTGCAAATATTTAAATTGTCTTATCAAAAAAAATACTGTCCTTGAATTTTCCAAACCTATTTTTTATCTTGCTTCTATGCTGTTCAGAAGGATAATTAAAGACGCTTAAGAATAGTTTCGTTGTTGAAATGAAATTGTGTTCTGAACGATAAAATGTTTTAATTCAAAGGAGTTTTTTTAATACATTTTTTTAATAATTTATCATTGTTTTTATTATTTTGGAATATTTTCAGCTTGAATATCTGAATTTTCAGTTCTTGAATTTTCTATGACTTTTTATTTTTTTATTTAGCTTCTACGATGTTCGAAAGGGTAATTAAAGACGCTTCAGTACAATTTCGTTGCTGAAACGAAATTGTGTACCAAACGATAAAAAATTTGTTTTTACTCAAATCATTGCTTTAATAATTTTTTTTAATAATTTGTGTTTGTTTTTATTATTTTGGGATATTTTTTGCTTTTATTTGTTACCCAAAACATTATAGAAAATTTAGAGGTCTTTCAATCGTTCTGCTATACTCACTGCAAATTGCTGCTATAATTTTTCATAATAAAGGTCTAAACATTTTTAGTAATCTTTTCATTTGAACTATTCGTGAAGAATCAAATAGCTTCCAAATATAAACAAGAATAAAAAAAAGTAGCTAACAGATTTAGATTATAAAGAGAGACATATTCTGTCATGGTAAAAAATTGAAATAAATTTAATTTTTCAAATTGCATTTGACAACTATTTTATTGCCATGGAAATTTATGAATAACGGGAAAGGTTTAATGAAAAAGGTTTAATAAATAAAATAATCAATATCATAAAGAGATAGAAATTCAATTCCAAATGTCATTATCAGAATAATGAAGATATCACAATATGTGTTGGAGATAAACTTTAAAAAGTACATAGCAAATATAAGTCTATCATTTAATGAAATATTGATCTCAATACATAGACCAAACTGGATAAATTTGAGGGATTCAATATATAGTAGCTCAAGAGAGATTGTTATTATTCCAAACACAAATTCTTACTATTTAAATTAGAACCACTGCAATTTACTGGATCTATTACTTTTGTGGAAAAAGTTTTGTCACTGTGCATTTAATATAAATAATTGGAAAAACAACAGAAAATCTAATTAATTCAGTTATTTTACTTTTTACGGAGTTCTACAAAGATATCCTTCAAAGGCTGCCACTAAGTTCATGTTTTCATGAGAAGTATTATGGAAAATAAACCAAATCTTTGTTATTTTCACAATTTAAGAAAGAGAAAACGTTTGAAGGGTGCAAGTGGCATTGAAATTTATTCCAAAAAGGCTCTGAGTGCAAAAATAATTCCAAACACATTTCTTATGAAAGAATTCAACTTCATATTTATACCCTTCTCGTTGATAGGAATCAAACTAACAAATTTCTTTAAAATTCAAAATAGAGGTCCAGAAGGAAACAATAAAGAAAATCTGTGGAAAAAAATGTCGAAATTTTGCATTACTTATTATGTTAACTGTGTTGTTTTTATCATTTTTCTAGTGAAGATTACATACGGAATATTTTTCTTCTTGTCTGTACGGGACTGGAGGTATGCATTCACTTTTAAAATCTTGGAAATATTGCATATAGTGCTATATGTGTCAATTTACAGACGACGCAAACAAATGATCCGGATAACGATAATTCTGGATGAAGTATTCAAGTCATATCCTGTAAGCAATCTAAGAAAAGCTAAGTCTCCTTATATCATTTTGTTAGTTTTCTCGTCCATTTTCACGTTTGTATGCACCATTTTGCTTTTTCTTAGGGAATACAAAGAAACTCCTTATCAGAAGTATAAGTTTTTTGAGAAGTTAGGCTTGCCATTAGAAGATATGACAAAGACTTACACCTTTTGGATTATTTGTGGATTTGAATCACTTTTCGGTTTGGTGACAAATGTCAATATTTGCCTTTTTGTTGTTTATTATAATTTTACTTGTAACTTAATCCGAATTATTTTTCAGACATATTTTCTTGATCGGCTTCGTAAATATATTTCTGTTAAAGATTTTGATGATTTATTGATCAAGCATGACGTTATGCTCTCATATTTAAACAATATGGATGATCACTTTTCTTTTAGTGTCTTTATCACAATTCTAATTACAATGATTACTTTATTCCGAATGGGATACGCAGTGGCATTTATCTCTAATTTATCTTTTATGAATTATTTAATCTTAATCAGTTTCATCATTATTTCACTGTGTTATCAATCGACATTAATAATGTCAGGGTGCCTTACGAATGAAATAGGAAGGAAAACCACAGCAGTTCTGTTAAATAATGCATTCAAAATGATTTCTAAATTTCAATTGAAAATTCATAGTTTAAGGCCTTTTTATATACAAGAAGGCAGTCTTACTATATGGCAAATATATCCATTGGAAAGGTCCCTTCTAATTTCAAGCTTTGCAACTTTATTAGCGTATGGAATTTTATTGGGTACATTAGGGAAATGAACATAATCTCCTGTTCTTACTAAAATATGATAATTAGCACATTACTTAATTAATTAAATAATTAGGTAAGGAGGTATAGAAAAAACCTAATTTAATATTTAAATTCTAATTCCTATAATTTAATAAGTTTTCATATAAACATATATATTTAAATAAAATGCTCAGCATCAAAATCAGTATTCCTTACTGTTTTGATACACGAATTGTTTTTTATTCTTTACAAGTCACTTTAAAATTCCACATATTTTCTTTAATATGTATTATTTTTTATTAATTTAAACAGAATACTATAATGCAATTCTAAACTTAAAACCACTCTGTATGTTACTAGTTAATTGTTTTTATATGTACATAAAATAAGGTTGCTTGAAATTCATGCAGTAAATTAAGGGTAATACCAAGAATTAACTTTATCAAAAGAATTGCTTCATTGTTTTTATAATAATTTAAAAATAAATTGACCAGAAATTCTTTTTATTTATTAGTATCCTAAAAAATAGATAGTTTTTATCTTCCACTTTTTTAATTTTTAATTTGCAATTCATGATTAAATACATTAAAATATTATCAATGTTTCTCAATTGTCACCAGAGTAAGAACAGAAATCTATTTAAATTAATCGTTTCAATTTTAATTGCACTCTAGTATATAAATCTAGTCTCGGCATTGCAAATACATGTATAATTTTTCAGAATTAATACCCCAGAAAATCAGTCATGAAATTTCATCTTTATGAATAGTTCGTTAAATCATTAAGTTAAATCAATCGTTAAGTTAAAACGTATAGATAGTTTTTATTTATACGTACTAGTTTACTTCAAACGTGCTATTGCATTTGTTTCCTAAATGAATGCCTGCATGCGAGAAATTACTTCTCTTGCGTAACTTATAAACATTTCTAAATTTCTAAAAGAAGAATACCAAGCACAATCAATTATTTTGATAATGATTTATCGATTAATTTCTATTTCTCCTTTTTAACTGAATTTAAATTGGTATATTTTGTACTGAACAAAAAATTATAAATACGAGCGGATTTTTGTACTTGTAAAACTATATAATATGTAATAGAAATGAAAATCGTTACACTCCAGCTTTATAAATTGCTTTTAATACCGAATTTTTTTTTAATTTTTGGATATAAATATGTAAATCTAAAAACAAATTAAATAATTAAATGTCAAATCTATGTTACTTCAATTTTATTTATAGTCTTTTTTAATCCAACTTTGATTAAAAATTAATTTCTAATACAATTTTGACTAAAAAAGGAATTAGTTTGATTTAATATCTATTATTTGATAAATAAATATTTAATTATTATTTATTCATTTCTTAAATAAATAAAATTATTTAGTCCAAATAATTTAAGCTTTGAAAACGTTGTCAAGATTAAAATTATTATAATATTATAAATTTAAAGTTATTCGATTCTACTGATGATAAAAAATTCCGTCTAATAAATTACCACTAAAATATTAAGTATTCCTCTTGGGTCGAGAATTGTTGAATAATTATCTTAATCTTATGAAATTATAATTTTAAGAAAATATATTATCTTAAAATATTACAACTACAATTTACTGGCATATTAAAAACGAAGAGAGATAGCACGATGTTTTAATACATTAGTAATTCTTTCAAAAACACGTCTATTGCTACAGCAAATAACAGCTTCTAATAGTGTAAATTCATAACTTCTGTTATAGTAAATTTTTACCACTACTACTTAAATTAACTATTGTTGAAAATTGACTGATATTGTTACTATAAATATACAGTCAGATATCGCTTAACGAAGGATTTGCAAAATAAGCAAAACAGAATGTAAAAAAGGGACTTACTTAACGAGCGATGTTTCGCAGAACGAGTGACAAAGGAAAATTTGGCGTAACATACTGGATTGGCCTGTATGAGTCTGTGTTCAGCGCTTGTTTGAAGATAAGTTTTATATATGTCTGCATGGAAGAAGTTTGGGCCGGATAACATTGTCGAGCTCAATTCCGTGGGGTTTGAGCAAGTGCTGGTGAAGCCTTAACCAACGAGATTGGATCTCTCACCAAGAGCATGGGCTAGAAGTGGATAGCAACAACATCGATGAGCTGGAGGAAGAACATAACAATAACTATCGAAGAGCTCATGAAGCTGCATTCTAAGTTATGGAGAATTTCGTCATCAGACTAGGGGATAACAGCTTCAGCAAAATTACATTCCAGTAAAATTAGGGAAATGCTAAAACCATAGGGAACTATTGAATGATACGCTGAGAAGCATTACCTTGATAAGGCAGTAGATTAAACTGTTGCAAATTCTTTAAATGCTGTTAAAATTCAACGATAAGGTTGTGTTCGAATTTTCGCCCAATTTTAAAGCGTAGGCCAAAGCAAAAGTGCTTAGAAACAATTCTTGTAAAAAACATACATTATGAATAATAAATTAAATTATTATGAATCCATTTGAGTATTTATTTATTTTTAGATGAAACTTCTTGTTACATGGACTTCTTTGGGGGAAACAAATTCATTTAAAGAGTGTTTCCCATTATAAGTAATATCCGAAAACGAATTATGTTCATTAAACGAGGTTCCACTGTACTATAATTAATTTAAATGTAGAGCTATTCTAAAGTGTGAAATAGATGTGTGCACAAACTGATAAATAATATATTATATTCACTAGATGATTTTTAAAAATGATTATTAAAACCAATTAAAACCAATCTATCTTCACTCAATTTTTTTCAAATATCTCTCAGCTCTTTCTGAAAATCAATAGATCCTCCTCTCGCATTTAAATTTTTTTTAAAAAATCAACTCCTCGCTGGTAAATAGCATTAGGATTTTATCAAATAAAAGTTAATAAATCATGCTTCAGAATTAAAATACATTTAAGTATAATATTATTAACGTATACTAATTTTGTATCAATTTTTATACTACGCACAGTCTTTTTATGACTACACTAATTTATCAACTGCTCTTAGGCCTAATCTATTTGTAATCGCTTGAAATTCTTCCAGTTCTTTTAAGCCCGCTAAATACTTAATGAAAAGCGATATCTAACATTTCCAAAAGATATGAAGCACAATTTTAAAATAGTAATGGTAGAATGAATCAGAATATTCCAGTTGCCGTATTTAAAACATCATTTCCATTTAATATTTTTTTTAAATCAAAAGCAAATGAAAAAAAATACATAAAGAAATGAATTATGTACAATCGAAATGGTAAAACCTTTTTCAAACACTTCTAAAATATTTCTTGACAGAAAATTTAGTCCGGAGTTATTGCAGAATGTCGGTGGAAAATTCTAATTAATCGAATATGTAATTAACTTTTAGTACTTTGAGAAATTAACGATAATGTTTCTCTTGCATTAAAAAATAAGTGTGTAAATTTGGTTGAAATCAGTTATGTCGTTTAGAATGTAGAGTGCAAACATAAAAACAGAAGCAAGCGCGCACACACACATATATGTTGCCACAATGGCTTTTATTCTTATTAAATTGTCTAGAGTGTTCACAATATGTGGAAGCATCATGTTCATAAAGTTATTATTTTTTTCTAATTAAATTTTGACTGGACTATTAAGCTAAGTTCATTTCAACGGCTAGTTAATTTCAGAAATATGTTATATTGTTCCTAGAACTTATACAAATTAGAGATTCTATGCATAAATCTTAAGCCAAACTTCCGTCATAACCCAATAACAATATTTGAAATTTAATTGTTATTATTATATACTGAGGTGACAAAAGCCATGGGAGACACATCTTAATTATGTATTGGACCTCCTTTAGCAAAGCGAAGTGCAGCAACTCGACGTGGCATGAATTCAACAAGTCGTTGGAAGTCCTCTGTAGAAATATTGATCCATGCTGCCTTTATAGCCTTCCATAATTGCAAAAGTGTTACCAGAATGCTGATTTCTCGATTATGTCCCCTAAATGCTCGATGGAATTCGTGCCAGGTAATCTCGATGGTCAAATCATTCGCCGTATTGTCCAGAGAGTTCTTCAAACCAATCGCTAATAACTCTGACTCGATGAAATAGCCCATTCTATTATGAAGTCACCACCGCATTGCACAGTATCTTATTGACACGGTTTCTTGTGATATGTGCCACACTCAAACTCTACCATCAGCTCTTACCAATTAAAATCATGACTCGTCTGACTAAGCCAAGATTTTCTGGTCATCTAGAGTCCAACCGATATGGGCACGGGTCTAGAAGAAGTACTACAGGCAATGCCGTGCTGTTAGTAAAGCAGTCGAGTCGGTCTTCTGCTACCATAGATTATTAAAGCCAATTTTCGCAGCTCTGCCCTAGAAGACACACCCGTTCCACGTTCCACATTGATTCCTGTAGTTATTTCAATCAGTTATACTCGTCTATTAACACCGAAAATTCTAAGAACATTCGCTGCTCTCGGTCATTAAGTGAAGGCGATCAGCCATTGTGTTGTCCTTGGTGGGAGGATATGCTTTAAATTAAGTATTTTAGGCATACCCTTGACACTGTGAATCTCGCAATTTTGAAATTTCCTTACGAATTTCGAAATGGAATGTCCCATTTGTCTAGTTCCAACTACTATTCAAAGTCTGTTATTTCCCCCAATCACGTCAGAAACTTCTCACATGAATCACTTTAATACAAATGGAAGCCCTTTCAATGCATTGTCATTGCTTCAGTGTATATTAATATTAAATTATGGTCAATTTCAAATTTATAGCTTTTCTAAATTAATAGGAATCTTCCAAAAAATTTTACTGAACAATGTTATAATTGTATCATTCTGATTTCAACATAGCAGAAAAACAACAGCAATATTGTCTTCTGTATATCCAATCTTATAGTATTATCTTCCATTTTGAAGATTTCTGAAGACCACATTTATATGAATAGAAGCACAGTAGCAGAGGCCTTTCCTCACACGGTCAGAAAAGCACCATCTATTCACCTCCCATCCAACGCATCTATTCCGTTAACCTATACCTCTGAAACACATTCTGAAAACATCCAAGAAAAGTCATTCCCAGTAATTACTTGATGATTCTTAGAACATCCCATGGAACTTTTGATTCTACCTTTAACGTGGCTTTCGTTAAAAGTAGGAATTCTTAGATTTAAATTATATACAGTTTCGGAATCTAACAGTGCTTTTTGGACTTTTTCAGCAAATAAACTGCAATTTTCACTCAATAAAAAGAGATATTGCTTATCTCTGGGCTATAAAATCATGAAGGTGCATATTCCGAATCTTGGGATTTCGATGGAAGAATCTATCAATAGACCGTTAATTTTTCAACATACATGTTTTGCATCTCTTTTCGAACGCTTTAATATTTTCTAGGATATAACAAAACTTTTGTTAAAGTATTTCTATTATTTTAATTATAACTTAATTTGCGATTAATATCTGCGTTTTGAAAAGTATTTTTTTAAGGTTATTCGGCATTTATATGTTTAAAATAATAATTAGAAAATATTTTTTTTTAAATGTGTACTATTTTTAAATAAATATTTGGATAAAAATTATATAAATAAACTTATAGCTGACATTACATCCATAAATGTAGCGAAGGATTTAACAGTAAAAATGTAATCTTTCTGTCACGTATTATTTAAAGATTTATTTAAAATTAACTTGTCATTATCAGTAATTAGACACTTGCAGAGATAGTGTTGGTATAGTAAGCAGTCCCTATTAGAACAAAATATTCAACAAAATTGTTACAATATCTACATGATGTTGACCGCCATTCAGAATGTCGAACAATATCTTGTGCTTATAGTGGTTTGAGAAAACTGTTTTACTCATACTGCACTTTTAAAGCTATTAAAAAAAACTCTGTAAAAGCATTCTATTTAAAATACATTTTAAGGAGGCTCGGAATATTTCCGATTCCTATCCTGAAATAATAGTCAGTGCGTAGAGAAGTGAAATCGTATAAACCTAATTTTTGGCTCCATCATTTTATAAAAAAAATTATTCTTAAATACTAGTGGTATTATAATATCTGCCTTTTTTGAGATATTATGTAAAGAATGTACAAGGTTTATATGAAGTTCATATAAAGCTTACAAATACTTGTACTCACATTGGATTTTCAACTATAATGAAAGATAAGTTGGTTAGTTAGATTTTGTTGAAAGATAAGTTGAAAATTTAAAATTGAAAGATAAGTTAAAGTTAAGAAATTCATTTGAAAAACTATTTAAAAAAAATTTCGGCAAGAGATATACATGATTAGCAAATACATAAATAAATTAATTAAATTAATTTTTTAAAAAATCTCCACTTCTGGGGACTTTAGAATGACCGAATTATGATCCAAATGATGCATAATTTAATTTACAGATAATTCAAATGATGCTTTTAAGGCAAATAGTAAAAGCTGTGAAAAAGACGCAAAAATCAAAGATAATAAAAACTTCCCTATGGCGTTTTACACAGTAGTCGCATTTTATACTGACACCTCCCCTCCAACGAAAGCAGGCGCCCGAAACTGGCCATAAACACCCCAAACTGCCTTACTAGAAATGAAAGGGTTAATATTCACTAAATAAAAGTAATTAATACGAGATTTCGCCAATAGGTGTCTCTATAATACACATAAAACATTTGAAATCCTTTATAAATGTTAAATGATATAAAACAATAGCATTAAAACTGCTTAACATGTCCCTTTTCATGTTCACCAATGTACTCTAATCGCATAACTATATTTTCCACAGCTGATCGAAGTAAGTCTGCCGAGATATCAAGTGCATGGTGCTGAATGCTGACCTTCAGATATAACGCAGATGCGGGTCTTTAATAGCAAATATTGTCTTTCATGAAACCGCAAACCCAAAAGATGCAGGGGATAATTCCTAGCAATTGAGGAGGCCAGGCTATTAGAAAATTATGGCTAACCCTCCATGCATCTGAGAATTGCCAATTGCTTTATCTAGCAATCAATTTAAGGAGAAATGCATGAAGGGGATGCATGAAAATAATATCATGAAGGCATTTACGCTATTGAAGTTATGAGATACAATCACTCATGATAATTTTCATTAATCATGATATTTCATTAATCATTCAATTAATCATGATAATTTTATCCTGTGACAGAACAGGTTTGGATTATTAAAAAAAAAAAAAAAAAAAAAAACGTTTTAATGATAAATATAACCGGGAAACTACAACATACTGTAACTTTTTCATGATGCGAAGATTGTTTCTTAATAGCGGATCGATATTTTTCGCTTCCCGAATTTGAAAATTGTAGGTATTAATTAGTCCATTGAGACAAAAGTGGCACTCTCCAGAATGTTCCACGGGCCAAGTAATGGAACACCATTCTAGTAAGAAAATGAAATGCAAACATTTTATGAATTTCTAAATCTCCATCTTGCAATAGGCTTAATTTTGTAGAGATAAAAGTGCAAAATCTATAGTAATACTTTTTATATGTAATACGATATATCCACGGTAACAACTGGCACACTCATATTATTTTTCTGAAATTGATTGCTAGCTTCAGCGATCGTGGTGACCACATTTTTGACGCTAGAAGATGAAATTTGCCCTTATTCTGTGTCTGAAAGAATTTCAAGTTATCCAAGGTCTTTTTTTTTTCAAATTTCTGTGTCGTTTTGCTTAGGGCTGGAGGGATTGGACCTCTTCATATTTGCATTAAACAGCGAAAATCTTTTACGGTTTTTTCATCGGACTTCTGCAATTCTAAATGAAGAATTTTATAGTGTTGCATTTTTTCATTCTACAGAGGCTTGATATGCAGAATTTGTTTTATTTTTAACCAAGGATTAATGCTTACAGACATGTGCTGTAATGCAAATATTGTTCCACAATTTCAATACATTTAAATAAATTTTATAACGCCATACAATGATGAACTTCAGTTCTAAAGTTATTTATTTAAAAATATCAGGCACATCATTTGAATTATATGTAATTAAATTTTATCTCATTTGGTCCAACAGAACGCATTTTAGAGATCTCTGAATTTGGAAACTTCCAGTCTAACCTCATATATAACTGGAATGAAACTATGAAATTTTTGTCGATTTTTTAAGATAGTATCAGACACCTCAACAAATAAGTTATCACTTTTTAGATAACGAAACTACAAAGCGATAGTAATGTAATCGTCTATATAATTTTATAATAATGTTAGATTTTTCTGAGACTTTAAAATAGAAATAAATTGGAATTATGTATGACTGTCTACGAATATAAATGAAAATTGATGTATGATTTTATACCAGAACAGTAATTTTCAATCATATCTTGGACGGTATCTGTCTACAGGCAGTCTGTTTTCCTGCCCATATCTATGAATGTGATCACGTTATTTCCAAAGCACAAAAATTATATTGATAAAATTTGGTTTTAGGTGCTATTGTGATATATTTCATCTATTTTAAAATTTGAACCAAATACGACTAAATGAAAATTGACTTAAAGCTCACTCATTACCACATATTTCATCTGTTTGAAAATTTGAACCACATTTTGAATTATATATTGAAGTTTGTACATTCGTCTATTAGCTAGCGTATAAATGCAATAATTTATAAATCTAACAATCTGAATAGATGAATTTTAGAATACGATTTTTTCTAATGTATGTATCTCTCTATATATATCGAGAGACATATTTTAGATTAAATTAATCTATAGGTAGACTGTTTATTTATTCGTCATTCCTTCTGCATATGAGTATGGAAAATAAAAATAAATTAATGAATTGGATAATTGAGGTTAGCTATGAGGTTAAACAAAAACAAACTGGATTCATCAGGCCAAGGGAAAGAGGTTCTAATTAGGCACCTTCTTGTTTAAGAGCCGGAATAACATGACGATCAAGGCCACAGACTTCGAATTTCGAAATCCGATTCCACCGAAACATCGCCCTATATAAAAATCGCCGGATCTTTTACACGCTATATTTTCCAAGGGAAAAGTATTTTTTTACGTTTGATGCGTACGCTTGGGCAGATGTCTTCTTCGTGACTAAATTACCATTCAAGATTTCTTGATATGATTTGAAAATAGTCCTGTGCAGTCTCAAAACGGGATATTAATGTAATTTATCTTCGCTATACTTCATTATCATATAAAATGCTCTTCAAGTAGACAAGCATTCCCGCTAAATTTGTAACGAAATATTTCGAATAAACCATTCTCATAATAAATAACAGGGAAAGAGCTGTTCTTGCTGCGGAAAATGGATGTTTATTTGGTTACTGATTACAATTTATAGAAGTATGCGGATTTTTCAATGAAGAATTACCGATCTCAAAAAATGATAATAATAGAAAATTCTTAGGTTCTTAGAAATGCAACTTCTGATTCGCTGCCCATTGTAGACAATGTATATAATTAAAAAAGCATGGATATTTTAAAATGTCTGTCTAGATCCATTCAATACAATACTATTCTGGAAAAAATTTGAAGATATTCGATATTTTTAATGTTTATTGCTTGTTGTTACCTTTTTTTCAGCATTTGTGTATTAAAATTTAAACTCAAAATTAAACTTATTTTCTTTTAATTTTAGCTATCGTCGGTTTAAAATCAAATGCTTGCTATTTAGTTTGCTTTTTAAATTCTTGAGATGATGTCATTTCCTTTAGACATCATTTTATTCCTTTTGCTTTCGTTTTAGTGGTGTTTTCATTCTAAAGTTGTGTGAATCATTGTCTTGAGAAATTTGAATTTGTGGTTATTATTGTTGAGAAATAAACCTATTCATGTTTCTTAAAAAACATGCATCAAATCGTAAATGGAAATTATTCTACTAATACTTCAATTCAATTTTTCAGAAGATGAAAGTTATATTTTTTTTTCCTTTTGAGGTGAGACCATGTTGTTCATATGAATCAAAAAGATTAAACCTGTTTAATGATGCATAAGGAATCTAGATTTAAATTTTAAGATGGTAAGTCCATATTTTTATTTACAAAATCTTTTGTTCGATTTATTTAAGAGAGTTCATTTCTGTTTGTTTAAATTCTTACACATTGTTCTTTGAAATAAATTGTCAGGGAATTGAATTTGCAGTTTGAATTTAAGGTTTTATTTAAATGCTTTCTGCAAATACTATGATGATGTCGTGTCTGCGTTACCACGGAAAAGGAGTGCAGTAGCTTTTGAGGGTAATGACCCCTGAGCACCCGAGGGCAGAAGTCTGACTTCTAGCTTATATGAAGATGAAACTCTCACATTCGTTTGCACAACCCCTTTTTACAGGGGGGACACATTCACACACCTCACAGATAGAGCACAGATGAAGAACACCAATGCCGAACCAGGATTCGAACCCAGGGCGCCCAGATCACGGGGAAGATGGGCTACTCCTATGCAAGGACGCTGGCTGCAAATACTATGCAATGATATTAAGGAAATTTTTATTAAAAAATACAAAAGAAAAATGAGTGCGATTGAAAATGATAATAGTATGAAAAAAATTAATTTTAAAATATTTTTTTAATGTCTTACATGTTTTCGTTTAGTTTTCAATACAAAAAGACAGCTTCTGAAAAGAAGTTGCACTTCTTTTGGAAATATGATGCAAACATTCTACTAAAATAATTAGAAAAATAAATGCGTAGGACAAGATAATTTGTTTTTTATTGTTTAAAAATATTTACATATATCAAATGATAGAAGTTAAATTCTCTGAAATTTTATATGAATTAATTATACTCTATATAGTGCCCACTCCTCTGCATTTCTATCATCTACGATATTTATAGGCATATATTTATTTGAATGAAGGCACTTTGAATTTCTATACTGTATTTACGAGAAATCATAATGATCTTATGACTAGTAAAGTGAGAAAGCATCTCAGCTGCTGGTAATTTTGACTTATATTTATGGATATAAAATGCATTAATATTTTCCTATTCGTTTAAAGTGTTCTTTTGTTGTTGAGTAATTCTTTGAAATTTTTCTGCTATTTCACTACTTCTGATATGTGAATCTATATGTTTTTATACAAAAATAATCCTCAACTTAATGGACAGTAATGAGCCTTGTTTATAATAATTTAAAATCCGTCATTATCTCCGATATTCTATCTTCTGATGTAAGAAATTTTCTCAGGAAAAAAAATTAATAAATACATTTTTATATCTAATTTAGGGAAGACACGTTATTTTTGGTACCTAAGTAAATAGGAATGTTAAAGGCATGTTATTCGCAGTTTTTAAATATAAGCCTAAAGAAACAAAGAAATCTACATTTTTTTTTCTTAGGGATAATAACAATTGACAATTTTTACTTCTAATAAATAATATGCAGAATAATTTAATAAAAAAGGCGACCAATAAAATGAGAATATTTTCCACAAATTCAGCTTAAATTGATTCGATGGAAAATGATAATTATTTATGAAGAGTACATGAAATTCGTCTCGAAAAATTAAACTTCAGTCGAATTATGTATTCGATTCATGAAAACGATCAAAGTTTGAAATAAAAAAAAAATATTAAAATAAACTGAGTGTTCTGGCTTATTTTGATGAATATTATATTATTCCAATTCAGATTTTAAAAGTTTCTTCTGATGTAAAAATTTTATTTCTATAAATTTTCTTCAAATTTATTATATTTATGAAGGTAAGAAACTCCCATATTAAAATATTAAAATAAATGCATTTTCAATAGAATTTCAAAAACAAAAATAATATTATTTGTCACAAAACTAAGTGATTACAATGTGTGAAATTTTTCGAGAAAAACTGATGCAAACTAGTTTACCATAACCAACAAGGATTTACTGATGCCATTCTGAGCAAAGAAATATGTATTTAAAATACTACCGGCAATAAAAATATTATTTATTATTTTTTCTCTTTTTAAAATGTATACACTTAAATTGTACATTTATATTACATGTATACTTATTATAATGTATACACTTAAATGTACACTTGGCAATATTTATTCCAAGATTTAAAGATAGTTTTATTGTATAACTTTATATTATATTATTACTGATATTTAATCAATCAGTTTTTATTAAAAAATCTTCCACATCATGTTATGTTTCTGAATGATATTCTGAATTAGATAAAAGTGCCCACAAAGGCTTAGTATGTTAAGGCTGAAATAATTCATAACAAGACTGCGGAACATAAATGAGAGAAAAAGGTTTTAGGTAAATCATCTGGATATGTTATTAACTAGCATTATTGAAATGATGGTAATCTGATGCTTTGAATAAATCATCTGACTCCAGGATCTTAGAGTTAAATTCGTATTTTATTTCGAGACCTATTTAGACACTCCATGGTTATTATTACCAACAGTTGATATCCATTTATCATGTATTATGTATCTTTCATTTTATCATGTAGTTCTTACTTAGGGTTTACAGGAATGAAATTGGGACTCTACGCCAAGTACGTCTCAAACATCTCTATAGTATATCCCTCATCTTCTTTATTTCAAATCTGAGAACCCTCCTGATCCCAGTGCTCTAAAATGTCCACTTCATTATCCCTTACTGACCGACTTGTTTTTATTCTTAAATTTTGCTTTAATCATATAAAATGTACAATATTTATTACAGATGCAAGGTTTTCATAAATAAATATCCCAACTTTGATGTCAATGAATGTATGAAAAACAAGGAAGAAATTTTAATTTCGAATAGATATAATATTACCAAATGTCACTTTGGTAGTAATATGATAATATTTGATAGTTAAATAGGTAATATTATTATAATATGTAACAGTTAAATAAATGCTACTTCGTTCTGATAGTTTTTAAAATAACTTATTCAGTATAATTTTAACATTTATGTAACTGAATTATAATAGGATGTTGTGTGACTTAATTATTGAGAAATTCTTTATTTTTTGAAATTTCAAAGATATCATTTTTAAAAAATATACTTCTTCTATTTTCACCTCTGCTCTTTATTTTCTTATTTTGTCATCAATATGAATCCAGAAACAAAAATACTGCGTTAAAATATTTATTTTCTTCCTTTTTTGAAAATGGAAATAGGAATAGAAAACTGGATGGTGGATGTTTTGTGCAACGTGTTCAGAATTTATTTCATTGCTCGTATTTATTTTAAATTTCACAACACAAAAACAACATCGATTGCGCGAATGTTTTGATATGAATATTTGAAATGCAACGCCATTGGAGTCTGGGAGAAAAAAAGGACAAAACAAAACATCTTTAGAAATAAAAATCCTTTGGAAATAAAAATTCATATGCATTATAATGCTTTATAATTATTATGAAAATAAAAATGCTGGCATACAATAACAGGTTATCTTGATAATGGTTTATTTTAAAGAATAAATACGTTAGTGAAATACTCACTAGCTTTATTATGTGTTTATTAGCATTCATAATTCATGAACGCGAGGGAAAAAACGATGTAAATAAGAATACATTGAGAGTTAAGTGTTGTGAGATTAAATGTAATTTTTGCCGTTGTTTAGAAAACGGCAAATCAACACAGATATAAAAATTTGTGCTTTTAAGTCTTTGATAGATAGCAAGATAAGATTCATTTTTGATTTAACTTCAACTGATAAAGAATTTGTTTCAGGAAGTGTGAAGGAAGAGAAAGGTCTTTCAGTTCGAAAGGGTTTGAAAATACGTAGCTTAAAATTTCATTTCTTTATGATTCACTTATCCATGAAAATAGAAAGTAAATCTATGAGAATTATTAATTCAGCATAACAGAAGAAAAAATTGTTATTAAGCTGTTTCAATTGCTGCAATCTTTTTATTTCCATGTTGGAATTTTAGGCGACGAAGAGGCAATTGGAATTCAAGGCAAGGCTGCCAAATTGGCGACTACTTCAATCGCTACTACTATTCCTGAATACATAAAGAAACATTTTAAAATGCTTCTTCATTCTAAATGGCAGAGATAGTGGGACCGGGAAACGAATAAAAAACTTCATGTTATCAAAAACCCCATGTGCAACCTTGGCCTTAATTAGTGAACATTAAAGCAGATACTATTTTAACTCGCTTACGCATTAGACACACTATATTCACTCATATTCACCACCTCTGTGTTCTAGATGTCATTGTCAAATGTCTGTCCAAAATATATAGTCAGATTGCACGAATTTTAATGCCCAACGTCTACAGTTTTTTTCAAGTCTTGCACTCCATTATCTTTCTTGCTTATTAAGATACTTCATGTCCAACTATTTGCATTTTTCATGTCCATAAAGCTTTTTTCATTTATTTAAATCTTGATTACATTTTTAAGTTTTTCCTCATATTCCCTTCGATGATTGTTTGAAAATGATATAATTGTACCTATTGTTACCGCAACATAATGGCTCTTGGGCCTGAAAACTCCAACTACAAATAAAATCAAAATCAAAGTAATCTTTTTCAAGTTAAGAACAGAAAAATGAGTTGTAATTCCTAACTACAGCTGCTTCTTGACCCAACGCATGTGACTCTTCATTGAAAAGCTTTCATCAATACATTTCTCTATCACCATAAACTTCCATTTTTTGCTAATAAATGTTATATTCGTATACATTTAGCTTGCTCTTGATTATATATTTTTGCCATATTTTCTTAAATGTTCCGATATAGATGCAAACAACTACGGTTAGCAACTATTTTCCTTTTACATGGATCTGACAATTGTTTTATGTATTCATATTTTTCCAAACACTTCTTTTATGAATCGATTTTTGTTCCTTAAAAACATATTGCTTGAAACCTGTTAATCTGAGTATACAAAAATTAAACTTATATTTTTAAATGTTCAATACTTTCTTCTATTATTCATTAATCTTTTGGATGTCTTACTTTTCTTCGATCTGCGTCGTCTTCTTTCGGTCTCTATAATATAACTCAAAAATTTCAGACGATTTGTTCGATAAATGTCTAACATCTTCTGAAGATGTTTATTGAATGCCACATTGGAACTGTGGGATGTTTTAGTGGAGAAGGTTGCAAATTGGGATAGTTAAGTTACATCCACACATAAAGAATGAGCGACGACTTTTTATATAAAAATAAACATCTTTTAATTTTTAACGCTAACACATCGACAGACGACAGATTTTTTGTGAAAGACCGGAAATTGATCTTTTTTAATTCGCACAGCTTGCGCGCTTGATCGTAGATAACTGCTTCGAACTTCCGGTGCGCAGTTAGGAAAATAGTTTTTCGAATACAGTCATTTTGATGGAAGCAGGATCGCCACAGTACTCCCCCCTCTAGTAGTGCAGCAGGCACTGAAGTTAGAGGTAACGAGTGTTGAAGCGAACTCGTCGGCCAGATCTGGTCACATAAGGTACTGGAGTAGAATTTGTAGGTGACACAGGACTCGATGGAGACAGTTCAGGTACTGGTTTTGGTGAAGTCGGAACTGCAACTGGTGGTGATATTGCTGGTGCAGAGGACTGGTGAGAGTTCTCGAAGAACGCAGGCTTTAAGCGATGAATGTTGATCGTGGACTGTTTGCAGTTCTTTTCAACTGTGAACATTTTATCAGTTCGTTTGAGTACGAGGTATGGTCCATCGTATGGCGCTTGTAAAGGTTTTTTAACAGCATCGTGGTGCACGAACACATGTGAGCAAGTGTCCAGAGCTGGATGAACGAATACTTTCTTGGTGTCATGAGGTGCAGTAGCAACAGGTTTAAGTTGATCCATCAAGGTCCGTAAATTTATTAGGAACTCATGAGGCTCGACGTTAATTGAAGGGGATTCAAAAAATTCTGATGGTAGTTTAAGGGTTGAGCCATAAACTAGTTCGGCCGATGTGCACTGTAGATCTTCTTTTAATGCGGTTCGGAGTCCGAGCAAAACCAAAGGAATTGATTCGGTCCATTTCGTAGATGCATGACATCGGAGGCTTTGTTTAAGAGATCGATGGAATCGCTCGACTATTCCATTGCTTTTTGGGTGGTATGGGGTCGTTCGGATCTTTTGGACACCCAAGAGTTTGCTGAGCAAAGAAAACAAGTTGCTTTGGAATTGTCGTCCTTGATCTGTCGTGATTATTGAAGGCAAACCGAAGCGTGAGATCCAATGAGTTATGAATGCACGCACAACAGTTTCAGCAGAAATATCAGGAATGGGAATTGCCTCAGGCCATCGTGTGAAACGATCTATGCAGGTAAGTAGGTATCCGCAACTGTTTGAAGGTGGAAGAGGTCCTACGAGATCTAGATGAACATGATCGAATCTGGCTGCAGGTAATTGAAAAGATTTAAGAGGACTATTGGTGTGTCTAGCTATTTTAGATTTTTGGCAATCTAGACATGAACGGGTGAAATTTGAAATGTCCTTTTGCATGGACGGCCAAAAGAATCTCTCTGAAATCAAATGTTTAGTGGCACGGATACCTGGGTGGGAAATATTGTGCAAAGATAGAAAAACTTTCTTTCGGAAAATTTCTGGGACGTAAGGTCTAATTTTGTTTTGCTTGACATCACAGTAAAGTTTAGATGAATTGGGGTCGTTTGAGAGAGGTTTTAAACAAAGTGACAGTTCATTCTTTGCCAAAATAGTCTGAAGTTCTTCATCAGATGCTTGTGCTTCCGCCATGGCAGAAAAGTCTATTTTTGGTAACTGTATTTCATTAATACGAGATAAGGTATCAGCTACAACGTTTTTTGAGCCCGATACGTGCCTGATGTCGGTGCTGAATTGTGCAATGAAATCAAGGTATCTTAGTTGTCTTGGAGAAGAAGAGTCAGATTTTTTGGTGAAAGCAAAAGTAAGAGGCCGATGATCTGTAAATATTATGAAATTTTGACCTTCCAACAAGTGTCGAAAATGTTTGATAGTTGCATATATCGCCAAAAGTTCCCTATCATACGTACTGTATTTACGTTCTGAGGGCGTAAGTTTTCGGGAATAAAATGCTAGAGGTTGTTGACCATTAGACGTAGTTGTATGGAGGACAGATCCGATGGCTGAGTCTGAAGCATCAACTATGATAGATAATTGCTGGTTAGGTGAATGGAAGTTCAAAGTAGCTGCATTTGCAATATCAGATTTGCATTTTTCGAAAGCTTCTGTAGTGAGGTCAGTCCAAGGAACAAGTCGCTTATCATTCTTTTTAGAGTTTTTTAAAAGTTCGTGTAGGCTAGCTTGAGTCTGAGCGGCATGAGGCAAAAATCGACGGTAAAAATTGAGCATGGCCAAGAAACGCTTTAGCTCAGATATATTTTGAGGTTTGGGAAAATCAGAAATGGCTTGAACTTTTTCCGGTAAAGGTTTTACGCCTTCAGATGTAATTAGACAACCTAGAAACTTTACCCATTGCTTCCCAAGGACGCATTTTGAAGAGTTTAGTTTCAATCCGTGCTGAGATAATCGTTCAAATACTGTTTTTAAATGTTGTTTGTGCTGTTCTACATTATTTGATGCAATCAGTATGTCATCAAAATAAGGAATGCAGAAATCTAAATTTGACAAAACTTGATGTATATAACGTTGAAAGGTTTGTCCCGCGTTTCTTAAACCAAAGGGCATATAAACATATTCAAAAAGACCAAATGGGGTTGTGATTGCTGTTTTTGGAATGTCCGCTGGGTTAATAGGAATTTGATGATAAGCTCGGATCAAATCCAGGGTGGAGAAAATGGTTTTATTGAAAAACATTTGAGTGCAATCTTGAATATGAGGAACTGGGTATCTATCAGGAACGGTAATTGAATTTAAACGACGGTAGTCGCCACACGGTCTCCATTCTCCATTAGACTTTTTCACCATGTGTAGAGGACTTGCCCATGGGCTACTAGAAGGACGGATAATACCTTTAGACATTAAAAATTCAAATTCCTGACGTGAAATTTTTAGCAACTCGGGAGATAAGCGACGAGGTCTCGAAAATACTGGTTGACCAGTTGTTTCAATAAAGTGATGTATTTTAGTTGATACTTTGCTTTATGTTGGTTGAGATGGATTAGTGAGGTCTTGGAATTGCGATAAAATGTCATAGAATTCTGAATCACCAAGCAAAATGGATATACCAGAAGTTAATGAATCTGTGTTTGTATATTTGCCTTGAGTGGTTAATTTAGTTATGCCATCAATCAAACAACTACTTTTAACATCAACCAAAAGATTATAGTGTTTTAAAAAATCAACACCTATAATTGGTTGGTTCACATTTGCAATTATGAAAGACCAAGTAAAATTTCGCCGTAAATTTAAGTCTAGCGTAAGGCGTTTTTTACCAAAAGTAGCTATTTTTGTGCCATTAGCAGCTAAGAGGAGTAATTCATTAGAGGAATCAGCTTTAGGAGCATAATTGTTTGGTAAAACAGATACGTCTGCGCCTGTATCCACTAAAAATTTCCATTTACTAACTTTATCGGCCAGCATAATTCTATTAATTTTGCGATCGTGGCCAAGGCCAGTGGACGACCGCCGATTTAGTTTCCCGAATTCTTGAAAGAGCAAGGCAAACTACATTTTTTTGCTTTTGTGCCAAAATTTGTATGATAAAAGCAAATGCCATCAGCAGGTTCTTTATATTTTTTTAAGCGATCTCGAGAGCAACTACGACTGTTTTTAAAAGGTCGATTTCTATTTCTGCTTTGAGAGCATGATTGGCGCATTGTTGTAGTAAGCTCGCCAACTTTAGTCGTCAAATGGGCGACTTGTTTTTCAAGTTGGGCTATTTGATTATTCGAAGATTGAGGAGTAACGGAATTAATGTTTGAATGGCCAGCCAAATCATTTATTTTATCTGCAACTGATGCTAAACCAGCTAAATCTTCATTCAAAGCAGTTAAAATAGTTTGTGTGCTGTTTGGCAGTCTTCCGAGCCAAAGAGATTTTTAGAGTGGCTCGCCAACAGTATCGCCCGCCAATGTTTTCATACGAGCTAATAACTGAGATGGTCGTTGGTCGCCAAGTTCTAGGCCTTGTAGCAGCGTACGTATTTTCGAAGCTTCACTTTCAAAATGCAACTCAATTAAACGTTTTTTTAATGTTGGATATTTATCAGTATCAGGAGGTTTCAATATTATATCGCTTACACAATTCAAAATATCAGAATCAACGGCAGAAATAACATGATTAAATTTTGTATCGTCAGCAGTAATTCCCGCCAAGGCGAATTGCGCCTCAAGTTGAACAAACCATAATGCAGGGTTAGCTTTCCAGAAAGGCGGAAGTTTGACGCCAACACGAGAAACTGTTGCGTCGTTGTTGGCGGAATTTGGAGTATCTCCTGGCATGTTTTATTCAAGAAATCAAAGGCACGTTATAAATATAATTTCACAAAACTGCTTTGAAATACGAAAATACAAATAATATACTGATAATCAGAGTAAATAATATGGTATGGGCTAAAAAATGCTAATCCAATTTATATAACAGAAGTTCCGATGGAAATTATTTAGGCTGTGAAAATAGAATCAATATTCAACGATACGCTTACCGCCATTAGGTAGAAATGCGCTATGGCGCCATTTAATGCATAAAGAAAACTGGGAATGTTATCCTTTCACTTTTCGAGTCACCAAATGTGGGATGTTTTAGTGGAGAAGGTTGCAAATTGGGATAGTTAAGTTACATCCACACATAAAGAATGAGCGACGACTTTTTATATAAAAATAAACATCTTTTAATTTTTAACGCTAACACATCGACAGACGACAGATTTTTTGTGAAAGACCGGAAATTGATCTTTTTTAATTCGCACAGCTTGCGCTCTTGATCGTAGATAACTGCTTCGAACTTCCGGTGCGCAGTTAGGAAAATAGTTTTTCGAATACAGTCATTTTGATGGAAGCAGGATCGCCACAGAACCAATTACCATTTTACCGAAATTGGGGTTATCTTGCTTTTGAATTTGAATATTGCTTTCAAATGATGTTGGTTATTTATCTACTTTTTGCTGATCTACGCTACTAATATATTGTACAATAGCTTATTGTTAAATTATTGATTGGTTAAAGACAGAATATTGCATAATTTTTAATATAATTTTATAATAAATGTAATAAAAATTAATCATAAAATAAAAAAAATCATAAAAAAATGCGAGTGATACATTATAAGAGGTGACTTCTGTATTAATGATAATTTAAAAATATTAATTTCGGAAACGTTTTGTCTCATAGAAAGAAAGAAGTATTGGTTTAAGTTTTTAGCTGGTGAATATTGATATTTTATTTCTTTGGGAATTTTTTTATTTCTCTGGGAGTTTAGATATTTAATGAAGAAATGAATTTTTAAATTGTTAACAGCTCACAACATCTTCCTCTCTAGAGTTCAGATGGCTATCTGGTTTATAATAAGCATAGATAAACTTACTTCAAATAAGAAAATATATTACAATACAATTAATAGCAAATAACAGAAAATTATAAATATGATTATATATAAACTTGATAATAATTATAAAAATACTTGGAACATGTCATGAGTCCCAAAATACTGTAAGGATGATCGTGGTAATGCACAATATGAATAAAAATGCGGAGCATTGCGTAGTTTCTTTTATGAAGTAAAAATGAAGTGCTCTGCGTTACGTATCTAATTCGATACTTAAGGCGAATAGAATTATATGAAAATGTGATACTAAAGAAATATTAAGGATGTATTATTAATAAAATGTAAAGAATATGAAAAAAAAAATCGACGAAGAAATTAAATACTCTAAGCTGTCAGAAAGCGAGTATTGAAATATTCGACTATTAAGTATATTACTAGAACTACTAATAGACTAATGTGATGTGATTCAATGTCAAAAATAAAGAACTCTTATCTAATATTTAACCAATGTAGAGCCCTCTTTCTTGACATTGTTTTTTTAGAGCTGCACTAAATAAATACTACCTATATATATGGCTCTCAAAGATTCAACTGATCTGGACTATCTCGCTTTGGAAATAGTAATGGTAGTTTCAAGATATCGCATAATTATACCTGAAAAAAGAATTTAAAATACTTTCTTTCTTTCTTTGTGGCCTTTCATAGCATTACAGAATTTACTGATGTGATAAAATCACAAAAACTTAATATGTAACATTTCTTTTAATCGATATTCTTTTCCTAAGAACCTAATTATTATATAGAGTTGCATCAACTGTAATTAGGGATTGCAATACCGGACCAAAATTTCAATACCGGTATTCGGTATTTTTTAAATCTTAATACCGGGATACCGGTTTTAATACCGGTATTAGAAATTTTAGATAGAGAAAGAAAACACAGGTGTTTCTTTGTTTTATTTGCCAGTTTTGATAGAGAGTGTAAATATCCCAAAAAATAATTTGTAACTTATAAATTATAACAGTATATAATCACAAAAAAGTAAAGAAACATCTTATTTATTTAAATCACAAAAAAGTGTAAATATCACTATTCAGTCTGCGGTACTATTACAAATTTTTGAAATGTGATCTTAAAAAACATAATGCATCCATTGTACTGTCATTAAGCCTGAAAAGTAATTTTGTGTAAAAATGACCAGCTGTCGAAAACGCTCTTTCGGCATCTACGCTAGTTGGTGGTACACATAGCAATGCGCAATATACTTTTTCCTAGTATTTACCTCTAAATCTCTCATCTTCAAATAAATCGATTTCTTGTCTAATGGGTTTGGATATAGCTGATGGTTTTGGATATAGCTGATTTCTGTATTGTATTTTGGTTCGTTGAAATTTTTTTATTTGTCGCTAATTCTAATTTTTGTTCAAGAGACAATTCCTTTTCACTATCGGCAGTAGTGACATCATAATCTTCGATAATTTAACAGAATTCTTCTGAATGTGGATAGGTTTGTGGATAAAAATTTTTAAGAAAATTTACTATAAACTTCATCAGATTTGAATTGGTTATTTTCTTTTCTTCTTTTTCATTTTCATTTTTAAAATCATTATAATTATGTAAATACCATAAGATATTTTCTATTTTGGTATGCCTTTCTTCTGTGTGATTTTTCAATGTAATACATAATTCTTTAGATAATGATGTGTGCTGTTCTTTCAGTGTCTGTAACATGAAATTGTTGCATTAACTGTTAATAAATGAGAATCTCTCCGACATAATACCTCAATAGTCAGTTTTATTGGAAGTAGAGCTGATATAGTTCTGGATATTAAGTCGAATTCACTATCTGAAAAATTAATTGCTTTTTGGATTGGATTTCTCAGTTTCAAAAATCGTTCCATGATTAGGAGTAAACTGTTCCAACGTGTTTTAGAATCTAATATTAACATATATTTTCTTTTATTTTTAGTTAGTATATATTTTAGTAATATATCCTTTTTATAGGGGAACGTTTAAATATCTTAACAATTTTTCGAACTTTATAAATTATAGGAAGCAATTCTTGATAGGTTAATATTTCATCCTCATTAGCAATATCTTCTTCAACAATTACATTGTCATTATCTTCATTGTCAATATCACTCTCACATTTACTCTCTTCTAAGTTGGAATCCGAAGTTTCTCTATCCACAGTATTTGGATTCTTCTGTTCTTTATTTTTTTGGTATAATACATGTATTATTCCTAATTGAATTCCATGTGCATAGCACAACTGCTGATTTGCACCAATCAACTTTCCAACTTTTTTTATAATTGTTGCTCCATCAGTCGTTATGGATACAATATTTTCTTTCAGGGATAATCCATGTTTCGCTAATTTGGATTCAAGCAATTTATTAAGCCATTAATTAGCTAATTGATTTCGCCCGTTAGGGAGACATAAAAACAAAAATGTATACTATTTTGCTATGTTGACGATCCTTGAACATATAGTGGAGACAATTTTAAAAATTTCTAGTAAATACCGAAAAACCGGTATTTAAACTTGCGAATACCGGTATTACAAAATTGTACAAATGGCTCAAAATACCGGTATTCGGTATCCCGGTATTGCAATCCCTAACTGTAATGAATGATTATTTTTTTTTTCGTTCTACCTAATATTTATTAGTGAATTCCATAGAAAAAGATAAATTTTCTGCTTTATTTTTAACAGACTTTCATACCCTTTTGAATGTTATAACAAAGGTACCATTTTGGAATATATTGTTTACTTCAATTAACTTATGTTTTATATTGGAAAATCATTCTTTCATATTTACAAACAAAAAATTGCTATAAACAGAGATACTTTAAATATGAATATTTCAGTTTTTTATTTTACTGCTATTATGTAGATATACATTTTTTGCCATTGTTTATATTGTTAATAACCTGTTTTATTCAATTAAAAGCCATTGTTATTGTGCATTAAAGTGTATACTCCAGGAGGAAAGCTAGACGAAAAATATAATATCTCAAACAATAAATAGGTTAAGAATTTAAAAAAAAATTCTTAACCTAAATCTCAATAAATGTCATACCTATGCATACATACAATTATTTAAATGTCCTTGAAGTTCTCTCTTGCAAACGATAAACCTTTTTCCAGATATATGAATATAAGGAAGAAGTAGTTTTAATAAGTAAATAACCATAGCATTATAAAATAGCATCTGCGCCGATCGCCATAGGAGCATGCTTCATGTTTACCACAGTACTATTTTCTCCAAATTGAACTATTATTGTCTTTAGTCTACTTTATTATCTTATATTGCACACTTTTATTATATTATTTGTTAAACATAAGGAATATTTGCTGGGGCTTTTAAAATTTTACTTGATTGTAATTTGATCACCTGAAACTATTATCCTATCTATATGGCATGTTATTTGTTTGCCAATGTTCTCGAATTTTATGAAACCATTCCTATCCTATAGGATAAAGTAACATAATTTGTAGATTTCCTCATTTTTTAAAAAATATACTACCATCTTGTATTCTCTTTTCGGACTGTGAAAGATGCGAAATGTTTGTTGAACATATGTATGAACAAACATATGAATTCCATTTTAAATATAAGTTTCAGAATGCGAACACTATTTAGTATTTGATTTTACTTAAAATTTCTTTCCTTGATAAATATGTCAAAGTATGCGAAATTTCAACATTATTTTCTTAAATTAATATTTATTTTTATATCATTTAAATTATTTTATTTCACAACTTAGAAAATTGTTTTTACACTTTTTCTTGACTAGGAATGTAAAAAATCCATCATAATAAAATAATACTATTATAATCTTCTATGTCTCCTATTGGGAAAATTATCGTCTGCTGTTCTGAAAATAAAATAGCTGCATTTGTGTGATAGGGCTTAAGTAAGTCAGGAGAAAGCTCTTTCTTCACAATGTCAGATATCTAACGTTTTTTGTCATTCTGACTCTTTCATCATATCCATATGTACCATTGGTCAATACGTCTGCAAAACATCTCTCGAAAACAACCCAGTTAAGTCATTTTCTGTATTTTATTTCCTTTAGCAAATAATTCCAACGAACGTTTTGATTCTGTCATTTATGTTGTCCAAAAAAAAGTATTCGAGTTTTATATGAATATGTAAGTCTAAGCTGAAAACAATTTCTAAATCCTAGACAGTTTTATGAAATTTTTTCCCAAATAAACTGCGCTTTCACTCAATAAAAATGAATTTTTGCTAAGCTTCGGCCTTTTTGAATCTAAGGGAACTAATTTATATTTGTAATTAAACATGTCAATATTTAGAGGAGTCTACCGCTGGATTAGTAAACATTGCAGTACGTATATTTATTTATATTTCTATACGAACATTTTAAAGATGTATAAGACAATTTTATAAACACATTTCGGATAAGATTTTAAGTTGTATTCTTATTTTCAAAATTCCAATTACCAATTTTTTATTTAATTATTTTTAACACGTGTTTAACAAAATTGTTGACTCCGGCGTTTCCACACCATGAACACTTAAACATACCTTACAAATGAACCAAGTCCCCTGTTTAAGTCGAAACGTGGCAACGAAATCAGTGAAAACGTAGTAAAATCAATGAAGGAAAAAATTTCGGACACTTTGCTCTTGTATCCAGATATGAACCGAAGTCTGTTGATGATTGACTTTCCTGCTGTACAAATTAGGACTCCGTGTAAAATAAAGTTAATTCCAAACTTTTTTTATTTTATTTTCTGCACCTGCAAAATTATATTTTATATGTATATATGTGCAATATATATATATATATATATATATATATATATAAACATTTCTACTTATATATTATATAAAGGTGCATTGATTGTTAAATATTTCTAAAGCTGCATATAAATAATCTGATAGTATTAAATCTGTAACTGCAGCAAGTTTCTTTAAAGGAAAAAAAATCATTTCCAAATATTTATTGGAAAATATAATTTGAATTATTTAAGTTAACAGCTAAATTCTCATTCACATTAATTCCACTTTTGATTTCTCGTAAACGAATTAAGAGAAAGTTTCTCAAATCGTTCGATCTGAGAAAAATTGCGAAACGATCGGAAATCTGCAAATTAAAAAAAGAGACATTTTTGTTATAATCAAAACCTTAGTTGAAAACTTTCTTATTCAATGAATGTTTTAATAAAAATATAACTGATGAAATATGTAACTTATTTAATGAAACTCTTTGTGTTTTTGAAAAGAATATCGAAAATCAAAAAGATATGACTATGGGGACTTTTATTGTAAATCATACTATATATTGCCTTAAGTAGTACCAAAGAATAAAGAAGCAAAACTAACCGAACCTAATTATATTGCTTCCATTATTTAAGTGTTAATTTTACGTGCAAGTGTTTTTGTACTTTTTTAACATCAACACACTGAATCACGGATGATTTTTCATAAATTTGTTACAACTATCCCCCCCCCCCTCCCAAGTCATTTTTCTAAGTTAAAAGAATACTGAAGTTTACATTCTTCAGTTAATATAATTAGCTTCCTTTAATCATTTGATGCAACCCTTCCCCCAAATTGATAAGATTCTAATCTAAGAATAAGCTTAACCATCTCTTGTTCCATTCCTTCGGCCACAACTTTCTACCTTCCGAATTTATGAATATGAATATTTATATTTATAACTATGAATATTTATAGCTCAAAACTGTAATAAAATTTTGTACGTGATCTTTTCATTAAATGTCTAAATCTGCTGTCAAAGTTTTGTGTAAATGAGTCAATGAAGTATCCGTCTTTTTATAGGTTTGATGATGAGTTGTTTGATGACGGCACAGTTTTGATATATAAGAAATATTTTGGAATAAATTCTACAAAAGAATGCCTGTCTATCTTTCTATCAATGTGTAATTTGAAAATTAAAAAAAAACGGAAATCAAGTGGAAATAAAATTTTATACTCATTATAAGGCTTTTGCTTATTTTGAATATGAATTATATTTTTAATAGTTTGATGTCAGAAAATAATAAGATTTTTCATTTTAATTATACATTTCTTGTTGTACAATACATAATTATTGTTTTATCCATAATTATATCATTTATATATTGTAAATAAATTATGAAAATAATTATTTTTTTATGTTATTGTTGTTACATACTTTATAGTATATAAACGAAAATCAAAATGGAAGAAGTTGGAAGAAAAGACAAATTAAATAATAATAGGGTTAGTTTTAGAACTCTCGATACAAAATATAAGAAATATTTCGGAATAAATTCTACAAAAGAATTTATTCCAAATTTTCTTTGTTATTAGACAAAGGATCTCACCATGAAACGAAAAACGTCTGTTTTTTAGACTTTGCCGATGTTACGATGTGGGCTTGAAATTAGAAATAATTCTGATTACATTTTATCATGATTTGTTTAGGAAGCTTAAAAGTATCGGCAATGTAAGTAGTCATCCAATTATCTTCAAGGGAATGGAATAGATAAGAAGTTGAAATTCCATTTTCTCAGAATTTCTTTTTTCCATTAGGATAAAATGTTTGTTCACACTAGGAGAATTATCATCTCAACTTAATATAAAATTTAGTTTTTAACGCATTTTATATTAAAAACCCTTAAAAATTAGAGATTAAAGAAGGCTTTGTTGTCCTTAATTTCTGAACTGTTAGTACGTACGATAATTTTTCGATTGCATTATAAGAAATGCAATATGTTTCTCATAGAAAATTCTCATTAATGAAAATTTTCTCAGCTTTCTTTTATTCTTATAGCTAAAATCGTGATGAAATTGCAAATGATAATTGTAAAAGAATAAAATTTTCTTTTATTTATGTCCGTAAGAAAACGAGGAACTCAACTTCCGACTTCCGGTTTGCCAATAGGAATTATTTTTAACTCTAACACTATACATATGCTGTACGATATTAAAAATATTCACAAATTTTTATAACTTTGTTGAAAATTGAATTCCATAATATCTCACACAATTGTACAATAGGCTGTGCAATCTGGAAAGGCTTTAGAATTCTCGTTTAACTTAATTAATATTTCAGAACAACAAGTCAGGCGTTTAATGGATATTTTCTTAGTAAATTTAATAAAAAAAATCTGCTACATATTTTTCCAAATACATTTGAATATCATTATTTAAGAAAATAATTTCAACCATTTCATCGAACGCTTTGAGGGGAGGTCTGTAAATTAGTGGACACATCAGAGAAGAATTCGTTAGTGGGCCTAAAATAATGAAATTTAAAAAATCATATCTTGATCAATTTATAATTCAGAAGTATTGAAATTATTGTTAAAAAAATTTAGATTATCAAGAATATTTCAATTAAGATGACTGGAAGATTAACTAATTAATTAATTAATTAAACTGGGGGATAGTCTAAAAATTTTTCTTCGTAAATTTTTTCAGAAATATGTTTATTGATTTAAGCAACATAAAAAAATAATTTTTTACTTCATATATATATATATATATATCAGTTTACCATTCGGAAATGCATGCTTATGTTTAAGATACTTGCTATCGATTCATAGTTAAATTGAAAACCCCGAATATTAAAAATATTGTTCCAGTGAGATGTTTACGATATTGAAGAAAAGGTCATTGCCTTATATTCAGGACATCAAAGTCTCAAATGCATTGATAGAAGAAGCCTTTGAAGCACCACGTAAACACTCCCACACTGAAATTTCTATAGATGTTTCTCGTCTGTCCTTCAACAGTTATCATTCATTTTTGGTGAATGGAATATTAATATATTTATTCTGAGCTCTCATTTAATTATTAATAAATAATACTGAAAATTCTACTTAATAATCGCTTTTCTATATATTCATTAATTCATTTTCGCAGTTAATAGAATTATATTGCTTTATGAAAATTAATTCTACTTCTTAAAATTCATTTTGTTTAGTCCTGAGTATAAAAACTAAAGAAAGATCAAACTTAAACAAAAACTTAAGAAAGATCAATTAATAAAATCGTTTAGTATATTAATCTTAAAGAAATAAGGGGAAATATTTATCTCTTTCGAAGATTCCAATGATATTAGATTATTGATTTTTTTATAAATAAGCTTTAGTCGTGAAATTTTATGTAGTTATCGAAAAGTTAACAATCATTAAATAAGTGCTGTTGGCATAATTTTTAAAAATAACACAGAAATTCAAGATTTTTTTTTCTTTTATAAATATTTACTAACTGATTTGCTACACTTGCCATTTGTGTAAATTGTCGGATAATGTTATTTTTTGATAGGCGAATGTATACTTTTTTAAGTTAAATTATGAATAAGAGAAGATTTTAAAATTTCAAATTATTTAAAAGATGCAACCTAAAATATCTTTGAGATGGAAGATTGACTTTTGTTATTTTTAAAACTATTATTCTTTTTTTAAAAAAATGAGAGTTAAATATAGTCTTATATATGCGTACATTATATATCATGTATAAATTTCAAATATTTATTTCCAAAATGATTTTAAATTAGTAAATTAAATAAAATTATACCTCAATATAGATTTATTAATTTTAAAATTCTAGAGATACAATTAAGCATACAATTATTGTAGATAAAATCTTATTAAACATGCCTTATATTAAGCAATGACAAAATCCCAAATATTTTATCTCTGATCTATGTAACGTAACAATTTACTTCTATTTCTTTCCAATTTCAAATTTTGAAGAAAAATAATACTAGTGACATTTCCTAATTTTTAGAAATATGTTTTAAAATCACTTAAAATATGAAAAAACCGATTTCGAAAAAATAATTTTATTGTTGTATATACTCAGCGGAACATCATATACTAATCTGAATTCTCCAGTTCCTTGCATGTAATATGATGTAATATCGCACTTCTTTCAATCCAGTATAAAATATGTCCCGGCTATTTTGTTTGTATAATAATAATAAGGCGGAACCTTGTTATTTTGTTCTAGGCTATCATATGGTGCGAAATATATCCACGATGCTTTGTACGTATACTAATTATGAGGTGCATCACATTGGATAGTTTCGTGCCACCTTATTTCGTGCCAGCAAAAATTGATATCAGCTGTTTCCTCAGTCTGCATTTTAATGACGAAGTAGAAATGAGTTAGAGTCCACCTGGCTTTCATATTAGTACGAAACATATTCAAGCTATTTCGTAAGCTAGCATTCCGAATTCATTCCCTACATAACAAATGCATGACTTATCATACTGTGGAATTATATGAATAGAGATTAGAACGAGTTCTCGTTGCTTTAAATTCCTTTTAAAAAATTAAAAACATTTTGAAAATTATTATATATTTTAATATCATAGGCTATTAATGAAAATTATTTAAATAGCAATAAAGAAAAACGTAGTTGACTAAGAAATTCTGCGTATCTCGATTTTCCATATTTGATAAGAGGAAAAATAAATTTTTCGCAACCTAAAATGAATATGGCGAGTCTTTTACCCTCTGAAACAGATTATGGCCCCATATTTCTGAAAAGCAAATCCACAATATTTATCTTTGGTGGGAAAATATCACAGTTGCCTTTTCAGAATATAAAATTTGAGAAAGTGATATAAATGATATTGCCTACTCAGCTCCGAAAAACTATATTTCAATAAGACACCACTGCTACATTTAGTTTCAATGCTCTTTTCCTAGTTACCTTTACTCTACGAATATTTTTAAGAAAACTATTTCTCGGCCAAAAAAAAAGAAAGAATTTTCTATGTTTAAATATTGTTATTTTTTTCTTTTCAGTTGGAATGTAAGAGATATTCATCTATGAACGTTGGATATAAAAATAATGACAATACTTTTAGGATCGATAAAGTCATTTGCACTACGTGTACGGTATTCAACATTCTCTCTCTCTCTCTCTCTCTCTCTCTCTCTCTTTCTACACCAAAGAAGAATTCTGTTGCCTGGGGCCCCAACTGCGAAGAAATGGTAACAGCATAAGTGGAATAAAAATATAAAGAAAGAACCGATATAAATACTTATACCTTTTCTTATTCTACGAAGCAGAACGGCATGCTACATTTTTAGTGAATGTCTTCAGAAAACAAAGGTATAAAAAGATCTTCATACAGAAAGTACATAGAAGTTTTCTTATAATAACTGCGTATGTTAACATTTTCGCACAGAAGCAGGGTTATAATGTTTCAAAAGCGTTTTCCCCTCGTTTACTTACGCTATATTTTTCATGCATACAAATCTCTTCTGATTCCATGAAAGCTCTATAAATAATATAAATATGTTAATTAAATTTTTTTTAAAACATGTCAATTATGTACTAAGAAGCTCTTTTATTATAAAAGCCCTTAAGGAAATTTAAGAAAGATAATTCCCAGAAAAACGTCTCAATAAATATTGGCTATTCGTCTAATAAAATAATAGGAAAATTGATAATTTTGGTTCAAAATATGTGTTTGTCTACTATAATAAAAGCTACTATTTGAAGGATTTTGGAGATAAAATTGAAAGTCATGCATATGAAGACAAAATACAAAAAAGGATGAATATATGAACTCTTCTCTATATTTCAAATTATGTTTGAAAACTGTTATGTTTCTGTTATGTTTTATGTTTGAAAACTGTTTCAAAACTGTTACTTATTTGTCAATCGCAGCTGAAATTCTTAATTGTAAAAAAGCAAGAACAATAATTTGTGCATAAATCATAGAAATTAAGCTAATTATATTTATATTTCAATGTGAACTATCATAAGGATATATAAAATAGACCAGTAGAGATAAGAAAATTCGCTAATCAATTAATGATTTTTTTTAAAATGTATTCAATTACATATTTAATAATTGGATTATGATTAAGCCAAATTAATAACATCCTCTTCAAATGACATTTATAACGTAAGGAAAAGCATATATATATATATATATATATATATATATATATATATATATATATATATATATATATATATATATATATATATATATCCTCTATTAAAATCCTGTTTCGTTATTTATTCATTTTTTTTCCTTTATTAATAATAAAACTGTCAATTACCACATTATGATAAATAGCAAGAAGAAAATGCCACAACTTGGATTATTAAAAACTCAGAACAGCTCTAAAAGATTTAAATCGTAATGGCTAATTAAATGCCTCGTCTAACATTTTATTGATGAATATTAGACATGGCACACATTTTATATACTACTGATAGAAAGTCAAATTTTGCTTTATATTGTGTGAATTAACGGATCTAATTTCGTGAAACAATTAACCACTATGTTATAAATATAAAACAAAGCAAATAGTCAAAAGAGATCATGGTCAAAATTAATGCATTGTCACATGTAAATAAAACGAAATAATACCTAAAAATTAATGTATGTATCCATACAACAGAACAGACAAAAAAATTGACAGGCAGTTAAGCAATTCTTAAAATGAGAGTTAGTTTGAGAGCTAAAGCAGTTACATTTATAAAATATTAATTAATTAAATAATTTCGTAAATATATAATACATTAAATAATGTATCGTAAGCATAAATCAATGCAAATAAGGAACAGGATTCAAAATAAAATATAAAAAATATTGCATTTTTCTGTGTATTTAAATTAATACCTACCCGTTACACGAAAATTTAAGCATTATAAACCAGATCAAAGTACCGAAAGAAACTAGAAAAGTGAATTAGAATGGCTATTGCCAAATTCCTTTCCAATGTATAGGAGATAATTGTGAAAAGTGCTCAAATATTATTTTCAGAATAGTAATTCAAGAAAAATGGAATTCTACTGAAGTAATTCAAAAGAAATTCCAAAAACTGGTCAACTGTAAGATTATTTAAGAAAAAGTTCTCATTTGTTTTACATTTTTCAATGGAAAATAAATTGGCATAACCAGCTATTAGAACTCTTCGTTGGACTTGAAATTTTCATCTATATGAAAACTAATTCATATCAGAATATGAGATATAGAAATGCAATATCTAGCAGGCTTTGGAGATTTGAATAAATTTCTTGCTTACTTCGATGTAAAATTCATTTTTGTGATTTTTAATTTGTATCAAATAGAATACATATTCTGAAACCATTTTTTTAATTAAAATGTTGATAGCATGTATTAGATGACAGAGATTTTTATATATAATGCTTGAAATATGTTTTTGTTCGAGGGAAACTGGATGTATTTTTATTTACCTTATAATGTGCGTTTTTCTTACTGAATCATAATTAAAAAAGTCTATGCAAACTTCATTATCGAAATACTTTATGAGTATGAAATATTTAAGAAGTTATAAACAACAGGTTTGTACGATAAAATTATTTTCTTTAAAAAGTTCTTTTTTTTTCAAGATATTCTTTATAATTTAAAGTGTTCTTTAGAGGATATTCAGAAGCAATATCAATATTTTCAAACTACGAACTTTGTTACAATTAAACCAAAACTTACATTTAATCTTCGTCTAAATGTCTCTTTAAGCTGCAGAAAGGTATAGGGAAGTGGTATTTTAATTTTAAGCTAGAACACAAATAATAGGTATTTCTGAGTAAAAAAGACTTATTTGAGAAGATAATATATTGTGAAGATATGAATTAACAATTTTCAATTGATATAATAATTGAAATTTTTAAAAATTCTATTTATTAAGTTTAAATGTTATGGTTTAAAAAAACGATTAATATGTTCTTTTTATTTAAATCTAAATATCTCCATGTTTATTATTATTATTTAATGTTCCATTTATTCATTTAAATTTAGATTTAGAATAATTTAGCTTCTAAAATAACATATTCTCTGTGATATCTATATCCTTATTTGTTTTACAAATTAGCTGCATATATATTTAATGAAACAAAATTTTTCGAAAAAATCTGTACGTCTTTTACTTGCGATTTCCTAATTAGATAACGCTATTATGTTCAAATTCATTAAAACAATCTTAACAACTTTCACTGATAAAAAAAGTCATTTTAAATACTCTTTAGCTCACAAATCAACTACTTTTAATCTTAAGCATTTGTTATTGTTTTCCACTTTTCCGAAACTGTGATCTGAGATGACCACGACACAATTCTTTTTGAATAAAACTCGAAAAAAATTTCCTTGGCGTAAGGTTTTATTCGTGAGGCACTCTACACATAACGCCCTGGTAACAAAGAATTTGCTCGGACAGATTTCTTCCTCTTGACAGCATAAATATTAGCTGAGAGCAGAGAAGGGTCTGCTCCAATAAGACAACGACTGGGTGTGCTCAAGTGGAATTCTAGAGCGGATTATTCGGAGAAAAAATCGTTCCCCTGAAGGTAGTTATCTAAGAGGAAAATAATGTTGATGTCATTGCCTTGTTGAATCAATTCGATGAAAAATCTCCTAATATCTTTTGAGCAGCTGCGCAGTTATTGAAGCTCAAAATATTTTGATAAATTGGTACCATTTGTAAATGCACCATACATCCTTACAACATTTTTTGTCTATTTTTAAATTGTTTTAATTAAAGATGCAAAGCTAATTAACTAAGTTTGTTATAGAAAAATTTTATTAAAAAGATGCTAACATCGTTGCAAGAGGAAAATGCAACGATTTTTTTAAACTCTATAGAAGTTTTAGTCGATATATGTACAAGAATTTGCACGATTTTTATATCAGACTTTTCTTCCTTTTTTTTATTAGGAAATATTTTTATTGTTTAATTAAGAAAATTCTTCTGATCAAATAAATGAATTTAAAAATACCTGACATTTATTTAAGTTATAAATAAAGTTCATATCACTGTTATTTGAAAAAATGTTATGTGGTATTTGCTAAATAATAATATCCATTGCCGATCATTTGATTCGTTAGGAATGTTGGCTGTTTCTAACTTCAGTTCAATTCTCTTATGTACAAATTAATGTCCGTGATTTTATTAACAATGAATTTTTAAGTATTAACTTGTAAATAAAAATAAACATGTATAATTTTAGTAGCCTTGCACCTGTTCTGTTCATGATACGCGTAAACCATTCTAATATAGTCAACGCCAGTGTCATCATATGGTATTAAGAACATAACTATCTGATTCACCTAATTTCTAACTTCAGCACACAGCTAACTTCACTTTCCTACTAATCATGTAAATTTTAACACTTTTTTAACCGAATATGTCTTCCTTTGTTTCTAATAATCAAAGAAAATTATGATTAAATATTTCATGAAACAAATGAATGATCCGAATTTAAGAAATATATTATTTTAAAACGTATGAAAAAAGAATTTTTTAAAAAAATTGTCGACAAATTTTTTTGCATCATTTAAAAAAATAACATTAAAATTACATTTCTTTACATTTTAAAATGTGAAAAAATAAGTTATATGTGACAATTGGCTTTAAAGGTATCATTGAAAAATGCCAAAATATCACCTGGTTATTAATTAGTTAAAACTTCAAAAAAATTCGACCCTCCAAAGTTATAACTGAGCCAAATTTCATAATTCAAACTTAAGCGTTGCGTTTTGTAGAATGCCACACACATGCGTGTAGAAACGCATTCTGATTTAGTGCTAACAGATTAATCATGTTCTATTATGATTAATGGCACCACTAATATTCGAGATATTTATTCCTTGGATACTAAGTCACTTCTGTGTTTGTTAAATCACCAATCCATTTTTTTATCAATCATGGATAAGTAATTTGTATAATAATGTAATTTAAATTGACCTTTTCTTAAAGTCACACAAATTTCAGCTACTAGCATTTTCGAGCGCCAACATAACTGATTTTCGAAATAAAATTCTAATTTAATTTGAAACAAAACTGATTAAAAGTAATTTTTTTAATTGAAAAGTTACTGTAGGTATCGCATAATTAATTAATGAAGACTTTCTGCATACTAATCCCGATACTTTCACACAATACAACCAAATGTTGATGCGAATAATTTCTGTTGAACAAAATAGAAATTATTAGAGAGTTGAGAAATTATTTAAGATGTATGTACACACTTGAAATTTCAAAAATCGTTCAAAATATCGCATATTTGTTATTTCTTAATAATGTTCTCTGATCATTTAGCTTTCAAACGATGCCAAGATGTTGCCAATATTCGAAATATTTCTCGAGTTATAATTATTTTTCTTGAGGCGCTTTCATTAAATTCTCTAGTTACGGATTTTTTAAAACTCATTTTATGAAGAATGATATTTTCCCACTATGTTGCTTCATTCAAACAATCATAACTCAACAAAAAATGAACCAAATACAATTATTTATGTATCAAAATAATCTATATGAAGTAGCGGATATTTTGCGCCTCAATCAAAGTTATTTTTAAAGAAATAAATTTTTAATTGCTATTTAAAATTTAAAATTACAGAAAAATTCTCGCTTTTTCTATTCATCGTTGGTAAAAAAAACTTATAAATATATATATATATATATTTATAACTTGATTGAGGCAGACAACATGAAGACTAATATTAGGCATAATTTCCAACTAGAATTGTGTGACTAAACAAATTAGAATTTAAGATATCATGTTTCAAAAATATGCTAATTAGCTCATTCAATATTATTTAATTAATTAATAATTAGTGTAATTTGGTTTTTTCTTACTGAAATGAGTTTAAACATATATTAATGACCTACTGGGAAAAAACTGGATTTTTAAATTTAAAATTTAAAAAAAATCTTCTATTGTGTACATACACCTTAATTCAAGATTCAATCTTTAAAAAAATGTTCAAATAAGCAATTTTGAAAATATGCAACTAAAATGCAAAAATTAAATTATCTTAGTTCGGAAAGTACTAAGATATACAATTACTGAACATTTTCATTTTTCGAAAGGAATACCGAAAAGCATCAAAAGAATCAAAATTATGATGATTAAAAGGATAAAAGGACATAAAAGAAATGCATGCCAAGATAATTGCAGTTAACAAATGACAGTGTGAACTCATAACGAAACTATAAAAATGCATCAAATAATAATACCATGCAATGGCAGTTTTACCAAAGACTCTAGATCGAAAACAATCGCACTAATTCAAAAAAAAAGCGATAAACGAATATAAATTCATAAAAAAACAATATTTTTAGACAAATTTCATGATAAAAGTCACGAAAAAAAATCAAATTACTATTACATATTACAGTTTCATTCATTTTAAATTGAAAAAGAAAGTAAAAATCTATTATATCCAAAACCAGAATTAAAAATTAGAATATTTCGATTCCCAGTTTGCATATTCATACTTAAATCTGAAGTATTTTTAGATGTGTTGCATTATAAAACATATATAATTCACAGAAGAAGGATTGTTACATTTTACACATGCTCTTTGCAGGAATTTTCTATAAAAAGTAAAAGAAAAAAAATGGGAGAATTCTGTTGTCCCATATGGCTCAGTTTCTAGGCCGAAATTAAATTTATTAATAAATGCAAGCTGTCCCGTTACTCCACTTTCTTGAAAAACCAGATGGAATAAATAAGTGGATATAAAAAAGTGGAACTTACTTAGAATGACTGCTATTTACAAAAAAAGAAACATAACGAAACTTTTCTTTGGAAAATTTTGATTAAATTAAGTAAAACAAACTTTGTCAAATGCTATTTATGCATCATACCGGAGGCAACAAATCGATTGATGCTTGTGGAAGAAAGGGAAGATATTTATTTATTTATTTATGTTTGGAGTTTCATATTTCGCAGTTTTCTGTTTCGCTGCTATTCATAAAAATATGAAACTAGCATATAACGTGAAAAAGGGACGAAAATAGCATCAAAAACAAAGCATGATTTATTTTTGTACGTTTTTCGACAGTGAAATCTTTCAAATTTTTTTCCATAATTTGCCTAGAAAAGTATTATTTCTTGCTCTTACTATAAAAATATCAAGAGGTATACAAACACTGAAATATAAAGAAACTTTCCAGAGTACTTTTTTTTACTTTAGTTTTCTATATGGTACTTTTATTTAGCATTAGTTACTTTCAGCAATCATCTGGTACACCGGGTTTATTTGTTATATTTGATTTCTTCAAATTGTTTATATATAACTTCATGTCCATGATTGTGTAAAATAGCCAGACATTAAATTATATTATTTTAATTGTTTTGTACTTGTTTTGTTCATTGTGTAGAGGAATTTTTCTGATGTAGACTGTAATCATGACCTCATACTGCTATTTAAAACATAAATGTTCCGTCCATCTATCTTCCCAGATCATCTTGTGAATTGCATATACAGGGTTAGCAAGAAATAAGATAAAATTTGGACCATTTATTCCGTCCATCTATCTTCCCAGATCATCTTGTGAATTGCATATACAGGGTTAGCAAGAAATAAGTTAACCACTACAGAGGGTTCTAAAATGCGTTCTGTTGGTCCAAATAAGATAAAATTTGGACCATTTATTCCGTCCATCTATCTTCCCAGATCATCTTGTGAATTGCATATACAGGGTTAGCAAGAAATAAGTTAACCACTACAGAGGGTTCTAAAATGCGTTCTGTTGGTCCAAATAAGATAAAATTTGGACCATTTATTCCGTCCATCTATCTTCCCAGATCATCTTGTGAATTGCATATACAGGGTTAGCAAGAAATAAGATAAAATTTGGACCATTTATTCCGTCCATCTATCTTCCCAGATCATCTTGTGAATTGCATATACAGGGTTAGCAAGAAATAATATAAAATTTGGACCATTTATTCCGTCCATCTATCTTCCCAGATCATCTTGTGAATTGCATATACAGGGTTAGCAAGAAATAAGTTAACCACTACAGAGGGTTCTAAAATGCGTTCTGTTGGTCCAAATAAGATAAAATTTGGACCATTTATTCCGTCCATCTATCTTCCCAGATCATCTTGTGAATTGCATATACAGGGTTAGCAAGAAATAAGTTAACCACTACAGAGGGTTCTAAAATGCGTTCTGTTGGTCCAAATAAGATAAAATTTGGACCATTTATTCCGTCCATCTATCTTCCCAGATCATCTTGTGAATTGCATATACAGGGTTAGCAAGAAATAAGATAAAATTTGGATCATTTATTCCGTCCATCTATCTTCCCAGATCATCTTGTGAATTGCATATACAGGGTTAGCAAGAAATAAGATAAAATTTGGACCATTTATTCCGTCCATCTATCTTCCCAGATCATCTTGTGAATTGCATATACAGGGTTAGCAAGAAATAAGTTAACCACTACAGAGGGTTCTAAAATGCGTTCTGTTGGTCCAAATAAGATAAAATTTGGACCATTTATTCCGTCCATCTATCTTCCCAGATCATCTTGTGAATTGCATATACAGGGTTAGCAAGAAATAAGATAAAATTTGGACCATTTATTCCGTCCATCTATCTTCCCAGATCATCTTGTGAATTGCATATACAGGGTTAGCAAGAAATAAGTTAACCACTACAGAGGGTTCTAAAATGCGTTCTGTTGGTCCAAATAAGATAAAATTTGGACCATTTATTCCGTCCATCTATCTTCCCAGATCATCTTGTGAATTGCATATACAGGGTTAGCAAGAAATAAGATAAAATTTGGACCATTTATTCCGTCCATCTATCTTCCCAGATCATCTTGTGAATTGCATATACAGGGTTAGCAAGAAATAAGTTAACCACTACAGAGGGTTCTAAAATGCGTTCTGTTGGTCCAAATAAGATAAAATTTAAACTACAGATTATTCAGATGATGCGTTTTACGTTTATTAAATAAAAAAATTAGTACAAAAATTCACTGTTAGATGACGATGTAACACAAATGGCATTGATTTGTATATATTGAAAATGTGAAACATAATTTTAGTTACAGCGCATGACTATTACCATTTTTCTTTGGATTAAAAGAAGACGGATTCTGCACAAACATTAGTTTCTTCTCTGTTCGTCATGCCTACATTGCAAGAAAAAGCGCTACTAGTGAAATTGTTCTATCAGAACCAACAAAACTCCGTTGCAGCTTTAAAGGAATTTCATAGTATGAAGCAGATACGAATATGTCCAATGTCTCTAGGTTCCCTACTCAAAATGATGCAGAAATTTGAAAAAAAAACTGGCAACTTGATATTCTTCCAGGCAGAGGATGAAGAAAAAAAAAACATCTTTCAGCGTCGAAAATGTTGCGACCACGCTCGTAGCAGCCAGCAGTCAGTCGACGCATGATAGTGTGAATTTACCAGTTGTTTCCCGTGTTCTGGATATGCCGTATTCAACAGTACGAAAAGTCGTACGGCAAATTTTGCATTTTTATCCATACAAAATCAAGTCTGTGCACTTGTTGCAGGACAGGGACTTAGAGGTCAGTAAAACTTTTGAAGTTCAGTTCCTTGTTCGAATGGTGGTTGACGCAACCTGGCCATAGAATATTCTGTGAAGTGATGAGGCCCATTTTTGCCTCAATGGGCAAGTAAACACTCAAAACTGTCGAATTTGGGCAGAGGAAAACCCTCACGTTATCCTGGAACAATATATATATATATATACAGTGAGAATCGAAAGAAAGTAAACATCCTTGATTGATTTAGAAAATGTGTTTATTTCAAATATATTATTGACTTATACTATAAAATAGACCTATCCAATTATTAACTTATTTAATTAAAATCGCACAACTTGTAAACATTCAATTAAAATAAATTACTTAAAGAAATAACTCAACTTAAACTTAAAAAATCCAATTTTATGCGTCAAAAAAGTAAGCACTCGTAACTCTTTCTCCTTCAAATGTTTTAATTTTTTAGATATCACCACGTTTTTTTCTTACAGGATCTTGATATAAGTTAAGGTCTAATATTCTGCCTGAATTAATGTAAATATCTAGAAAAATCTGAGAGATTTTTCTAGAAATTTACATAATCTGAGATGAAAAAACAAACAACACTAGAAATGAAAAAAAAAATTATAAACTTGAAGGAAAATGGTAAATCCTTACATGAAATAGAAAAATTTGGTGATTGAAGTTCTTGCAACGCGAAGAAAATTGTTGAAAAGATTTCAAATGCAGACAAATTAAAGATTTTTAGAGAACATGAAGACCAAAACGACTTCCTGAAATAGAAGGGAAAGCAGTAATAGGAAAGATCAATGCTAATCCAGCTGTAAATGCTGTTAAAATATCTCAAAGCATCTCCCAAAAAATCAACGAAGACAATAAGTGCAAGCACTATGAGGAGGACTCTTTATGAACATAGGTCACATGGCAGGATTCCACATAAGGAACTATTCATCTCGAAATCGAACTAGAAAAAGCGTCTGCTGTTTGCCAAAAAATACCTTAATAAGGATTTAATTTTATGGAATAATATTTTATTTAGTGATAAGAAAGAAATTGAATTGTTTGAAGCACAGAAGTTCAAAAAAATATGGAGAATCCAGTAACCGTATTCAGTTAACCCAATTGAACATGGGGGGATCTGTTATGATCTAGGGGGTGTATGTAGACAGCAGAAGTCGGTAATTTGGTATATGTTGTATCTGCAATGAACAGAATGGACTATCTAATTATTTTAAAAGAGAATGTTGATCCTAGTGCAGCGAATTTGGGATTGTCACTCAGTTGGATCTTCCAACATGATAACCATCTCAAACACACATCAAACATTGTGAAAGAATGGTTACTCTATCGTGCTGTGAAGAATTTGGACCATACTCTACAGTCACTAGATGTAAACCCATTGAAAATTTATAGGTATATCTTGAGGAAAATGCCCGTCAAAGAACCATTTTTAATTATGAAGAATTGAAACAAATTGTCACAGTTCAATGGCAAAAAACTCCTCCCGGACTAACAAAAAAAACTGATCACGTCAATACCTAGACGATTAAAAGCAATGATAAAATCTAAAGGACTGCATACAAAATATTAATATTACAGCTTTCATTGTTTTTTTTCTGTATGAATGTTCTCTATTTACTTTTTTTGACGCATGAAATTTGATGCTTTTTTGTTCTAGTTGAATAATTCCTTTTTTGTTTTTTGATTTAATTAAGCGCTTACAAGCTGTTGTATCCTAGATGAATAAGTTAACAATTGTATATATCTACTTTATGTTAAAAATCGCCGGCTTCCTTGCATAGGGGTAGCGCATCTTCCCCATGATCTGGGCGTCCCGGGTTGGAATCCCGGTTCGGTCATGGTTGTTCTTCATCTGTGTTCTGTCTGTGAGGTGTGTGAATGTACCCCCCTCCCCCCTGTAAAAAGGGGTTGTGCAAACGAAAGTGTGAGTTTCATCTTCTGCCTAGGAGTGCTCAGGGGTTTTACCCTCAGAAGCTACTGCACCCCCTTTCCGTGGTAACGCGGATATGATATCATCATCATATTAAAAATCAATAATATATTTGGAATAAAACATGTTCAATATCAATCATAAGGGTTTACTTCCTTTTTCATACATATATATATATATATATATAGTTCAATAAACTTGGCTCAGTTTCTCAGTTTGTTTATTCGAAGGAATTAGTATTCGTAACTTCTAATCAAGCAAAACATCAGGAACCAGTTTTAATTTTTTCATAACTTTCTAAATTCTAATTCCTAAAGCCTCCTAACAATTTTTTTTCCATTAATTAGGAAGATCTTTCCTAATTAGCTCAAATTATACGATCTTAGCTGAGTGGAAATGTCTCCGTTACTGAGCACCCGACTGCGAAATATATTCACATTGAAAAAGAAATAAGAGAAATCATCAATACAGAGATTTGAACAGTCTACTGTTCGCATAGGCCAGGTTGTTTACAAACCTGTTGTTATCACGAACGGAAATCGTTGGTACAAAAAGCACAAAGAAATTCTTCTTCTCTCCGACAGGAAAATTCTGATTGGATACTCAATCGTTGTTAGTGGACTGCCACCCAATAACGATGGAGGTTTCTCGGAAAAGAATTATTTTTATCCTGTGATTAGGTCACTTAGACGGGACGGTGTACGTGAGAGCCATGAAGAAAAGTAAAATGTCTGATTGGGTGATTATTTCTCGACTGAAAGGCTGCTCACTAAAAATGACCTTTTAAGGATAAACCGTCGAGAAAAAAAAGAGATTGTTGTAAAAATTTTGGGTAGGGAATGGGAATATATAAAAAATTAAAAGTATATTAGAAAATTTATTGTTCTCAATTTATTTAGATATTTGATAAATAATGTTTAGAAAGACACTTTACCTCGGTTCACTTTTTTTATTATAAATCTACAAACTAAACAAATGACACATTTTTAATATCTAGAAGACCGAACTTCGCAAGGTATTTAAAAAAAATCATGTTTTTTTGGTGAAAATATTTAGATACGAATCACATACTGATTACACATGAATATTTTTCAATTTGACCTACATATGAACAGATTATTTAAATAAAGAAAAAAAAAATTGAATGCACTTAGTTTAACACATTCTTCTAAACAATCTGCTATATAACAGTATTCATTTTACAGATTATCTATAATTACTTATATTTTTGAACTTACACTCAGCTTTACTGCGACGAAATCGGGTCCGATATGACATGGTCAACATGAGAACGGATTAAAAAAAAGCCATAATAGTCAGTTATATAAAAAAAAAATTGTGGGTAAAATCTCGTTTTGTCAGGAAAGACACATATATAGATAAACTTAAAAAGCAAAGCTTTATCTAAATATAAAAGTTGATCCAAATCGTTAGAACCGGTTTCCGAAATACACGAAATAAATTTAAATATGTACAAGAATTGCTCATTTATTGTTATTAGATTATATATATCCTATTTCCATTCTACCTTAATATTATTCCTAGCAACTAGATCTCTCTATTATGAAAATTAAAATAAGGCAAGGTTTTTTTTTTTTTTTTTTTTTTTTTTTTTAAGTAAGATTATAATTGCATGCAGAAATTTTTTTTAAAAAAAGTCTTGTACTTAAGATTACACCTTCTTGTCAGTGGGTCTTACTGTATTAGTTCTATACAATTCTTAGTTCGGTTTTCGATCGATTCCAAATGCAATGAAGGAGTAAAGATCCTGACCACAACCGTGCTTCTTAAAATTTTAAAAGAAGTTTCAAAATAGGTAGTTCTGAAAGCTGTTTCCTGCGACAAACTTGTCTTTTCTGATTTTGTATTAGATAATTTTGCAATATAACTCGTTACATATAGCCTTGCCAATTCTCCAAACGTTTCTTCTTTCTATTTGATGTCTTATTTTGTCGCATGTCACTGCAAATTTATATGACATATTCCGAATTCTTTTATTCAATCCGTAGTTCATCTTAGTCAATTTGTTTGTATTCTCTTCTTCAGAGCTCATTTTATTTTTCAGAATATATTTTTCTGCTACCTGTAACAAACATAATACTTGATTTGAATTCTTGAAAGCCGCCAAATACCGTACTGAAGCTGTACATTTAATGTTTTATTCTTTGCAGAACTCTCTAGACATTGCTTTTCTCTTTTACCACACACACACACACACATTTATTTGCTTATTTCCGATTTCTGGATCAATATTTTATATTCTTCCATTATCTGACTCCGTAGCATATTATTATTTAAAAGTGACCACATTAAATATTTCCGAGTAACTTGGATTAGTGATCTATTGAACAGGATGTAACTGTTATCCGTGGTGCGGGAAATGACAGCTTACATTTCTAACATGTAATAATCTATACAGATTATGTTCGCCATTTTTGGGAATGTAAGTTTATTTAACAAATTATACTACTGAAATTGAGATATAGACGAAATGTTTAATTTATCCTTGAAGGAAATTAATTCTTCCCAAATTTTACTTTTTTATGAAAAAGTATTCTAATTTGCCCTCATTATCAAGTCGCAAATAATAAATAGAATCAATTTTTGATGTATAATAATGATTATTATTTGAAATAACTCAAATGTTTTCTACAAGGTGTCAACTTATAAAGAGACGAGGATTTGTGATCCAAAGTAAGAGTGGTGATCTAAAAAAAAGTTTACAAGGCAAAGGGAAAATTCTTTATTAACAATAGACACAGAATACAAATGGTAATTAAGAGACATATGTGACGGTCACTGTTGAGGCATTTATTATCAAGGAGTAGACAACATCATCAAACCTGTTGAAGCATTTATCACACTGCTGGACTAATTTGTTTAACCCGATTTGGTAATAACAGGTCTCTGGCTATTGAGCCAGTTCTCAGCACCTTTCTGAACATCACCGTCTGATGTGAACCTCGTTTCGGATAAGATTTTCTTCAATGCCGGGAAAAGGAAATAGTCACTGGGAGCTAAATCGGGGCTGTAGCGGAGGGGGTGGCTCCAGACCTCCCACCTAAACGTTCCCAGCAATCTCTCTGCCAACTTCAAAACAATGACACCGTTTCACCATCTGTTGTCTACTCATTGCTTCACCCCTCGTACGCTTCAACGATTTGTTTGTGAATGTCTCATGGGGATACATTCTTGGTCCATAGAAAACGTATCACGGCTCGCCCCTCTGTGCGAGACCCCTTCTCTAGATGTCTTGCCATTACTGTCGCTGTTTCAGGTCTCAGTGTACTAACACTATCTGCTCAAACGATCGGTCCAAGACAACTAGTGCCATATATCTCCTCTCTGGGTAACAATATTCCCATCCACAATTTCTACTTTCCAAATACTGCTTCTTGTAAACTTTTTTTGGATCACCCCTCGTATGTTCAAGATATAAGAAATTCTTTTATGCTAAACAGTATCAATCGACAATTAAATACCTCAATGTTATTTCTTTATAAATTATCAAAAGAATGTGTAAAAACTGATCAATGGTAACAGAAAATAATGAGGCAGTTCATTCCCAGCATCAAAAAATATTATTTTATTAAAAAAATCGCCTTTAATTTTGGTGCGTTCGCATTATAAATGTTAAATCCATAAATCATTTTATATAATAATGGGAGTTTATATTAAAAAAGAAATCAAAAAGTTTCGCATTTTAAAGAACTCAAAATATAGTGTGAACTTTTATATTTAAAAACCGGCGGAATTGGCCTCACCGAAACTTTTTCGCGTATTCTCTAATTAATGTATTTGCATATCATTAACCGGATACCACTGGCAAATAATACTTACGAAAGAGATAATTAGCGTATGATACTGGCAGATGTTTCTGTAGATTAATCACTGGGATGCTGTGAACACACGAGCGGATTGGTCTCCTTGAAATTTTATCTAGTATTTTCCAATTATAATCTTCTTCCTCAATTTTGGCATAAAATTGTGCACCAGGGGCCATGGATACAGCCGAGAAGAGCTTGCTTGGATTTGTGAACAATCGTTACAACATATAAATCCTTGGCGGGAATATATCGCTAGAATATTTATAATATTTATTTCAGGTGCCTTTTCACTGGCTATTTGACATGAAATTACAATGGTAATCATAAGATAATAAATCGAATTTCAATTAGTTATTCCGCTTATGAGTTATTGCGCTTACGTGCATATGAAAGTACAAACCGACAGTACAGAACTTTGATAGATTTGGTTCAAATTTGATAAATACCTCTGTTTTAAATGCCACACTCGTTCACCATATCTTATTTAACTCCTTGTGTTTCAGAGTTAACAATTTCACTCGTAATCCAACATCCAAAAAAAAACAAAAAACAGACAGATTTCCTGAGAATGGATTTCTGCAAAATGTGACGAATATCTACAAATTTGGCTTTCATCCATATACCAAATTTCATTCATCTAGCTCAAAGCGGTTTGAGCTATCTTGTTCCCAGAGAGATCAACAGCAAACTTAATGCCAAAAATGTCTTTTTCGGACTCAAGGAAATTTGAAACGTAAAGATTCGTCAAAATTTTGAGACACAAATTTTTTGAAGATTGTAGTACTTCCTCCATATTTCGTATATGAAAAAGTAAAAAGGGCTTTATTAATCAAAAACATTATAGAAAAAAGTACCATTTCTATTCAACGATTTGCCGAAACTTACATATTGCTGCTTAACCAGCGATATTACTGGTACTATTTCCTTAATTTTAGCACTATTTCCTTAATTTTAGAAAAGCGATTAAAAAAAACTGCATTTTCTGTGGTCATTATCGAATGTTTCCGAAATTTTTTTCTCATTTGGTATGAGTATTAGATCGCATTCTGTTATTAATATGTTCGTTTTTTATTATGTTATTTGTTAATGATGATGATACTTTCTTCATGATACAACAAAATTTGAATTCTTGTTTTAAAAATTTAAGATATAAATCGCATAAAAAGTAAAAAAAAAAAAAAAAAATCTTATTTCATTTTGTGTTTTAACATAATTAATTCATATAACCCTCAGATATGAAGTTTAAGTTTGATAACTCTAACTATAAAATTAATTGATTATCTATTTGTTAATTATTATCTATGTTTTTATTTTTGTTTTCAATATATCTAGGAGAGAAAATAGTTTTAATGCCTACTTTGTAAACAATGTATATATATCTCAACAACTAATATCCAATCTGTACTCATTTTATCACTTTCAAAAATAATTATTTTCTCATAAAAATTAAATAATGAAACGATTGATATGGAAATGAAAGGGAAACTAAAAGCATATGAATAAAACATCTTTTTAGCAATCATAAAATAGCAATCAAAGGCTTCAAACTAAATCTTTTTCGATAGAATTCCAGAAATATAATTCCGAAAGTTTATCCATTTGTCAGATGGTAATTTTCTCCGCATTTATTTTTAAGAAGCGAATGTTTCGATTCGTAGAACCATTCATCTATTCTACGTATTTGCATTCCCTAATTCACGTGAGGACAAAGATTTAAATGAACAGATATTGAAACATTGCGAACTTAAAAAAATTCTAGTTTTTGTATCGATTCAAATTGTCCTTGAAAAATAGAGAGTAATTTTGCTTACTTTTAAGGCAGAATTTTGATTAGTTTTAATAGCAGTTACGCATTAGCTTACTTAAGTTTCGGCAATTCCCCGAAGATTTATATATGTTGTTAAGTACACAATGTTTACAGAATGTATTAAATATAAAGGTAGAAAGCCTTTGTTTCTTTAAGCTCATTCTTTCTATACAAAATTCATGATAACGCTATTAAAAAAAAATAATACAAAAATTCAAATCCATTATCCAAAATATTGTATCATGATAATATTATAGGCTTGATTCGTCTATTTGTATAAGATTTCTGCTAACATTTCTTTATAGCTAATAAAAGGCGCATTTAAGAATACTCATTTATTTCGCAAGATACCTATGTGCAGAAATAATAGTTAAATCAATTAAAAGTATTGTTATAAAATATGGTGAAAAATATTTTTGAAAATAAATTAAAATAGATTATCTCTGAAAGATTAATTTTTGAATTTCAAGAGCTGTAGAAATGGTTTTACTACAATTGAGTGTGATGTGATTCAAAATCCAGTCAGATGAATCAAATTTATGAAGGATATAAAATATTAATAACGATATGTCGATTCCTTAAAATTTCATAAACCCTAGTTGGATTTTTTTTAGAGAATATGATGTATTGAGTACGCCAAATGGTACGAGCGCTGAAATATTTTAATATTATCAGAAAAATTCATTTTATTATTAAATAAAAATAATGAATCTATATGCGTCTACTTTCCTTTTATTATTTTATTTTCAAATGTAAGGATGTGAGGGGTTTTCAATAAAAACACACATAATTTTTTAAACGAAATAACAAAGATTGTAATGAGTGATAATATGGAGAAACGGAAATACTACTATTATATTACTTTTTGACATAACTGAATTTCATGTTGAGGTATTTTCTCCAACATTTGATCATTGAGTTTTTTTTTTATATGTTTAATTGGAGTAATTTCTTTCTTTTTATATGATGGACATAAGGGGAAAATTATTATGAATTCAGCAACATTTCTTAAAATGCAAGACGTTATAAATAAAATAAAACTGTTTGTTTCTCGTTCTTTCATGAAGTCTCGTTTGCAAACACTACAAATGCTGAAATACAAGAAACCACGTTCATAATGAATTAACAGGAAACCAGCCACCTTTCGCGACTAGTTCGTTCGCCATTTTTATCGAATTTTTAACTGTTAAATGATTAATTTGTTATTTCATATGATTAAAAAAATATGAATTCAATCAGTATACTGCAAATTAAAAAAGTAAAAAAGTGTATATATATATATATATATATATATATATATATATATATATATATATATATATATATATATATATATATATATATATATATATATATATATATATATATATAATATTGTTAATGATTGGTAAAAACACGTGATTGAATGTTTTGCTATATAGTTCAAATTCCTTCATAGCATTTAAAAACATTTTTTTTCCGATAATGTACCAAATTGAATTAAAAATATTATTTCTTTTAAAGAGGAATCTGTGCAGAAAAATTGATATCGTTAAAAAGATATTTTTTTGAATCTTAAGATAATACAAGGATCATTTGTTGTAAGATAATTGTTTTAGAAAATATGAATACAAATTTCCATAGGGAAGGGATAACGATACAGCTAGACTTAAAATTAAAATTAATATACGGTCGCCAACATTGAAATACTTTGAGGCTATTTGTCGCCATTTTTATTTTTTTGTAGTTTTTAAAACCCATTTGTTACCATTTCTGGTATCCAAGCAGAATAGTAGTTTTTAGTGGAATGTTTAGACGATATTGATGTACTTGTCGAGAAACCGTTAGTTAATCTGAAACTTTACCGCATTACTTATTTCCAAATGGTTAAGCAAATTTTTAAGCTCGATTAAATTTTTTGTTTGAAATCTATTTCTCTTATTTACTTATATCTTCTTTCCTCTGACTGAATATACTTTTTGGTGAGATGACGAAACTTCTCCAAAATATATCTAATAATATTTTGCAGCTCCATTAATTAACTGAGCGAAGCGTTGGATTTAATATTATTGTAAAAATATTCAATGAATGAAGCAGTCTGAAATTCGCTTGACGGTTTGTTCATATTTGAATGTTGCCATTCTACAGTAAGTAATAAAGCTATTTTTGTGCCACATACGTTAGCATTTTATATATATACAGATGATTCAATTTCCAACGACTTTTACTATGTCTTTCATTTCTTTTATACTTTTATTAGACTGTGTACTTCTAAACACTTTTTATGCACTTACATAATATAATTTTTTTATGTTTGTAAAAACTGATTTATAAATGATTTTCCACTTCTGTCCTAATGTGTTAGATTCTAAAATTTTTTACAATAATGCGCTGAATACTTACGTCTGTTATATTTATTAAGAGTGTTATCCTTTTGTTTTAACTTATTAAATATTTAAATTGACATGGGATTTTAGAAGATTACAATTTCATATCCTTGTTAAAGATTACTCTTATACTACAAAGTTAAAATCATTTTTTTTAAATTTTATGACTATTTTATTGCAGCTTACTCTTATCCAATTCTTGCTGAAGCTGACTAACTCCTAGGATCTAAACTAAGCTGAATTAATCATTTACACACTTATTTACATCTACCATTAATATCTAACCCTATTCCAAGGAAATACTTTGTTCAGTGCCCTTATTTCGATTTTTTAATTATCGTTTAAGCATCACATTTAATAAGGTCTAACTAACGCTTTGCTAACTATCATCTTCAGGAATATTGCGCATTAAAAGTGGCTTTATAGCAAAGTACGCTATTTAGATAATTTTCAAGCTGCAAAAGAAAATAGAAAATTACTTGAATAATCCTCTTTCAGCTAGTCTAGAATATGTAATACCTGTTGTCTCACATGCTGTTATCATTGCCAGCAGTAAGGGCACACGCTCATTTCCCATGGAAGCCCAGAATTGATGCCCTACTGTTTTTAATTCTATGTTATCCAATAATGATAATTTTCTCGGGAAATGAATATTTTTGTCCATTTATTACAATTTTCAGATGGGATATAAGAAACATGAAATAAAGTAGGGGACTACTTGGTTAATGATTTCTGTAAACAAACATCAATTGCTCTAAACAATTCTTTAAAGGGAAAATATGACGAAAATGGCATTGCTACAACATTTAAATTCAGGAAAGTAAGCTAATGCTCACATAAAAAAAATAAAAGTGCAATCTTATATTCATTGTCATCGTTAATTTAATAACTGCTTGCCTTAACATTAAAAAAAAACAATTATTTTTATTTTATTTTTAAATATAAGGAATCGAAACAAAACATAATAAACAGGTTTTAATTCGATTTTTAAAAACTTTTTACAGGCGTGAAAGCATGTAGCTTTATCAACAATTCACTCTCCCGAGTTAGTCCTCTATATTTAAAGTCCACACTTTGTAATCACTATCTGAAAACCTTGTTATCATTATTAATCCATGATGAAAATTATTTTTAAATGCCATACTGCTGTTTCACTTCTTGCCTTCTCTTTGCTCTTTTTTGTCCTAATTCGTGAAAAAAGCATTTTCAATCATTCAATGCAATGTGGTTCCAAATTGCCTTTGCATCTCTTACCCCTCCTTTAAAATTTAAGGCCGTGATATTGAATAATTTTTTGTAATCGGAACCTTTGCTTTACTATTGAGAAAACTATAAATTGCAATATAATTTCTGCAATAAGAGGTATTATAAAGTTATTATCTTAGTTATTAAAATTCTACTATGCAAACAATATATCTTTCAAAATACCTATCTAATTTATTTATCACCAAAAATTAAACATAATAAAAGCATAACATTCTTGATGCTTCATTTCAAAATTATAATATTCGTATATAATTATCTTCATACATTATGAATCTCGTGTCATTAAAATGCAGTTGATTCCGTATTGCACTGCTCATGTTTCTTGCAAAAATTACAGACATCATAGGTAAAAAAAACAATACCTTTTATTTCTTTTACCAGATCTGAAAATCCAGTTTTTTTAAAAGTTAACGTAAATCAGACTTACGTCTACCATTTGCCTTTAGTTTTAATTCAGGAGTTAACTTTGCAAATTAAAGTTGTTCTGCCTCAATAGCTTTTGTTTTTCGAATATAAAATGGAATACATAGGTGAGAGCAAAAACAAAGCATTATCAGAAAACTTTTTCGTAGAGAGATATCTATTGGTAACCAGAAACAGAACAGAAATAAATCATGACAGTTAAGCAATTAACCTCATGCGTTATAAACTAATAATCAGAAGCGAGTGTATAGTGCATCATTATAAAGAATTTGTGTGTGTGTGTGTGTGTGTGTGTGTGTGTGTGTGTGTGTGTGTGTGTGTGTGTGTGTGTGTGTGTGTGTGTGTGTGTGTGTGTGTGTGTGTGTGTGTGTGTGTGTGTGTGTGTGTGTGTGTGTGTGTGTGTGTGTGTGTGTGTGTGTGTGTGTGTGTGTGTGTTTTGATATTCCGTATTAAAATTAAGATTGAAAAGTTGACTCATTTCTTCGGAATGAAATTATGGTCTTCATCCCAAAAAAGAATTCTTATAGATAGCTGCGCTGTATTATGGTTGATAGAAGTTACCGTCCACTGATAATTCAAATTATATCAGGACATTTCCTGCATATTTCTAAAAATTTGGAAGAATGCAGAAAAATGCATTTGTGGAGGAGTCGGTAATGTTTACCACTATTTAAAGGAATGTATTGAAATCTCGGAGTTAAGAAAAAATCAGAGAATTGTAAATAATAACTTAAGTACAGTACTGATGGTATCAGGTAATCTTAAAACTCTGAAGGACATGATGAGTTTGAAAGCATTCAGTTTTCTGTTGTTGTGTAACCAGAATTTGAATTTGAATTTTGAATTTCGCGGAGATTTTCTCTTAATGATGGCCATTTCATTGTTTTATGGGTAGATTAGGAAGGACAGTGATTGACCACTTTGTGGTCAATTATCTCGAAGAGAATGTCAGTTTGACAAATTGGACAATGCAAGGATGGACAATGCTAAAGATAGCAGTCGGCCACAACAAATCCTGTCGATACTGCTACGTTCAGTGGTGGCGGGGTGGTCGGCTGTACGCAAGAAGAATAAGTTATTGATAGAACTGTATGTGTGAGTGCGTCCGTGTTTGTTTGAGGACGCACGTGTTTGTGTGGTTTGAGACGTTTATTTCCATATTTATAGAAGAATATTTTGATATGTCCACAAAATATCAAAAATCTTTTATTTTTTTTCCAAATATTATATAAAGCAACACAAAAATATTTTTTTAAAAAAAAACAGCACCTCAAATATGTAAATGTCACATTAATTGCCATGTACTTATATTAGAAATAGTGAATAATAAAAGATTAAATATAAGATATTAAATTTTCAGATTCTTTTTTTTTATTCCAATTATTAACTACTGAACCACATTAAACATAAAGAAAGTAAACAAGTATGAGTAAGTAACAGTTCACACAGTTAAATAAATAAAATATTTAATTAATTAAAGATTTTATAAATTTAATCGTATGTATTAACACTTTACACAGCGGGCTCATACAGAACGATCAAATCTGGCACAAATATACTTTGGAATGTGGCAATATGCATCTTGGAGCGATTATCTGAATTTTTAATTCATTAAATACTGATTGAAAATTTCTTGTTTTACATCGATAATTTCAAAAATATTATAGTTCAGAAATGATATTTTCACTGTTTTAAATTGTTATTGGTTGTCTTTGTAATAATATAAATTTAATTACTCTACTATCTTTCCTTAATTCTCACATTTTGTAAACATGTTTTTATTTAATATTTAAAAGCAGCTTTCATTTTTGCAATGAAATTCAAACCGTTTTCATTGCTCCGTGAGATAAAAATTACGTGATTTTTCTTCTGCTATTTAAAGACGAAAAATTCTGCAAACTACTTGAGAAATCAGGAAAAGAATTATCATTACTGCAAAATGCAACACGCAATACCAAATATATTATTCAAACGGTTACAATTTTAATGGCACTATAATAGGAACGGCTCTCTTAGTAACGCTTTCATACAGAATAACAAAAATAAAACTGTAATAAAAATTTGATAAAATAAATGAGATTAAAATATCTTAATTTTATGTTGAGATAATCATAAACATCAAATTATTCATATGATTTTTAATAAAAATAAAACAAAATGAATATTTAATAAAATCATCTGGTTACCAAAATCAATAAATAAAAATAAAGTTAAAAAAGTCCTCCTCAAAAGAGATTTAGTAACCTTAAATATATTAACAAAAGCAAGATAATTAATAGGTAAATACACTAAAGCACAATTTATTGCAAATGATAAATGGATGTTGATTCCATCATTAATTTTTTCTATATTTTTTGTTAGACAAGCCACAAAAATAAGTTATTACAATCATAATTAATAACTAAATTATTATATTTAAGAAGATTCTTATTAATTCCTTTATTCAACTAAAACTTTCCACATCCAACTTAAAATTTAACAATTGACTTTATGAACATTGTTTATATCAAAATTGGCTCAACAATTATGGATTAAAGACGTTGTTGACATCGATTGGTCATATGTTCTTCTTTAATTAAATCTTCCTGGTCCAATTTAAAGTTTATTATTAAGTAATTAGTTTAAAGATCCCTATTTCAGACTCTAAAACTTCATTATAAAATTTGTATTATTTTATGCACTTAGGACATTAACTTCTGTTAAAACTGCTTATAAGATTCTCTATTAAATGAGCTTGGTCCCGATTTAGAAAAGGTACGAAACAAGAAAATTTAAAAGGTGATCCTATCAATACTGGGACCTGAATAATCCACCGTCAGTTATTGGAAAGCTCTGTTTACAAACTTGTTGTTTACATGGTCGATAGAATCAAAGCAATGACAGGAGAGATATTAAGCGTCTTAAGCTCCAACCTCGTTGACAGCTAGGATTGGATATTCCGAAGTTGTTAATGGCATCTCATCCAATGGAGTTGGGGTTTCCTCAGAAAGAGATTATTTTTATCCTGTGATTAAGTCACTTAGGTGGAACGTGAAAGTCATGAATAAAAGTGTGATCACGTAACAATTTCTTGTAAGAAAGAATTCTCTCTGAAAATAACCCTTCAAAGTAACAATTGTGATGATTATGCTTTAGTTGAAATTCTTTTTCTACAAAAACTTAGTTTCTTCTTAGTTAAAATATTCTACAAACAGTTTTTATAGTAAAATATTTGAACACAATTTAAATTCGTTTTGTTTCGAATATATGCATAAAGCTTTTTATCATTTAAAAATGTATGTAAAATATAAGGCTAATTAAACTGTATATGTGAAATACTTTGCTATTATATTCCAGGTAAAACTCTTATGAATAATGTATGCTTATGTTGAAACCACCATCTAGAAAATATAATTTTTACAATAGTAAAATAAAAACCCAATTTAAAATCCGTTTTGTATCAAATATGTGCATGAAGCTTTTTATCATTTAAAATGTGTGTGTAAATATAATGCTAATTAAACCGTATATGTGAAATATATTGCTGTTGCATCCGTGGTGAAACTCTTATAAATAATGTATGCTTATGTGTGTTTACATTTTTGCTATCCTAACTTTGCCTTTATTTTATGATTGTACAAATTATAACGTACTTATGGGCAGTTTCATTTTCTAAATTCAGCCATATAAACAAATAATATAACGATCCCGTAGTTTAATAACTTGTTACCTTTTATTAAGATCTCAGTTCCCATATACAAAAACATTTTCTAAAAGTGAAATCTCTATATTTTTTTTATTCAAATAGAATGGACTCCACTATTTAATTAGTGACTAGTGGCCAAGTATTCTAACGTGCCTTGATATTGTAGCGAAGTATTTATTTGTTTATTGACTATTTAATTTGCGTATCTTCCACTCACCATTAACTTGAAACAACTTTATTTTAGAACATGGTAAAAAAGAAAGGCATTCATCAAAACACATTATAGCATAACAGTTTTCATTCATTTACAGTCATTTTTGATGTAAATAAAAAAAAACTAAACAGCAAAAATTATTGATATGGAAATGAAATATATTCAGAATGTGTTTATCATAATCGCAAAGCGCAATCAAATATTTCCAACTAAACCATTCCAAATTAACCCAGGAGACGCAATTCGGGAAATTAATCCATTTATCGCAGCAGATTTTGTTCCGAATTTAACGAAATATTTGTCAGGCAGATCCATTTGATTATCTCTTATTGGGACTTTCCTGGATGAAAACCAATTACATAAGGACATATATTTAAATCACAAGACGTCGAATTTCGGAAATTGATCCATTAACTCAAGCAGATTTTGTTCCGATAACTTCAGATTTTAATGCCAGAGTTTAATCTTAATATTAAAATCTCAAATTATAAGTATAAAAAAAACAGCATTATGAAACATTATGGATGAAAATGGAATTTCATTTCATTTAAAATAAAATAAAACCAGTTTTCTTATTAATCATTGAGTGGCAAGCATTATATTGCGTCTTAATATAGTAGCAAACTATTTCTTTATTTGTTGCCCATTCACTTTGCCTAGCATCAACTAACGATAAAAAAACAACAATGCATCCATTAAAGCACATTATATCTTAAGAATTTGCATTCATTTACAATAATCTTGCGGATGAAAAAAAAACTTAACAACAGTATATTTTGATATGAAAATGAGGTAGATCTGAAAACGCTTCTAAGAGAAAGCGCAATCAAAAGTACTGAACTAAACCCATTCCAAAAGAGCCCCAGAGACGCAATTCCGGAAACTGATCCATTAATCAAAGCAGATTTTGTATCGAATTTAACGAAACATTGGCCTGACAGAACCATTTGATTATCTCTTTATTTGAGACTTCCATGAATGAAAGCCAATTCCATACGACATAGATTTAAATCATAAGACGTTTAAAGCGTGTACTTAGCTAATGTATACAACTTGTTCATTGTTACATTGTTTCCGATTTTCAGTTTCAAAAGCAGTAAACTAGGTTGATACTTGCGGACGACTTTCTGTTCTTTCATATACAAATCACTTTCAATTAAATATATATATTATTAACTATGTACAACTAATGCTATGTATTGCTAAATATGTACAACTAAAATAATTCAATATGTAAGTAAAGAAACTTCTTTAACAAACTAATTGAAAAATATATTAAAAGCATTTTTTTTAATCAAAGAAATTCATTTTTTTTTCTAGTAATTAAAGTTTTCCAATTATTCAAACTTCAATTGGATAAATAGTGAAAGAAGTCAACACTCAGCATTGGATATAAATTGCAACTTCATTTCAAAATAATTTTAAAATTCTCTCCATGAGATATTTTACATACTCAAATCTCCCTGGAATGAAAAACAAACAACCTTTACAATTAATAAATATATTCTGTTGGATAAAATAACAATGATATACCTCGAATTTCGGAATTAATAATATCATTTATAACTGAATAAAATATATAATAATATAGAACAGCTAAAATAATATTTTGATAGAATATTAAACAACTGCATTTCTAAAACATTTTTTTTATTATTGTTGTGTATAACCACGGTTGTAAAAACGCTTTTAATATCTTGTTTAAACAAATGAGAAGTGTTGAAAATGATCCTTATAAATTCAAGTCAAATTGAGCTAGCAACGAAATTTAGCTTTCAGTTTCAAATTAATAGTCACCATGTTTATTTGGAATAATGTAAAGGAAAGGGTGATATAATGTATTAAAGCAAAAATCAAGAAACAAATGAGTAAAGTAGAAAAATTTCACTATGTAATTTCTTGTTAATGATAGTATAAAGAACAAAAATTGTATATTATTATTTATCGTATAGCTAGGTTATTTATAAATTTATTCTTCTCATTTTTATAGTCATGCTAGGATTCATTTAGACGAATCTTACTTTTAATAACTATCATGACCAAACATTTTAGTAAAATTATTAAGTTCATTATCATATGTTGAAAGGCATCTGCCATTGCATAGATAATATTATATAATATAAATAATTATTCCATTTATAAATGCATATTGCGATAGTTGATGTTGTATTCAAAACATATCAATCAAAAACTTCGAATTTCAGGTAATATATGAAACATACATGCATTATACAGTAAAAAATATAAATTTTTTCTGATATTATTTATTACTTTTTTAATTGAGATTATAAAAATTTCAAAATAGGGCTATTTTGTAAAATTCAACAAGATATTGTAAAAAAATAATTCCATTTTAAAATGTATTAGAGCACTTTTTTCAGTATGATCTCTTATTAAGTATATTGCGCTTACTGAATTATAAAAGATGATATGACATTATAAATAATGTCGCCGATAAACCCTTATTAAAATATCTTAAGCATTTCACTTAAATACTTCAATTTAAATTAATTCGCACTTTTTTTTTTCGTATACAAGATTCAAAAATTAAAATTCGATTGTAAAATTCACAACTTGTTTAAATTTTTCATGACCAAAAGAATGCTCATGGCCAACAAAGTTTAATCTTATGCTATAGTAGAATTGATTGCTTCAATTAAGTGCTTTAGTTTCCTATCTTCCTATTCAAGTAAAACCTTTAGAGGCGATTTTAAGCTAATGGCATGGCTTTATTTCAGTTTCCCGAAATATCTTCGCAAATACGTTTACGCCTAATATCACTCAACTAGGACGTCTACCGCAATTAGTTTCACTAAAATACTCCGGGATTAAATTAGGTTCATACTGAATCACGCCATTAAGAATCCTTTTAGGAAAACATACAGAGCAAAGCAAAAGATGGATTCATCCATATCGAGAACAGAATAGCCCGCCGTCAATTAGTGATGTGCCCTGTTTACAAGCTTATTATTCTCATAATTGGAATTAATGCAAAGTCAGGAAGGATCTATAGCCACCCACGCTGTATCCCACATGAGAGGGCGACTTGAGTGCCTTGCCCTAATTAGCAACCTGTCAACCAATAGCATTAAATGCGACTCGGAAAGGAATTATTTGCATCCTGTGATTGGATCACTAAGAAGGGATGGCCTACGTGAGCATCATAAAAGTGAAAGCATGCCTGATTGGAAGATTATTCTTAGGTAAAATGATCTCTTCCACAGCATGAGATCTAAAAGGAAATTAGTGGAATGAAAATTATGTTACTGATTGCGCATGTTTAAAATTTTTTTAAAGATTCAGATTTGGATGAAATTAGTGTCTAAAGAAAGAAGTAAAAAATAAGCTTCTTTAACATTTTAATTTTTAGAAGTTGTGTGACATTCAATTTTTAAAAAAATTATTTGTGAAATTAATGTTATATTTTTTTAATTGCTCTTTTTTTAATTAATTTTTTTAAGAATTCCATAGTGTAATTTCATTCTTTCAATATATATATGTAAACATATTTTAGCAGTTGTGGGGGCAAGAAGAATTCTAATTTCGATTTATTTCAATCCGGAAGGTATAATTTGTACAGGCAAGAGCAATAAACAAAGTCAGTTTACAACGCGACACAAGAACAAAAGAGAGATAAATGTTTCGCTTCAATGATTTTACTGTGAGATTTTAATAGAGCATAATTTGTACAGGCAAGAAACAATAAGCGATGTCAGTTTACAACGCGACACAAGAGTAAAAGAGAGAGAAATGTTTCGCTTCAGTGATTTTACTACGAGATTTTAATAGGGATTTCTTTGATACTTGTAGACCTAGGAAAGGAAATCTTAGGTCTCTTTAAAAGAATGTTGTAAACATTAGCTCACATGAGCTAATGTGAGCTAAAACACGGTCAGAGCGTGAGAAAATGCTAAAGTCGGCAGTTTTATAGAGCGCTTGTAGAATTAAATTAAATGTGGAAATTGGATCAGAGAATAAGAGTACATTTTAGAATGACGTTAATATGGGCGAAATTAAGATAAGAAACTGTAAATTAATTAAGACTCAAATTATATTAAAAATATTATTAAATATATAGGCATCGACTGAATTAGTTCCTCTGTAAATTTTCTTATATCGTCCATTTATTTATATGATAATGTACCATTTGAGATAAATCAAGAAAATTTGAAATGTGATAAAATGTTTAAAGTAGAAATCTGTTCTTTATACCTCCATTCATACTTTTTTTACAAACACGACGTTCAGCATACGTTCAGATGTAGCTGCGAGATAAATTTTTTTCAATGTTTTTATTATTTTGTTAATAATACATGCAAAATGTTATATAATTATCCATTTGCACTAAAACACAATATGATAATTTTAAATGCTAGAATGTAACTGTGCAATCTCAATACAATTAAGCTTAAACATCAGTATAACTTGTATGGAATTGCGGACTTAAAATATTTAATGACATCAATTAGTCGAGAAATTGCATTCAAAGGCTTTAAATAGACTATAGATTTCAAAACTCAATTATTTACCATTTGCTTATTAACAATACATTTATTATTTGTTAAATAACTAACTGCATTTGGTGGGCAGTTAATTTATAAAAAAATGCATTGGTTTTGTTTGATATCAATAAAATCTCTTATGCATTACTTTATATACATATTATCTAATTAGAATATTTTTAAGCATCAAATTGGGATGCACTTTAAAGGTTTGTTTTTTTAATAGCTTCATCTGTTCTATTCCGTATGTTATTTAACCGGACCTTTTTAATGGTGTCGAATTCAATAACTTCACAATGACATTAAAAATTCAATTGGCAGAGTGATGTGTTTCAAGCTACACGTTATCTTTGTAATGTAGTTTCACTTGCTAAATCCTCAAGCAAATTGCGTAGATAATTTACAGAATCTTTATTTATTAGCTTTCTACAATGGAAGAATATTAAGCGATTAAATAATTGAAAGAACGAAAATAGTTCGAAATTGTTTGCGGCAGTGAAATATACTGATGAAGATTAAACAAAATATATTTTAAAAAATTGGCATATTAAAAAAAAACATTTACACAATAATTCAATTGATATAATTAAAAAGAAAGTATTTTAATTTTTCAAATAACATAAAAAAATGTATTGAACAATAATGTTTTTGGAAATTTCCAAATAAAAATGTTGACATTTTGTTAATTTTTAATTAATTTTCTAATAAAAAAATTGCTCAAAGTTCCACATCTCGGAAGTTTGCTGAATTCAATAGTTAAGTAAAATGATATGACCTGTAAAGATCTAACAAATCGTCAAAACCCCGTAGACACGCATCATTCTTTATTGTTTGTAAATATAGAGATTTACTGTCGTGTTTCCTCAAAGCTAATCTGTTTAAACCAAAACTGGCTTTTCATTTTTGGTTTCTTCTGCTCTTGATGAAACACAATCAGGGCAATTTCAGAGATAATTTTCATTATGCCAGAATTAATAACCGTTCCTACATAACAAATATTGTTACAAATCAATAAATTTGAAATTATTTGTGAAGTATGCAAGACATAACATGATGGATATAGTACAGATTTAATACTATCTGAAAGATTAATTTAAGCTATACTCTCGATGTGATGTCATAAAAACTTTATTTATCATAAAAAGATGCTCAAAATTATCTATTTGATTTGTAGCCATGTTAGTTTCAAATCCGGCAATTTTAAAATTTTTGACACAACTAAGTGACATGACTTAAAATAGAACATATATTTCAAAACGATCGTTGTTAAAACATCTTGCTGAATTAAAATTTTCAAATTTCTGAGTAGAGAAAAGATAGCATATTACCGACTAAAATGGTTTTAAAATAAAGAAATAGTCATAATGTAATAATTTAAGCAATCTTCTTGATGAGGTATTCATTATGGATTATTTTTATCCATTTTTATGCAAATTGGATTTCATCATTTATTCTGATTGAACCAATTCGATATTAGAACACTTCAAGTACTTGATCACACTTATGAATAATTACCAGAATTAAAGTTTCCCCACAGATGATTTTTTTCTGTCTGGAAGTTTCATTTCATAAGTGTCTATCTGTCTTTTTGTTTGATAAATGATTTTATATTAATTGTATTGCAAATATTTGAGTTTGTACTATCAGAAAATGAAAACAAAAGAGTACTTACCATAAAATTTACTTTTCTATTAAAATATTTTCAAATTCAAATACATCATATTAATTGATTTACATTCCTAATTATAAATCTCTTGAATTCATTTCGTTGCTATCACATTAAACCTTTTCTGTCATTAGAATACTTTATATAATTGGCTAACTTTAGGCGGATAATTTAAGTTATTTTAATTCTTTTTTATACTTTTTTCAATTCCTGAAAATTTATGAAGATTTATAAATATACAAATAAGCTGATGATTCTTACGTATAAAAAGAGTTTAAAATTTAATATAACGGCCAGTAACAATGGGGGCAAAATATTTCTAATGTGCATTTTAAAAATTAAAAGTATCCTAAATTTTAGAGGAAAATATATAGATATAATGAATATTAATTTTCTTCACTCAACTCTAAAATAAGATTATGGTGAAGAGAATATAAGCAAAAAGAAATGGCATTTTAAAATTTCGAGAAGATTCTTTATTTATATTTTTGCTTCAAGATTTTTTTTATACTGAATACAGCATGGGATTTTTCTAAGCATTAAATATTTTTCGCTTTCGAGCACTTCTGCTTAAGTGGACATAACAATATTTCAGAAATATATGCATACAGAAAATGCTGAATTCAGAAATCCACAATTATGTTGATGCGAGCGGAAAAGAAAAGAAAGCTCTTTCTATCCATTTCCGACAGAAAATAGTTAATTATTCATAAAGAATACTCTATAAAAAAAAAGCGGATTTGTTTTCAAACTTCTTTTGTTTTATATTGCTATTTGCATTTTGAAACAAAAAAAAAGATTAATATTTGCTAGAAAAGCTTCTAAAATCTGAAACTTCTTATATCAATAATATACAGCATCAATAAATCCATCAAATGTATGCAAATGTTTGAATATTCCTTTGGAAAATTTTTCATTTCACAGTTGGAACAATTGAAATATTTCTATTCTGAATATATTATTGATACTTTATTTACTGATGTCATTATTCCCTTTCAAAGATGAATATTTACTGAAATGCTTATAAGGAACAATTGTTTCCAGTTGATTTGAATGTTACATCTATATTATATCTTCATGGTATTGAGTATATTCTTCTTATCTGAGAACTAATCATTGTCCTAAAACTGTATCGCTTCAGCTTTGAATTTTCATTAATGAGTAATACATCATTGTCCTTTAAGTAAAAGTCATTAAATCCATATTTTTCAATTTTAAAACGTATGCCTCATCGTCATCACCAATTAATCCTCCATAATCTAATAAGTTTTCTTAGCTCATTTGAAATTTCACTGTTGTGTAACATTTACCATAAGTCTCTAAATCCACCGACCTTAATCCTATATAATCAAGTAAAAGTCATTTAGTGACCTTTTGTAGATTCAACGCATAAGTATATGAGGAACTAAAAGATGTGCCTCATTTATTTACGCATTCTTCGTGACTTCCTCATACTTCCGGGAGTAGTATGATAATTTTTGTCAATAGACCTTGAAGGTGGTAATTGGACGTCAAATGACTGGAAATGGTGGATGACACAGTGAAACACAATCAAATAATCAAGTAAAAATAACTTTTAGCAGATTCAACAGACAGGTATATGTGGTACTAAAATAACTTTGTGATTGCCTCGTACTTCTGGGAATCGTATGATAATTCTAGACAATAGTCCTTGCAGATTGAAAATGGTATGAAAATGTCTGTAAATAGTGGATGAGATAGTGGAATACAAATTATTTAACTTTTTAAGCTGCAAGTCTAATAAGGAATAATTCATGAAAATTGCAAGCATATAAAATAAATTTACTATTTTTCCTATCGAATCAAATGTTTAACTTGGCGACACCTTAAAACTACAGTTTTTGAATTAGTGACTTTTACCCAAAATATATGAAATCAATAAATGTATTAATCTATTAAACACATTTACATTTTTGAATATTTCTTCTAGAAATACTTAATATAATAATTGAAGTTATAATAATTGAAATCATTCCTTTCCTGTCCGATGCTTTTACTGATGGCTTTTTTTTCAAAGATAAAATGATAGGAAATGATTTATAATGAAATGATAGTTTTCAGTAGTTTTAAGTTTTTTTTTAAATATTGCATCCATATGATTGCATACAGCAATGAATATTATTTTAACTAATCGGTCCTTTTTTATCCTAACTAATCGGGCTTTATTTAATGTTGCCTAAAAAACAATATCCTATTATTATTTACATTTTCCATATTCAAAATTTTTTTGAGGTCTTAACAAGCAAAAAATGTCCGACATAGAATGTGATAGTTCAAATGATAAAACGTATTACGCAAAATAGATAACTTTTGGAATTTGCGTATAAGAAATTATTTTATTAAGAATAAAGAATTTATCACAATGATGAAATTAATTTTTTCCGGAAATATTTTTAAGAATATTAATGGATTTGGATGATGTTCTTAATTCCTGCCGTTTCTCCCCTGAGTATCATAATTTTAGACTTTATTGAACACTCTATCATTAGTAGAAAATTAAGTAAGCAAATGTTACTGAAATAGAACAATTTTCTTTCCTTTTATGGAAATGAAACTTGCTTTTCAAATTTAATGAATCTTTCCTCAAATTTCAAATTAAATGTGATATAAAGATTTAGAAAAATATTATCTATAAATTATTAAAAGTATTACTGGTTGTTTATTATTTGTATATTACGATTGGTATTAATTATATTGTTTGAAACTTTTAATTACTAATTTGAATTTATAATGAATTGTCAGTTTTCAGATAAATGTTAGATCTACTTATATTCTTTTCCAATCTTTTTACAAAAGAAATAGGATCCTGTTTCCCTGATTCTTATGTGTTTCGTACAATCTAACTCTTTTATTTTATACATTTTTAATTTTACATTACAAGCATTTTTAAAGTTTAAGAAACAAATGAAGAAAGAAAATGCGAAGTTACAAAAAATAAATGTAAAAAAAAATTAAAGAAATCCATTTATATTTCTTTTTTACCACGAAATAATTTATTATTCATGAAGGGCATTTATGCAAGGAAATGGATTTGTTTCTAGAAGTTGTCTGCATTTAAATCAGAAAATCTGTGAGTTCAGCAATCAAAATCTGCAACTTCTTTTTTGAATAACATAACATCAATAAATCAGTCAAAAATATGTATGTATAGTAGGACATATTAAAAAAAATCCAACTTCAGAATAGCTTGGATTATATCATTCCATTTTTATTATATATATATATATGTATTTCAAATGATAACATGCTACAGAATTGCTTATAAATGGATATTAAATTTCAAATTTATTTTACATAACATTTTTGTTTGAAGACTTTCAGTATGTCGAATCTACGAGCTAATCTATTCAGTATGTATATCTACGAGCTAACAGGAATTAGTCCATAATTTTGCAGAAACTGCTTGATATTAAAACTACTAAAGAAATTTAAATATGACTTTTAGATAAACAGCAATTTGAATAAATAAGAAAAAATTATAAATCCGAAAATATTTCGTATGGAATAAGAGCAGTGCAAAATCTTTAATAGAAATAAAGCTATAATTTTGCCCCTTTTATCAAAACTTAATTTGAAGTATTCTATTAAAATAAACAGAATTTGAATATCAATTTCCTGCAGAAAATGGAATGTTCTTTCTCAAAAGCCAAAATGATTTTGTTCAAATGTTACATAAATTTATTGAATAAGAAATAATTGCCTTCTGTTTGTATTTTTGAACTGGTCTTCACTACTTGGACAAAAGAATATTCAAAACAGCGGAAAAAAATAGTTGATTGCTTTCAATAGAAATCTGCACAAGAGTTTTCATAAAAAATCAGCAAATGTGTAACAAAGTAAACAATTGTGTAATGTGCAAACCCCAGTAATTACTGGGTTTTAAATGGAAATTAAACTTTGTTTTATGAATTAAAATGTTTGGCATGTACTAATTTTTATTAGTTTTATTTTAAACTAAATTATCCTATATTATTATTAAATTAAACTATATTATTTTATTATCCGTAGATTCGCTTGATTCTATTTTTTCTATATGCATGTACGAAAATGTAAAGCACCTGTACTTGTAAGCCGTACTTTTTATAGTTACCTCAAAAAATGCAATTTTTAAAATTTGTTTAAATTCTTTGAAAATTTATTTTAAAAATTATAAAAACATTGTACAGGTAATGATATTGATTTTACTATAATGATAGCTATTTTTTTGCTGTATTTTAAGATGATGCAAAACACAATGGTGGTGGATAAATGAAGTTGGAGGTCGTTATTATAAATTGGCTGTCCCCGATTTTTTATCGCATTGTCAAAATTCTGAGGTTTGTACTCAAACATGCAATTTCATGCTCCTCACATATGACGTATTCCGATTCTAATTCCACTAAGCTGCATATTGCAGTTTTACTCAGAAACTCTTATTCGACAACATATATAAATTTCATACGGACTGTCTTGATATTTTACTGAGTTTAAGCTTTTTTTTTAAATTTTTCCTTACATTTTGATAATTGGCGTGCTATGTAAAGAAATTGAAAGAAATGTATATAATAGACCTATGATAATCGAATTGGAATAATAAATAGATATACTACAAGAAAATCTCGAAACGAGAATGTGTATCCCTAAAATATAAAAATAACAGTGCAATAGATCTATCTTTTCTAGAGTTGACAGAAAGTGTGTGTGTAGATTATGAATTATTATATGCCAACAATAAATTATTATATGGCTTAAATATCAAGATTAAAAAACTACATTATGTGCACACTTTGTTGTTTACAGAATTCTACAATTTTGTTATTCATAGCTCTAAGCCAGTAATCTTTTTATGCGCTTTAAATCCTGTATAAGCCATTTATTCCCATGAAAATTATCAGAAGTTTAACAATGTACTAGATGTTTAAGATGTATCAAATGCAAAGCAACATTGGCAATTTAAAGAACAATTAATTAATTTAAAGAACATTAGCAATTAATTTCTGGCTCTCGCCTTCCGGCTTTATGGAAATCAGACTACCTGATCTACGAATTATGCGTTGAATTTCAGGTAACTGATAATATTACACCGCACGAAATGTTTAACTGCCTGACATTCATATATATCCCTTCACTTTCGACGCAATGCACGTTTCGCATACATAAACTGAATAAGGTTATGACTAAAAGCAGATAAGGCGATTTCGATTGAACTCATGTTTTAAATATTACACTTGCAAGTGAATCTCAAATTAAAACGCATTTTTAATACATATATTGTTAAAATTTTTATTTCTTACATCCAGTAGCTGAATTTTAAATTCCAGTTTAACCATTTTTATAGAATGCAGACAGAGTTACTTGATTATTACTGGTTTAAAAATCCATGCAGACATGATAAATGATGAATGTATAGTCTTTTTCATTTAATTTCATTACTATTATACAATGCATTCCGCTAATTTGAATAGTCCTTTGATATTCATAGGATTTATAGAGAAACGAAAATTTGTTTCAATTACCATTTCCTCTTTCCTTAAGTTCCGTACGACTTACCTCTAGACATGCACTAACAACATGCAGAGTAAATATATAGTTAATTATCATATAAAGGCAAACTAAAAGAAATTTACTACTGACGTATTGAAATATTCAAAATCAGATTTGTACACTTTATTAGCAAGAGATATTATAAAATTTGGTGGAAATTTTAAAATTCGCTTTTTTTAATCAATTACGCCGAAGCAATCACCTGATTTTCCATAAAAAGTGAACATTTTGATTTGTCGTGTGAACATTGAAGAATAAAGTTGTGCTTCTCAAAGACATTTTTAAAATTTAATTACAAATTTAATTAATTAGAAATCAAATGAAATTTTGGAATCTTCCTGTGAGGCGTTTTGAAAATAGTGAAACAGAAAAAGAAGTTTTTTACATCATGTCATTTTCGACATCATGTTTGAAAAGATATTCAAATAATATCTTTTCAGTTATATCAAAATTTCTGCTACATTAAAAAAAATTTTGATGAATTTTTACAAAATATTTTAAGCATATTTTACAGCAATACTATTCATTCTTTAAGCTCAAATCGATCTTATTGTTTCTGCCAGTACCCTACGCTAGTTTTGTCCATTTCTGTAATGAAGATCTAAACACTGAGCTCATTTTTTTCATATTGAATAGGTTTCAATATAAAATATAGTTTTAATGCATTTTTTTGAAGTCTTATTGGCCTTATAGTTAAGGTTTGAGTTCAAAATCAAACAAAGATAATAAAAAGGGTAAAGGTTTTATTTTTTAAGGATTTTCTGATATAATTGGACGTATAAAAAAGTAAACAATAAATTAGGGAAACGTATAACAGAATAAGTAGGGACTATAGAAAATATTAATAGAAAGAAGTAGTTAAATAATTTTTCAAGAATGCAACAAATTTAGCGAAACAAAATTTAGTATGATCTTTCATAAGTATACTAAAATGCATTTCTTTTTTATTTTAATTATTTTTATGCTTAAATTTATAATCCTGTACTTAAAGTTTGACAAAGTTTGAAATCAAATTTTTCTGAGATTTATTACTTGATGCCATCACTTATGGAATACAGAATCTAAATTTATTCAAATTAATCGATTAACTTTCAAAGAATAATAAAATTATGTAATATCATTAATAATGATTAAGAGCTCGTAAATTTAACAAAGGATCGTTCATATAATCAAAGAAAAATCGATAGTAAAATTCGAACTTTGCGAATGTGGAATAAATGGGTGAAATAAAAGCGTCCAAAAAGCGAAATTTCTGTTTACTAAAAGCTATGAGCTATTTTTAGCTCTAACTGGAATAAAGTATTGATCCTATTACCTAGAACTATTTTCAACCGATGTTATTTGATCGTCAGGTTTTGAAAAACCTTTTGCCTTTGCTTGAACGGCTGAAAATAATTCCTTGGCGCAGGATTTTTTTTTTCTTTTTGTGTTTCTGGGAACTCCATCTTTCAAAGACAGATTAGGCGCTGAAAGTTTCTTTAAAAAGCGTGTTGACATTTAATTTAATACTTGTGGTATTACTGAAATTTTATCTAATGAATGATCCATGTCGAATATTTTTGTTATGCTTTAATAATGACTTTCCTGAGAAATGTTTTAGAGAGAAAAGCCTAAAAAAAGAGTGTCAAAATTATTAGAGTGTTATAGGCTCAAAAATATGTCAAAGTTAATAAATATGCTAATAATTTTGAAATATTAAAATTATTGAATTAATAGATCCTTACTAAGTGTCGTAAGCAGCAAACATAAATTAAGATAGTAAAAAAAAGAAAAGAAAAAAATATCTAGTAAATAAAATATAAAAAATTAAGGTATGCTTAAAAAAATGAAAGAATCGCCCTATAAGAGGTATTGAAGGAAATTTCTTTTTCTTTTTTTTTTCTTCTTGGTGTAGACTGTACAGAAATCCTTTATTTTTATTCTTCCCAAATGTGATTTTTCATCGAATTATCATATTCAAAGAACGAAATTCTTTTCAAATTGTTAGTTTGAAATCAAGCTTATTTGTCATTTATGTTTTATTTCGAAAGAATTATTTCATATGTCCCTCTAATAAGGATTCTTTGTTGACATATAGATTTTAAATTTTGGAAATTACCGAAACTTGATTTCACAATAGAACTCAAGGAACTCGGCAGTGCATTAAAATTCTGAAAAAAAACTTTCAAATCAATTCCTAGATAATGCTTATTTAATTATAAATAATAATGTGATATTATACTAAACAATTTATCAGAGTGATAAATTGTTTTGAATATAGTGTGTGTGTGTGTGTGTGTGTGTGTGTGTGTGTGTGTGTGTGTGTGTGTGTGTGTGTGTGTGTGTGTGTGTGTGAATATAATACAGATACGAATGGACAAGTAGACAGACAATCAATCCTATGACACGTTTGGTATACCATTTAGATGAAGTTCTACAATTCTTAGAATACAATATGCCGAATGCCACCCGCACAGCTGGTTCAATGGGTATTATTACCTATCCAAAATACACATACACACCGATGGATATATAGACATAATTTCCCTAGAAGATTCGAGAACTCATAATAATTTGGTGTAATAACTGTAGACCAAATATTATCCTCTTATCTCCTTTTTTTTATTCGAATAATAGATTTTTGAGCTAAAGTGTGGATATAATATTTGAATATATTAGCTGAATATATTAGCTCTACAATAAGCAGACGATTTTAGAGCATTATTTCTGTTACTCAGCTAATAATAATGTTGTGAGTTAATATCCTACAGAAAGTAATAATATCTTTCGAAAATATTGTACAACAATAACTTCTTCATCTTCTTATAATTCAAATGATTATTTTCAATAATGCCAATTTAATAGTTACTTTTTTCTTTGTTTATTTGCCACTTTTTAAAGCATTTTTAAATATAATTTACAATTTTTCTTATCATTCTTTCTGAGTAATTGTTTGGTTTATAATAATATATCTGAGTAATAGGTTGTTTTCATTGTTTGTACAAATATTCAATTACTCTCTTCTCTTCCACCGTTGAAGTATTTAATAAATAAAATGATTAAATTGCAATGATAAGTAGGCAAATAAAATTGATTTTTATTTGTTTTATTTCATTTTTGTTCTAAGAAAAGTACTAAATTTCGCATTTTTTAAAATTTATTTTGGCTATCATCTTTTATCTGAATTGCATGTTGTATTACACATATAATGCTGGAGAGCTCTAATTGCTCAGTAATCGTAGCAAAAAATTCAGGTAAATAAATGCAATTATATTGCGCACAATATTATTCTAAATTGATGTCAAGCACTCTAAATAAAAAAAAAACATGAATAGAAATCAACCCATGTAAAAAATAGTTCTTGTATTATCCAAAACATGGAAAAAGAATATTGAAATAAAATAGTAGCTGAATATAAAAGGAGAAATGATTTGTCATTCATGTGACAGATCACTGAATTTGAATGAAATGTAATCTTTCAAAATGCTTTCGATAACAATGTTCTTATAATAACAAATTATAAAGAATGGAAACTGATTGAAATCGAAGAACTTACAATACAACAGAATTTATATATTAAAAAGAGAGAAATTCAATGCCGCATGTCATTATTCTAAAAAATAATCAAAATTATGTAGATATAATTGCTTATAAATATTTTTAAAAAATGAGAGACAAGTATAACAATCTATTATTTTCCGAAACATCGATCTCAATAATGAGACCAAAAGTTATAAATTTGTTCCCGAATGCAATATTTCAAGAAAACTAGCTGTTAATTTTATCATTAATTTCTTACGATTTAACTTAGAACAACTGTAATTCTCTGGAAGTTTTACTTTAAAGAAAAAGTCTTCTTTTATGTATTTAATTGGAATAATTGAAGAAAGCGATAACAAGGATTTAATTAACTTGGTATTTCGATATTTTGAAGAACATTTTATAGATTTATTGAATGTTGTCATATCCTTCAAAAATTATTTCTGAGCTCTAATCGTATATTCATGAAAGATATGATGAAAAACAAATCAAATCATCGTTCTCTTTACAATTTAAGAGTAAGAAGGTGTACGAAACATACAAGTGGCATTTTTGCGAAACATAGAAGTACTTATTTCAAAAAATCTCCAAACGCATAAAATTCTCTTATGAAAGAGTTCAACTTTATATTTATTCCATTTTCTCTAATAGGAATAAAAATAAAACATTTTTTAAAACTAAATAGAAATATAGAAGAAAATGTCAGTGGAAATCAAAGGAGTCCTTATTCGAGATTTTGTTCTACTAATCTTGTTACTACTATGGTTTTTGTACTTTTTTCAATAAAAGTTGCATATGAAACATTTTTCAAGCTATTTACACGAGATTGGGCGTATGGATTCACATTTTGGATTTTGGAAATACTGCACATAGTGCTATATGTATCAATTTACAGAAAACGCAGACAAATAATTAGGACGACGATAATTCTGAATAAAATATTCAAAATACATCCTAAAAACAATCTAACAAAAACAAAGTATCCTTATATAATCTTTTTAATTTTTTTGTGCATTGTCATATTTGTATGCATTATTTTATTTTGGTTTAGAGAAGATAGAAGAATTCCTAATCAGAAAATGGTTTTGGAGAATTTAGCCACGATATTAGAAAGTATTCTAACTTCTTATTCTTTTTGGATTAATAAAGGATTGGAATCACTTTTCCGTTTGGTATCAAGTATCACTGTTTGCCTTTTTGTTATATATTATAGTTTTACTTGTAACGTTTTCCGAATTATTTTTCAAAAATATTTTCTGGTGCCTCTTAGCAAAGATATTTCTTGAGAAGAATTTGAGAGTTTATTGAGCAATCATGAAGTCATGCTGTCATGCTTGAGCAATATGGATGATCACTTTTCTTTTAGCATCTTTATCACAATTCTAATCACAATGATAACTTTATTCCGAATGGGCTATACAGTGGCATTCATCCCCAATTCATCCTTTATAAATTATTGCATCTTAATCTGTTTTATCATTATGGCATTGTGTTATCAATTAGCATTGGTGACTTCAGGAATCCTTACAAATGAAATGACAAAGAAGACCAAAACATTGCTATTAAATGCCTTTAACAAATTTTCCAAGTTTCAAGAAAAAACTCATACTTTCAGGAATCTTTATATACCAGAAAGCAACCTTACTGTGTGGAAAATACATTCACTGGAAAGATCCCTTCTACTCTCAAGCTTCGCAACTTTATTAACGTATGGAATTTTATTGGGCACATTGGGGAAATAAACAAAATGTTGGTACCTTGAGATTATACCGTCAACCATTTTCACCAAACCGGATATTATCACCAAAAGGTAACTTTTCGCCAATAGGCGCAAATTACTTTTCATTATAATGGCGCCAAAGGATTGGAACATTTTCACGAGCATTGACAGGTGGGCGGGATAATCCCAAATTTTGATCAATATTCCAAAATACTATTGAATAAATTGTTATGCCAATCTTTTTTAATATAATTAAACAATATCTTTATTTTATTCGAAATAAGCCCATGGCATAATTTATTATTTCAGTTGTAATATTTAACCTAATTAATTCAGTTGTAATATTTGCTTTTATCATATCATGCATTTTTAATCAAAATCTGCACTTTCGAAATCAGTATTTTCCTTTTTTATATATAAAAACTGTTCTATACTTTATCTTTATAAATGGCTTAAAAATTTCACATACTTTTTTAAATAAATATTTTTTTACAAAAAGATGCAGGAATCTTTCGGGACCAGTTGCCATTTTGTTTTTTCCATCTAAAAGTTAAATTTCCATTTAGTTTTTATATCTGAAAGTAAGGCTGTTTTTAAGTAGTTATATAGAGTAAAGATAATGCAAAGGAAAATTTAAGGGAAAAAACTATGTGACTGTTTTTATAATAATTTTATCAAAAACTGTTTTGACAAGTGTGAATTTGTTAGTATTCTAAAAAAATTAATTTTTTAAAACTATCTACTACTTTTAATTTTCAGCTCATAGTTCATGATTAAAAATATTAAAGTATAAAAAATTCAGTTTTTTTTAATTATAGTACCTTTAGTTTTCGATTCCTAATTCATGATTAAAAATATTAAAATATAAAAAAAAATCATTTTTTTTTTCAACTTAACTTTAACTACCGCCCAATAGAGATTGAAATCTACACTGAAGAGCCAAAAGAACTGATATAGCAGGTCGTATGCAAATAAAGGATTCGACTAATCAGCGTAACGCGATGCGGTCGACAGGGGTATATAAGACAACAGGTGTCTGAAGAAGCTAATGCATCGATTTTTGCTGTTACAATGGCAAGTTATGAAGATTTAAGTGATTTTCAACGGAGATTAATTGTCGGCGCACGAGAGATGGTACATAGCATTTCCGAAGTAGCGATGAAATTTGGATTTTAGCACACGGACATTTCAAGGGTGTGCCTCGAATATCAGGCTTCTTCAGGTTTCTTCTTCAAGCTATAAAACTTCAAATCTCCGACAGCGGTGCGACTGTAAGAAGATCTTGACAGAATGGGATCATCGACGACTGAAAAGAATCGTTACAGGAGATAGACGTTCAACACTTCCTCAGATTGCTGCGGCTTTGAATGTAAGCTCATCAACAAGTGTTAGCGTACGTACTGTGCAATGTACCCTAATTGATGTGGGCTTTCGCAGCCGCAGACCATCATGTGTACCAATGTTGACTCAGCGACACAAAGCTATACACCTTGCCTGGAGTCGCCAACACCGTCATTGGACTCTTAATGATTGTAAAAACGTTATCTGGTCTGACGAGTCACGTTTCCAATTGTATCGGGCGGATGACCGTGTATACATGTGTGGAGAAAACCTCATGAATCCCTGGATCCCTCATGTCTACAAGGAGCTGTTTAAGCTAGTGGAGGCTCTGTGATGGTATGGATCGTGTGCAATTGGCCTCAAATGGGACCGTTGATATATCTGGACTCGACCATGGCAGGTTAGAGGTACATTAATGTCCTATCTGATCCACTTGTATCCATTCATATCCTGTGTGCATTCCGAAAAGCGTGGACAATTCCAACAGGATAATGCACCACTCAACAGGTCTACAGTAGCTATCGAGGGGTTTAAGGAGCACTTTTCTGAATTTCGTTCCCTCTCTTGGCCACCTAATTACCCTGACATGAACATTATCGAGCATTTCTGGGATGAATTGCAACGTGCTGTCCTTAAGTGTTCTCTACCTCCTCGTACTCCCATGGCTTTGTGGACTGCCTTGCAGGAATCATGGTGTGAACTGTTCACAGAATATCTTCACAAATTTGTTGAATCCATGCCATGCCGTGTTGCGGCACTTCTGCTTGTCCTTGGGGGCTCTACACGATATTAGATCGTGTAGAGCCCCCCATCGTGTAGAGCCCGTGTAGAGATAGACCCATCTAATATCGTGAACTTCAGTGTATTTAATTCGTCCAACTTATGAATACATTCAAAAATAGTAAATAAATAAAGTATAGAAAATACTAAACCAGTATACGCAATCTCCGCAAATACACCCAAGTTTGCAAACTTACCACCTCAGAAAGTAAACATATAAATGGTTAAGTAATGACATCTTTTAAACATGAAACAAATCATGTTAAATAAATGTATATAAAAATTATTTCTCCTCAAAATGTTCTCTTTGAAGTCGCTTACTATTCGCTTTCAATTAACTACGGCTGTTTCATATATAATAAATAGCTCTGCATCTCAAAAAAATATAGCATACAAACAGTTATTCTTTGTAAAGATTTATCGGACAATTTCGCAAAGTAATAGCTTTCGTTCAATTTTAAATTATGATATTGTGTATGGAACCAATAATTTTAAAAACGTGTATATTTTGGCATAAAAGAAAATATTTAATAAATTGATGTTGATAAAAATTAAATGTTGAATCACTAGCTTTATAAATTAATTTTATTATTATTTGATTGCTTTTAGTTTTTGTAAAAAAATTAATTTAATTAATGCTAATTTTATTTTATTTATCTATTTTTGAAAAAAAAATAATGAATAGAATTAATTAATCCCATTAATTTAATAAACTAGGAAATATTGTAGTATAAAATAATTAGGATATTATAATACTATCCTAGTTTACGAGGTTTAAAGAAGAATAAACTACTATTGAAATTTTAATTACTTCAAAACTGTACTATTTACAGATACTTGAGTCCAGAATTGTTGTTTAAGCACCTTAATCATAAATTAATTATAATCTTGAAGATAATATATTTTCTTAAATATATAATTTATCGGTAACTTCACTTTATTGATATATTGCAAAGAAAGAGCAATATTGCTATCTGTTCTTTTATTGCTTATTTCTTTTGAAAAAAACATAAGTTGCTAATGTAAATGTACAGCTTCTAAATGTTTCTAATGTAAATGTTTTACTACTACACTTATATGATAACTGTCTGTACTATTTAATGCAATGATATTTTTATTGTAAATGTACTGCTATTAATGTATATGTAGTTTTATTTTAGCGTTTAAAGTAAATGAATGCAGAAACTAATAAGCACTGAACGACTTTTTAAAGTTTTTTTCATAGAAATTCCGATAGTTTTAAATTCTTATCGGCAATAAGTTTAAAAAAAATATTGTTTAGCATCATTATTGTATCTGGTTGAATAAATGTTATGGAAATTTTAAAAAATCAAATTATCAGTTAAATATCAATAATTATTGAAATTCCATTCATTTGTAAATAAAATTTTATTAACACGATAATATTCACAAACCGATTTTTTCTCTAAATAGCGTTATAGTGTAACTTAGATGTACATAAAGTAATTCTAATGTACTAACCCTTTCTAGGGCCGTGGGAAGTATGCTTCCCATCAAATTTATCAATCTTTGTATGAATTTATGTAGGTTGGCATCAGTTCTGACAAACTTTTTTAGAAAGACAGTAACTTAGACGCTTTAGTTCTTTATTTTACACAAAATAATGTGTCTTGATTTGATACTTAATTATTAATTGACCAAATTAATTAATTAATCAAATTAAATTCATCTAATAAGCTAAATGAATCCTTTTTCTTATTCTAATTTCAAGCTTAAAAATATTTTAACATAATATGACTAGAAAAAAATGGCCCTTTAAAAGTTAAGTTGTCTATCCGGCTGTTTGAGTGCAAGGAAATACGATAACTGCACAAAGTAAAGAGCAGGACAGGCAATAATTATTTCATGAATTTAGCATTTAATTGCGTATCTGTCACATTTTTAACTGAATCAGTTGAGGAAATGCGCAACTATACTTTCTCATTCATGTAAAATTGGTACACAAAAGCGTAATGACTTAAATAAATGAAACACTTGTTTTCGTAATTGTATATTAATGATATTTCATCGATCGCCAAAGTTAATTCATAAATCACCAAAGTTAGCAACTAAATTCCTTCCGATCTTTCGAATTTATTGTATGCCAATGGCATGCTGTGGATGAACAAGTACAGTGTTTTTTTATTCTAAGACAGAGGAGGCAGTTGAGAAGAACCGAGCACTCATGGTGTTTAATGTCTTAGTTAGTTAGTTTAGTTAAAGTTTACTATTTTATGTGAAGAGGGAGAGGGAAATGATGACACCTTTAATAAAAAGTATGTGAGAGCGTTTCGTGTCGATCATTCCTGTTGCTTTCTTTCTTATATACGAAGTATGCATAGGAGAAATTACCATCCAAGAACTCGGGATTTCGACGAATTTCTATGTTTCACATATTTTTGAAATCAAACAGCACATTTTTAGAATAATGTATGTCTGTCTTTCACTCTATCTCTTTGTCTGTGAGCATGGAAACTCAAAAATTGTTTCGAATTAAACGGGTGAAATTTGGTATACGGACTTGGCGTCATATTTGTAGATTCTATCAAATTTTGAACAAAATACGTTTAGCATCTAAAATATAGATCAAAGTCAAATTTGGAACAAAGTTCGTCAGATATTTTTGAAATCAAACAGCACATTTTTAGAATAATATATGTCTGTCTTTCGCTCTTTCTCTTTGTCTGTGAGCATGGAAACTCAAAAATTGTTTTGAATTAAACGGGTGAAATTTGGTATACGGACTTGGCGTCATATTTGTAGATTCTATCAAATTTTGAACAAAATACGTTTAGCATCTAAAATATAGATCAAAGTCAAATTTGGAACAAAGTTCGTCAGATATTTTTGAAATCAAACAGCACATTTTTAGAATAATATATGTCTGTCTTTCGCTCTTTCTCTTTGTCTGTGAGCATGGAAACTCAAAAATTGTTTTGAATTAAACGGGTGAAATTTGGTATACGGACTTGGCGTCATATTTGTAGATTCTATCAAATTTTGAACAAAATACGTTTAGCATCTAAAATATAGATCAAAGTCAAATTTGGAACAAAGTTCGTCAGATATTTTTGAAATCAAACAGCACATTTTTAGAATAATATATGTCTGTCTTTCGCTCTTTCTCTTTGTCTGTGAGCATGGAAACTCAAAAATTGTTTTGAATTAAACGGGTGAAATTTGGTATACGGACTTGGCGTCATATTTGTAGATTCTATCAAATTTTGAACAAAATACGTTTAGCATCTAAAATATAGATCAAAGTCAAATTTGGAACAAAGTTCGTCAGATATTTTTGAAATCAAACAGCACATTTTTAGAATAATGTATGTCTGTCTTTCACTCTATCTCTTTGTCTGTGAGCATGGAAACTCAAAAATTGTTTCGAATTAAACGGGTGAAATTTGGTATACGGACTTGGCGTCATATTTGTAGATTCTATCAAATTTTGAACAAAATACGTTTAGCATCTAAAATATAGATCAAAGTCAAATTTGGAACAAAGTTCGTCAGATATTTTTGAAATCAAACAGCACATTTTTAGAATAATATATGTCTGTCTTTCGCTCTTTCTCTTTGTCTGTGAGCATGGAAACTCAAAAATTGTTTTGAATTAAACGGGTGAAATTTGGTATACGGACTTGGCGTCATATTTGTAGATTCTATCAAATTTTGAACAAAATACGTTTAGCATCTAAAATATAGATCAAAGTCAAATTTGGAACAAAGTTCGTCAGATATTTTTGAAATCAACAGCACATTTTTAGAATAATATATGTCTGTCTTTCGCTCTTTCTCTTTGTCTGTGAGCATGGAAACTCAAAAATTGTTTTGAATTAAACGGGTGAAATTTGGTATACGGACTTGGCGTCATATTTGTAGATTCTATCAAATTTTGAACAAAATACGTTTAGCATCTAAAATATAGATCAAAGTCAAATTTGGAACAAAGTTCGTCAGATATTTTTGAAATCAAACAGCACATTTTTAGAATAATGTATGTCTGTCTTTCACTCTATCTCTTTGTCTGTGAGCATGGAAACTCAAAAATTGTTTCGAATTAAACGGGTGAAATTTGGTATACGGACTTGGCGTCATATTTGTAGATTCTATCAAATTTTGAACAAAATACGTTTAGCATCTAAAATATAGATCAAAGTCAAATTTGGAACAAAGTTCGTCAGATATTTTTGAAATCAAACAGCACATTTTTAGAATAATATATGTCTGTCTTTCGCTCTTTCTCTTTGTCTGTGAGCATGGAAACTCAAAAATTGTTTTGAATTAAACGGGTGAAATTTGGTATACGGACTTGGCGTCATATTTGTAGATTCTATCAAATTTTGAACAAAATACGTTTAGCATCTAAAATATAGATCAAAGTCAAATTTGGAACAGAGTTCGTCAGAGGATTTACATTCATCAATTATTTCTTTTTATTTCTTCATTAATCGAAGGTTAAAGGCAGAAGGAAATTGCAATTCTAAATTACGTTCTTGCAAACAATATGTATATTGTTTCAGGGCAGCTAATACACAATACTTTAAAGGTATTGATTGAGATAGCTTACAAACTTACCACGCAGGTCGCAATATTTAATTTATGCTTTCATAATGTTTTATAAAGGAAGTACACTAAAAATGATTTACCTTTGTACTTTTTTCATGTGTACCGTTTTCAAACCGATTAAGATTACTTGAATTCAATCAGTTTTTTTTTTATTTAATTTGCTGTGCCAGTTTAATAAAAAAAAATGTAATCGTTGCGTTTTCAATGATTACTGCTGTATTTATGCGTACTTTGAAACATTAAATTTGTTACAGTTTTGTGTCATAGAATAAAAAAAATGAAAAAGAATTATTGTCTGTTGTTTGTTAATTCAAATTTATTTCATTTCGAATTGAAAATCTAATTTAAAACAAGCGATTTATGTATTTAATAATAAATGAGCATAGAATAATTCGACAATCAAGAAATTCATGCAGCTAAGAAATGGTTATTTTGATGCGAGAAATATGAACTATTTTCAAATATTTCATCAGATATATAAAATGTCTTTACATTTTAAAATTATACGCTCATAGAATTGGAAAAAATAAATACTTTCTAAATCAGTTTCTGCCGGAGATTAAAGTTATGTCGGTCGCCGTTAAATTTCCGGACTATATCATTTCGGATTTTAAAATGGCAGACCCAGGATACAGCACAGAACAGGAGGAATTCCTTGAAAAATGACGTGGAAGAAAATAAATTGAAAGCACTTTATTTCTTTTTTAAAGGTTTTATTTTTGTCAAACTTTACAGATTTTGCTTTATTGATGGAAAGCACGAAAGCTGAAAGTGTAACATTTCTTAGCACATAAAGAACTTATATTTATTTTCTTATTCAGATACTTATTTTAACTTAGTTACACATATTTGAAATATCGATGTGAATTTGTAATGCAATCTTATCAATTCGTCATGCAAGTAACTATTATTGAAATCCAAAGATACATACAATCTCTTTATTATCTTTTAGATAAACTTTCAAAAACTTCAACTTTATTTGAAGATGTATAAGCATGGCTCATATAATTTCTTCTAACTTCGTCTTTCATAATTGGCGCATTTCTTCGCTTTTAATAACAATATTAAATAGATCTCCTTAAACTAATTATTTTTTTAATTTTATTTTTCTGCAAAAGTAAATGATTTTATCTCAGTTCCCGTTCTTAATATAAATTTTCTTCAGTTGTAAACAGTTGATAATGTGCATTGAAGGACTGTATTTTAGAAATAAATAAATAAATATAAAGTATGCAATGTTCAAAACTATTTTTTTCTTACTGCATACTTTTTATCATGTGAAAACATGATTTTTCATTTGAGGTTCTTGTAACCACAAAATGCATTTGCAGAAAATTGGCAATTTGTCGTTTTTGATGCATCAAATTTTCGCTTTTAGGGTTAATAGAAAATCATAAAGAGAGTTGTCACAACTTATCATCAACAAAAAATTACAACTTGGCCATGTCCGCCATGTAGCCGATTCTCCCGTCTGGCCAATAAAGAGCAGTTGTAAGAAGTTATCGTTAGAAGATGCACAGGGTGATGGGTTCTTGTAACCACAAAATGGGTACGAACGGGAACATGATATTGCTTTTCTCTCGGATTGATACCGCGTGACTTAAAATAAATAATGTTGTCACATGATAATTTGAAATTTTCTATAGTGTTTTTCAATTCTTCTTCTTATTTTTTTTTCAGATGTCAATAAATGCTTTATCTAACCGCTTGAACAATCATTTTAAATATCCTTTAAACCGACAACCGATAAACGTTTATTCCATATATTTAAATAAAAGTTTCTATTAAAAGTTTCATCAGCAATGTTTAAGTTTATCAAATACAGTTCGAAGTACTTTTGAATTATTAACCTTTAACTGGGGACGTGCGATCTGTGAGACCGCTAGCGATGGATTCTCTATCACCCCTATTCTATTTTTAGGTCAATTGAATGGATTACCTCTGTAGCTTCCTATTTTGTGACCTTGAATAAACGTACACTTTTTCAACCGATTTCAGCAGATGCTTTTTAAAATAATTTAGTTATTTCTTCGAGCGCGGTCTCTAAGACCACACCTCTCTGTTAGTGTCCCAGTGATGAACAAGGCTTAGCAGATGGCTCTAAAACTTGGGCCCCGAAATATCATCCAGTTAACTGATCCTATTATGAAGCAGTGCTCCAAACACTTTTAAATGAAGCGGAAAGTGATTTTAGTGATAAGGGTAATTGTACAGAAGAGTTTTTCGATGAAAGTTCGCATTCAACTGATTTTGATATGAATGTTCAAACATAATTAATTTTTCTAGTGATAATGTATTTTGAAAAATTTATAAAATATAATAATATACTAATATATATATATACAGAATTTATAGGTTGATTTTTATACTAGTTCTTAATCTGTATGTTTAAAATGCCCAAGAAAACCGTGCTATGAAAGTCACACAAGCGGATAAAGGACCAATTTCACCCATTGTCATTTTTTTTTCATATAATTGTTGAATTTTACATTATATTGGCTTCTATATACCTTCATATACTGTAAAATTTAAAAAGTAAAAAGTAACATTTTTTTTTCAAGAATATTATTCCTTGTAACATGTAATATGAGAAGAAAATGTACATTTCAATGCATTTACTTTTTTCAATGATAATATATTTTGAAAAATTTCTACAACATATCTGTATATCAAGAAAAATATCTGCAAAATATATTGGCAGTTTTTCATACTAACACATTCATTAGAAAATTTAATTTGAGTGTAAATAAAATGCGGTCTCGTAGACCGCACCTCCCCAGTTAAATCCTAAAATTTTACCTCCCCAGTTAAGGGTTAAATTATGTTTATTGGCAGTTAAATCATATAGACATGTTACTTGATTACCTTTGTTGTCAAATTCTATCTAATCGCTTCCACTCTAAAAAAATTTTAGATCGTAGTTATTTAAGTTTGAATTCCAAAGACAGAACGAATTTTTTAGACATCTTTTAAACAAGCAATTACAAACCCCAAACCTTATGTGAAAATTAATAATTATTTCTCTCTAAACACCATTTTGTATTTTCTGTTAATCATAACCTCTTCTATATTTCCCATTTTAAACTGCTTACAATTCGATATTCTATATAAGAGTGAATATGAAACTTTGGATTCAATTTGTGAGTAAAATATGCTGTATGATTATAATTTAGTGTTTTGAATTTCCCTTAACTTCTCTTTCCTACATAAATAATTTATAATATATTAAATTTATTCAACATTATTATGTGCTATTATTTTATTTCAAAGTTTATGGCTTGAAAAACCATTTATATACTTTTTTTCTGAGAAATAATAAAAGCGTAACAAGGAGATTTCAACAAAACGGAAAAAAAAAAAATATTAATCCTCTGTGTATCCAATATAAAAAATGGCGCCTTCCATTCTGAAAAAAATATATATATCTACGTTTCTAAGAAAAGAAATACAGCAACACAAAAAGTATGCCCTTTCCTTTCAAGGTCAAAGAACTAACATTTATTAATTCCTATTCTCACACATCGATTCTGTTGACCGAAACATCCGAAAAAACTCCTAAAAACTTCCCAGAAAAATCATTCTCGGCATTTATTTGCTTCTTCTCAATACAACCCATAAATAGTTTTCTCTTTTAAGCCTTTTCTCATCGAATGCTAGAATTCTTAGAACTTAGCTACAAAGTTTACAGAATTTTCCCCAAATGAACTACAATTTTCGCAAAATAAAAAGAATCGTTTTCTTTGCTTTACTTTGTTTTTGAACGTGAGTAGGGAAGAATTATTTCGAGGAAGTTGTTTCGATGTAAGATTTTAATTACTCGATAGTAAAGTTTTCATCATGAATTTATTAACATCACTTTTTGGGGGAATTTCTAAGAGGATAAAATATAAAAGGTTGCATATTTACGTTTGCTTTTTATGTATCTACGTTATAAAATCTTTTCGTTATTTAGTGTATTTATTCTTGTAACAATAAGTAGAAAATATATTTAAATTTAAAATGTGCTTCTTTGCTTAATATTTCCATAAAAGTTGTATGAGTAAATTAGTTACACAAGTTACTGATATTAAATGTAAATGTAAAAAGCAAATTAACAGTAAAACAATAATCACTAGGACTCATACGTATCTCTAAATATTTATTTGAAAGTAACTTTCTGCAATAGTACTCTAAATTGTTTGGATCATACTGTATTTGGAAAACAATGAAAACTTTGTAAAAATATTCTTTTGCAAATTTGCAATTTGCTTTAAACTGGTTCTGAATGTTTTCAATGCCGTATCCTAGTAAGAAAATGAGTGTGAAATGAAAAATAAATTTGGGAGCCTACTTCTTTGCTTAATCATTTTAAGAAAATTTACTATTCAATTCAACTGATATATATTGTGTTAACTGATTATATTGAAATGATTTTTAAGAATTTCTGCTTTCTTTTTATCTCTTTTAAATCTTGCCCAAGCTTTTAACTCCACAAAATCTTTTGACATCTATTAGTTGCTTTTGCTGAAAAGGTTAATTGAAAATTTACAGCAAAAAAACTAAGGAAATTAAAAATGGATTATGGCATTTTCAATTCCTTATGGCGGTAATGCAACTGTAACTGTAAATCAGTACAGTTACAACTGTAACTGTACTGATCTTATGGATTTCTCAAATTGATTGGTTGATTGATTTCAGGAATAGTTGGAAAGACATTAAAAGTTAAATACTAACATGTAAGATGAAAATTTAACAAATTTAAGAATTAAGCTATAAAGGAATTGATAAAATGCATTTACTGATTAGTACTGATGGATCTTCACTGAGAAATGACGCCATAGATACATATAATTGGTCACGTAATGAACGATAGAACCATAATGAAATCTTAACGCAGTGATTATTATTCCAGCTCTGTTGAATAGATTTGGTTTACACAATTATCCTCATTGTCAAGTTAGTAATCCTGACAATAACATCGGACATTTACTATTGTTTTGTTCTAAATACGTAACTCATAGTTCAAAACATTTTGAAAAACTTAATTTCAATCTTCAATTTTGTTTTTCATTCAAAACTTGGGTTTCTAATAAGCAGTATCTTCAAATCCTACTTCAATCTCTGTAGTTTTTGTAATATCTATTGAATGCACCTTTCTGGCATTTGGGTATAATGGCCTTTGTTGCCAAAACTCCTATTCTCATCGCGTTTCAATCAATCAATGAAAACTTACGCCAAGTCATACCCACAAAAATAAGAAAGGAAAAAGCTTCAGAGCCTTTTTCTGCATCTGCTAATGAAAACCTCAGACAAGCTTTGGGAGAATTTAAAAAATTACTCGATACATTAAAAGAAAGAAATAAACTGCTATTTGAATTCTCAAACTGCTGCAAGCTGTTCGACTAATCAAGAAAACAGGAAACAGTAAGAAAGAACTTAATAAACGCACTCATCCCGCAAAAAATTACATATAATATGAAGCCTACAGCACAGTTGAAGCCTTCCCATTGGTCAATTCACTAACGCCACCAATTGAGCCTCCAACCGATTTTGCAACCCCCCAAGTAATCATATTACACTGAAGACAGACAAAGTACATTACCGTCTCCTCTCCGATGTTTAATTCATCCATTCACCACTATTTCAGCTCCATGACATCAGCACTGCTAGCACATGTCCCTATCATTCCAGTCCAAATCATTTCGACCTGCTCTAAGTCTCAGTCAATCATGAGTATAGGCACTACCACACTGAGTAGGCCACTAATGTTTTGTTTATGATTTTAGGCTCAGAACGAAGAAAAACAATGCCGCAATCGAGAAGAAAAAGTTAAATATTCTTCCTTATCATACCTTGCGGCTAATGGCCATCAGAGAATGGAGCCTCTCCATGCATCTATTGGAAATGCCAGCTGTTTAATACACCTTATTTCCACTACTGATTCTTTGAGCTGTATTAGATGCTGGTTTTGCTAGTCTAAAAAGATATTGAAATTAACTTTTATTGTCAATGCTCCCTAGGGAACTAACGAGGAATTAATGCAAATAGTTACTCATTTTTTTGATTAAAATCAATCTCTCCTCTTTCTGCTTTTCCTTCATTTCGAGTCATTGAAATGTATAAAATTACAATAAAGCCAGCTTGCCTTTAAATTTTTTTTTCATTCTCTAAACACAAAGTTATTAAGGCATAATTTTTGTGCTTTGCAATTAAGGAAATACAGATAAAGAAAGGAAATTAAAGGTATATTGACCGTTGTCTCCTCATCTTGTTTCATCAGCTTGCTAACTTACATACTAATGCTGATATTCATTGTTGGGTGTTGCCCAACAATACATATAGGCATTGTTGGGTGACTGTTCCAGTTTTATTCTGTTTAAATTTATTGTTCTTTAAATCCTTGTTACTGTTTCAATAAATCCTATGATCATTTTATTGAATTCCTGGAGTTGAGTTTTATTCAATTCCTTTGAGTCGAATTTTAAATTGTACAAATAATTTGAAACTCAAATTCAAAAAATCCATTAGTAAAATCAAAAAAATGCAAGTAGTGATTTCACAACTTATTATTTGTTTTAATTAATTACTAGAATTGACGATAATTCCATCGCAGAAAAAAAATTGTAAAAAGTTGTAGAGCAATTTGTAATTCATTTAATCCTTCCTAAGGCCGTGGTAAGTATACTTAACAACAAATTTTGCACTTAAGTAGGTTTTTGTTTATCAGTTATGTCGTTTGTTCTATATTCTCATCAAAGTTTCTAATGAAACAAATTTTAGAGGATTTATTTTCGTCTCCCACCATAATGATTGTCTTAATTTGTCAAATAACCAATTCAATCAACAAATCAAAATAATTATAACTTTGATTAAACATTTTTTATTTAAACTTAATCTTAATAATATTTTAATATACCATTGCTAGAAAAAAATGATCATTTAAGGATAAAAGAATGTGATTTTTTTTTTCTTATTTGCAACTCTTTATAGGGAATCATTTTTTTCTGCAACCTAACGAAAAGATTTATTAGAGAATTGAAAATTTTTCAAATGATGGAACATTTTGAAGTGTCTATTCCTAATGCATGTTAAAAACTCGACTGCCTCGTTAGAGATTTTCATTTACAACCACATGTGTCCATATTGCATTCTTATATAACTTCTTCTGTGTTCGTGGCGCATTAATTACTGAAATTTATTTGTTGGCTGCAACCAAATGGGATAAAATGAATACAGCTACTTTTGAAACGTAACTATGTAATTTTAGATAATTACAAAATAGAAAAAGATAATTTTTTTTCTATTTATACACCACGCATTATGTTTTCTTGCGCAATCATTTTTTCCTCCTTTAACAGTGGAATTAGAACTTAATCTGTTTGACCCAAAACACCCATTTCCAACCATTCAAGAGAGTCATTGAACATTAGGGAAGGAAAACGTCTTTCTGGCGTCTTACACAATACATTTGCCAATTAACTATATTTTTCGAAAATCTCGCCTTTAAAAATCCTTCAATTTGTTTCGACCTTGATCTGGTTTCTGCAAATTTTCGCCTTTCTAAATGTATCTGCCTATGTTCAAAATTAATCTGATGAAAATCAAATTTATTTTCGTTCTCTAAACAAAAAATATTCTCTTTTCAGTTTTCAAAGTTGTTTTTATTCCCTCTTACGATAGACAGAAGGGTAATTAGAAATGCTTAGCTCCAATTTCACATTTGAAAATGAAATTATAAATGATATGACAGAAAAATTATTTCCGGGACTTCATTCCCAGTGTTTTCAATATTGAATGTTATTTTCATTTCCTATAATTAAATATATATGAGTGAAATATTTGTAATATTTCCTGAGAGAAATTTAACAAAAGAGAAGTAACCTTACATCAGTTTTTATCTTATATACTGAAGACGTTTGGTATAGGTTTTGAGAAAAATTCTCTTTTCAGAATTATAAATTTCTCGAAAAGCTAGCAAGGAAAAATAAAATTTCCAAATTCTTTTACTTTTACATTAATAATAGAAAGGAAAAGATCATTTTCTGGTTAGCAACGATTATTATTTGATTTTTGTTACTAATTAAAGTTTCTCTTGTAACTATATCTGAATTATTCCTCTGAACTGAATTTTCTCAGAATTGAATTCAGAATATTTCCTTGATTGCATTTGCCAAAATATTTTTCTTGGGTTTTTTTTTCAGCAAGCATGAAGGTTTATTGATATATGAGCAATACAATTAATTAATTTCCAATATCTTTATTTCAATTTTACTTACAATTATAAAGTGCAACGTGATATACACTTGCTTACCAGAAATATAAGTATTTTTCAAAAATTTCTCCAAGTATATTAGACTTTCAGACTTCATATAAATTATTCTCTCTGAGAATTGCAAAATATCAATATTGCCAACATAAAGTTCTGGAAAATTATTGTAACATTCGCGATTTATATTGCTTCGAATTTGAAAATGATTGTTTCAGGATATCTATAACATTTTCTCATGATAGAAATAATCGATGCATAGTTCTTATACAATGGCTTATAATAATTACATCAGTTAAACAGAAAGTCTATCTGAATTTAAATTGACATCTTTGAATATATATATATATATATATATATATATATATATAAAATATGTACAGATGAATCAATTTTTCATTCAGTTGCTTTAAGCAAATTATCTTCTTTAGTTTCGATAACGTTTTTTAAATAAACCTCCTTTAAATATTCATGAATCTGTTTTCCTTTGAGGTTTACCAATTAATGTATTTTTTTGTGTTGATGACTCTACTTTAATTATAACTCATTTTCAATGTGCATTGAAATTCTGTTATTGCAAAGTAAAAACAGGCTTGAAATATACGATATATTATACTCTGAAACAAGTGGAAAATTTCTTTAGCCTGATCTTTAGCTGTCAATAAATGCCAGATATATATATATTCTTATGCAGAAGTTTTTCAAATTCCTCTGGCAAACGACAAACTTTTTTCCCACATATTTCAAATGCCTGTCTGGAGTGCCTGAAACTGTGAATCGTCACTTTCCTTTGCATGTGACATGTTATTTATTTGCTTTTGTTATCGAATGTTGTCGAGTTATATGTTAACAAATCTTATTTTCACTGTTTTGGACTACGCAAGATTTGGAATTTCCGCTGGATGTAAAAATGGAATTCCTGACTCCATTTAAGAATCATAAATTATATATATATATATATATATATATATATATATATATATATATATATATATATATATATATATATATATATATATATATATATATATATATATATATATATATACAAAAGTATTAGAATCAAGTTAATAGGAAAAACAAAAATCAAATAAAATTTGAATCCCTGCCTGAGGGTGACCCTTGAAAAAGTCTTCAGGCCGGATTCTTTTTTAATATTTTTTAATAATTTTTTTGGTTTAATTTTTATTTATGATTCTAATACTTTTGTATAAATTCATCTGTGTTTTAGAAGTAGCTGCAATTGCGCTCTCTAAATACTATGAAGTTCCTTTTTGGTTTTAGTTTAAATAGGTAATAAATTTTAGTTGCGATTTCGAAACTGTTTTGTTTCGTTTTCATTTTAGTTTCGTTTTCAAACTTTTTCTTACTTTAGATTGGTTACTATATATATATATATATATATACACATTCAGAACGTTATATATATATATAAATTTAACGTGAATATATTTCTTGATGTTTGCTTGAAATTTATCTGTTTTAAATAAATCACAATATATGAAATTTAATTTTAATATATGTTGTTCTAAAGTTTCAATCTTTTATAAATTATCTCAACTCAAAATATTTATTGCAAACTTCTGAACTTAAATGTAATCGTATCATTTTCATTCCAACATCACCGAAAAAAAAAAGAAAATTCATGTTTTCGTTGCGTGAAATCCGAAAGCAATTGTCTCTCAGTTTGATTATAAGAGGGGTACATTTATGAGAAAGATAGCATAATTCTAATCTAAAGGCATTTTCTTTAGAAAGTCAGAGAACTGGCTTTAATTCTACATCACTCTTTCATTACAATCCTCGATTCCGTTCCTCGATACTTTCCTAAAACCTCCAGAGAAGTCAGTCATTCTGGTTATTTAATTGCTCTTCCTTTGCATATTCGACATATATTTTATTTGTATCTTTTACTTTCTTGTCAGAAGGAATAGAGCTGGAGTTTTACAGAAATTTTTGAAGTCCATCCAACTATCTCACTCTACAGTCATTCTTTTTCTTTTCTCGTATATAAAATAGACAAATAGAAAGTCCTGCAACACAGTTTTGGAATTAAAGCAGTGAACATGAGAGCTCAAAATTGAAATTTTGTGCTTCTATTTCAAAGAAATATGTAGGTTGGGTACTTTTTCCGTTAGCCAGGCGCAAGCGAAAAATCGCCAAATAATGTAGAATTCCACCACATTTGTTATTCCAAATTCGCAATTGGTTCACAATCCGTTAACCGGGCACAAGCGAAAATTCACCAAAAATGTAGAATTCCGCCAAATTTCTTATGCCAAATTCGCGTTTGGTTCACAATCCGTTAGCCGGGCGCAAGCGAAAAATCGCCAAATAGTGTGGAAATCCGCCAAATTCGCGTTTGGTTTACAATTGGCGACATTTGCGCCCGGTTAAAGGAAAAGTACCTATTTCGGGCTGTACTTTTCGTATGCATATAAATGCGTTAATTCAAATGTAATAACATAAATAGAATGAAATTTGGCATGAGCTTGGAAACATAGTTGTAGCTCTATTATGAAATTAGGGCTTTAATTAGTAGGAAAAAAGATACTAAAATGCAAATTCGATCTTTTGGGGCTCATGTATTGCTAATTAGAAATAAACGCCAAAAAAATCGCTAACTTTCGTAAGAAAATTGATTAAAAATGCTAGATTCGTACAAAAAATATATCTTTCCGAAGTGTTTACTTCATTCCAGGAAAGAGTACGGATATTTGAAGTTAACACTTCCACTGGTTTCTGCGAGACAGAAAATCTTGTATTGATTGTAACTTCCTTTCTCAAGAAAATTTGAGCTGCAAATGTCTCTATCTTTAACTAGTTATGTCTACACCAAATTTTGTTTCAAATTATCTTCAGTTTCACAAATATTTTAACTCTGGTATCGAAAGAATTCTCTAAAAGTAACTGTAACGAATAAAGAGCTCCAAAGAAGAGTTGCTTCAGTTCAATGACTTTCCCTTTAACATTTTACTAAAAAATAATGCATTAGGAGAAAGAATCAGTCAGAACATCTCATTGTTATATTCAATATAAAGTGTGCTTGAAGTTTCGTCATTTTTTAAATATTGTATACAATTCATATTCAACACAAATTATACTGGCAGTTTTTAATATTTTATAGAATTTATATTCTCTGTATCCGTAAGCTACAAAGGCATTAACAAATTTATATGGCTAGTGGCTGATATGATTTATATGACTAAGATGACTATATAAAAATTCCACTTTATCAGTGGAGCTTATCCGTTTGTCTACTAATTACCATGTTGATAATTTTAGAAAAATTTCCCATTTCCTCATTCTGTTGGTAATTTCTAGATTTGAATAGAGACAAGAATAGATATGGGTATATTTATCGGCAGCCAACTCGAGTCTTATTTCCTATGAGTAAAAAGAGAGAAATCTCTTTCAAGGCCACTCATTTTGTTCTAAAATGAGATATAAAAATTTTATCTTTTCGAAATTTGGGCCAAAGAATTTTTTCTTTCTGTATAAGAAAATGCTAGGTTCGAAACATGATTTAACCAAACATCCATCATGTAACATTAAATATAAATATAATATTCGTATTCTTTCTCAATTTCTCTAAAATTAATTATATATTAATTATGATTTGCTTCAGAGTTTGGAGAAGTATACAATTTTCATCATCTCGCAATGCAATGTGTCAATTTGGTAACGCCCGTCATAAAATAGCTATTACGTTCTTTCAATAAGAATGTAAATACAACTAAACCAAACCAAACCTCTAGAAATTTAAAGTTTAATTTTATAGCTATTTGTAAAAAATGTTTTAATTAGAAATACCGGAAATATTTATATAAAAAGGCATACAATTACTTACATCTTGTTTAAACTTCTCTAATTTCTAATTTCCGCGACGGAAATTCAACATTTACTTTAAGGCAACAATTTGTTTAAAGGAAAATAAAAATAAAGTACAGTGTCACAGAAGTTAATAAAAGAAATAGTTTCAAACTTTCTTGTCATCACATAAAAAAACACATAAGAAGCAAAACTAATAAAAACTTTCGGAGCAAATTCAATCTGTAAGAAATGTAGGAAAACATAAAACACAATTCTTCTGAAGTAGCTACAGGGTAATTTATTTTTCATCTTCTTTATCCTAGCAAATATAAAAATATTGGGATATATTAATAATTTTTAAAGCTGGAAACCGAAAGAGAACTACGCCAAATTTCACGAATTTTCTTCGCTCTAGTGGCAAAATCGAACTCTCACAACGTTCTGCAAACATCAAATTATTTATTAAGCTTTTGTCGAGGGGCATAATATTTTACACCCTGCTTTTCAAACGGTCTCCCTGTAACTACAATAAAATTTATTACTGTTCATTCTTTACGCAGAACAATGAAAGCAGGAGGTTATTGAACTCAGGTTCTAAAATTAAAAAAGATAGTTCAATGACCTGTTTGAGCTATGACAAATTATCAGACACCTCGGCAAATTTATTACTTTTTAAAATAAGAAATATATAAAATGACAATCTTATAATCATCAATAATTCGTTTTCGATATTTTGATTAATTTCCAAATATTAAATTCCTCAGAAAATGTAAAATATCATTAATTAGTTTGCAAGTAGGTTTGAGAATATAATATATTTAGTTGGTGGTTTTCATATCAAACCAGACAGAGTGGTCTATCCAAAACTTTCTCCCGCATATTCTAATAAATGTATTTTTCCAGAGAGCGCCTTTCTTAGCATTGGCGTATAATAGTTATGAAATACTAAATTTTGGCAAGAATAGTGTTAATTTAATCTATCGGGGACTAATTTAATCTATCGTGTTATCCTTGGCGAGATACTTGGCGATTAAACCCAGGAATACCGTTAATAGCATCTGAATATCGAATTTGTTGTTAAGGTACGTTTTTCAAAACCGATTGAAACAAAAAGTTGACACAAAACTGCACTTTTAGTCATAAAACCACATACTAAATTTCATGCATTTTATTCATCTTTGAGTTATCGCCTTTACATGTTTCTGGAAGTGTAGACCGACATATGATAAATCCCTTGTTGGATTTGGCACAAGATATGACAGATGTCTAGACTATATATTTTAATTCTATATAAGGAATTTCATCTATTTATCTCTTTTAGTTTTGAAATTATTCTGTTAAATTATATTCGAGTAGCCAGATAGACGGATTCTTCTATGCGGAGTTTGCTCAAAATTTGATAGCAACCTACAAATTTAGGACAAAGACCTATATAGAATTTCATCTGTCTATCTCAAATTGTTTTTGAGTTATCTTTGTCACAGACATTTTCCAAAATTGTGTTTTCGAACTCAAGGATGTCTAAAACGTGGAGATTCGTCAAAATCTCGAGATAGAATTTTTTGACGATCACTAGACTTTCTCTATACAATGTATATGTGAAAGCAATAAAATACAGAGTGTTTCTTTTTCTTCAAAGTTTGGAAATTATAGTAATTTAAAAATCCTAGAGATTTAAATAAATTTTGTTTGCCATAAGGCTTTTGTCAGAATTCTACATCTCTTTCAAATTTTGGATCAAATATGACTAAATATCAAAGCTTATAGATTTTTTCATCCGTTTGCGTGCAGTCATGAAACACAGCAAATATTACAATTTGGATAAATGATCTTTGATGATATGATTTTTGCAAAAAATTAAAAATAATCCAATTTTGGATGAAAGCCGTCTACGGGTACATTGCTTGTTTATCCATCTGCCTCGCACACATAAACATGGTAAAGAAAATAAAGCAATAAACAAAACAGATGAGATTAGCCGCACGGTTAAATAAAAACGAATTGGATGCATCAAATTTTAGATTTAGTTGGTCCGGCAAAAAAGTACCAAATTATATATTCAACTTTCTTCTATTGACTTTATTTTAACACAAAACACACTTTATTTTACAAAGTAAATTAGAAAATCATGGAGAGGACATTCTTACCAAAGTTGTCTTGAAATATATCGATCAAACATTTATCGTAATATGTAAATTAACCCATGGTAGATGCGAATGATGGATACTTTTTCGGTTGCTAATTGCAATTGCCAGAAATATGCGAAATTTTCAGTTATGCTTATTCTCAAATATCATAATAAAAGAGAAAATAATTTCTTAAAGTTAAACAATATTTCATAATTTTAAGAGAACTTTAATTTCCTAAAGCGCCACAAAATTCCGTAAGTTCTAATCTGTTGCCCATTAGTCATAAAAAAAGTTAAGAAAAAGCTGAGTTTAGTTATAATAAGTCCGCTTTGAAAACAACACTAGGACGGACCTCTCAAACTTGAGTCCCGGTCAGATAATGAGGACGACAACTGAGTTGGAGCATCCACCTCAAGATTTCGCGTCACACCTGTGGATAGACGTTTACCCCACAACGTTGGAGTTAACGCGTTAACCATAGCGATATCGGATTTCGAACCTGGAGACTTCTGGCTCCGAGGTCGAAACCCTTACCACTAGGTCACCGAGATTCTTCGATTTTTTTAAAGAATATACAAATATTTTAAACTTATCTAGATGATATCAAACAATATTTTTCTTGATGTTTATATTATAAAACTGTTCGATTTTTTTCATTATTTTACGCTGATATTTTTATTTCTTTTTAGAATTTATTTGCGTTTGTTTGCAATAAAAACTCTATTCTTTATCGTACTGTCTGTTAATTTTATCTGTCGTCTGCTTTAAGTTAAAAACAAAGATTTTATATTTATTTTCTTTCTAAATCTGAAATTGGCAACATTCATTTAGACGACATTTGTTCTTTACGTTTTTGTTTTAGTGACGTTACCATTTTGATATTGTTCGATGTGTTGTCTTGAAAAAATTGAATGTTTTTGTTATTGTAGAAAGGAAATACCGTTATTTATTCTTCTGTTGAAACAGGCTTCAAATCGTAAATATAAATTATTTCTGTGTGTTTATCAGTATATTTTTTTGGATAATGAAAACTGTGTTTGCCAATGTGATGCGAGATCATATCGTTATATGATTTAAAAAGATAAAAACTTTTTTAAGATGCCTAAAAGTCTTGATTCAAATTTTAAGAAGGTGAGTATCTTTTTAGTGATTACATATTTTTTTGCATTCGAATCAGGATTCTAATTTTAGGCCTATTGTTCACTTCTATTTTTAAAAATACTCGTCTTAAATCTTTGAAATTACATGCCAGTAAATTAGTGCCGTTTTATTAAAATGCGTTTTTTAATACCGGTTGTATTAAGGAAATTAATATATATCTAATATATATAATAAAAAAGAAGAATTGTGACTATAACTAGAAATTCAATGAAAATATTTTAATTTTAAAAGCGACTCCACCATCTTGCATATTCTTGTTTAGTTTTCAATACAAGGAGTGTCAGTTTCTGAGTTAGGAGTGATGATTCATTCTGAAATTACATCCCATACAATAGTTTTCAACAATTTATATGCAATTTATGAAAATAGAAATGCTTACATTTCATAATGAAAATTAAATTCATTGAAATTCCTTGTGAATTATTTCTGCCTTGTGCTGCTCCTAATATGTGCATTTCTATCATTTCGACATTTTTTAATTAATATTCAACAACTAATTGTTGATTATTTACTTTATCACTTTATAGAGAGAAATATAATTTTTTAAAAGAGAAGGTGTGTGAAATATTTCATGTTTTATAAAGAATTAATCTTAGTTTAAAAGAATTAAATACCGAATAAAATTAGTTTGTGATATATTCTAGTTTTTGCATACAATTATATAGATTTACACGACTATTGCGTGTAAAGGTTGTTACAGCTTCACGCCGATAGATGGCGTATCTGTCGAGTACAAAGTTCTGTTAATTCCTTTTTGTATCAGAACGTAGTGAGTGTGTAAGAACGATTCTGTGAGCGAGACGAGGCATCCAACTGTGAGAGGTGTCCTAATCTGTAACAGTCTACATGAAGTGGCACAAAAAATGTGTCCGAAAATAAAATGGTGTTCACCAGAAAGAAATGAGTAATTATTTGAAGAGAATTACAAAGGTAAAAAATGCTCTGCTAAATAAGCTGTATTTCTCATCTATTCTCTCTTGCTTTGTCAAAAGAAAAAAAGAAAAATATATATTTAAATGAGTTAAATCGTTACAAGTATACTGAGTTGATTTCAACTGAGCAGAGTTTACTTTAAGATTTGAGAAAAAAAAAAGTCTTTTGAAATGAAAATCTTTTTTGTAGATGATATTTACTGATTTCAAGTTTCATGTTCCTTTTCGCATTCCCTTTTCTCTATATTTTTTTCAGTAGTCGAGTGATGACGGCTTGATCTAGCTTTTGTTTGTTTGATCGTTTTGAACAAATTTCTTGCTTCAAATTTCTCTATTTGCAAAATATTGATAGAGGTATGTTTCTAACATATACCACACAAACTAGAGTATTTGACTTGTGTTCAATATTGTTTTAATACATGAGTTTACTTAATACATACTTAAAGAATGATGCAAATATATGTTCCCATTTTGCATTCACGGGTAATTTAAAATATGAATTTTGTATCAGTTTTATCAACACTATTGGTGATTATTGTAAAAATTGTTCTATTTCTGAAGAAAACCAAATTTAACATCTGTGTCTTATGTATTTAATTAGGAAGTAAGTGCTGCATATTTCGACTATCAATAATTTTTTATAACTAAAAAAATGGATTAATTTGATGCCAGATATTTAATAGATATTTGATGCCAGATCTCTTTTCAGATATTTAACCAAATATAGTTTTATTCTCTACTATTTTTAAATTATTCCCTTAAATGCAAAAAAAATGAATTACTGTGTAAGTTTCTGCCGTTAAACTTACGACGTTCACCGTTAAGACAGACAGTAAAAAATTCGATATAAAAATGAAGTTTCAGAGCACTATGGCTGAGCAGAAGGTTTTCATAAAAAAATGGTATCGGAAAAATAGATTGCAAATGCTATTTTTTTTTCCCTTGAAGGCCTTATATAACTTTGCAGATGTGATTGCGGTAAAAGAAAGGATAAAGCCTTAACCCGTAACATTTCCCATCTAGTGAATAATCGATATTCATTTCTTGTGGAACGGCTTATTGCAATTTAGTTAAGCCGATTGAAAAGAAAGATCAATGTGAATTTGTATTGAAATTCCTTCAGCTCCTCGTGCCCATATCATTTATTGAAATACGGATATATATATATATATATATATATATATATATATATATATATATATATATATATATATATATATATATATATATATATATATATATATATATATATATAATATAATTTGCGATCTTTTAGACAAGCTTCTAAAAATGTTGAGCGCCATATGAAAATGGATCCTCATTGTTTGCATAATTTGTTCTAATCATTTTCAACCTCTCTTGATGAAAAAAGTTACTTTTATCTGCTGCTTTCATAAATTATTTTTCATATTTTTTCTTTAAATATAAATATTTCGGTTTTCTATCTCTGCCGCTCTAAAAAATGTAGCTTTATCGATAATATTGCTAGTCTTACTTAGGACCTGATTACATGTTGATAAAGTCTTAAGTTTGGGAACTAGAGGATTTCTGGTTCGGAACCTGTTTCAACCGAAGAATCGCAGTGTAAGAGGATCATTGCATGTTAAATCCGTGGGGGCTAAATATCCTCTCTTTGGTATGGAGCAAAAAATTGGAAAGACGGATGCCAGTTTAGATCCCATCTTCATCACCCGACAGTGATTCAAAATTTCACAGTCCGTTCCAAAATAGCCCTATTTTTGCTTTAAGAAGGAACATCCATATAATTATACTACATTAGCTAAATTAATAGCTTTATTTCAGCTCTAAACGTTTCATAATTTAAATCAATGCCCTCTAAAAGAGAAGACAAATATGGGAGAAATGCTGTTTAAAATTAATAAGCAAAATTATGGTTTAAAACGTTTTAATCCAGATTTTCAGCTATAAATGAATACAAACCTGTTTGAATTTAGAATTCTGAGAAGTTTCATGGGACGCACAAACATTTTCCCTACATCTTTAAATCCAGAAGGAAGTATCTTCAATCAGTAAATAATTTTAAAATTTTATCAAATATTGCCTAGAGGACTGATTCTCGTAAGAATACAACAATTCTCGTTTACAACACCCAAAAATACCCAAATTAAATAAGACATATTATTAATTCACTTTTTACTTCTGTTTCTCATTATTAAAATTATTTTAAATAAAAAAAAAGAAAATAGTGATGCTTGATTTTCAGTACCTCACCAGATAATATCTTGCATGTATAAAATCTTAAACTGTTTCTTTCTAATGAACAGGGCCCATTTTTTGTTTGTTTTTGCAGTCGAATTTTATCGGATAATTCTCATCCTATAAGATGAATTATTTTAGACAATAGATATCAATGCCTGCTTAATCCTAGCCCATCTTACATTTTCTGTTTTAAGTTACACAAAGCTCGAAATCTCCGACTGGACAAAATATAAAATTTCGAATACCATTTAGGATTTTAAATAAAATATGTGAAAACAACTTAAATTTATAAGTTAAACTTAGCTTGAGGTTTATTTCCATGATAAATAAGTCATAATATCAAAATTTTAGCTATTAACTTACTTTTTACATTATTATTATGCAGCCACTAATAAATTTGTAGTCTCCTCAGTTTAGAACATTATGCATATACTTCTTTTTGAACAGTAATGTAAACATATCATTCACATTACAACATGATCGAATAACATCAATTTTACAGATTTGTATTCAATCGGCAAAACGGTATTGAACCTTCTGTCGAAAATAAGAGCTGCTTTTGTGAAAAAAGACACCCTTTTTTCACAATATGAAGGAGCTAACATTTATTCAATCTCAGTTTTTCATCATAAATGTTGACCGAAACTTCAAAACAGGAAAAAAAACAGAAAAAGGGTTGAAGACTGAAAAAAATACCAGAAAAATCATTGTCAGTACTGATTTTTTTCTACTCAGTACATCCAAAGGATATTATGCTTTTGTATTTTACGATATCTCTCGTCGTAAGAAATACAATTCTGCATATATAGTAATTTTTAAGTTATTAACAATTTCGAGATCTATAAGGGTTTTGCTGAAGCGTTGTCAAATAAACTACAATGCTCACTCAATAAAAAGAAATGTTTGCTTTACTTCGCTGCGCTCAATTGGAACCCAAGAGAAGGAATTCTATTTCAAATTATTGTTATTCCAATGTGCATGTCATCCTGGCTGTAACGTTTTCAACGCGGATTTATTTATCTCTTTTTGAAACTTTTCAAGGATTTGTAAGAAGATATAAAAGTACTTTTTCGAATGTGTTTTCTCGCATTTCAAAGCTGCATTTTGGAGCATTTCCTAGGAAGAAACGGATATTTGGATAAATCTGACTATTGTCTACTTTTAAGATTAATGTACTTATTTTGTAAACTACTAAGAAGTTATTTAATAAATTTATACACATAAAAATAACTAGATAATACGTTTTGAATTGAAATCTCGTTTTTTAGATTCATATTTGCGTATTTCGTTATAACTTTATTTAGTTATACATGTGAACCATCTATTTACTTGAATTTGTCGATGCACCAATCTATTTACCAAAATAATCGTCATGTTTTCTTTATTTGAAAGTGCTTTGCCTAATTTAATTTAATAATTAAATTCTTATTTACATTTCTTACATATGATAAAAACTTATTTACGTTTGTTACATCTTCGATAAGATTAAAATTTGATTATATTACAAGTATTGTAATTTATTGTTACAATGCGTGTAATTTGACCAAGATATAATGATGAATTCTCAGTATCAGTGCATTCTAAGGGCCTGCTGCATATTCCCTTAAGATATAAATTTCTTAAATTGAACAGATAAGTGTGTCGATTGTTTCTATCTGAATGAATTAAAATTTAATACCCGCAGGAGAAATAAATCCTTCCACCTATCATTTTCAGACCCTAAAGCAGAATTGGATAATAGACTTTTCTTCTAATTTCGTACCAAATTCCGTTTGAAGATGCAATCTGTTAATTGCTTTGATGGTATTCTGATTTTGAAGAGATGGAAATTTAGAGCATCTGAGAACTCTGAAACGAGAAGAATACCCTAAACTCATGAAATACAATCCACATTAAAAGCTCCATGTTTGCGCTTGAATTACAGGATTCAATTAGTCCCAATAATCTGCGGTTTCTATGTTGATTGTCTTCTACAAACAGAGCCTGATTGTTGCGTATTTTCTTTGTTATAAAAGTTTACCTCCGAATAAAATTAAGAGCAATTCGCGAGTTCGCAAATTGTACAGACTAACTCTATGGCAAAGGATACCGACGTGCTCTGATTGGTTTAAACCTTGGCATCTTTCTGGCAATGTTTTGCACTCATTATAGTATAGTTATCGCTTATTTGGCTCAGACCTTGCCAAACTGTTTCTGATCTTTGTTGATATTCTTGAATCCATTCCTAAAATATGTGTTACAGAAATGCAAAAAATAAGTATTCAAAAGAAATGTATAAACTATTTATATATTTATAAATCTTAATATTAAGTTAATAACAAATATCAAGATTAATAATTAGATTGTTAATAACTATATGAATGTGAATATCTTAACAAATATAGCACATTTGAAGATAGACATCTAATGGTAATAATTTGAATACGAAATTAATAAATAAATATCTCCTTATTTTATTTTGCATGAATATTCAATAAGAATTATAATGATTTCTATTCCGTTTAATGTCGTCTAAATATCTTAATAAATATAGTATATTTGCATATAAATAATTTATGGTACTGATTTTAACGTGAAAATTTAATTAAAAAATTGGCCGATCATTTCCCATAAAATAAAAGACTAATTTTCATGTCTTATTTTAATAATAGTTCACAGAAAAATTGCTACCTGTGCTAATTCTTTATTTACAAGATCTGAAATATGAAAAATAGGTCTATGTCATCAATCTCAATTTTGTATTTCTCTGGAAGATTTAATTCCTCCATTTTGAAAAATGGCAGGGAAAAAAATTCGTAGAAACCAAACAATGCAACAGGGTTGCCACAGCTACAGCATATAAAGTCTGTGCGAAAGAAATCGACCAATCAGAGCACGTCGGTATCCTTTGCCATAGAGTTAGTCTGTACATTTTGCGAACTCACGAGAAATTCATCTCCTATCCCATCGACTTAAGCATTTTTAATTTCTTAAAGGCTATTAGGCATTTTGTATGAATTTAACATTTCTTACTTTGTTCGCTCTTTTTATTATTTATTATTTGCACCAACAGATCTTCATTTCATAAAGCAGAGATCTCTTATGGAGATCTCTGCTTTAAACTTTTATTCCTCTTTTTTTTATCTCATAATTTTTAAATGTTTAAACATTCATTTTATACCAGTGTGCTAGGTGTATCATTATCTTCTCTTTTTATATATTTGGTAAATGATTTTTTTCCAAGGGTCCAAACCATATACTTGGCTCAATATAGTCAAAGGTCCTTGGTCTTGCGCCAGTAAAGCAACCAGCTGATAATCTACATTTACCAAGTTTATTAAAAAAAGTATCCTTGATTTGTAAATAGTTGTAGTCTTAAATTATGAATAGAGCTTTGATCAGACGCTCATGCTTCTCATTTACTATACTATCATTTGCTCGAAATTAAGCAATTATTGTGTTAATTCATTTGATTACACTATTTCGTATGTTTGAATTATATTTTTCAAAAAATTATAAATGTGTCAGTAGAAAAAAAAAAAATTCAGTAGACATCAGTAGTTATGAAATCGTGATTCATCACTTTTCAATACACATGACGTATGTATTTGCCATTGTTGTTAAAAAATGTTCAAACCATTTATAAGAAGAATTATTTTTGATATTCAGGTCTGCGTAATATACAACCAATAACCTGTATTTAATAATGCATGATTCGAAAGCTCCGATTTACGTAAATACGACATGAAGAACTCCATAAGAGGTATAAAGTAAAGTGCAATAAAAATTAGCATTTTATTTTATTTAACATTTTCTTCATTTATGAATTTATCATAATTTGCAATATTTTCCATTATCTGAAATTACATAATTATATTCGAATCAAATGTATAGCTTTCTCAGTTTAAAAACCTGTCTATATGTTACCTCTAAATCATTTAATCTGCAGATTAACTAGTTAAGCTGAACATTAACTATGGTGATCCATTAAAGTGGTGAAAGTTGTTTCATTTTTCAAATTACCTAGATAATCTGCGAATTTCCGAGTTACTTAGGCCTTCGTTAAAATGAAGATATAAGATCTTTCCTGAAACGACAGCAATGTCTCTGTACGCTTAAATTAAATGTTATTTACATATTTTGTGATATCTAACGAATTAGGTTAATACGATCGAACAATCAATCAGTTGAAAAACTTCAATACAAAGAATCAAAAAGTTAAAAATATAATTTGAATTTAGGAAATTAATATAATGTTATTTATTTTTTGATATTTAAAGAATCACGTTAATACAGTCAAGTAAACAACAAATTAGTTGATAGAATCAATCATCAATCAATTAAAAAACTAAAATACAAAGAATCAAATAGTTTAACATATTATTACTATTAAGGAATTGGAATTGCGAAACATGTGATAAAATTTTGTTTACTTATTAGTGGAATCTAAAGACTGGTGGCATTTTGAATTGCGCAGCAATTGGTTTTTGCAACAAGCACACCTATTTGTGGTACAGTTTGATTGGCAGTCACATTTTTTGAAGCTCTACCAGGTACCAAGGATTTGTTTTATTGCTGTTTGACGTCAGGATATTTCTACAGTAGAAACATCTTTCATTAAAAATTTTTCTTTGAAAAAACTGAATTTAGATCTTGCATATAATTGTTTTAAAATATCCGTTTTAGTACCAAGTGATAAAACCTATTCTCTGTTTTACTAAGAACCACAGCTACAATCGAGTGGGCATTAGTTTTTCTCTGTCTACAGAGATAAACAAACTTTTGAACTTTAACGATACGGAAGCCGATAATATGCACATTATCTAATTAAAATTCGTAAAGCTCTTGATTCCGCACTTTAACGGAACAAATCAATTAATCTGCAGATTATCTAGGTAATCTGCACACTAACGGCTTTCGAGCTTTAATGTTTACATACATACTTCTTAATAGTATTTGAAATCTAGCTGTTTGATTCAGGTATAATAGAAAGTTAGAACATTTGAGTCTTCTACATACCCAGTCTGAAGGCCGTCTCCTTCCATACTGAAAATAAAAGTGATATGTTTCTGAGAAAGGAAGTACATTAACAAAGGAAGAAGTCCTTTTATAACAAGGTCAGGGAACTGACATTTATTCAACCCCATTCTTTTATCATTGTCATCTATTCTGTTGAACGATACCTCCAAAACACCTCCTAAAAACATCCCTTTCTTGGCATTTATTTGCTTTTTTCACCGTTTATCATTAAGACAAAAAAGGCTTCAGTAGGACGGCAAGTTGCACGGTAAATGCTTCATATATATTTTTGAAACTTTTCAATGATTTGTTAGAATATATTAGAATCTTTATAAAAAAGTGATTTCTTGGATATCGAAGCTTTATTCATTTACATTTCTTTTCGAACATTTTAAGGTTTTAATTTTTTACAAATTGTAAAATTGTTGTTACGAATATTAAATTTTTTACGAATGTCTACCTGAATTCTAAAAATGCATTTCTAAGAATGTTTTTAAGAAAGAATATCGTCATGGGGGTATATTTTTATCCTTGTACGATTAATGTAAATACTTTCTAAAGCATTGTCAAATTATTCAAAATAGTTGCATAATAATTTCATAAAACGTTTTGGTGATTTCAAAGATAATTTCTTACTAAGATACCTTTAAACTTTAAAAATTACATAAATAAACTATTGGCTTTAAATCAATAATTGCAAAACTACTCAAAAATTTTAAAGAAAACGTTATACTTTATTTCTTTCCAAAATCATATTTCAGAGCAACTTAAGTAACTTAAATATAATTTTACCTCTGGGGTCAGTACTGAGCCCGTTATTATTTTCACTATATATTGCTGGTATCGAATCAGTACTACTGTAACGTGGGGCTTTTTGCCGATGACATCATCTTGGGGCATTGTGCTTCTAATATGGGGAGAATTGAATCTAACTTCAACTCAGCAATTAGCTGTAGTCATAGAGGAGGTAGAGTCTGATTACTTCTTAATACAAAACAAACATTGCAATACAAAAACATAGTTTCGGTTATTTAAAATTAGTAACTTAAAAATGTAAGTTAAGATTGATTGCTGGATTTTATAGAAGAATCATTGCATTCTGCAGTTAACTTTCCCTCTGCAATAGCTCCCTGGCAGCTTCTCAGGAGGAAACCTCATTGCTCCTTAAGATTCAAATCAGAGTTTTACTCGGTATCCTAATATTTTCCTTAACGAGATATTCCAAAAATTTAGCAGACGATTTTGCTCATTATTTCATTCTAAAAGTGTTAAAATGTAATTTTTGTCTGAAATTCCCTGGTGCTGAAATTTTCCTGATGATCCAGCTACACTCTGTAGAATTGATCAAAAGTGGGGCAAAGAAACCTTTTTCGTATAATATGACTGAACTGTTTGATCAAAACTGTGACTGAATAATGTGACTGAAAATTTCAATCAGAAATCACAAGCTACCTATTCTATTGCTATAAATACAACCCAAAAATATTTGTAAACTCAAACGTTTAACAAAATTCTGTACACAATTCATATGAAAAACTTTCCCTATTTGTGTCTGAAACACTGAATTTCATCAGAGCCATTTTACCATTTGAAATAATCATGCGGTCTCATTAATTTTTTATCTTATGAAAAGCACGTATTTTCACACTGAGAGTTATTTGCGTTGACATTTTAATTATATATCTTTCTTTGTTTTTCATTTAAATATTATTTTCTTTTTTTGAGCGAGGCTGTTGCATTTATTCAAATAAAAGTCCACAGATCACTTTACATATTTATAAAAATTTTATGCATCATATAACTTTACATTATTTATGTATCACAGGATTTTATAAAATCTGTGATTCGATTTGTTACGCCTGTGAATGAAAAACTTATTTTTCAATCAATAAGTTTAAATAACCTGGTTCTAGAACCACCTTCTTCACCGCATTTAAGAGACCGAAAGGGTTCATCGCCATGGATGGTTTCTTCTTCTCTTCAATACCGTTTGTTGAATTCATAATGCATTTTTCTTAACAATCATAAAAATTTGCACCTTCAGTGATCACTTCATCATCAATAAATATTTCAAAATATTAATTTTTTGCTGTTGTGTCTCATAAAAATTGAAAAATATTATCTCCTTGTTTGCTTCCAAAAATTATTCTTATTTTTTTCTATTCTGTGGAATACCTAGTTCTATACAATTACTTCTAACTATTCAATAGGGAAATCAATACTTTAGAATTATAAATTCATTTAATTTATCAGAAAAATATTAGTTCGATAGTAAAACTACTAACTCTTTTCTAACATTTGTATTAGTATGTATTACAAATGTATTAGTTCTTCTAACATTTGTGCAATTAATCTCTTTCAGAATTGCACAAAATAAATGCTCCTGAAATAACTTTTTGTCAGAGATTAAACTTACGGTAGTTACCATTAAATTTCCGGTTTGTATCGCTTTGGGCCTAAAAAAGGCAGTTTCAGGCTATCGCATAGAGGAATAGGATTTCTATGAAAAATGATACCAGTAAAATTAAACTGAAAATCCTTCATTTCTTCCTTTAAAGCTTTGCACAACCCTACAGACTTTGGTAAAGAAAGCACAAAAACCTAAACTGTAAAGTTTCCCTATGTTATAAATAATCGATATTTCTTTTGTGAAAATCGACTTATTGTGGTTAGTTATATCAATTGCAAAGAAAGATCGATGTGGATTAGAATTGAAAGCTTTTCAACATTTCATGCCCGTGTCTCTTATAGAATTCTGTTGATAGAAAGATTTTCTTTGCTATATTTCTAACACTTAGATTCTTTGAAATTTTTAAATATTGTCCAGATAGCTGACCGTAAATGTATGCTTCTCATTTGCCGAAATGTCATTTTCTCAAAATTTAACAAATGTTATATCGTTTGTCCACGTTATGAAAATATAGTGCACTTTAAGATCTTAACTTTATAATTTTACTAACATGAATATTTTTGGGACTTACAGTACTTAACATGTTTGTAATTTGTTTTCCATAAACTGCTAACCGAAACCGTTTTATATATATGGGGTGTTATTTATATACCGTAGTTTTATAAATTCATCAAATCATTCCTTTCATATAGGTTAAATTATTTTAGTTTGAAGCTTTTAATGCTTGTCTTACTTACTTCTGTTTAGCATTTGTCGTTTTCGATAATGCAAAATTCGAAATTTCCATAGAATTTGGGCTTAAATATGAGAATTCCAATTCCATTTTTAATATTAAATGCAGCATGCATACATATTATAAGATTTGATTTCACATAACATTTGTTTCGTTTAAGAAGCTATTGGACTTTTAACAGCTTAGTCGAATGCGACTCCCCTTACGTAAAAAAAATCAATTCTGAAGCGCAGTAGATTTTTTATCGCAGTTTTATAAGACATTTAATCTTATAATTAAGAATATTTAAATCATTAAAAAATTCAGTAAATGAAATATGTGAGAAAACATGTTCCATATAAATTGTCGAAAATAGAATTTGCTTCTGAGCAAAGAATTTAAAAAAATAAGCGACTTATATTAACAAATGTTTTCCCAATTTACTCATAAAGAAAATAACTGGATAATCTTGCAAAATCATAGATATTTATATAGATTTACTGGAACTATTTTATTTTGTTAAAAATTGATAGCACTTTTTAAAAAACATTTTTAGCATATTAAGAAGCACTGAAAAAGTATACATAATAGGGCTTTGATTTTACACGATTCTCTTTATTATGTAGGCCTACCTGAAAATTTCATATTGATACAATGAATCATTATTGTTTAATCTTGCACGAAAGCTCTGAAAATGTAGTATTGAGAAAAATGTTCTTAAAGCAAACGTTTCTGAATGAAAAATTCAACACTCACGTTTTTGACTATATCTTTTAAATTAATAAACATACACACAAGTGCAATCCAAAAACAATTTTCTGAATGTCTGAAAATTTTCAGAACTGGCTGTTAAATGAAATCTTAAAATAATTTCGAAAAATTAAAGGTTTAATGTTTATATAGTCCCTTAAAATATATATATCACAATATGTGAAATTTAAATATTTTTAATTCGTTTTATTTAAATATCCTTTTAGCCTTATATTTACATAATTATTTTAACATTAATTTTTCAACTTTATTTTTGCACCAGTAGCTATGTTTCCATGTAGAATATTCCAAGGGAACCAAAGAAATCTTTTAATTATTCGAAATATCTCAATTAATTTACTTAATAATTAAATATTTTTAATTTCTACTTTTAACTTATATGAATTACTTGCTATCTGGTTACATTCTCCGCATTCTTTTGAATACCATCATAAAAAATAACCATATAAGAAGATATAAGCCGGAATTAAATGGTACTTTAAGTCATTGGAACTTAAGTATCGTCAGTAAATGAAGGGTTAATTAACAGCGTTCTCAGCTTAGATGTTATTTGTAAATTTACACGGAATCAGTTAAGTAAAAATAACATTTTGACTACAAAAAAATACAAAAGAAACATAATACAGTCTTCTTTGTGTCCTATCGGAAAACGTTTGTTTGCCGTCCTGAAAATATAAGGCTGCATCAGCAGGAAAATAATTGACTCCGAAAGAAACCCTTTCTTTACAAGGTCAAAGATCTAACATCTTTTTTTTTCCCCTGTCTTCATTCTTTCATCAGACATATCCATTCAATTGACTAACACGTCTGCAACAGCTCTTGAAAACAACAGAGATGTCATTTTCGGTATCTATTTGCTCCTTCGAGAAAATCCGTCGGCTTTTTTTTTCCCGTCTTTTATAGTGTCTCTTTCAAAGAAATAAGCCTGGAGCTTTATGGAAATTCTTAAATATACGCTGCAGACAATTTCGAAATCTAAGGAGGTATACAGAATTTTTCTCCAACAAACTGCAATTTTCTTACAGACAAAAGAATATTTGGCTGCGCATTGTTTTTTTATCCTAAACGAAAGAATTTTTTTTATTTCGTGATGTATATGCTAGAAATTATTGCTGGAGCAGCACTTATTTATTTATATTTCATTTCAAAATTTTCAAAAATTTATCACATAATTTTACTAACAGTTTGAGTATTTTTTTTTCTTTAGATTTTAAATCTGTACTCATTTTTTCTGGGAAAAAATGCCCATCGAAATAGCATAAATTCTTTCTTGTTTTTCTAAGATTAAAATTTAAGATTTACAAAATAGTTTTTCTTATTTTTACTAATTGGGCATATATATATTTATATATTGATTTAAACTGTTTATTTCTAGCAAAATGTTTCTCTAAAAGCTAAATAAATAAACTAACTTTGGCTATACATAAATAATTTATTATATCTGCAATCGCAACAAGCTATTCAACTGTCAAAATAAACGTACCGTTACGTATATATTTAAAAATTTATTTGTAAATTGATTGCCCTAATGAAATAATACCTAAGCTTTATTTACATTTATTTCAACTCTGTTTTCTCATATATAAAAGATAAAAGAAAAAGTATTTAAATAATAACAAAAAATTCAGTTGCAAGATTTCTAATCTAAGTTTCAGTGCAAGAAAGGCTGAAAAAATTATTTCTAGAAATTTCTATGACGGTCGGTTAATCTGTGCATGAATATGGTACACAAACTTGGAATGAAGTAAACTAATGAAATTTTGTATGTGTTCTTTTCTAGATTTTAAAAATTTGTATTACATTTTCGTCAATGAGTAAAAAGAAAATCATTTCGTGCGCAAATGAAAGCTATATCCATAATCACCAATCAACGGAAAATTGATGGATTTCTACATATTGTCTTACCATCAGACTTGGATATATGACCAGACTTTGAATTAAAACTTTCAAAATTCTGTCAGTCAGTTCCGAAATTAGCTGAAGTACCTAATAGGGTCTTTCGTAACTATTTTTCGCCAATGGTGTCCGATTAATAATACCAAGTGCATTTATTAAGGAGTACGCTAGTAAATTTTGGGCAAGTAATCTCTCTGATTGACTAATAAATGAGACACTTTATTGTAAAGCTCTCGTCAGTGAATTTCTTTTCCCCATTTTTTTCTTACCATAATTCCAATCTTAACGAAATTGAATATGAAAATAATGGAATGTAAAATTTTCTTTTATCCCTTTGGGGAAACGCCTCCTTCCGTCTTCAAACTTGCCTACATAAACGTTTTAATAAAAACTTTTAGGGCCGCGGTGGCCTGGTGGTAAGGTCTCGGCTTCGGAACCGGGAGGTTTCAGTTTCGAGACCCGATTCCACCGAAGAACCGTCGTGTAAGCGGGTCCGATGCACGTTAAACGTCCTGGCCAAAAGTCCTCCCGCTGGTGTGGCGTGGTGTGGAGAGGGGGGTGCCAGCTCAGGTGTCGTCCTCGTCATCTGACAACGGTTCAAAATTACGAGGTCTGTCCCAAAATAGCCCTAGTGTTGCTTGAAAACGGAACATTAACTTTAGAAGTCAAGTTTTAATCTATTTCAATGTTTGAAATAATGCTTATTTAATGAATATCTTGTTTCTAACTCTGGATTACTGATGTGCAGGATATCTTCTAAATACTTTTGAATATCAACTAGTAGACGATTTTTAACCATTTCAGTTAACAAATTCCTCGTCCAAAATGTAACAATCAGCAGATGTATAGCCGAAGCAGAAGATGTTAATAGGCTTAAAACAATAAAACTCGCTTCTGCATATCTCAGAATATTGCAAAATTATTGAAACATTTTAATAAATTTGTTAGTTTGTTAAAATTATTTTACTAAAGGTAACTGATAGGAGAGGGATCGTATACAAATATAAACTTCGTAAATTTTTCAGAAGTACGTTTGTAGACTCAAGATATAATTCTTTAGATAATTTACAACGTTTTTACATCTAAAAGCACATGCTTATCTTTAACGCATTAGAAATTAGTTAATGTTCATGATTAAGATTAGATATTCTGATGTATAAAAAATGTAGTTCCTCCGAGAAGCTTTCTATAGTGAAGAGGTTATTGCCCTGCATCTAGAGCACCAAACTCTCCAATGCACCCGTCTAAGAAACCATTGAAGTGCTTAACAAACACTTCCAGTGGGAATTCTCTATGGATACTTCCTGTCTCCCCAACAAAAGTTATAATTAATCCTCTGTAAATAGAGTACTAATATATTTATTCTAAGCTCTCGCTTAATTACTGATAAGTAGAAAAAAATCCTTCTCAGTATCGTCCGTAGCATCTTTATACTTAATCCATTTTTGCAGTTAATTGAATTATATTGGATTATGAAAATTAATTTTTCTTTATTGAAAGATGTTTTATTTAGTTCAGAGAGTTAGACCTCAGATTCAATTAAGGAATCTCAATTAATAAAATCAGCTGAAAGAGTAATCTAGAAGAAGGGATAAATATTAATCTTTTTCAAAGATTCATGTGTTATCTGGTTATTGCTTTTTATTAAGTAAGCTTTAGTGGTGAGCTTTACTTCATATAATTACCCAAAAGTTGATATTCATTACAAGAATTTTTTATATAATTTTTAAAAGCAACGCAGAAAATCTTGAAAATTATCTTTTTTTGCATATAAACTGATTTTTTTACATTAGACATCTTCTTAGGGTTTGATTTATATTATTTTTGCAAAGGTGAAAGTATAATTTATTATATTAAATAGAAAATAAAAATCCTTTTAAAATTTTATATTATTTAAAATATTTTTCGAGTCATGAAATTTATATTTGTTACTTTTCAAATCTGTTATTTTTTAAATATTGAATATTACATAAAAGAAATGCGCATGCTTATATAACTCAAATACTTGAGACAAAAATTATTTCAAAATAAAAAAAAAAACTAAATCAAGTTGTATTTAATTATAGAATTATAAATTTAAGAATTGTTGGATTTTAATTAACATGTAATAATCATAAATAAAGTATTTTTAAAAATATTAAATGGAAATTTGCATATATGTAAGTAATTTTAAATAATTTCTAGTATTTTTCGTTTATGTCCTAGATGTGAAAGGACAAATTTTTCCACCGATCATTGCATTGTATAATTCGTGCTCTCACCCATGGTTTATACAATGGAATGATCGAATGAATGGAAAAAATAAATGAAAGTAATCCCAATAGTGTCTCTCCTTTTCGGCCAAGAATTGTAAAATTATGTTTTTATATATCCTATTTTCCTTTCAATTCCATCGCCTGTAGAAAATAAGAAGAGAATGGAAATGGGAAAGTTAAACTTTTCTCCTTCTTTTTTTTAAAATTCCTTTAAATCACGTGAAAGAATAACTCATAATTATAAATAATAAAAAAAACTGTTTATTCAAAACTTCTTATAAAGCGTTTTTGTATGAAGGGTCATTAAAAGATGAAATAAACGAATTTTGAATCCAATTTTCTTTCATTTTTTTTTTTTATTCACACATGGTTTGCAAATTTTGAATTTATCATTCAAAATAATTATAAAAGGACTGATGAGGAAGAGAGTATTCAGCATATTATTTAAAGATATATGTTTAGAGATAAGTTGTATCTTCGTTTTTTCCTTCTGAATAGCATTTATAATTTACAGAGCTGTCAAACATACTATAAAGTCAACATTATTTTACCAAAATGAGTGCATCAAATTTCCCGAAACATTTTATACATGCACATGTCTTGTCTAGGTAAAGTTCATCTGCTCTCATTTTACTCTAATATACGAGTTTTATATGTTGTACATTTAATGCATTATGTCAAAAGTATTATGATATTTAATGTATTATGTCATAATAATTGTGTGACTTTTGACATAATACATTGTGATGTTACAGTGTCGAGATTTTTTCTCCTTCCTGACCCCAGAAGGCAGCGCATTCCCATTGTCTTGAAAGTTATGCAGAAAAGATTTCTTGTTTGCTTGGCAATCAAGAAAAGTACACGTTCACGTGGAGTGTCAGCGATGAGTAGCTCGTGAAGAAAAGCAGAGCAAATTTATTTTAACAATTACGCGGAAACCCATATAGTTTCTTGTGAAATGAGTAGTTTATGAAGAAAATAATTTTTATTATCTTTAAAAAATATTCGTAACCGTTATATGGAATTGATTATCGGAAATGGTTTAAAAATTAGGTCTGGGTCGATATGAATAAAAGGATGATTATTCAAGAAAACTGTTTCCTGATTCTTCTTGTGTGAATCTTCTATTTTCTGCAAACAGGAACACAGCTCATGAACAGTGCAGAAATACTTCGTTAAGGAAATGTTCCCTATATTCGACAAACAGCGATGAAGTGTAAAATATGTTAGAAACTGTTAAATATGTTAAATTTAAATTAGATTTTAGGATATCATTACATATTATACATATGTTGCATATCAACAGAAATTATATCTGTTGATTAAACTTTAAATGATATATCTGAATATATTTGTTAATTGCACATTAAAAATTAGGTTTTACAATTTCCGTATTATATTATAAAAGCCTTCAACGGAAGGTAAGGCAGATAATTCTCTGACAAGAAATAGCTTCAATGAATATAGGTTACTACTTGCAATGCTCACTAATATTTATGAAATAAAATACATCACTAAAAAAAATCTTTTTCAAAACTGCTTAATTGACAAATAAAATATTTTCAATGCTCAGCTCTTCTTATGCCTTCCCATTCTTCTGGACCTGTGATCTCGGATGAGCGGGACACGTTTCTTCTAGAAAAAAATTCGAAAGATATCTTACCTGGATTCAAGATTTTATTCGTGAGGCACTCTACACATAACGCCCCAGTAACAAAGAATCTGCTAAGACAGATTCCATCCTCTTGACAGCATAAATATTGGCTGAGAGCAGAGAAGGGTCTGCTCCAATAAGACAACGACTGGGTGTGCTCGAGTGGAATTCTAGAGAGGATTATCTGGCGAAAAAACGTTCCCCAGGAGGCAGTTGTTTAAGAGGAAAATAATGTTGGTGTCACTGCATTGTTGAATCAATTCTAAAAAGGAGGAGGAAATCTGATATTTCTTTTGAATAGCTATGTTGTTATTGAAGCTTAAAATATGTTGTGGAACAGTATTGATTTTGTTAGATGACGATTGACATAATCGTTTCTGCCCTTTTTATCAATAAGTTTATAATTTAATTAATTAAAGCTGAAAAGTTAATTAACTTTTTGTGGAACATTCAACCAATAAATAATGTTGGTGCTATAGCAAAGGGAAATAATTTGATATTTCCGGTTGAATTTCCTTAGTTTATGTTAATGAATTCACACAATTTTGATAAGCAGTGATTTCAGTATATTTTCTTCTTTTATTTCTGAAATAATAATTGGTAAATTGTTGAAACCAGTGCAATTAAATAAAAGAATTTGTGATAATGAAGTAGTTAATTAATTAAAGACTGAAGTGTTGATGTCCCTGCTCTGAAAAATATATCAAACTGTCTCTATTAAATAAAAATAGAATTGTGGTGGCGAGAAAATTTTCTTGTGATCGTTGGGACGACATCACTTTCGTTTCATCAGCAATTCTTTTTCATTGGGCGTCAATGTGGTGGAATGTAGGTTATTATGATCCGTGCAGGAAGCAACAGGACGAATGTTTGTAGGAACATTTCTTTTAATAATCACATTCACACACTGAACAAGCACAAACACAAAACATTCACGCGCGCGGCTTCACAGTTCAGCGTCACATCTCATTCTAATTACAATCGCAATGCACTATGGGATGCCCTAAACAGGCATCGCCATCTAGTATCCAAAAGAGAAGATAAGAGTAGTGCAACTGCTAAATCCTCCCCCTCTTGCTCCGACGACGTCCCGGCAAGGAGACAGAATTTGAATTGTAATGCAACTGCTACTGAATTCATTTTTTACGCTATGCTATTAATGGTATCCATCTGAGCACAGAGGATTTTATTTCATGAATACTTTATAAATATTGTGCTTATTAAAATCAAACACCCGTTTTGAAGCAAAGCACCATAAAGTAAAAGGAAAATGTAAATTTTAGATTTTTTAAAAGTAATATAAATTTTGTGAAGCAGTAATATAATTGGCTTATCCTTAAGATTAGATTATATTATTTTTAACCACTTAATATTCCGAAGAATGCCAGCATAGCCGTTATTTGAAGTACAATTCTAATTTAAATTGAGAAAAGTTAAATTATATTGGATATCTGTTAGATGAGTAATAAAATCATGACATATTTCAAATCCGACACCTCTATCATTCAGTCAACTGCTGGCACTATCCAATTATGCTTTAACGAAAAAAAATAATTGTGATTTCTAATTCATGGTACATGTTTCTCTAAAGACTTAATTTAAGCAATCATAGTTACGAAAGTATCAGAGGAAAATTAATAAATTGAATTTCATCCTAATAACAAAATAATATTGAAAAACAAAAATAATTATAGTAAAAATAAATAGGGAAAGCTAGAAAAAATAATACAGATAATGTATAATAAGGAATAAATAAATTAGTTACAGAGCTGAACTACAGAATCGGGTACTCATAATGAAACCGTAAAATGTAACAAATAATAACAATGACTATCAGTAAATAACATATGAATCATAAATAATAATCCCTTTCAAAAAAGACAGTAACCTATTGTAAGTTTCTTACAAAAATCAGTGCTCATATTTTTCACCAGATTTCTTGGTACAGCCATGAAAAAAAATCATACAGCTGTCAATTATTGTATTTTCGCTTATTCTACATAGGAACACAAGATATATAATATATCTAAGTATCTAACGTGATCAAAATCAGAATTTTAAAAAAAAAGACAAATTTGTTTCTGTTCTCAATTTGCATGCTCATACTTAAATCTAAAATATTCTTAGAATCTACCTTTCGGAAAAAAATCAATGTTTTATGTTATAAAACAAAATATCTCACAGTTCCAGAAATTTTGTTATATTTTACATACATTCCTTGCAAACAGTTTTCCAAAAAATAAAAAAATTGTGGAATGGTTCTCGCTTTCCATATGGCTTAGCTTCAAGTCGAGGATTAAATTTATTAATAAATGCAAGCTCTGATTTAACTCTGTTTTCTTGAAACACCAGATAGAATAAGTAAGTGGATACAAAAATGCGGAGCTGACGTAGAATTGCTGCCATCCCCCCAAAAAAAGAAACTTTTCTTGGCAAAATCTTGATTAAATTAAATAAACTAAAAAGTGTCAAATTCTATTTACATACTGAACCGGTGGCAGCAAATCGACCAAGGCTTTGAAAGAAAGTAAAGAGATTTTTTTCTTCTTATTTCTGATTGAAGTTTCACATTTCGCAGTTTTCTGTTTCCTGCATTCATAAAAATATGAGACCAGCATATAAAGTGAAAAAGGATCGAAAACAACGTAGGAAACAAAGTTCTCTTTTTATTGCAAGATTTCGGATGTGAAATATGTCAAGAATTTTTGTACAAAGATTTTCTCTGAAAACTACCTTTTTTTTTAGCAACTATAAAAAGACGAAAGAGATAAAATCACTAAAATATGCAAAAATATTTCAGGTATTTTTATATATTATATTCATCTTCTGTGCATTTTTAATAATGCCATGTATTATTGGTCATAATTTCTTATAAAGTTTGAAATTAATTATATATGTTTTTATTACAAAAATTTCCTTTTCGCTTAATATATACTTCTTTAAGCTAAAAAATTTTAAAACATGAGATTACACCGACAAAAATGAATTAATTTTCAAATAAATAATAAAAAGCTCTTTAAGTTGCTACCAAAAGGATATTAATGTAATTAATCCAAACAAAAATTATGCAAAATACATAATATCATATAGTGCATATGTTTCAACAGATTGTAGTATACAAATTAGTAAAGTTACTGTCAGCGCACTTCAATAAATAAATGGAATATATTTGTCGAAATATAGGCCATTTATTATTTATTATAGGCCATTACTGGTTTCTAATGATCTTTCAAGATAACCATTTTATTAAATATAAACATTTAACTTTATTTATCTGAAAAATTTTATTTGCGTGTTACCAGACAGATAGAAAGTTACAGTTAACCAGTAGTTACTTACTTGCAATTTAATTTCTTACTAATGTTATAAAAAAATTCGAGCTTCTGTTATAATTGCGCGACTGAAATGCGAAATTAATAATCAAACTGCAATCTTCTAAAAAATGCATTATTAATTTGAAGATCACATATTAATGATTTCATTTTGAGCAGTCCCTTAAAGAGAATTGGAACATTGAAAATAACTAAAATTATTGAAATTAGAATTGCAAATAGGTTTGACAGTCCAAACCGATATAATCAGAAAGGAAGGAATTCTGCTTAAAATCACTCCAAAATTTACTTGAAAAAACTCATTAATTACAATATTTAACAAACAGAATATATATATATTAAAAACTGTATAACTTGTGATATCAAAAACTGAAACATACAATTTTTTTTTTCATTATAAATAGTCTCTCAAAATCATTTAATTGGTCAAAAAATAATTAATACTCTGAGGGCGATTTTTTTAAAACTCTAATTATAAAAATTAAGCTGGATTTTCAATTTTTGCTCTGCAGTTACGAAAATACATAATTGCATTAAACTAATTATCCCAATTTTCGCTTCCAAATTGTGATATTTTTTTAAATCATAATTTTCAACAGTAATATTTATTTATGAAATGAAATTCAACTTATTTCCAGCGTTTTCCCCTTGAAATATTTATTCATATGATCTTCTACCATTGTTGATTAGCAAAAGATAACCAGCGAGAATGGTCTCATTGATACTTTCACCAAACTCTCCCATTTAGATATTATCTCTCTCCTCATAAAATTATATACCTTTGATGAGTCCCTTGCACTGTATTAGCGAATTATAGTTACGAAATGTAAATCTTTGACCAGAATCTACTAGATCTAGCATGTGAAAATGTATTTTAAATGCGTTCAAAATGAAACCAAAATTTAAAACGGTGCTACAGTTGTAATCACAAAATAAAATACCGAATTTCATCGATTTTTATCTGTGAGTTATTGCGTTTTCATGCGTGCGAAAGTACAGACCGTACAATAGATGGTTGGCCGTACAATAAACAGCCAACCATTTGGCAAATTTGTTGCAAAATTTGATGAGTATCGATATTTTAGATTCTAAACATAAGCACCAAGTTTTATATGCCAGCTCTCTTTTTATTTGTTATTATACAATTATCTTGTAATCGAGGCTACGGTGGCCTGGTGGTAAGGTCTCAGCTTGTGAGCCGTAGGATTTCAGGTTCGAGACCCGATTGCATGTTAAATCCGTCAAACCAAACGTCCTCCCGCTGGTGTGGTGTGGAGAGAGGGGTGCCAGCTCAGGTGTCGTCCTCGTCATCTGATCGCGGTTCAAAATTACGAGGTCCGTCCCAAAATAGCCCTATACTACGGGACTTTAAAATAACTAAACTAAACTCTTGTAATCGAACAGATAGACAGACACACTTTCTGTGAATTGATTTCATTTTAACTTGGGTAGAAATCTACGCGCTTGATCTTGATAGAAAAGTTTTGAGAATTTTACTTCCTATCGCAATTTGATGCTTAAAAATACTTAGAGTGTGTTTTTAGAGAGTATCAAAAATTATACTCTGTTACATGCAATATGAATATATTTTAATAATAAAAGTAAAATCAGATATAATATTTGAAAACAATCTGACTTCTTAGCTTAATGTATTTAATCGAATCAATTGGTTTTCACTCTTTCCGTTGAAGCAAAAATTATTAAACCAATTTCAATTTTGACGCAACTCCCTAAATTGTGCTTCGTGAAACCTCCAAAAAATATAGTTTGAATTAATACAATTAGCAAGAGTTCCCTAATAAGCGCAGGTTATATGATCTGCCATTGATAAAAGTAACTTCATTGCCGAGTACCCGATTACAAAACTTTTCACAGACGGAAAGAAATAAGAGAGCCCATCAATACTAAGATCTGAATAGTCTCCTGTCAGCGTAGAACCAAGTTGTTCACAAACCTGTTTATCTCCTCGGCTAGGATTGGTGGTAGACAAGAAATAAAGCAAACTATGCGTCTTCCCATGAGTATTCTGATTGGATGCTCTAACACTGCTGCTCAGTAACATTGAAAAAATATTAGAAAAAGATTATTTTTATCTTCTGATCAGGCTACTAAGACAGGACGGTGTATGTGAAAGACATTAAGAAAATATCTGAATTGAGATTATTTTTCGGAAGAGAAGTCACTTGTAGAACAAGATTTTTTAAAGAGGACTGAAGGTAAACTAAATGACATCGTTGCAAAGAACATTAGTAGAGAAAATTTTTAATAGATACTGATAAAAAAAATTAAAACATTATATAAGGTTTTTAATAATTCTCAATTTATAGAGCCATTTGATATTCAATATGTAGAAGCCGCATATTCCAAATATAGAAACAATAGAAGAAAATAATGCATGACATACTCTTATATAATGCTTGTGGGGATTTTATTAAAAAAAATTTTAATGAAATATTTTGATTAATTAATGTTCCTTTGTATAGGTATATATACTGAACTTTATTTTGGCTTTGCAATTGTAGCCTATATTTATAGACTGATTGAAAGAATCTAACTGTATGTAGTATTTTTAAATGATATAAAATAAAATAATTTGCATATAAGATAATGATACTATCGCAAGCTAAGACCGGCATTTAAAATTATAGATATTTAAGTCCCATTTTCTAGTCTATTGATTTGTGAATTCCCCATATTAGTATTAAAAAACAATTTACTCATCATTCCACAAATACTATTTTAAATGCACAGATCAAATGCATATCTGATTAAAAAGACTTAAAGCGAAAAAAAAAAATTTTACACTTACTATTTGCAAAAATATCTACCGGGATGAGTATTGAGCAACTAAAACTATAGGAATCGTTCGATACTTAAAAAAAGTCGTAGATTTTATATATGGCGTATGTTCAAATTATTGATGCTATGTCCATAAATCACTTTACATGTAAATTGCAAACATACATAAAATTCAGGAAATATTTATATGCTAGAACAAATGGCGTCTTTTGAATGGAAACTTTTATTTAAAGATACAGTGCACTCCCGCGTATCCTGCTCATGGCTATCCGGCTTAGATTTTATTAATTGTAATAGAATTAGGAAGGATAGCCTTTGCATTGGAATCAGTGGAAGCGGACGTCTGCTACGATCTTCCTATGAGTCACGAGCAAAATAAAAGTTCTGTCAGGAAAGAAGCAGCTTTCTTCTCGTTCATTGTTTCGTCAGTTTTACCTTAATTGTTGCCGCTGTTCCTGATAATAACTGCACAGTACGTACAGGTTTCATAAATTGATTTTGGGATATGTTTAATATTTTTTTAAGTGTGCCACAGTGAAGATTTGAAATTGGGTGATAAACGATAAAAAGTTGTTGTGACTGTGGATGAGAAATTATGCGCTATACAGTGACTAGATTCTTACAGCTTCAGAGTTAAGAGTTGAAAAAGTACAGTGGAAGACTGGAAAAAAAATCGATGAGAGATTGAAAAGAGGTTTGTAGCACGAGTTAGTGGAGGTGAAATAAAAGTAAGAAAGACCATGCTGAAAGGATATCGTAAACATAAAGTAGTTTGTAAGCTTTCTTTTTGTAGCATGATCATTTAAGAAGTGAGAAAATATTATAACAGTAAGTTCTGATATAAAAACATTGACTTGTGGTATTGGTGGGCAAAGAAATGAGTTCATATAATTTCGGCCTAGCCGCCGTTTTTGTTATCCGACCTGCCCTTACGCCACATTAGGTCGGATAGTCGAGAGTGTACTGTATTTCAAAAACTGTTATATATAAAACATAAAACATGTTTTAAGAAACTGAAAATTTTGATTGAACTTCTTTATTATTATATAAGATCTGTAATAAACCGGAAAATTACAAAGAAATGTAGCATTTATAATAAGTGATTTTCCAAAGATTACATAAGTTTGAGGATTATCTTACCACTTTGAAGGACGTAGTGTTCATTACTAACAACGCCTGATCTCAATTTTAATAGAATCACTAGATTTTTTTAAACCTTTAATGAAAATATTTCTATATCAAAAATCAGAAAATGTCTTGCATGGCATTTGTATACATTAGTTACGAAGCTACGTGAAAGTAAAAAAAAAACAAAAGCAAAAAAAAAAAAAAAAAAAAGTGTTATCACAAAAAAAAAATCGATGGAAGAAAAATTCCATTGATTATTTTTTTAGTTTTAAATCCTTAGATTCTTTATTTCTAAAAGAAATAATTTATCTAAGTATTTTCTCCATTTGGTCACGCATATTTCATTCCATTCCACGTATCCTTCTTCAAAGCCATTTCAGAAGACAGCACTCATTTAATCATTTCTAAATAAGATACATTTTGATAAAAATATAACCTAAAAAGATTGATACAAAATTAAAAAAGAATAAAAAAAATATGTATAATGCATCATTCTAGCAATTATGAAAATGGCATCAAAGATTCGGAACCCCATGTTTAGAAAATTCTAAGCAATACAGGAAATAGCTCCATTTGCTCGAATGGATCTCGTTCTGAATTTAATGAAGCCTTTGCTTCGCAGAATCATTTATTTTCTCTCGTTATTTGTATCTCTTCGTTTCCTTGAGGAAATAAATTTAAATAAGTAAACACTGAAGCATTAGGACTTTAAAAGGCATTCTAAATTTTTCATTCATTCTAACTGTTCTTGAATGACAATTTTTTATTCTTATTTCTAAACACAATTTCGAATGCTTTTAGAAAGATTTATGTAGGAGCTTTTTAAGATTTCAGAATTCATGAAAGATAATGATATACTTATTGGTTAAATTTAATGAATACAACATATATATAAATGTGCCTTGAAGTTATATATTTTTTAAATAGATATCAAGGAAAAAGGCAGAAAATAATGTGCTTTTTTAGCATTACATATCTCATCAAAGGGTAAATGTACTAAAATCAGAGACAATTGATATGTTCATTCCTTAATTTTCCCATATACTAACATAACACAATGTAGAAAACTGAAAATATATTTTAAATATTTTCGAATTTGTAACAAATTTGCAACTTTATGACAAGACAACATAGTAAATTTCATTTGTCTAAGTCATTGTTTAGTTTTGTTATATTTGTAGCAAAAACTCTTTCTCTTGGCGCATTTCATCCGTGATTTGGCGCAGCATAATCAAAACCATGGCTCCTGAGCCAGAAAAATCCAACAAATCCTTGGCACATGTCATGTAAAATATGATAGTAATTTTGGTGTAATGGCTGCCTACAAAAATTTAAGCTTCTAAATTGTTGCAGTTTTGAAATGTCTTGTTCACAGAAATACAGCCTTATTTCCCATGAGAACCAAATATGACATGGAGATTCATAGAAAAAGTTTTGAGAGACTGCAGCAATTTCATTAACCTTAAACCTCAATAAATGAAATATCGCAAATCACACAAAATGATTACTCCAACCTTCCGGAAAGAACACGGAAAAACTTGAATGACCAGACCGCCGCGACTGCAACACTGATGGGAATTGTAGTTGAATCCTAAGGGCCATCACCGGCCACGGTACAACCCTTCCTTAAGGAAACGCGTTCCGTCATCGTTGGGAGGGGCCAGATCCCCCCCCTTCTCTTTCGTGTAAGTACACAAGGGTGGAGAGAACCAACCATCATACCGGAAGCTTCTCATCCTCAATTAAGAGGTGCTTCCCCGTGAGACTGAGCTAAAGTAAAAATGAATTAATTTGAACTTCAGTGTTGCAAGACAAATACTGTTGTTTTTCATATAATATAGTTAAATAAAGAAATTGGCATCACAGCAAACAGTAATGCAATCTTCAAATAAATATTAGATAAAATGGTTTAAAATTGACCTCAAATGGATATTATCGTATTCATTTTGTTATTAAGGTCTTCAGTGTTTTTAAAAAGAATTTGTTAATTGCAAAAAGAATTTTGATTGAAATTAATATATATATATATATATATATATATATATATATATATATATATATATATATATATATATATATATAATATTAAATTTTTATTCGAGTTCATATTGTTCACTAACAGTTAAAGGTGGAAATATTTTTGCTGTTTGTTTGTAACTTCTACTTTATTATTTGGCTTTCAAATAATTTTCCGAGTGATATACCTCCATAAATTACAGTTGCATATTTTATAAATTTTTCTCAATTTGTGAGAAGTTGAAAGTCATGGGATTTTATTGACTTTCTTTTTAATTATTTAGATTTTTAATGAGAAATAAGTACAAAAACTCTTTTGTTTGTTTTTTCCTTGAACAAATGCAATTTTGGGATGGTCTCTAAAAAATAAATCTTAAGTCGCAAGAATAACACGTGCTACATATTTATCGTACTTTCTGAGTATCCATTGGTTTCTAAAGACAAAAATAAGCTGACTAAATAAAAATATTCTAGGATAAAATTATATTTACATGAAGGATAATATAAAATTATATTACATGAAGATCTTGATAATAAAGGCTGAAAATTCGTTAAAATGAGAATAAATAAATTGCGGATTAGTAAACTAATTAATCTAGCCCACATAATTTGTCTCCTTGATCATTCGTCCAATAATAGAAACATATTTTGAAAAATAAAATTATCAGCTTTTTCATGAATTAACAAATATTTCGCTTCTTTTCTGTATAATGAGTGAATAAAGACTCTAATATCTTAAATATCTTATATATTATACTATTTTAACATCCCGGCGTCCTGGGGTAGGGGAGGTATAGGGGTATAAGGGTAGCGCGTCTTCCCCGTATCTGGGCTTCCCAGGTTCGGGTATGTTTGTTCTTCTGTGTTCTATGTGTGAGGAGTGTGAATGTGCCTCCCCCTTATAAAAAGGGTTTGTGCAAGCGAATGTGACGCATGAAGTAGCTAAGTCATACTCTCGGTCCTAGTTGGAGCTATTGAAAAAAACAAGAGACGCTCACTCGGCTTAAATCGCTGACAGATAACTATCAGCGGGCTTATAAAGTGCCATAAGTCACAACAACAACAACACTATTTTTATATGCTATGTTTTGTACAATGGCATAAAATCTATTTGCGATAGGTATATATCGTGCTTGATGGGGAAAAAAGTCGTTGAAAACTCTCTTCCAGCCGGACCGTTGAACTTAAGATTATCAAATTTGACACTTAGTTATTTCTTAAATCTTAAACACTTAATAAAAAATATTTTAAAACCTATTTTAGATATATAATTAACAAATTAATTAAAACTTTAACTTTTTTCTCATCAACAATTTCAAAGTATGTAATTACAAAACCTTCACACTTACGCCGCTGTAAAATTCAAACAAATTTTCTTTGATATGATTTCACTTATTGTACATTTTTCTCGAATTTAAATATATGTTTAAAATAATTTTAATTGTGTTTTGTAAAATTTCATTGTTTTATTTATTGTATTTATATGCAAGTGCGTTGCGACGATATTAAATACATTTTTTTTTCGTATGTCTTATCGCTGGAAGCCATTTCAAAATAAAATGATAGACAGGAATATTGTCATAAGAAGAGTTTTGTTTTTAATTTTTAAACAAGAACCTCATAATAGCAATAAAATTAAAGTGTGATTTCTTACATAAACCAGCGAGAATGGTCCACACGTAACTTTCTTGCATACTTTATTTCCTTCCCCTTTGTATAAAATTATTTACCTTGGGTTAAGCCGCAAATAAGTTGCATAGTATTAGTGCAAGAATGAAATGTAGATGCTTGGCGTGAATCTAACCATTTTATAGAACCTGTCCTGCGGATATGTATTTTGAATGTTTTTTTACCTATTGAGTGGAGTCAATATTTGCCGCGGAACTACGATAATAGTCACAAGATAACATATCGAATTTCTTTGATTTAAATTATTCAGTTTACATGAATGTGAAAATACAGACCAACGAACGGACAACTCTTTGGCAAATTGGGCTCAAAATTTTATAACAATCTATATATCAGACACTAAACTTACTAAATTTTATCTATTAACTCTTTGCATTTTGATGTTATCAAAATATCTTGTAATCGAACAGACATACAGATAGACTTTCTGTGAATGAATTTCATTCAAATCTTGCCTGAAACCTGCAATTCTGGTCTTTAGTCATATACCACATTTCATCCATCTAGCTCAAAACGTTTTTAAGATCAAAACATTTTTAATCGAGTTCGCAGATAGATAAACTGAAGGGTAAAGATGATCCTGAAATGTTTTTTTTTTTTTTTTCGAATGGGGGGAGGTCTGTAACATGAAGATTCGTCAAAATCTCGATTATAACACTTTTGATGATTACTAAACTACCTCTGTACTACGTACACGAGATAGTAAAAACATAAAATGATAATGTTGCTTGAAATAAAATAAAATAATTTATTGACTTCAAATAAAATTAAGATAAATCGAGACATATTATTTTATATCGTTTTTTATCAACAAAAAAAATATCAAACTTTTTAAAATGGAATGAATACCGAATGCTATGTGAACATTGAAAATAGCATTCTCGTTTCAGTATGACTTTTCTCTGAAGGTGGCTAACATCATCGTTTCTTATCGAAATTACATCTTTTGCACAAGTATAACGCTACGTTAAAACTACAAAAAAAATTGACATCTACAGCTTAGTGAATCAGTTTACGAATGCCATAAAAGATTAATAAAGATTTAACGATTATTCAATGTTTCATAAAATATAGTTGGAAATCTCAAAGAATTTTTAGAGAATCTAGCCAGTTCAACGTATTGCTTTCGTTTAATGGTGCGTATAAAGAATTTCTATAAAAAATAATTATTGTTTTTATTGAATCCAAAATACATATAAATCCGTAAGGGAATATTTATTTTCTTCTTTTAATATTTTATTTTAAAGTGTAAATATGTACTTTGTATTTTAGAGCAGCTGGTGCTTTACAGGACTAATGTCTGATCTAGAGCTTTCAAATTTAGTAGTATTTTCGAGAATAAAAAAAATGCATCTTGAATAATTTGTATAAAATTTCTATTTTAAATTTAGTGAACTGGAATTTTAACTAGGTTTTGTTGGTTTTCCGTAATAAATGCGAAAAATATTTTTGGGAAAGAAAAAAAACATTTTCTTTTTAATTCAAAGTTTAAAAGATTTCCTCTTAAGCTATACCAATTCAATTAACATTCAATTTTTTTCTTCAATTTTGCCAGTTTCTTTAAAATAACTTTTCTCGTAATTTTCAAAAATGGATTTTGTTGTTGCAAAGAGATCAATCCATAGTCATTATTTTAAAAATAATCGCTTGTATCTTTTTCCATTATTGAAATTTTAGATATAAAGATTTGCTGATTATCTGCAGAGTTCATATGAGGAATCGGAAGGTGAAATTGCATTACTGCAAAAGACAACGTGCAATTAAAAGATAATTAAATTCTACAATTAAGCTTCTAATGTCATTGTGATATATCATTGGATTTGAAATCATTAGGAAGGTTCATGTATACATTAAAAGATAACAGGTGTAAAGTATTAAAACAGCTAATCAGCTTTAATATATTCCTCTCAATTTTATTATTTAATGTAATTAATTTATGGAGGAAATCGTGAACATCAAATTATGCAAAAAAGATTTAACTCAGTTAATTCTCATTTGTATGAAAATCTGAGGGTCCGCGTCCTCCATCATAATTATACATTCTCTTATTTCCTGTTGTCACATTATTTCCGTATTCCTCATGTAATCATTACACGAACGCACAATATAAATAAAATTTAAAGGAAATAAATGTACTTTAATAATATATTTCATTTTAATATTATATATTTCTTTTATGAAGTATATAGGACTATAAAAATATTAACTCAATATAATTAATTAAAGGGAAAAATCTCAATATCCCATTTCCTTCGAAGCTCAAATGCGATAGCAAATATTTCTTTCTCATTTTTGTATGTATTTTTCAAATTTATATTTATTTTATGCATTTTTTTTTATTTTATATATTTTTTGCCACCGTTGTATTGTAGTTACCCCAAAATAATTCTTTTTGAATATATTATTGCAAATCGTACATAAAATTAATCGCATCGTATATATTATTGCATCTTATTCATTTGATGATATCATCTATATAGACATTATCTTATACATTTTTTCTCTGATTTTATCTACAAAATTTTGTTTGCGGTACAATTTTATATAGCAATTTTTGTCATCTAAATATTTGTAACCTCTTTCGGTGTTTATCGTTGCTTCGAAGTAACTTCCTATATAAGATTATAAGATGCACAACGCCCTCTGGAGGGAAAGAGGAAACTCAAATAAAGGAATGCAAACATATCGTATGTATCGCAAATATATCGTATATAAATTAAGATCTTTGTTTCTCTGGATAGTATAGAAATGACAATGTTGCCTATTCAACGGGCCCATCGCTGATGACGGCTCCACTGACCTCTTAGAGATCGATGCATGTGTCAAACGTAATGTGGTTTCTATAGTTTAAAAACTCTATTATAAATCCCCGATAATGAAGTTGGGCATTTGCTGCTCGTAATAAAGCCATATCGGAACAAATAGCAGTTTTACTCTTTTTGAGACTATTGTCCCCTTATTTCAGCTTCGAACCCTATATTCAGTATGACTAGGCAGGAAGAGTTTTCCTCTTCGGAGGGTATATTTTTTCAACAAGGTACCTCGTGTTTGAGATTAAAATGCTATCCAACTACTATACAAGTTTTCGCTTACCTTGGATATGCCATATGGCGTATGCATAAAGGTAAATAAGGGTATTGTTACGAATCCGTGATGCGGCTTCCCAGCATAGTCGGTCCCATAGGAGATCCCAGAACACTTGGCGACTTGGCGGCGAATTCAGCGACTTTGGAGGCCAAAATAGATTATACCCGAAACATCGAGAATTTTCCCGATACGTCCAGTAGGAACCGAGATACGCCTCGAACGTTCCTGATTGGTTGAGAGGCTTCTAGCCCCGCCTCCTGAGACCTATAAAAGGAGAAGCCTGCAGCTGCCGAGTAGTCGCGAACCAGTGGAGTCGACGGTGAAGAACTGGTCTTCCAAGGCTAAGCGGAGCAGCGACGGAGTCAAGCTAGTGCTGAACTAAGCTGTGCGCTACTGTCTGCAGTAGAGAGTCTTGTATGCTGCACGTCTCGGCTGAAGATAATCGTCTTCTATGCTGTATATAGTTGTCGTCTTTGTGCTGTCCTGTGTGTCTTCGTGTAAATAAACGTAGTTGTTTTGTTTTCTACTGCCGCCTGCTGATTGAGCGTTCTCCACACCATATAACTCCCACTATCCAAACGAACCCTACTAAATTTCGTAACAGTATTATTACCAATAACAGAGTGTATCTTTTTATGAATTTTCTGTTCATGGGATACTCAGAATGTGGGTAGGGTTCACGAGGGGGTCAGTTCATATTATTTGTGGTTATTTGGTCATTTAGATTTTTCGTTTGCTATGGCTAGGCGGAGATATTCTTTGTGATTATATGACACAAAGAACCAGTAAATTGTTATTAATCTTGAAGCATTTTTAAACCAAAGAATGTGGTCTCCACGATAATTTCTCGCGTACTATACTATTAAGGTCCTAGATCCCTTCCTTCGTATAGCGGTTTTGACCTTAATAATAGACGCTAATTCCTTGAAATGTACGAGTGAAGAACAGTTGCGTAATATAGCTCTTTAGCTGGAATATAATATTTTTACTGAACATTATATTCTTGAACACCGGAATATCGCACATCTTTTCGCTGACTGAATGAAACTAAAATTTGACAGTGAACTGCAGATGTAGTCACAACATGCCGAATTTCATTGATTTAAGTCATTTTGTTTATGAATTAATACAGTTACATACATGTAAAGATACACACCAACAAACGATCAGCCCTACGACAGATTTAGTTCGAAATTTGTTAAAAGTCTATATATTTTAGATGCTAAATCTTTCTGCCAAATTTTATCAGCCTTGCTTTTTGCGTTTTAGATTTATCGAATTTGTTTGTTATCAACAGACACATAGAATTCCTATGCGTTCAAAAGTGGAAATTGAGCTACAAATTTGATTTTAAATCCATAAATCATATTTAATTCGTGTAGCTCAAAATATTTTTAAGTTATCATATTCAAAGACATACCAACTGATTGACTGATAAACAGAAAGATATAATATAAAAAAATTGTTTTTTGGACTTGAGAGTATCTGAAATATGGATATTTGTCAAAATCTCTAGTTCGAAAATTTGACGATTAATATTTCCTTTAAATAGCGTATAAAAGAAAGTACAAGTACAAAACATGAATCTCAAGTCTTGTTGGCGCATACCGACAAATCACCGAGATATATAAAGTCCATCAAGATTATGAATTAACAGAAATGACAGATTTCTAATAACTTTTATTGTGTCTTTCATTTAAAATTTCAAAGGCAGATTTTACATACCATTATTTAACTTGATTTGTTTCATGCTTGTTAAGATGGAATTTAGTTGTAGATTTTTCATGTCTTTTCTCATAGGTTTTCTCATAGTTCTAAAATTTTCTACACTTGTGTGTTCTTGATTACAATATATTATTTTGATATTTTAGAGCTTAATTAATATAAAATTAATACTATCCGGAATTAAATTCATTATATTTATGATGATAAATTGTAAATCTAAGGCTAAGGAATAAAAAAAATGAATGAATGAAAATAAAAAGAAAATTTTAGTTTTTAGAATACTCATAAAAGTGTATTTTATATATAAAAAAATTATTTAAAAGACTTTAAAACCTCCTTTTTTATATTTATTAAAGTTTTTCTTTGTTATATTTATTGAGATTTCCTTTCTATTTTGAATGATTCAGTATTTTGAAACTATTTTTAAAATTAAAAACCTCGAAGAAAAAATTATTCTTGCGTTTCTAAATTTTAAATTCCTTTTTAATTTTGTTATTCCTTTGGCGCACTTTAGACAAATTCAAGTTTTTCTAAAATAAACCTCAAACTCTTAAATTTATCTACTTAATGCCAGACTGAATAAGATTAATAAACCACATCAGCAATAAACTTTAACTAAATCTAGAGAAAATCTATAATTCTCTTCCGATGAAATTTTTCAAGAATCACATTCAAGTTCAGTGCAAAATCATTATTTCGAATTCCCGTAACACATTACATTATATTTAATTCAGACCAACCAGGGCACTGCCTGCTATTATCACCTAAGAGATTTCTCTCTAAAAGTGGCTTTATAGCCTAGCACTCTATTTGGAACCTTTTCACGAAGGAAAAGAAATAAGAGAAAATAGTGAAGCATCGATACGAAGACCTGAATCCTCCGATGTCAGCTGATGTGAGTGCAGACTATTTATATACCTGTTGTTCTCCATGTTAGGATGGTCATAAAGAGATACGCTCATTTCTCACGAGAGTTCTGATTGGATACTACGCTGGCCTTAACTCTCTATCACCCAATAACGATGAAGTTTTCTAGGAAAAGAGAATATTTTTATCCAGTTATTTGCTCTTTTGGAGAGTACGTGAGGAAAATGAAGAAAAGTCGGAGCTTGATTGGGTGATTATTTCTTCAAAAAAAGATCACTTGTTGAAAATGAGGACTCAATGTGAAAAAAACAATGTTGTAACACGGTTTAGATTTATAAGAATAATGTAAGGTTTCCAAAAAGAATTAAAAGTAAAGACTTCGGTCCATCACTCTCTTTAATTTGTTAAGATTTCTTTGGAAAAGAAGCACTAGAAAAATATCTAAGAAGATATAAAAACTTATTGTTAGAACAAATAAGGAAAATGAAAGTCGTTGGAACTATCAGTTCATGCTATTTGAAATAATTTAAATATTCTTTTAGAAATGAATGTATTTTGTATTTCAAACAATTTTCAGAAATATGTAGATATAATGAGCCAGCAAAGTAAAAACAAATGTATATATGGCGAGAATCCCCTAGTGATTCTAAAAAAATGATAATGTGATTCTGGGGAGGGGGGAGATGAACGGAACGAGCAGGAGAGGGTGTAGCACACTAGTGATTAAAAAAATATTGTATTTTGAAAATTTTTTCATTGAATACTGAACAATATACAATGAGGAAGTAAACTTAGATAAAGAAAATTGTTCCTTTGAATTATTTTTTAAAAATTAAAAATAATATTAAATTAAATGTATGGGTGCCTTTCATGTGGGCGGGCATGTAAAAATGTGTTTTGCACTTCACAAAAAATGCCTTTTGATCTAGAACTACCATATTTGATACAAATGTGCCTTGGAGGGAGTGGTGTTTGCCTTAGAGTCAGTTTTTGAAATTTTAATTAGAATTTTAATTCATTTTATCATTAATTAATTTTCATCATTCAATTTAATTCGTAAAACTTTATAGTCAAAACTGATACCATTTAAAAATGTAAAAAGTTATCCTTTTAGTGTGATGAATTTAGCTACCCTGTAATCTTATCTTAGATTTGAAAAGTTTTTCGATTTCGTTTTTGCATAATATTTAGTAAAAGGAATTCATTTTTAGGAAATTCAAACTTTTTCATTGTTCAATTACATATTTAATCGCGTGATTTCCTTTCTTTACCTTTTAAATAACAGTAGACGAAAGATTCTGTTAACGTCATTACATTATGGAAGGAATCAGAAAGTGAAATAACGTTACTGCAAAAGTCAACGTCCGATTTAAAAAAGTCGTTACTGCCTTGACTGTTAGGTATATATTGGCACTATGATACCATGCGAGAGACTCACTCTTGTACACGATGAATAGATCTGGTATAATGTTATTTACATATAACGTTACTGCAAAAGAAAGTGAAATAACGTTACTGCAAAAGTCAACGTCCGATTTAAAAAAGTCGTTACTGCCTTGACTGTTAGGTATATATTGGCACTATGATACCATGGGAGAGACTCACTCTTGTACACGATGAATAGATCTGGTATAATGTTATTTACATATAACGTTACTGCAAAAGAAAGTGAAATAACGTTACTGCAAAAGTCAACGTCCGATTTAAAAAAGTCGTTACTGCCTTGACTGTTAGGTATATATTGGCACTATGATACCATGGGAGAGACTCACTCTTGTACACGATGAATAGATCTGGTATAATGTTATTTACATATAACGTTACTGCAGAAGAAAGTGAAATAACGTTACTGCAAAAGTCAACGTCCGATTTAAAAAAGTCGTTACTGCCTTGACTGTTAGGTATATATTGGCACTATGATACCATGGGAGAGACTCACTCTTTTACACGATGAATAGATCTGGTATAATGTTATTTACATATAACGTTACTGCAAAAGAAAGTGAAATAACGTTACTGCAAAAGTCAACGTCCGATTTAAAAAAGTCGTTACTGCCTTGACTGTTAGGTATATATTGGCACTATGATACCATGGGAGAGACTCACTCTTGTACACGATGAATAGATCTGGTATAATGTTATTTACATATAACGTTACTGCAAAAGAAAGTGAAATATCTTTACTGCAAAAGTCAACGTCCGATTTAAAAAAGTCGTTACTGCCTTGACTGTTAGGTATATATTGGCACTATGATACCATGGGAGAGACTCACTCTTGTACACGATGAATAGATCTGGTATAATGTTATTTACATATAACGTTACTGCAGAAGAAAGTGAAATAACGTTACTGCAAAAGTCAACGTCCGATTTAAAAAAGTCGTTACTGCCTTGACTGTTAGGTATATATTGGCACTATGATACCATGGGAGAGACTCACTCTTGTACACGATGAATAGATCTGGTATAATGTTATTTACATATAACGTTACTGCAAAAGAAAGTGAAATAACGTTACTGCAAAAGTCAACGTCCGATTTAAAAAAGTCGTTACTGCCTTGACTGTTAGGTATATATTGGCACTATGATACCATGGGAGAGACTCACTCTTGTACACGATGAATAGATCTGGTATAATGTTATTTACATATAACGTTACTGCAAAAGAAAGTGAAATAACGTTACTGCAAAAGTCAACGTCCGATTTAAAAAAAGTCGTTACTGCCTTGACTGTTAGGTATATATTGGCACTATGATACCATGGGAGAGACTCACTCTTGTACACGATGAATAGATCTGGTATAATGTTATTTACATATAACGTTACTGCAGAAGAAAGTGAAATAACGTTACTGCAAAAGTCAACGTCCGATTTAAAAAAGTCGTTACTGCCTTGACTGTTAGGTATATATTGGCACTATGATACCATGGGAGAGACTCACTCTTGTACACGATGAATAGATCTGGTATAATGTTATTTACATATAACGTTACTGCAAAAGAAAGTGAAATAACGTTACTGCAAAAGTCAACGTCCGATTTAAAAAAGTCGTTACTGCCTTGACTGTTAGGTATATATTGGCACTATGATACCATGGGAGAGACTCACTCTTGTACACGATGAATAGATCTGGTATAATGTTATTTACATATAACGTTACTGCAAAAGAAAGTGAAATAACGTTACTGCAAAAGTCAACGTCCGATTTAAAAAAGTCGTTACTGCCTTGACTGTTAGGTATATATTGGCACTATGATACCATAGGAGAGACTCACTATTGTACACGATGAATAGATCTGGTATAATGTTATTTACATATATGGCTTTAATATGTGTCATAATTTGAATTTTAAAAATATTTTTAAAGAGAATTAGGCGCATCAAATTATGAAAAAAGAGAATTGTATTGAAATTAAATGCAATGAATAAACCTGAAAACCATTTAATCGCTAAAGGAGTTGTAAATAATAGTGAATTTCAATTTCTTCAAAATAATCTAAAACCCTAAAATATATTCATATAGCGAAGATATTTAATAAGTAAATACACTGCAGTACACATTAAAGAAGATGGTGTATGGTGTATTAATTCTGCTATTGGTTCTTCTTATATTTTGCATTAGAGAAAGAGCGAAATTCGGTTATATCCGAATGAAATATATAACCATAATTGAATCATTTTATTTATATTGACTGATGATATTTCTTTCTTTTAAACTGAAAATTCCCCTTGCCAATTCAGCAATTATCCTTGCGAATAGTGTTTATATCAAAATGGAATCAACAGTGGCCGATGATTGACCGATGATATCGTTTTGTAATCTGTTCTTCAGAAGAAACCACATGAACTAAATCAAAATTCAATAGTGTCCTAATTTCAATTGCTATTATCTTTTGATAAACATTACAACGCCTAATATGGCTACGGCATTACCTAAAGTGAACGCATTTTTAGAGTCCTCTGTTGAAGGAACTTCGTTCCCTTTGGATAAAAGGTACGAGCAAAGGCAGAATCCAACTGAAGTGGTCAATCCGAAATTTACTCTCTAATAAAGGTTAATTCCTCTTCCCAAACCTGTATAACGTCGTGATCGTTTAGGAAAATCGAAAATACCACGAATACTCAGAATTTTACATTTAGACTCCCGTACATCAAAATAAAAATTATGAACTTCATAGAATAGTAAAGAAAACAAGTACGTGTGTATAATTAATCATACCATTTGGCGAACCATATTTGCGTAAGAACTTATTTGCATACTATCTTTGATAAGTGTGATTGACTATAATCACTGAACTGTGGTACTACAAATACCAGAAAACCGAATAAGCATTTTGGATGCTTTTTTCTATTTGATTGAGATTAAAATTTAGCATTGATTACAATTGCAGTCGCAAGATCATCATTTATTTATATAAGTTATCGCAGTTATATATATATGCAAAATTACAAATCAATAGGCACAAACCCTAGATTTGGCACTAAATTTAATTTAGCTTTACACTTTAGTTGCTAAAATGTGTACGACATTTTATCTTTTTGCTTTCTATTTATCATGCTGTCTTGTATTCGAAGAGATAGATTTATTGTACTTCATTCAAAATTTGGCGGAAATTAACAAATTTGCTTAAAGGTAATATACTAGATTCCATTCATCTAACCAGAACTGCTTTTGAGTTATCAGTTCACAGACAAACAGACATAATTCCTAAAATGTGTTTTTCGGATAAATGAAATTTGAAAGGTGGAAATTCATCAAAATCGTGAGTTCGAATTTTTTCAGATTATAATATTTTCTTCCTTTAAATGCCACACTATTAAATAAAAAATATGCGAAACCATCAGTACTGGAATGGGAATAGAGCAATGCCAATGTGAGAAATTCTGTTTACAAGCTTTTTGTTTTCGCCTGATAGGATTAATACAATAGCAAGAGGGATATAAAGAGATTTACCCTCCTTTTCAGAAGACAACTCAGAATGGATACTTTTATCCAATCCCAGACATCTAACACAATGGTGTTGGATGTGTCTCAGACAGAGATTATTTTCATCCAATGATTAAGTCACTAAGATGGATAGTGAATGGCATGAATACAAGTATGATAACTTCTGGGTAGAAAGTATACTGGTTGAAAATAACTCTTGAAAGGCGTGAATGGGATAATGTCTTCAGAGTTCTACATCTGGGAAACTATAAATTACTTTTTAAAAAATTTGAGCTGTTTCCGTAAACTCTTTTTCATTTTTTTTTCCATCCTTTGCTCAAATTTTGACTTTTTTTTTCTTTTTGTAAATTTTTCTGTTATTCCATGAGAGTTTTACAGTAAACACAAGCTTAATTTTTACTTTTGTGTTACAATTAAAGGCCCTAACTAGTGACTAATGTAAGACATTATAGCTGTGTCACTCTGCTGCTACCAGCAATAAAAAAATATATATTTAAATGTTTCTTTTTTGTCCGCGTAAGGAAAACCATTTCTTATCAACTAAAATGAATATGCAGAATGTATTATTAATTATATTACATTGTCACGTAGATATTTTAGTGTGGAACGCAATGACACACACAAGAAGTAGAGCTAAACCAATTTATTAACTCAACTCTTAACTGAGAACACAGTGACTGACAAATCTTCTACTTTTATACTAGCAGGGAAAGTTCCAGAATACTTTTCTGGAGACAGTAAGAAAATTCCAGAGCACTTGTCTGGTAAACTAAAGAAATGTCCAGAATCTTCTGGAACATGAAATAAAGGGAAACATAAAATCAATTAATTAAATATTTACACAGACTGTGAATCGCGGGATTCGAACTCACAATCCATTGATTATGAGATTAGTGCTATGACTATTCGGCCATGGAGAGTCGACTGACTCTTTTCAATGCGGCAATATCATTATATATATATATATATATATATATATATATATATATATATATATATATATATATATATATATATATATATATATATATATATATATATATATATATATATAATATACACACACACACACACACTAACTATACTATGTTTTTATATGTATGTTTAATTATAGTGATTACAGAAATGTATTATTTACAACGAGCTATTTAAAGATCACTCTCTGCCCTATAAACATCTTTTCCAATTCTTTTTTGTTCTTTTCGACTATCTTGTTTTGAAAACCTGTTGTCAACTGTTCTTTTCAACTGTCTCGTTGAAGAACCAGTTATCGCATCGTCTCCCAATTCAAACTCGCTCCTTTCGGAACCAGAGGAGTTGCTTTGGCAATCCCATATATATATATATATATATATATATATATATATGTATATATATATATATATAATATATAAATGCAATGTTTTTACATATCGAGGAAAATGCTACTGCAAAATTTCGAATAATGTATGCTTATGGGTATTTATTCCCTTATTAGGTTGATTTTGTCTTTAGCTTATTACTGTACAAATTTAATGCAAACGGACTATTGGAAATAACTTAATAAAAGATTTATATTTCTGTCCTATAAATAAATTTTCTTCCGATGCAAATGCTAAATACGTATAATAAAACGGAATAAAAGTAAAGTAAATTTTAGGCTTTTCTTCAAGGTTTTTATACTCTTTTTAATTGAAATATAAATATTCAAGTAATTATCAGATTGTTAAACAATATTTAGTTTTCTGTTTTTCTGTCTCTTCATGTGTTTGTTCACATAATTCAAAAACTTAAGAAGAATGTTTTCTCCCCTCCCCCACCCTTTTGTATGTATTCGAATCTAGTAATTCACGAATCTTCAATTAAACGGAACAAACTTTGATTTCTGAGCTTATCACCAACATTTAGTTAAACAATTATTTTATAAATTCTCAGTTATTAGACAGTAAGATAGTATTTGACTAAACACAGCCATAAAAATCGACTCCGTCTCTCCCTACAGACTTTGGAAAAATCGAAATGATCGGATCAGTTGAACAGCATTGATAGGAACTTTGGTTGAGTCCTAAAAACCATCAAGAGCCACAGTACAACCCCTCCTGTAGGAGGAACGTCATATCATCGGTAGGGAGTAATCAGCTCCATAGCCATTTCAATACAAATCAGGACAAGCGATGAGAAGCAACTGCCATGCCGAAAATTTCTCATTCCCACTTTTGAGGTATTCCCCACAAAGAAGTAGACAGTATTTGACTATCTATTTGTCTATCAGTTCATAGTATATTAGCAAAGTAATTTAAGATTTAAAAGAAAACTAATTTATCTCTATTTCTTCCTTTCTGTGCATGTATAAATAATAATAATAATATAAATAATAATCAAAAGTCATGATTAAAATGTATGAAATTTAACTTACGGTTTTATAATTTGAAAATTACTAAAAGGTATTAAGTGTCAGAGAAAGTCCATCAAATAAATATTTGCCAAATTATCATTTAATAGGCACTCAAATGAGTACATAACTGTCTATTTTTCTGTCTATTCATACATATGCTAAAGCAATATTTCAAAAATTCTACAAATTACATTACTAAATTTTCGCGTTTAGTTTTGACACCGAAATTATATATTTATTTCAAACTTTGAGTTCGAAAAATTTCAAAATTCCATCTTATTTCATTTGATGATACAACGAAAATACGTCATATCATTCCTGAAATGAAAAGATTGAAAAGAAAACTCACTCTTAGTTAAATCTTGGCATTAAAGTCTCAAATTATATCAACAAAAACACCATTTTCAAACTGTGTTGAAGAAAGCGAAGTTCCATTTTATTTTTAAAAAATAAAACAAACTCGGCTTTCCTATTGGTTGCTGAGTAGCAAGCATTCTTTTATGTCTTAATATAGTAGTGAAATATTTCTTTATTTGTTGCTTATTCAATTTGCCTAGCATCAACTAACCATTCAACTCAAAGCAACACCATTGTAGTACACGGTAAAAAAAATATTGCATCCATTAAAGCATATTATTCCATAAGAGTTTTCATTCATTCACCATCATTTTGCTGATGGGGGGGGGGAAAACTAAACTACAAAATAGATTGATATGGAAATGAGATAGATTCTGAAAACGTATGTAAAGAGAGTTTTTTTCCGGCTCTCATAAAAGCGCAATCAAAGGTTCCGAACTAAACCCATTCCAAAAGAACCCCAGAGACGCAATTCCGGAAATAGATCCATTAACCCAAAGAGATTCCGCTTCGAATTTAACGAAACATTTGCTTAGCAGAACCATTTAGTTATCTTTTCATTTGGAGTTTTCTCTGGATGCGAAACTAATCAAACTGAACATAGATTTAAATCACAAAGTGGGGAAACATTACATTTATCATGCTTACAACATCTTGTTTCTGATAACAGTTTAAATAAGAGTAAATTATCTTGATGTTTATGAATGATTTTCGGTTCTTTTACGAACAATTAGCCATCAAATAAGTAGGAAATAATACTCTGTAACTTTTTACTAGCATATCACAGTTAATATGTACAGGGTTAGCAAGAAATAAGTCACCCACTTCAGAGGGCTCTAAAATGCGTTCTTTTGGTTCAAATACGATAAAATTTGAACTACAGATTCTTCAGATGATGCGATTTATATTTATTAATTAAAAATATTACAAGAATTCACCAATAGATGGCACTGTAACACAAATGGCATTTATTTGCATATATTGGAAACGAGAAACATAATTTGCGTTACAACGCATGTCTATTAACATTTTTCTTTGGATAAAAAGATGGCGGATTTTGCACGAACATTAGTTTCTTCTCTGTTCATCATGTCTACGTTTCAAGAAAAAGCACTACTGGTGAAATTGTTCTACCAGAACCAACAAAACTCCGAAGCTCTAAAGGAATTTCTAGTGGAATTTTAGAACTTGCAACTCTAAAGGAATTTCGTCGTATAAAGCAGATACGAAGAGATACGATATCTTCAGGTCCCTACGCAGGATGATGCAGAAATTTGAAAAAACTGGGCAACTTGTCATTCTTACACGTAGAGGACGAAATAAATCCCTTCTTCCAGCGTCGAAAATGTTGCGATCGCGCTTGTTGAAGCTAGCAGTCAGTCACCGCATGATAGTGTGAGTTTTCCAACTGTTTCCCGTGTTCTGTATATGCCGTACTCAACTGCACAAAAACTCGTACGGCAGATTTTGCATTTTTATCCATACAAAATCAAGTCTGTGCACCTGTTGCAGGACGGGGACTTAGAGGTCCGTAAAAGTTTTGCACTTCAGTTATTTGCTCTAATGGTGGGTGACACAACTTCGCCATGGAACATTTTGTGGAATGAGGAGGCCTACTTTTGCCTCAATGGACAAGTAAACAGCCACAATTGTCGAAATTTGTGCAGAGGAAAACCCTCACATTATCCAAAAACAACCGTTGCATCCTGTAAAAGTGACAGTATGGTGTGGTACTACAGCTACCTTTATCATTGGACTGTATTTCTTTGAAGAGATAATTTCAAATGGAATCCAAACCGGTTCGGTCACAGGACAACGGTACCATAATATGCTGAGGGATTTTGTAATGCCTACTCTTCTATAGCGTGGATGCCTTCAAGACAACATTTTCGTGCATTATGGTGCACTACCTCGTATTGATCGTCGTGAAAAGAGATTCTTAATACAGGATTTCATAGAAACACGAGTAATCAGCCATCATTTCCCAATAGCATTATCTCCATGATCGCAGGACATCCCCCCTTGGGACTTTGGTTGTGGTGTTATTAGAAAACAATATCTACCATCAAAGAGCGTCATCTCTACCAAATCTGAAGGACAACATTAGGTGCTATATTCTTAATATTCCGGCAGACTCACTTCGGTTATCTATAGAAAATATGGTTCTCCGATTAGAGCATATTGTTGAAAATGAAAGAGAACATTTGAGCATTTTTAATTACTTTATTTAACAATTATAAAACATATTGTTAAATAAAGTAATTTAACTAACGCCACCTGAAGGTAAATCTTTGTACTTATTATTATTTAAAATTCCTCTTATATTATCACAGTAATTAAACCAGCAGTAAATGTCCCAAATAGGATGTGCCATCTCATTTGAAAGTTAAATAAATTTGTAGATCAAGGGGTAAATAGTATTTTATTATACTGCCTTAATAAAAGCTGTTAAACTTATTCCTGAATTACAAGAAATTATTTGGATGATCCTAAGAACAATTTATTTAATTAACAACAAACACTCCATTTAAAAAAGACTAATGTTATTTATTATTAGAGATTTCATAAAATTAATCTGGACACTGTACAAAAATTGTTTTCAAAATAGAAAGCTTTTCTCCTATGTTGTTTGCTATTAACTTTAATGCTCTTGTTGAAGCTTGAATGATTATATTTCATTAAAATATATACAGATGAGAAAATCTTATTAAAAATAATACTTCATTTAAAAATTTCAGCTTAGATTAATTTTATCCTTTTTCTCGAGCAAGATTAAAATTTTTAATATAAAATTCTTAACTTCTATAAATATTCCAGGATCAGAAGGGCTCTCATGACTATCACAATCTAATCTCATGATATATTTCAATTAACTGATTAAATTGCTCGTTGTTTTCCGATTCAAGTAAAGCTTATAAAGGTGATTATAATCTAATGGCATCTCTTATTCAATGGCCCAAAATATCCACTTAAATACGTTACTATCTAGAAGGAACTAGAATATCCACTACAATTGGCTTCACTAAAATGTTCCCCGGATAAAACTAGGTTTATACCTAAGCATGCCATTTGCAATCCTAACATGGAATATGAATAAGAATATTTTTCATTTAATAAAATGAATTTCTAAAATATTTCTTTCATTCTTTAACTGTTAATTCAATTGCCAAAGTTTATTTCAGCAATTATATACTTTTTTATGGTTACACTTAATGAATCTTGATTAATTTACCCTTTTGTTCCCGCACAAAATTCAAAAATTATAATTTTTAATACAAAATTCTCAATTTATTTAAACATCCACTATCAATAAGATGGTCTAAACTATTGAATGCCATGATATATTTCAACTAATTGCATTAAATTGCTTAGAGTTCTGCCATTCAAATAAAACTTATAAATACGATTACAATCTAATGGCATCCCTTATTCAGTTCCCCAAAATATCCACGTGAATACGTTATTACTTGGAACCAACTAAAATACCCTCTGCAATCAGCTTCATTGAAATATTCCTCGGATTAAACTGGGTTCAATCTTAAGCATGCTATTCACAAACCTTTCAGGACATTAAGCAAGGAAAAAGATGTTTTCATCAATACCGAGAACAGTTAGTGAGGTGACTTGTTTACAAGCTTATTATTCTCATCACTGGAATCAATCTAAAGCCCTGAAAGACATAAAGCTACCCACGCTACGTCCTACATACTAGCTTAAAATGGATACTTAGTCCTCGTTAGCGACCTGTTGTCCAACCTCTGAATGCTTCTCTGAAAATAATTATTTTTATCCTGTGATCGACCATTTGGAAGGAATAGCCTTCATAAGAAAAACGAAGGAGAGAATGTGTCTTCTAATTAGGTGATTATTTCTTAGTAAAAAGGACTCAACTCTGAAAAAGGGAGTGAATGTACGAAAATTGTGTTATTGACTGTACTTGTTTCAAAATTCGTTAAATGGTTCGAGTTGAAAAACATTAAGCAAATTCGCAAAGAAAACTAAATAATGTGGAACGATGTTGATAAGTGTTATTGGATAATTATTGAGAAGTATATTTGTGAAATAAATAATATTTCTTTCTATTATATAAAAAAAATTTCTGTGTTTTATTAAATTCTTTAAAATTTTCAATACAATTCCATACTCTCAATGTATAGAATATATGAATAGAGAGAAAGAGTATTGAAAAAAAACCCATAAAAACATATTCAAGATTATAACTATGTTAGTGATTCTACAACAAACAAATGGAAAAAAAATGCAAAAATTGAAATCTGCTATCGCAAATTTCAAATTATCATGTGAGAATTTTCTTTGATCACGTGATTATATTAATGCGCATGCGTTAATTTTTCTTTCGAAATTGACGAGAGTTCCAAAACTTTTTTTGGCAACCAAGAAAAGATTGAAAATTAAAATTGCCATTCATTGCCAACGTGATTTCGAGCTTCAAAACCTCCTAACCAAAACAACATATGTTTTCACAAAAATTAATGCCACGTTTGGAAGCAGAATAACGAGCGTTTCTGTCGCAATGCGATTTCCAAATGATAAACTATTTACCAATAAATTTTTAAACATATTAATTTATTTAGAATTTTTATGAAAACAATATTTTTGTAAATACAAACTGCTGTTTTCTAATTTCTGAGATAATAAAACAGTTTCATAATGGATTAATCTTAAAACAGGAGTCAAATTCTTCAATATTTCCAACTTAAGAATGAATAAAATGATATTTCCCCATTGTGGGAAAGAGAAAATACTTTTATCAAAACTGTTATTAAACGCGAGTGAAGTTTTTTGAACATATTTTAAAAATTAAATTATTTAATTTCTTCCGAAAAAAAATTACATTCCATGAAAATAATAGATATAATGTCATAATTCTACGTCAACCTTTTAAAAACTTATCTGTTGTCAAAGAAGTATACTTAATAATAAAACAATACTGGTGAAAGCAGGTCAACCTTTTAAAAACGCATCTGCTTTCAAAGAAGCATACATAATCTATACTTATAATAAAGCTCAGTGTGTGTGTGTGTGTGTGTGTGTGTGTGTGCGTGTGCGTTGGCGCTCTACAGGCCAGACCGTTTGACATACAGCTACCAAATTTGGTACATGTATACCTTGGAGGTTGGGAATGTGCACCTGGGGTTTCTTTTTTCGAATTTTTAATTAGAATTTTAATTGTTAATTAAAAACTAACTTTCTCGCCAAAAATATCTTCCATTTTCCCCACCGCCAACTTTTCCGCCAAAAAAATCTTCCATTATCCCCAGCGCCAAACGAGAAAGGCTTCAGTTTTTTTTTCTCCCAACAGTAATGAGGCTAGGGTTAACATTTTTCGGCGGATTATTTCAATCGGTTCTGTTTATTTTCTTAATGTTTGATGCATTTAAAATTAAACATTGTTAATGAATCAATCTTTCAGATTCATTCTGAAGTACTTTTGAATTAAAATAAAACAGAATAAAGGAAATTAAAAATTTCTAATCCGCATAGCGTTACCCCAACTGGCGTAGAAAAAATCACGTATTTGCGTTACGTAACCGGCGAAGAAAATTCACGCATGCGCATTCTGTTCTGATTGTTGCCATGACAACGTTATCAATGGATGATTTAAATTATTTTTGGGTTAGTTGCATGCTTTTGTAAGTAAATTGTATTTATGTTAGTTATATATTTTTTGTATATGCTTATAGTTTTAAGTACATCGTTTTTTAAGTAGTTTTTTTAAAACCTGTTTTCAACCGTTTATTTTAAACGATTCGTTTTATTTTCTTAGTGTTTGATGCATTTAAATTTAAACATTGTTAATGAATCGATCTGCTCATAATGAATCTAAGAAAATTTTGTTGACCAACTCTTGAGATATTACATAAATTAAAAAAGATATTCTTTAGTGCCCATAAAGTTTAAACACTGAGTGACTCTATTTTCAGTAATCAGATTATAAAAAAATGCTTTGTTTCAGTAAAAAATATTATTATATTAATTGAAGATAAATTCTTTCCACTTTAATTTAAAGCATAAATTCTACGGGTGCTAACAGAAAATGAGAGAGATACATATTACGTTATGACTGAATGCCTTTATAATATTATGAATGAATTATATGATAATCAAAATTTGAAGCTTTAAAATATTTTGATGAAGAAGCTATTAAAGTAGAAATTGCATAAAATATTTAATTATTAAAATTTTAACGAACATTAAGATTGATGAACCGGCTGGTCGCCAAAGGCGGCTAGTAATACAATAAAAGCAGGTAAAAAATATACACGACTAAATGATGATGAAAATTGCCATTTATGCTTGATTCATTGTCTAAGCGATTTCGAGCTTCAAAATCCCCTTACCAAAACAACATCATGTTCTCACATGATAAAAATAAATATTAATTTGTCTTATGCAGGCCATTTATTTATTAATAAAATGCTTGATTTTGATGCAATACCATGTAATACAAAGAGGAAATTTGAAACGTGATAAAATGTTGAATGCAATTATTGATTCTTTATATTCAACATCGAAACTTATTTCCGAACGGACTGTTCAACTCACATTTAAATGTAACCTCAAGTTAAATAAATTTTTATTTATTGCTTTATAATAATACGTATAAAATGCTATATCATTATCCATTTATCCTAAAACATAATATTTATCGGTATCAACTTCAAATATGACTAACTATGCAAATATAATACAGCTTTTAAAATTTTAAACACAGAATTACTTTTACATATTTGCAGTTTTAAAACATTTAAAAGAATCAATTAATTGGGAATAGGGATTCAAGAGCTTCAAATAGATTGATTATCTCAATATTCAATAGTTTGTCATTAGTTTATTATTAATTATTTATTGTTTGTTAAATAACAAGCTATGTTTCATGACTGACTGGCTCTTTAGGCATTTTCATTTGTTTATTATCATTTGAATCTATGTAAAGTTTGATGTTCATACTTCCCTTATCAAAGAATTTTTGAGCCTGAAATTGTGACAAAAGTTAATGTTATGTTTTAAGTTCGCTTTGTATGATCTGTCTCTAATTTAGCTGAATTTTCATAATGGTGTCGAGTCCGAGGGCAGCTTACTCTCATAGAAAATTCAAGTGTTTGGATAAGATATTTCAAATTATACGAGGGCTGTCTAAAAATATCCGACCTTTAATTTTCTTGTGTGCGATAATGATGCTAGAGCGGCGTCACTGTGCCCAGTGTGAAAAGACTCCTGAATAAGCATGCCTGATTTTTTTCTCGGCATTCGAATGTGTCAGTCCCTGCCTACTGGCCGCTGTGTAAGATGCTATCATAAATGTTCGTTGGATTTTTGTTTTCTCTCCAGATGACTAAATAAATTGAACAAAGATACTGCATCAAATTTTGTCTAAAACTTAGTCACTATCAAAGGTAAAGAATTCGTAAGATTCAGCAAGTGTTTGGAGACAAAGCAATACAAATGAAGATGTGGTTTAACCGATTCAAAAAATGGCAGCGACAACGGAGATGAACATCATTCCTAAAGAAGCTTTCCAGGAGTGTTTTCGGAGTGCGTGGAAGGATAGGTGGGCTAAGTGTATGAAGGCGCAAGAGGCCTACTTTGAAGTAGATTAGGGTCCCGTTTTCATCACGTAAGTAATATATTTTTCCCGGGCAAAGGTCGGATAATTTTTAGATAGTCCTCATACAATGTATTTTGACGTAACATAACACAACTTTCTAATTACTTATATAAAGTGCAGATTCTTTCTTATGTAACTTTCAAGCAGCAGAAAAAAGATTCCGAGACTAAATATTTGATGGGAAAATGAAAACCTCAATTTTAATTTTATTCCAACAAGAAAACTTACTGATGAAAAAAAAGCAAAAATGGATTTAAAATATTTGCAAAAATTATTAGAATTAACGGTGATGTATTATAAAAAAATTGCGAAGTAAATTAATTTGCATCATTAAAAAGAAAATGCTTTAGATTTTCAAACGGAAAGAAATAGTTTTAGCGCAGTAATATCTTTGGAGGTCTACAAAGTGATATGCCTATTTGTTTTAATTTTTAATTAATTTTCGAACTAAGATTTCTAAAAATATCCCCCGGTTGCAGATTTCCTCTGAAGTTTATTTATATTGAATTCAATAGTTGTAGGTCAAATGATCTGTCAAATATAGGTACACATGCGCACAGATATACATGCTTCTTTGTTATTTGTGAAGATAGAAATTATTTACTATGTCTTGTCTAAGCTCATCTCTTTGAACCAGAACTGGTTTGTCTGGTTTTCAGCTGCTTCAAACTAATGTATTCTTAGCAATTTCAGTAAGAACCTTAACTATTCCAAAGATATTAATCGTGAATCTATTATAAATACAGTCACAAAACAAAAAATTAAAACAGTACAAGTATATACATTACAGGCCGTATCATCATGGATATATTATTATTAGGATCATCATGGATATATTATTATTAGGATCATCATGGATATATTATTATTAGGATCATCATGGATATATTATTATTAGGATCATCATGGATATATTATTATTAGGATCATCATGGATATATTATTATTAGGATCATCATGGATATATTATTATTAGGATCATCATGGATATATTATTATTAGGATCATCATGGATATATTATTATTAGGATCATCATGGATATATTATTATTAGGATCATCATGGATATATTATTATTAGGATCATCATGGATATATTATTATTAGGATCATCATGGATATATTATTATTAGGATCATCATGGATATATTATTATTAGGATCATCATGGATATATTATTATTAGGATCATCATGGATATAGTATTATTAGGATCATCATGGATATAGTATTATATGAACGATGTGTTTAAACAGCCCTCTTGATGAGTCGTAAAAAACTTAATTTCTCTCAATAAAAGCAAGATATGGTTAATTTTAGGTTATGACTACTTCAAGTTGTCAGTCTTCATTCAACTGAGTTACGTGATTTAAGGTACCCGATTGGTATAAAATCGTCATTTTCATGCAATTATCGAATTTATGATTTAATTATATTGTTTGTTTTATAAGCTTTCTTACTGTATGTAAATTGCAGATGAAATTGTAGCTATTTTCTTACTGAGTTTAATCATTATTTTGTGTTATATCAAAAATTTAAATACTGTTTTTAAGAAATGATGCTTTTGAAAAAAATGCTCGGTTATAACAACGATTTCTTAAAAAGTCATTCAAGTATAAACCTTCTGAGACTGCTCTCTGGAATATTTTTTTGGTTTCGTCTAAAAATTGATATTTTTTTTTGTCGTGTGACTATTTAAGCCAAATATTATGCAGTAGCTTCTGAGGGTAAAGGCCCCTGAGCACCAGAGGGCAGAAGTCTGACTTCTAGCTCAAATGAAGATAGCACATACACACACTCACTTCCATAACCCCTTTTTACAGGGGGGCTCATTCTCGCACCTCACAGAAAGAACACAAGGAAGAGAACAACCATACCCGAACCAGGACTCGAACCCGGGACGCCTAGATCACGGGAAAAAATTGAAATCAAGACTGAATATAAGTAACATTTTTATTTGTTTAAATGTAAATAAAAAGCATCGTTTGGGAAAAAATTACCAGTTTAGTTGCTTCGTTTAGCTATATCCCATTTTTTTTTTTTTTTCATTTACAAGAAATATTTTAGAGCATAATATAAATAATTGTCATAAAAATATACTTTTGCAAATATTTATGTACTTTTAAATTATAATTTTATTTATAGTTGTTGGTATAAGGTTAATTTTTTAATAATTTTTGTCATATTTCTCAATTTAAAAAATAACATCTTGGAAACTTAATTGTATAATATTTCTGTAGCTTTAAAATGCATGTAGTTAAAAAATAACATTAAAGAAAATATATAAATTATTTTTTTAAAAAAATGTCTCCGAACATAGAACACAGTTATTTCAAAACGACCTTTGTTCAAACTAATTGGCGAGTTAAAATTTTTAAATTCGTGATAAGGAAATAGCATTTTCGCCAATAAAAGTCGAAGGAAAAAAATATTCAAAAGGGATTCTATTCAGTTTTACGTAAATTGAATTCCAGCATTTATTCTGATTAAACTAATTCGATATTAAAATACTTCAAATATTTGACAGCACGTTCGCATGCTTACCAAATAATATTCCTCCTAGACGAAACTTTTTCCGCAATGCGGCAGTTTATTTCAAAAATATTTTACTGTCTTTTGTTTTGATAAATGATACCATACTAAAGATTGGCAACTATTTAGATTCCATTATTACGAAATGAAAATAAAAATGCACATATAAATGTACATATAAAACAGTTATTTCTTTTTTCTATTTAATTAATAAGCCTCTTTAAACTTCGCAATTGTTGCTAACACAAATAATTGCTTTTCTTAATTTTGATATCTCCTTGACATGACATTCCGATATGTAATTGTTATTCTTTAATTATGCAAACGAATTTTTTTACTTAGATTACAATGAGTAATCGAAGCTTAGGTTAAAAAGATTATTCGAATTATTGTCAATCTTTTTCAAACTTCTTTCAATTTTTGATAATTTAAATAAATTTATAAATGTATATTAAATGCATTGAGGTTTTTTAAAAATAAATAATTAAAATTTATAATATGTTTTCTAATTAATAAATTATAATTCTAGATAGGAATGAATAATGAACAATTTTTTGAGTTAAATAATGTTCTAAAAATTTCTGATCTCTAGGGTTAAACATGCAGAAATAATCCATATTAGTTTTCGCCATTTCTTTTCAACTTAAAATAAAAATGGCGAGGAAAAAAAGCAAATAGAAATGACAATTCACTATTTCGAGAGCATTCTTTATTATTATTATTTATTTTTTAATTAATTATTATTCTTTATTATTAATATTATTATTTTATTAATTATTAATTATTATTAATTTTTCATTATTATTATTTCTGTATTTTGCCATTTCTTTGCAAATTTAATTGAAAATAAAAATGGCGACAAAATAAGCAAACAGAAATGACAATTTTCTATTTCGAGAAAATTCTTTATTCCTACTGTTAGATGACAATTTTTTTTATACTGAATAATGCAAACGATTTTTCTAAAACTGATATATTTTTCATATCCTAGCATTTCTGCTTAAGTAGACATAAAAATGTTTTGAAAAATAAATGCATACCAAAACTGCTGAGTTCAGAAATAAGTAATTATGCTGATGTGAAAATAGAAGAAAAAATGGTAGTTAGCATAATAGTTAATAATTCATGAAGAGTTAGTTACCTTGTAATTAAGTCTCATTTTTTTGGCATGATATTTTATTTCGAATTTTAAAAAATATTTATGGTACTATTTTGCTATCTAAGCATTAACATCTCAAACTTCTTTCATAACATCAATAAATCCATCAAAGATATGTAAATATTTGAATATTTCTTTTTGAAAGTTTTAATATAAAGAGAATATTTGAAATCATTCCATTTTGAATGCATTTATTAATGTTTTGTTAACTGGTCGCCCTTTTACCTTTCAATGATAAAACGCGAGTGAAATATTCAAACGGAGATGTTAGTTTTCAATTGTTTTTTTCACATTTACTACTAAACAACTAAAAAAATCGTTTGGACCTACTGGATCAAAGGATGCGACGTACTCATTATACATACCAAATAATAAAAATATTGATATAATAGTTATTGATAAATATACTTTTTTGACAAAGTTAATAATCGTAAACGTGAAAAATGTGTCTCGTCGGTCTCTTTGATTAAAACAGTTAAATAGACCGTTGAAAAACAAGCGATTCAACACACGTTCATGTTGATTCTTTTTGTTTATTTGTAATTGCATTATGTTAGAGCAAACATTGCAGTAATGAGTAAAGTAATGCAGTATCAAATTCCTCCTACCACAAGATTCATCATATAATTTTTTATAGATTTTTTAAATGGTGGTTTCTTTCATGTTTTTTTTAATGAGTTTCTGAAAAATCAAAATTTCTAGAAATTAACAAATGATATAGTACTCGATGAGGAGAATCATGAATTAATTCCATGGATGAATTCCAACCCGAATTCAGAAATTTGCTATAAAATAAATCAGCATATAAAAATGCGCCTTTAATAAAGAAGTAAACCTGCTGCAGTGGTTCCCCCAAAACTTTCTAGAATATTCTCTGATAAACTGTTATGCCAGATAACGCCTTGAATGGCATTGGCGCGTAATAGCTACGAAATATTAACTTTTTGTTAAAGGTTAATATAACATTTTATTGAATCTATCGTGTCGTCCTTTGCGAGTTATTTGACGTGCTATTAATCCCTGGTATGCTATTAATAATATCTGAAAATCGAATTTATGCTTTAGACACATTTTTCTCAAATGATTGAAACAAAGATTTGACACAAAACTGCACTTGTAGTCACAAAGTCACTTGCCAAATTCCATATATTTATTACCGAGTTTGTGAATTTTGGTGTTAATATGTTTCTGAATGCACAGGCCGACAGACAATCAACTCTTCGTTGGATTTGACTGAAAATTTCACTGTTGCTTACTCTATAAATGTTAAACCTGTGTGCCGAATTTTATCAATATAGATTTCTCCATTTTGTAATTATCGTGTTAACTTATAACCGAACAGAAGAATTTCCTCTGTAGGTACTTTACTCAAAAACTAATGAAAAATCTGCAAATTTGTTATAAAGACAGTTAACACATTTCAACCGTCTAGCTCAAAGAGTTTTTGAGTTATCTGTCACAGACAGACATACGAACATTTTCCAAAAATGTTTTTTAACTCAGGATGGTTTAAAATGTGGAGATTTGTCAAAATCTCGAGTTCGAATTATTTGAAGATTACTATATTTTCTCTATACTCCGTGTACGATAAAGTAAAAATCTTGTCTTAACTGTAGATCAACCTCTTTATCTTGCTCGGTAAGCTTTATTTTGCCATTCATCGTGAATTTATATAGCCACTGTATATCTTAGCTGAACAAGAGACAAAAGAGAAAAAATTTCAGTGAAGAATGTATGATTCATCTGACATTAATGAATACATTACTGGTGAGACACTCTTTAAATTCCGATTAACGTGTTAATGTTACAACCATACTATCATTGACAACACTGGGTATATTTTTCTTTTATCAGAGCTAATTAGACATTATTTAGCAGCATTTAAAAAACACCTCATTTTTATTTAATTGCTTCATTATCTAACTTTTCTCTAACCCTTAACAAACGAAATAATCGTCTTGCGTGAAAAAATACTGTTGAAAACGATAATTAAAATGAAAAAAAATATAACGCAAAATAAGTTCTGGTTTTTGCACATTAGATTTTTTTTTTTTATTAACATTGAATAATTTATCACTTTAATGAGATCTTTTTCTTTTCGAGGCGTTGATATAAAAGATTAATGAACTTGAGATACTTTTCTTGGTTCTGGTTCTTTCTCGTCTAAGAATCGTGTTTTAGATTTTATTGAATACTTTATCATTAATGAGAAACTATTTATCAAATTTTATTAGAATAGCGCAACTATGTTCCTTCTATGGAAAGAAAGCTTGATTTTCAAATCGAGTGAACCTCGTCTAAAATTTTAATATAAATGCGAATACAAATATCTGAAAAAAAACCTAACTAATAAAAAACTAAACTTAGTTACTGGGTACTTATTATTTGCCTATTATAATCCTGGCCAGTTAGTGTTGCAATATTTCAGACATCTGTATCGTTAATTTGGGTTAGTGATGTATTATTAATTTTCACAAGTATGATAGATTTATGTATATTCTTTGGGTGACTTTGGGTGACTTGTAAATTTCCGAACCAAGTATACATTGTTTTATATACCTCTCAAAAATTCAGTTATTGACTAATTTTTATTAACTGACGTCACACAAAAACAACAAAAAAAATATATCAAAAACAGCATGTCTTAAATAAATAAAATATGATATGTGATTTTGTGATTGCAATTATATTTCTATACCAAATTTTTGTTTCCCTCAACTGGGAAGAAAGCCTCTATATTACATACTTGATTTTCTAGTACTTGAGTACTAACCTCGAGTAATCGCCGAAAATCGCCCGCTAGATTCAATAAAAATGCTATATTCAAGATCATAACTACTAATTGCCAGTGCCGTTAAACTGACATATAGGTACCAGTTCTCTCTACTGTATTATAAAAGCGGACATCTCATTTTCCTTTCTTTTGGCCCAATCTCTCGCAAGTAAGTATCATTTAAGCATCTTTATTCAAGACTTCGAATATTTTGATATCCATTAACTCTAATCTCTTGATATCCAAGGGATAACAGTCTTTGCCACTATAGCCCACACTGTCTACGTTCAAGTTATATAATGAAACTCGCAACTCTCATGTGTGCGGCTCTGAAAATAAAAACCTGCGCATTTTTTGCCTTCATGGCCTTGATCAGCGTTCCAAATTTTTTGTAGAGGGAAAGGGATTACCTTTATTAGAAAGTATGCTAGAAACTTTTGGCGAAACTACTCCCACTGGTTAAAATGGGCTCTAAACCAAATGTGGTATAATCCTAAGAAAATGAGGGATAAACAATGACGGATAAGACAGTGAATAATTTAAAAAATGGCTATTATCTCATTCAAGAAGATTTATTTATTGTAATCAGTTTTTTTAAAGGGCAAAGAATTCTAATTTCCGAAATGTTAAATATTTTTTTTTTCTATTTCTGCTTGAAGTGAATATAAAATCAAATATTTTAGAAGTCTGGGAAATAAATGGATAAAGAAAATGCTGAATTACGAAATACACAATTATAATTTTGCAGTCGGCAAAATGATTAATAATTCATGAAGGACATTTTGAAACGAAAATAGATTTGTATCTAGAGTTACATTTGTAATTTGAATAAGAAAAAAAAGTTATTTATTTGTATTCAGCTGTTCTAATCTGACTCAGCTTTTATACGTAATATATAACATCAAAAAATCATCCAAAGATAAGCAAATGTCTGAATATCCATCTTGGAGATTTAAAAAAGAATCGAAATTTCAAAAGTTTGAATTATACCATTCCACTTTCATTATTCTTTTTTCAAAGGAAAAAATTATGCAGAAATATTTATCATGGAATCTCGAATTTCAGCTTTATATTATACTAGCCGCCTTTGGCGACCAGTCGGTTCGCCAATCTTAGTGTTCGTTTAAATTTTAATAATTGAATAGCTTGAACCGGAGTTTAACCCCCTACTTCGCCAAGTTGCGATAACGCGCCAAAGCTAGCAATCTTTATTATGCACTATAATTGAACATCTGCTCCTTTGCTTTTGAACATTTCGCAAGGCCGTTGTTGACGATTTTTAAAAATTGCTCCAAGCAGGGGGTTAAACTCCGGTCGTACCATTAAATATTTTACACAATTCCAACTTTAATAGATTCTTCAGCAAAATATTTTAAAACTTCAAATTTTGATAGTCATATAATTCAATCATAATATTATAAAGGCCTTCAGTCATAACGTGATATGTATGTCTCTAATTTTCTGTTACCCCTCGTAGAATTTATGCTTTAAATTAAAGTGTAAATGATTAATCTGCAATTAATATAATAATATTTTTTACTGAAACTAAGCATTTTTTTTAATAATATGATTACTGATAATAGAGTCACTGAGCGTTTAAACTTTATGGGCACTAAAGAATATCTTTCTTAATTTATGTAATATCTCAAGAATTTGTCAACAAAATTTTCTCAGATTCATCATGAACAGATCGATTCATTAACAATGTTTAATTTTAAATGCATCAAACACTAAGAAAAGGAAATGAATCGTTTAAAATAATCGGTCGAAAACAGGTTTAAAAAAACTACTTAAAAAACGATGTACTTAAAACTATAAGCATATACAAAAAATATATAACTAACATAAATACAATTTACTTACAAAAGCATGCAACTAACCTAAAAATAATTTAAATCATCCGTTGATAATGGTTGTCATGGCAACAATCAGAAAACAATGCGCATGCGTGAATTTTCTTCGCCACTTACGGTAACGCAAATGCGTAAATTTTTCTACGCCAGTTGGGGTAACGCTATGCAGATTATACATTTTTAATTTCCTTTATTCTGTGTTATTTTAATTCAAAAGTACTTCAGAATGAATCTGAAACATGGATTAATTTATAATGTTTAATTTTAAATGCATAAAACGTTAAGAAAATAAACAGAATCGTTTGAAATAATCCGCCAAAAAGCGTTAACCCTAGCCTCATTTCTGTTGGGAGAAAAAAAACTGAAGCCTTACTCTTTTGGCGGTGGGGAAAATGGAAGATTTTTTTGGCGGGTATGTTAGTTTTTAATTAATAATTAAAATTCTAATTAAAATTTCAAAAAAAGGGACCTTAGGTGCACATTCCCGACCTCTAAGGTATACATGCACCAAATTTGATAGCTGTATGTCAAATGACCTGGCCTGTAGAGCGCCAACACACACATTGAGCTTTATTATAAGTATAGATAGATAACATTTCTATTTGATAATTTTGATCTCTTTGACGTCTTCGGGTCAAATAAGAGTTATTTAAATAGTCTGAAAATCTCTTTGCTATTGTCGTCACTTGAAAGTTTTGGAATCAAATTTTTTGAAATATAAAAGTTATAATGCAAATGGTAAAGTCTCATTTTGATTAAGAGCTTGGTTTTTCTTGTTATTCTTTTTAAATATGTATATTTTGACTCTTTTCATATTTACAAAGAAGTATCATTGTAATTGATTCTGTAAGTTTAATCTGGAGTTTTGAAGAAAATACGCTATTTTTTCTATTTCTGAATTTAATTATTGGTCAATCAAATAATTTGATGAAATATTAATTTCTCGCCATTATGTGGCATTAGAAAATTTATAATAACGAAATCTAAATTAAAGACTAGAAATTACAAAACTAATTCGATAAAAAAAATATCTTAATTTTCTGTACAGAATTAAAAATATATTTTTAAAATTATTCTTATTAAATTTGTTATTTATCTTTGCAGAAAAATTTATTATTTTACTAATGCAATTTTCATTCCTGGCCTTTAAATTAGAAGGTAAATGAAACAATATTTTTCTCGTAATCTACAAATTCTTTTTGCTTTTTTTTTAAGATAAGAATCGTTTTATCCCGTTTAAATAAGTTAATTTAGAATAGTGTTTAGATTAAAAAAATAAAATCAATTTTAAATAGAAATGAAATTTGGTGCTTGGAGGATCTAATATAATAACCATTTTTATCTACAATAGTCATATTACTTATATTGTCCAAACGTAGGATGGATTTCTTATTCTTGAGAAGAGTCAGATGGCTTGAATGACATAAATCAGGTATACCCACCGTCAAAATTTTCTACCATACTATCAGGAGAATTTTTTAACCACTAATCTGTCAGAACACACCACACAAACCTGTTTGCAAGTCTAATTTGATTCGGAGTAATTCTCAAATCAGGACCCTGCAATTTTGAAACTCTTCAAGTCACTCTACCTTATTTATGATCTGAGAAAGTTATTGCAAGAAATTGTTGGACGCATGTAATAACTAATTCTTCTCTCAGAATATTATATGTTCAGGACATTTTTCAATATCTTCTTACCATAAACTGGAACAGAATTTGCCGCACTATTTTTTCTTTCAATTGATCTGTAAACTAGTAATGTAGAAAGATACTTCAAAGCCATCATGAAATCATTATCCCGATTTCTGGTTTTATATTTTATAGAAATTTGATATAGTAGGTAAATATTTGTAGTTTTTAAAAAAACAGCGTTAGCAAGAAAGCTTTGGAAAAGAGGCAACATTGCTAACTGTGTTAAAACAAATAGAAATCATACAAAAAAAGCAAATGAAAAAAGATTTTTAAAGTACGAAAATACTGTAAGTATCAATATCAACTCTTTACTGAAAAGAGAGAGATGAAAATATATTCAAAATGTAAAAATTGGAGAATATTTTAAATTTATAAACATCAATGTCTAGAAAGATATGTGTACTATTTAATCAGAAGAAATAAATTCCCTACAAATTTTATTGAAAATAGGGTCAGTAGATAATAATTTGTACATTCTATAAAGTCACATTTTGCACTTTTTTTCTCATTATTTCACGATTGAGAAGTCAAATATTTACCTTCTGTAATTCATACAAAGATTTGATACTTCAAGCTCCTCATCTGTATAGAAATGAGTGACTTTATTAATCTTCCAACGAGCACGAGATAAAAATTTCATTTTATATTTTTACGTTTTATGTTCTTTCGTCAGAAGTTTACAAAAGTATGACTTTAGGCTATTCTTGCAGCTCTTTTCAAGAAACTTTTAATCAGAGTTTGAAACTTTCATTAAAAGTTTACTCAGAATTTTAACTAAAGTTTGAGGCGTTAATGGAACTTCTTGAAAGTTATGCTGTATCTTCTTTTCTTTGTTATTTTAAAAATAATATAATTGTAATCAACAGATACGTTATTCATTTGACAAACAATGAAGAGAAGTTGCTGAGAAAGAAATATTTGCGGTTGTTCGTAAACATACTCATGAAAGAATACATTGAACGAAGAGCACTAAACTTTTTATAAAGCGAGCTAAAAATGTTGAACAGAAAGGCAGAATTAGATTTTAATGATGTGAATGGTGCGTAATAAGGTAAACAAAGATGTAAACCAGTCAAAAGGACAAACACGCGACAATCATAAATTTTAACTTTGAGAATTTAAAGGAATTTACATGTTTAGAGCATATTTACTTTGACTCAAACAATGAAATGAATATGAAATTGATTTCTTGCATTTTATTCATACATTTCAATTTATTTTTGTTTCTTTTCATATTGTTTCTGAGATTTTATATTGAAAATCTAAATATTTCAATTGAAATAATGGCAACTTCTTTTGTTTTCAAAGCAATCAACCAATTCTTTAATCATTTATATATATATATTCTGTGAATCTGTGCTTTGCGTTTTTTTTCTCTATCATTACGAATGCAGTCACATCAGTAATGAATAATTTACTCCTGGCAAATCTGACGTATTCCAGACGGTAATAATGTCTAATAATTATCTAATGTCTAGAATCACTGCCATTAATCAGTTTCAGTACGCGATCCAAGTAATCGAAACGACGAAAAGTCAATAACTGTGTGAAAATATTCAATATTGCAAATTACCACTAACTTATATAAAAAAGAACTATATTAATAACCTATAACGAAATACCTTTGAAGAATCACTACCAATGAGTTATCAATTAAGTTTTTAGAATATATGTAGAATTTTTATATAGAATTCTGTAAATGCAGTATGAACAAAAATATTTTGTTCATTCAATAAAATTAATTTCTAAAATATTCATTTCATTCTTTAACAGTTAAATTTTATTTTATCAATGGTATATAATTTCTTATGAGTTAGGAATTAAATTGCTTATTAGTAAATGTGCAATTCCTTCTTTAAACATGTTATTTAATGATGCTAAATTGAAATAAATTTAATAATCATTGCAATTATCAATTTTATGTTCTTAGCAAAAACTATTTATAGTGGATGAAGTTCCGCGAATTTATCGATAAGATGGAAAAAAGATCCTTATAAAGATGCGCTAAGGCATTTTCGACCCTTTCTCAATTTGTCACAAGAGCGGAAAGTTTTGTTATAGTTCCAAAGTACAAGAATCTCATTAATGAGGGGTTTTTTAAATATTCCCATCCTATTAAAAGAAATCTAAAAAAAGAAAAGAAAAGAAAAAAGCTCTTACAGCTTGATTTGTTTTCATGATTCTTATTCAATTAAAAATTTTATTGACGAATCGAAAATGGAAATTTATTGCGATTTAAAATGCCTCTATATTATGTTGGTTTACTTTCAGCCCTATTTTCAAATGATTCTTAATTTTACAAAAAAAAATGTGTAATTTTTCTTTCGATTTTAAAACTTAAAGCTGAGATGTCATAGGCTGATTTAATATCAATTTTATTAAAGAAAAGTTTATTCAACTAATATATATATGGAATTGGATATGATTTTAGTATAAAATATTTGCTTTCATGGATATTTTGGCTTACCTTAAGTACATTGAATGCTTAAAAATTAATCGAATAATGCATTTTAAAATGTTTATAAATTCCATATCAATTTAATATATGTTAATAAGATCTTACTCTCTATAATAATATGCCTCCGAAATGCGGGCTTGCGCCATTTTTTTTTTTTTTTTTTTTTTTTTGCTAAAATTATAAGCAGTCTTAAAGAATTTCAGCCAAGCATAGTTTATAATGTTTATCAGAATTTCTGATTTAAATATTAGTAAATTTTAACTAATTATTGATTACTTTATGTCAGACAATGAACTTGAATTACATTTCAACAAATAAAGTCATTATATGAAGAAATAATTGATAAAGAAATGTGGTTTTTCTAATAAAAAATAGAATCTTTTATTAGATTTATTACAAAAAAACGTGGTTTGAATAATAATGTAAAAATGTCAATTGAAACACTTTAACACTTTCGCCAAAAATAACGTCAAAACATTTTTTGTTCGATTAAAGATAGATTCATTTCTTATGTTGATATTTATGAACAGTCTGTTTAATTAACGGCGTAATGAACATTTCATTTGTTTTATCTTCTTAGCGATGTTAATATTAATAATAGAATGATAATGTAACCCTAAAATTTTTCTAATGAAAAAAAAAATATATAGTTTTTTGCAACACACTTATAGTCGGATTTTCCATTTTCTTCCGTATTAAAAAGAGGGTATAATCAGATTTGGAAAAATTCGTTTTACATAGTTAGCGTATATACATAAAATGGCCAAGTCTCCTAACAAACTTCTTAACTCCTTACTAATTATATGTGTGATTTTGTTGGCTTACTTGATATTTTACAAGAAGCTATGTCCGAACGCTTTATACTATTAGTTAATTCTTCTTTTATTCGTTTAACTAATATATTTATAAAAGACTTTTTTATTTACTTGATGTAATAAAGACAATGAAAGCCGAAGAAAATAATTGTGTGTTTACCTTAAATGTCAAATGACAATTCGGAATTCTTTTCAGCAGTATTTTGTATTCGGACCTGCACCAAAAACACTACATATTACCAGTATATTTCATTATCAGATTTGTAAGCATGCCTTAACATATTTTTTTTTATTCATTTAAACTTTTATAATTAAGTAAATAATAAATGCCTTCATTTTTTTTAAAAAAATTGGATTTTTAATTTTTAATCAGAGAAAATAATATATCGGCCATCTATATTTGAAAAGGGAAATTAAAATTTTATAACAAAATCTTTTAAATTTTATGAAACTTAAAAACTAAAACGTAAAAATTAAAAAACTTAAAAACTAAATCAAAACATGTGATTTCATTGAATAAAAGTATACAATTTTTAAAATAAGAACTAAACATTTGAAATAAAAAAAATATATGCTTGATAATTTAAATATTAAATATATGATACTTTATACTTAATTCGTAATAATTACTAAAATGTACATGTAATGACCATTACTAAACACATTGATTTCAACAGTCGCATGTATGCAAAAACACGTTTAGCACTACTAGAAGAATCAACAAACGTGCAAAATTTATAAAATATTCTATAGCTTCCGATAAAAATCCTAATCTACATTTTTTATGAATACCACATTATAAATATTTAACGGAAAAATAATAATATTGAAAAAAAGATAACTTTACTATTTTTCAAGGAAAAAGCTTGATTATATTCCTGTTTTCGCTATTGTTTTATATACTTATGTCATGTTCATATATAAAATATGACAAAATTCATGTTAGTGCTATTTTATTTGTGACTCCTGCTCTCCACAAATGGCAATGCAAGAATTTAAACTACAGTTTCAAAGAATTTCAAAGATAAGTTCAGATATTGAGGAGAAGTGTAGGTTTAAAAAGATCATGAAATGCATTCTACTAAAATACAAAAGGATTATAATTTAAATTTGGATTTCAAAACGTGGTAAATCTAGAAACATTGTTCAGAAATTTGAGCTAGATACTCCTGAAATAAAGAATTTTGTTTCGTGAAAGAGAAAAAAATAAGTTCGAGTTTGGTAGGATTCTAAATGGGCTTAAGTCTAGTATTCCACCACTTTGTGATTTCTGATTATTTCTTTATTCATTTTTTTTTTCAAGATGGCCTTTACAAAGCTAACTTTTAGTAGTTGTTTGAAGCATCTTTTTGTCTTTATAAAATGATATTTGATTTCTTCACATGAATTCAAATCAAATACCAAGTCTATCTGGCTTGTGGTCTTACATTACAGCACTTTGAATTCTAGCTTGTCCGTATAAATGATGCAATTGATTTAGAATGCGAATTACTTTAAATGAAAATGCATGCAAATTCAAATGTAAAAACGGACAATAAATAATTTTTGTCTTAAAAAATTGCAAACAACCTTGTTTTTATTGTAAATAAGATTGCTATGATTCCTTTTGGACTCTGCAATAGCAAAACAGTTTCAATTTCTGACTGTCTATACACCAAGATGTTGTTCCATATAAATTAAGCCTACTGATTCCCAGAACGGTGTATGAATCAGATTCAGGATCGTAGCGTACAGTACCTTCAAACACTGCTCCACCAGGTTTCGTAACAAGTGTTATCATGTAATCTGCAATAGGCTCTATTTTGTTCCCTAGTATGATTTTTTTATACAACACTTCATTTTCAGCCCTTATATAACGCAATACTATATCATTCGCTTTACCCACTAGTGCACTCATTATCTCCTCCACTTTTAAAACTTCACAAATGTCGTCATGTGGTTCTAACTGAAAATTAATATCATTCACAATGGCCCGCGAAGCCTTTATAGCTTGAGATGCATTAACAGGAACAGTTTCGAATGTCTCACACGGACACCAATGTCGTAGTATGTGAGCATCATCGCATGTTCTGTTGGCAGGTATTTCATCGAAAAGACTTGTGCCAAGTGTGACTGCTGATCTTTCTTCGTGAGTTTTATTTAAATCCAATAGATGAATCATTGTAGCGTGAATGTCGAAGAGAGTCATTAAGCGATCCTGATTGATTTGCAGATTCTTTGCGAATACTGGATGCATCTTACGAAACCATTCGGGAACGTGAATATACATAAATGGCATTCTCTCTTCATATTTTCCTATGTAAGTATACCGAATTTTGCCAAATCGTATTCCGTGATCACTAAACAACACAAGGAGACTACTATTGAGTGCACCTAGACTCGATAAATCTTCAAGAAGATCCACTGTGGGTTTATCAGCCCAAGATGCATAATTTAGGAGATCATGAGTGAGAGTTGACACCATCGCAAAAGCGAAGTAGGGTCTATCTTCCATTGCTTTTACAAAATCTCTTAAATAGTCATAAATGATGTCTGTTTCTAACTGGGAGTTCAAACAAGGCTCTGTCCTGTTTTGTATAAGAGTTGAACCCGCTAGCACTAATGCCAAAGGACGAAAATAATAATCTGTTGGTGGATCGTAGAAACCTCTTTTCAAATAATTGAAGGTTCCTGCCATAGGATGATCCTCGGCATAGAAGGTTCTATATCCTTTTTTCGCATATTCTTTCCATATCAAATCAAGATCATCAAAATACATAGTATTTTTCAATGATTCATTCCAATAATACTCAACAAAATGACCTGTCAACAATGGAACTAAGTTAGGAAATGTATTATCACCAACTTTCGTGTATCCATTCATTTCAAACGGAGACATTTTTTCATTGAGATAGGAGAGCGATCTGTTGAAATGTCTTAAGAAATTAAGCTTTGACACTGAGTCAATTCCTGCAAGGATAACATTTAATTTGGGCTTTGGGTCAGGTATTGCGTTTCTCTCCTCTTCAATTCTTTTCTTCAAGCGAATCAAAGGGAAAAATTGCTCAAAATTCGTCGTCTTGTTTTTAACTTTACAGCCTGCACCAACGTAATCTTCATTTAGAGGAACTCCAAATTGAAGTTTCGTCACATTACCAATGACGAACGAAACCTCTCTCCTGCTCATTGAACGTTCATGAACCCTATAAATTGCCTGATAGTTACAGACAAGTTCATCAGCTGTCATGTTATAATATTCTTTTAGCACAGTTTCATTTAAGGATATTGAGCCATCCGGACTGGGTCTCATGAACAAAGGTGGGCCAGGACATACAACTGGATTATGGAACTTGATAAGATGTGATACACTTGGATCCCAAGGATCTAATTTAGGTATTTTGCAACCTGGAGTGTCAATAATAAGACTAGGGTTCTTTGTTGATGATGGCATCTCCACGATATTTGCTGTAGTGACATCGAAATATTCTTCACAGTCATCACAATCTTCTACATTATCAATACTATAGTTGATATCGTAAGTGTTGAGTTCTCTTCTGTTTTTTGAGATGCCCTCTTTTGTTTGACTATAAGTATTCAGCTTTCTATCATGTGTCCTCACCATGCCGAAGGGTGTTACTTCATACTCGTCCAAAAATGAGTTTTTCTCTTCGCGAGATAGCTTCTCGAACATTGATTTGATTTGATAATCTTCAGTTTCTTGAGAATCAACAAGCTCGTATTCATCTGGATATTCGTAGAGCATTTCATTGCTGATAGACTTTGCGGAGTAGTATGGATTATGAATATTTTTTGAGTCTCTGGATTCTGTTGCAAATTTATATTCCTTTATTACGGTGTGGTCTGATTTATGTTCTACAGTAGGAAGCGTCTTTTGATTTAGCTGCTGTGCTTGATTACTAGGAATGAAATTTTCATAAATATCTGTTGTGATTTTGTTATTTAATGTCTGTTCATTGTGATTACTTGAGTACCAACTAATGATGACTAATGAGACACAACAAATGATGATGAATATTGTGAAACGACGTCGACGAACAATGGGTGCCATGGATTTTATTCCAAGAGGTTCTTCAAAAAATTTATAGGTGATCCTGAAAAAAAAAGGAGAAACAGACTTATAAAAAAAAATCTGTCAATCGTAAATCATCGTTAATTATTTAGCCGATGATCCTTTTTAAAATCTTAAATCTTATACAGTCAAAATGAAGAAAAAATTTTAATTCTCAAATTATTCTGTGAGTATTATAGCACACAGTATTTAAAATATGATTGCTTCATTTTTATATACTGTGTGTCTGCAAGCTAACGGAATTTGTCATATGATAAACATGAGCATTAATATTTACTAAATAAATATAAATGCTCATGCTATCGAAACATGAATTGGCATCATTTAATGAGCATTTATCTGTAATTAAGATATTAAATTTTGTTTACAATTTTGGCGAACTTTATTTGTAAGAAAAAGAACTAAATTTAAAAAAAAACTTGTTTGTATTAATATTTAAATAAGTTAATATATTTAAATAAGTTTGTATTAATAATAATATTGGGAAATAAGTTAAATATATTTTAGTTAAAAAAAAAGTGGAAACAAAAGGGTAAAAGCCTAAAATGTTAGTTAGAAATTAGAACAAAATTAGAATTGTCTTTGTATTTGTAATATATTTTATTGTATGATTTGCTATTTTCTTAATTATAATATTAATTTTTGTCTGATTTTTTTATAATACGGGTCTTCATTGGCAGTTCGCTTTTCGATTATTCAACTAGCTGGATTTCTTATAGTTCTCGGAAAGTTCCTATGACAATATAATAAACCTATCCTTTCCTTTAATTGCTTTGAGTTTGTTGCTTTTATTTGTACTGCATCTAATGGCTCATTTGGAAAAGTGAAAATATAAAAATAAAAATTTCACATCAGATTAGCTATGATTATTTCTGATTCTTTTTCCTCTGATTAGCTATGGCGAGTGAAATTATTGATTTGAAAATCATATCATATCCTAATCCAATGATAATTTTCGATTTTATCTTGCACTTTATAATCTTCTTGAGAAGAACGGGAAAAAAGAAAATGGTGCACAAATTCATTCAGTATGAATTTAACAATGCTATTTTTAAGAAATAAAACTAACATTCATTTACTTCCTGTGTCAAAGAAATACTTTATATCTGTTGACATAAAGTATTTTCTGAAGAAAACTTCAATCTGCTTCTACTCGCTGTCTTTTACTTAGCAAACCCATTCGTCTAAGTTTCAGAGGCTTTGTGTTGAGCTGTGGCTGTCACCCGGTGTTTAAAAAGATTTATTCGAGGAAGAATCACCATGGTGACGGTTCTCTTAAGCGCACTTTGAGCCCATGTGTCGGACCTTATCTTATATTGTATCATTTTTAACAGACTTGCTTCTAAGTGTTACACTTGAGCCGTTTTTGACAATAATTGATAGTCTTAAAATTTATGTAATATGTTACAATACATGAAGACAGGAGGATTAAATCAAACTTTATGAAGTAGAAAAACTGAATGTAGGTCATGGAATTAATAGAAGCAACTTACTGTTTTTAAATTAATTATCAGTTTGATGACAAAGATTTGGAAAATTTATTATTAATTATTAAAATAAAGTTTTGAAAGTTTAAGAAATAAGTTAGCAAAGTTTGATGTATTGTTATTACATTATGGTTCCAATTTATGGGAAATGAAGCAAGTAACGAGTTTGCTAAAACGATTTCTTTGTTGTTTTTAATGATTATTAAAGGAATAATTCCAATTAAGGGAAAAATTCCATTGACCAAAGACGACATATTCCAAACAGGAAGGCAAAAAGCAGGGAAAAAAGTGGAACATGGAAATACTTTCAGAGGAAACTTTTCCTTGAATTTGGCTGTGTCAGGTATTTGGCTATATCATTTATTTTACATGACTGAAGAGTCCGAAAAAATAACTTATCAGATGTTACAGTTAAATTTGGATTTCTTTAATAAGAAAATAGATAAATTGAGGTTATTATTATATATTTCATTAATAACAGTGCTAAGGAGAAATGGCGTAAATTCAGGCGAGGTGTTGAGGAAATTGGCTCCCATCCTTGATACAAATAGAGAAGAGGGGCGCATAAATGACTCTTAAAAAGCAAGGGTTATAACTGAACAGTAGTACGAATTTTGTATCCATATATTTACTTAATCGGAAAATGTGATAAAGTTTAACAATTTCTCATCAACCTGTATCGATAAAAAAATTATTAAATTCTTAGATCTACATAACTACACAACTAATATTAATATAAAAATTACTTAAACTGATGACAAAAAATAAAAAAATGTATTAATTAATATTATAAATAAGGGAAACAGCAGAAACTCAGAAAGAGAAGTAGGTGATATCACAGTTTCACCTTTAGAACTGATCTCGCCTACTTCTCGATATCTATATACTATTAAGGAAACAAAATGTATTAGTTAAATTAATATAATTTTCTGCACAAAAAAATCAACTCAATATTAAGCCTTCTCTGGCGGATTATACACTATACAAATTATTATTTATTGTGCATTAAAGTGAAATGATCAACTTGTTGGTGACAAGTAAGGACTAAGTCCTTAATCTTGAGATATTATGATACTCTTCCAAACTTTGTGCGAGAAAGAAAGAGAATAACAACATTTAGCAAATTTAATTCATCTATTCTAAAGCAAACAAAAAAAGTGAAACTTCGTTGCTCATACGCAACCTCCTCTGTTGCTCATATTTGACCTCCATTTTTTGACGATTAATCACTGGCATTCGTTAATAGTATCTAAAAATTGAATTTGCATTTTAGATGCATTTTTCCCAACCGATTGAAACAAAAATTGATCACAAAACTGCAGTTGTAGTCATAAAATCTCATACCAAATTTGATATATTTAAGTCATTGCGAGTTTAACTTATCGACTTTATATACTTCTGGAAGTACAGACGTTCATCTCCTTGTTGGATTCAGCACAAAATTTGATAGATGTCTACAGTATAGATGTTAAATCTGTGTACCAAATTTTATTTATATAGCTCATTTCGTTTTGTAATTATCGTGTTAACTTATATTTGAACAGCCGGAGAGATAGACTTTACAGATTTTACTCATAATTTGATATAAATCTGTAAATTCCGTGTAAAGACCTTATACCAAATTTCAACCATCTAGCTTAAAGTATTTTGAGTTATTTTTGTCACAGACAGACAGACGGACTTTAATCCCAAACTGTGTTTTTCGAACTTTAGGATGTCTAAAATGTGGGGATTCGTCAAAATTCCGGGTTCGAATTTTTCGGCGATTAATATCATTTCTCGATACTACATATAAAAAAAAGTAAAAAATAATACGATTCTTTCGAACGATGGTAGAACGATGTGATTTATTGTTCTTTTACTTTGTAATTAAATTTTAATGTTTAAAATTGATTATTTAGAACTCGACTGTGTTCTAAAGTAAAAGGAAAAATAATATTTTCGAATTATTAAATTCGTTCAGAAACGGTAAAAAATAAAAAAAATAAAAAATAAATAAAGAGTTCCACAACTAGGACAAAAATAGATTAGGGAAAAGGGATCCCTTAATCTAAGGGATAAGGTTTTTTCAGACTAATGAGATTTCGGCCTCCTATTTGATCCTATTTACAAAGTTATGAAAAGGATAAAGGAATCTCAATTTCATTGAACATATTTTGGACATACATTTGAACATATTTCCATCTTTAGTAGCAAATTAGTCGATTTACTAAATTTAAAAAAATTGAAATTTATCTGTTTTATTAATCTACAATTTCTCTTTGGGAGGTATAAATTTTACTTACAAAAAATAACTGCAAAAATCTTACTCCTGGATTAGAAAACCCGCTTTCTTTCATTTAAACTCTTTAAAAATGTTTATTATGGTTTTTTCCTTTTGATATTTCAATTAACATGGTTGAAAAATGTCATTTATGTATGACTTATAGGAGAAAATATTTAGGGTTTTAATAATTAAATTAAATAAAAAGTTTTCGATTCCTCATATTTTTCTAGTGGAAAGATGTGATGCTTGAAATCTCCAAACAAATTCAAAATTATTCTAATCATATTGAATTAAAATTCATTTTAAGTAAATTTTATTCCTACTAAATTATTATCATCCAAATATATGCCATCAAAAGCATTTTCTAGGGAGTTATATCATTAGCTGTGCGTTAGGGTAAAACGAAAATGGCCTTAAAAATTTGTTTTTAGATTTTAGTTTGGTAATAGAGCATAAAAGATGCCTTTTAGGTTCAGAAACATTTTTTTTTAATTTGGTTGTAATATTACATCATCTTGAGGTGCCGCAAAAAGTTTGAAATTTGTAAAAAAATTGAAATTTTTAAAAAGGGCTTTTAAAACTTTTTCTTAGATTTTAGCTTGGTAATAGTGGAGAAAAGTTAGCTTTTAGGTTCAAAAAAAAGTTTTTAAAAATCCTGGTTGCAGTACAACAATATCTTGAGGTGTTGTTCAGAGCTTAAAATTCGCAGACAAATTCTAAAATTATTAACTTTTATAAAATATTTTTATGAATTTTTCATATAATGATACAAAAGATGATTTTAAATGCATATATAAGCATTACAATTGGAAAAAAAGTATTAATTACAAAGTATAATAATAAAAAAAATATTTTTAATGTTAAATTTGCGCTTCTTACTTTTGTATTCTCAATGATTACAAATGTTACAACTGAAAAATGTTTGTTTCTACTTCATTGCCACATTAAGTTGTTTTTTAATTAAATTTTTGCCTATTCACCCGCGAGTCAATGCATCTTTCTCTTGAGACTGAACTACAGATATTTTGAGTCGATTCGACCACCAGTTTCACAGCTCTTTCCACTGCTTGCGTGTGACAAGGAAGCCTCGGAAAGTTGATAACAGAGTCCCCTATATTATTTGGTTCAGCTTCAGATGCCTTCTGTATAAAGTCTTTGAGAGAGTCGCTGGAAGCATGTTTTAGCGAGGTGGATTCAGTTACGGCATTTTTAATTCGTGAGATCATATCGATGTAATCCTTTGCATCGCAGTTTATCTTTGGAACTTCAAACTTCCTGACTCTGTCTTTACTTTCTGTTGTTGATTTTAAACACGTCGTAAACCATGTTCACTTTGAATTTTACGTTCATCACTTCGCATGGACAAAAGGATATTTCTGAAACTGCAAAGTACCCTTTTCTTTGAATAATCTAATCTACAACATTCTTGAGATCATCAGAGAGATAGCGTGAGATAAGGTTAAAAAGATGTTTCGAACCATAAGTATATAAAACATTAGCATTACATAAACTTAATATTACACCACACAAGCACCTGGTAGTTTTATCTCTTTTTGTCTATTTGATAGATCTGATTGGTTTGCCTCTTTTTGTAAAGAACACTGTTGTTATAAAGCGTTGTCATGGTCGCCAGTAATCGTTTTTGATGCACTAGTATATTTGCCCGTTCTTGATTAAACTTAGCTATTCTCTGTAGTTCTTGACTCTTTTATGCTTCTTTCTTCCTTGTGTTGTATCTATATTAATATTTCCTATAACCATTTACCTGTTAGAGCGTTGAACGTTTAGAACCTTTTATTCTATAACTGGCACTTTTTTTTCTTTTATACAAGTCAACAATATCAAATAAACGTCCAGTTTCTTCTCTAAATCCTGTGAGGTTGGAATGAAACTTATCTGAACATTTCCTGCTTGTTGACTTTAATAAATTCCTGTATTTAGCATGATAAGCTTTTATCATTAGTGAAATTCTTTTGCTAGAATCATCGGGAATAGAAGCTCTTGACCATATTTGTTCTATTATGGGAACTAAAGTATCACATATTTCGCTTACAGAAGGATCCTTCTCTAAAACAATTTTGAGGTTATGTCTAATATAATAGTAGCACTAGATTCGTATGTAGTTAATTCAACTGCAAGCAAATTACTAAATTTCCCAACAACAGAACACTCCGATATTTGTATTGTCTTCACTAATTTTGACTGAGCAATTTCTACTCACAGCAAAGCACATAAGCGCATAAATTAACAAATCAGTTACACAATAGATGGAGCAGAGACGCCAACTCAACTGAACTTGGCAAAGCTACTGATTTAAAACCAGCTCTGTCCTTGTCACCGGGCCCAGACAAATCCCCACCTTACTTTAATAACAACCGCTCCGGCGAGGACTCAGTGTCATGCCAATGCATTGCAAAGCTATTGTTATACTTTTATATGACAACGCCTATTTAAAACTTTTTTTTTTCATATCTAGGCACGCAAAAATCCTTAAAGAATTGCAAAAAGTGTGTTGCAACTTTTTGCAACTTCCTTGCGGCACCTCAAGATGAACTCCAATATTTTTTTATAATTTTTATTAATCTTATCTATACCAAAAGGCAACTTTCCCGCGTTATTAAAAATTAAAAATCAAAAGTTGATTGTTTCGTAAAAAAACTTTAAACTGTATCAAAAATTTCAATTTTTTGAAACTTGAACGTCCTTGAGGCACCTCAAGACCTACCCCAATATTTTTCATATTTATAATTTATTTTATTTATACCAAAAGGCAACCTTTCAGCATTATTACAAATTAAAAATCAAAAACCGTTTTTTTCGTTCCACTCCAATGTGCATGCATATATGTTCCATATTTCCACTTAAAAAATTTGGGTCGAATTCAGCAAAATGTTGCATACTTATTATTTAAGACAAAGGAAGGAATACTGTCAAATTTTTTAACAAAAATTTATTAAATGTTCAACTAATTAAAAATTAACCAAAATGTCTCCTTTTTGTCCTTATCAACATCAGATGGAATTTTTCCAGAATAAATATGTTCCAGAATAAACATTCTTAAAATTTATCTGTTTTTCTTTCAGCGATATCAGTTTAAATTTTGTTCATTATTTCTTGCAATTGTTATTAATTCTAAAAAAATTAATGTTTTAAAATTAATTATTGAAAAATAAATGCTTTAAAATTAATGTTAGCTTTAAACTACTCACACATTTTTTAAAATTTTTTTTATTTTAAAACATATCAACTTACAGGTTTTTTTATTCGTTTCTATATATTAAGTTAATAATTCCTAAAAGCAAGGTAAAAGAATCACTAAAATGGAGGCAAAAAAATTGCGTTCTTGCCAGCGTATGAAACTGGTGTTCGATAACAGCAGTGGATAAAAGTTATAAGAAATTTACTGATGATTTGACTTTTTTCTACAGAAATATCGAAGAAAATTAATCTGAAAAAAAAATTTCAATTTAATTTTGGTGCAATTTTTCTTACAATTGTTATTAATATTTAAGAAAATGTAAAGCAGATGATTTTGAAATAATGAAATCTATATGTATTTGTTTGCTGACAAACGCTAAAACTGTCACTATTTTTAAAATTTCTTTTTTTATTTCAACACATATATCTTGAAAAGGGCTTTGTGTATTAAAATATTTTATACAGAATCGGAATATTTTTTTTAAATGTTATATGAAAAGGTTTTTATTTCGAGTAAATTGGTATATCAACTATTCTTCACAGAAAATAAATTATTTTTTTAAACAATATCATTGTCTCAAACATATGGATATGGCAGCAAAAATATTTTTGTATAATAAAAGAACCATTAAAAAAACATATGTTAACTTACTTAATAGAAAATTGCTGTTGCTGACCTAATTGTAAGTAATTTCATCTTTTAAAACATAAAATTTCTTTTTTTCAGCACACAGGCACCTACAATCAGAAAATACATGCTACTTCTAAAAAGGAAGAACAAAACAATGAATTATCCATGACGCTTTCTATAAAAGACTGATAAATATCTTATATATACTATTTTAACTGCCGATTTATGAATTTATAGCCTAATTCAATCTCAGTGTATTACAAATTACCTGATGCTATCTTAACTTAACTGCTTTAGACCACTGTCTTCAGCCTAAGAGGAAAATCTTGATGTCAGAAAAAGAAATTTTTCGTTTTTGAAGTTGAAATCTGACTGCATGATCAAAATTGGGTGAAAATATTTTTGTTTGTTAAGATATTACTACTAGGTTGGCACTAGTATCTTTACAAGCAAAATTTACATTTTAATGCCTTTTATGTTTTGTCATTGAGATTATTTTAGTATTTCTTGTAAAATAAATTAAGTATATTATAAAAATTAAAACCTGTTTTTATTTGAAACGTATGATTAACTAATAAAATAGAGAAGGTCTGATTGTAAAGTATTTGATATCAGTATTTAAGCTTAACGGCATTAAGCTTAACGGTATTTAAGCTTAACATTTATAATTTTTTAGTCATGTTTTTGTTTTAAATTTCAGTTTTATGGTAACTTAAAAAATAGTCAATAAAAATAATTTATTTTTCTGAATTGTTAATATGATAATATTGATACACTTAAGCGACTTTTCATTTAATGAATATATATATATATATAATATGTATATGTATAATAAATATTGTTGTTGTTTGATATAGAGAACTTATTTCTAATAAACTCGAACCCGAGACTTTGATGAATCTCCGTAATTCATATTGCCTTGAATCCGAAAAATATATTTTTGAATTATCGTCTCTGAGCAAGATAACTCAAAAACGTTTTGAGCTGGACAGATGAAGTTTGGTATATAATTTTTCCAATAAATTTGCAGATTTAGAAAATAGAAATTGAATTAAATCCATTCAAAGGAATTTTTTCTATCCGAGTTTAAGACACACGATAACCGCACAATACAAAGAACTAGATAATTAAAATAAATATCATAAACCCAAATCAACATTTTAAATTCTATATTTGAAATGTGAATCGGCATCGAAATTTGAATAAAATCCGTGAAGATGTTGACTGTAATAGTCTATAATTTCAAATGCATTGAAAGCATATTACTCAAATCCACAATAATGTAGATAAATGGACTTTGGCACATAGCTTTAACATTTATTGTTGTTGCTCCTAATGGCACTTGTCAAAGACAACCCCACTGTCTTTAGAAGTCAGTGATTTAAAGCAAAGGGTGCTTCTCTTGTTTTTCAGTAGCGCAATCTAGGGCCAAATGTAATGACTTTAAGTAGCTAAGTCAACCCTTTTTACGGGGCGGACTTCATTCATGCATTTCATTCTCATCCACAGATCGTAATTTAGACCTGAATCAGAGAACGATCACCTCTGATCCAGTACCCCCAGTGGTATTGTCTCGACATGGAAAACTTTGTGACCACGACAGATTTATACGTACGCCAGCCACTGCACACGCGGGGAGTCTTCGGCCAGCGGGGTTCGAACTCGCAACCCAATTGACGCGAATCCAACACCTACATACCAGTCTATCCCTGCCATGCTTTAACATTGCCTTATCAAATGTTGAATCACATTAAAAAAGGTTTGAAATGTTGCCGATTTGTACATTTGTATATATATGAATGTGACCTGGAAAACTCAATGATTTGGATTATTTAAATTTAATACATTATTTTGTAGTTCTGAATCAGATTTTGATTTCAATTGACAGAAAAGAAAGGGTTAAAATGCATACTTGATTTTCTTTATTTCACTACAGAACACGAAATGTCCGAGAATTTCAATTAGAACTTTTACTAAATATTTTGATCACATCATATAACATCAACGGAAAAAATATTTATCCAGAAATCGCATCATCAAGATATGCATAAGAAATTTAACTGGATTTAAACGCAACCATTATTCCCCGCGAACTAGCAGGTCACCATAAGTGGCTAGCGTAGAAATAAATATGTAAAGCTGGTGCTTTACTTAACAATAATTTCTTATTTCTCTTCACTTTATTGTTATTTAATTGATTATCAGAAAGTATTTTTTAATGAGCCAACAGACCTTATTTTTTAGATGCATTTTAAATATTATAAATTAAAGGATAGCTTTCTAATTGCACTTAACGTCTGAAGGAACAGCTAGTGCTCTTTAATTATTCTGCACTAAATGTAATTCAAGGAAAAACACGCATAAAATTTATTTGTTCATAACATTTATGTAATAGTTAGGGCTCGAGAAAATTATTTTTATTCGTAAACATTTTCGAGATAGCTATGTTTAAAAATAAAACTATATTACTGAAATGGACTATTAAAATGTATCTCTTAAAAGCTATTTCCCAAGTTTTATTGCCTATTTGCTAGTATTATAGGGTCGAACTAATTTTCTGACAAGTTTATGATCTCATTTTCTTGAATGTCAAAATAACGACCTGTGTAGACTCTTCTGCAGTCTAATCTTTTCAATCAATTAAAAAGAATTTTAATGGATTTTTGTAAGAGTTGTCACTTCAGTTTTGTTTTAATAGCTGCAGAGTACGATATTTTATTGTTTAAAGTATTTTAATGCTGTTTAAATGGGGACGTAAGATAGGTAATTTTGAAAAGTAACCAACTAAAGTGTTTTCTGTACAATATTTTCACGTATTTGCAAAACTGATTATTTTTAAGTTTCGCTTTGTTCTACAATTAATATATTTCGAAACTTTTTCCATTAAACGATTGCGCCAATAATTTAGTGTCTTCAGATACTTCCTTGTCATCCTCTTAAGTGCGATCCTGTTAAACGTGACGTGTATACACTTCAATCCAAATCTTTGTTTCATTTGCCAATCAATGAGTAATTTTTTATCTAATAATAATGAAGTCTTATTCACTTTATTATGATCATTTGCAAAATTTACTATTCAACGATTTGTATTGCGTTCGATTTGTATATGCATAATCGCTTGACTTAGAAAAAGGCATCATGAGGAACTTTAAAAAATAAACTCCACAGTTAACTGGTTATTACAGACTAATTACTAAGCCCCGCAGGAAGGCCCACAGAAAGATCTGAATGATCGGACAACAGCAACAGCATCACTGGTGGGAACTGTGGTTGAGTCTTAAGGGTCATCACCGGCCACGGTACAACCCTTCCCTTGGGAAGTACGTCCCGTCATCCATGGGAGGATCCAGGCCCCCACCTTTTCGTGTACCCACAAGGGAGCTTCTGATCTACAATTCGAAGGTACCCCCTCCTTGGGACGCAGTTAACTGGCCTCCGAGATTAATTAGCTAAATAACCACAATTTTTCTCCAAGGTTGTGAAGAAATCTTCCCATATTAAGAATAATAGCACAATCCTAAATTCGGAAAGTAAGCCTGGGGATATAGCCTTGCTTAAGCAAATTTCATTAATCAAGTTAGTAATTTTCGAATTCTCATACTTTCATAACTACTGACAAATTGCAAAAAAAGCATTCTTTCCTTCAACGTCTAAAATCTGTATTGAAAACAGATCTAAAATTTAGTATAAAAATATTTTACTAAAATTTACCTATCTGACTTATAGCACTCTTTAATGTTATAGTATTCAAATAATACGAACGAACAGATAAGCAGACAACTCGTTGACATTATTTTTTCAAAATTAGATACGAATTTACATTTGTGAATACTCCATATTTCCTTTATCCATTTTTAGCCTTTTTAACCACTTGTTAACATTGTTTTAATTATTAACTTAATTATTCAGGTATTTGTTTGTTTAACGTAGTTTGTTTTTGATATGATTTATATACCAATATATGTTTCTCATTTATTCAAAGATGTTCTTCACTGAGCTTTATCTAGCATAAAATAAGATCTGATTTATATACCAATATACGTTTCTCATTTATTCAAAGATGTTCTTCACTGAGCTTTATCTAGCATAAAATAAGATCTGATTTATATGCCAATATACGTTTCTCATTTATTCAAAGATGTTCTTCACTGAGCTTTATCTAGCATAAAATAAGATCTGATTTATATACCAATATACGTTTCTCATTTATTCAAAGATGTTCTTCACTGAGCTTTATCTAGCATAAAATAAGATCTGATTTATATGCCAATATACGTTTCTCATTTATTCAAAGATGTTCTTCACTGAGCTTTATCTAGCATAAAATAAGATCTGATTTATATACCAATATACGTTTCTCATTTATTCAAAGATGTTCTTCACTGAGCTTTATCTAGCATAAAATAAGATCTGATTTATATACCAATATACGTTTCTCATTTATTCAAAGATGTTCTTCACTGAGCTTTATCTAGCATAAAATAAGATCTGATTTATATGCCAATATACGTTTCTCATTTATTCAAAGATGTTCTTCACTGAGCTTTATCTAGCATAAAATAAGATCTGATTTATATACCAATATACGTTTCTCATTTATTCAAAGATGTTCTTCACTGAGCTTTATCTAGCATAAACTAAGATCTAATTTATATACCAATACGTTTTTCTCATTTATTCAAAGATGCTCTTCACTTCACTTTATGATGATCAAACATATTGTTCCGCTTCAGTTGTTAAAGTGCAGCTTAACACGCTTTCGTTTTAAAATATTTCTGATAACTTCTGACTTATTGGGACTCCAGGATCTTTTGTCTGAATTATCTGTTCCAAAACATTTTTATAAACCGTTACAATTCAAATACAAGCTCTATTTGATACTTATATTCATTACATTTTATATTTAATTTAATTTAAGGATGTTGAGTGGGTTACAAATGAACAGGCGAAAAAGAATTTAATGAGTTTAAATTTCAATGGGTAGAAGTTCATATGGTAAGCAAATTAGATATATTAGTAATTCAAAAAAGTGGGGAAATTGTTTTAAAATGGAAACATAGGTACCAAATGAACTTACTTTTGTTTAATAATTAACTAGTGCAACAATACATTTTTCATCTAAAGATGGACAATAGGCCTTTTGCCCGCTTCTCCAGTACGTTCTTCGCTGTCTTTCACTGCTTGTGGTACTTCTGAGGAACTTGAGAATCGTTTCCTTTTAAAGAATCTCTTCTTCCACATGAAATAAGTCACTTAGAAAAAGTCACACGGAAAAAGATTAGAGGATACGCTAATTTAACGTGCAATTTAACACCAGAAGGAGCCAGTTAACTTTGATGCAACACCATGGTTCTGTCTTTCAAAGGTCTGCTTGCGTGCAGACGTTTGAGAATAAAATTCTGCTTTAGTGATTGTATGACTATAATTTCTTTAAGATCATCTCTTTTCAATTAAAAGAAATTCGGTGTTTTTTTCAATGATTTTCCTACAACGAATATTTCTGGACGTGTTTTTTCTGTAGCTAATTTGAATATGTAGTTCTTATATTCAAACTAGAAGCAGAAAAAGAAAGCAAAAGCATTTGTTAATGTTGTGAACTATTTCTCTTTTTCTAAAACTTGTAGAACTGAGATACATGGTAGCATTTATTTACAATAGAACCAACGTTTTGAGAAAGATTTAAAAATTTCATCTTTCTTCATTTTATTTATTTAAAAGACTTTCAAATACCAAATTTTTGAGATAAAGAATCACCCCCTATTGCATGTCTGTGCAGAAATAATATGCGGAATGTCCATTAAATAACTTTCCCGGTTTTCTAGACTTCTGAAGCAGAAAATAACAAAGGGAATGGAAAAGAATTCACTATTGTCGTTGATTGGAGTGGGAAAAGAATTTTCAAAAAATAAACTAGTATCAGAAATCATCGATTGTTGAAGTTTTTCTGTTATCTGAATCGTAAACGGATAAATAATTGCAATGAAAATTGATTATACTTTTGTATTAAAGTATAAAATCATACTTAATGTCTTCTAAAATGATTCTGTAGAAACGAAGAATTCAGAAAATTCAGCATAAACTTCTTTATTAGTTGCATGACGCACACTTACAGCAAGAGCGAAAACACCAAACGCGCAACGTTACATTCTTGGTATGAATACAATGTTTTTCTTTCTCTCCCTCAAATTAGTCACTTCACTTCCTCACAATACTCTACACTCGTAATGATTCCATTAATACACAATATACAAAAAAACTTTTATTACTGTTAAAGTTATAAAAAAGCACAAAGGGAATGACATACAGTTTGAATGCAGTGCTTACACATACAGTGTGAAACTCGCTGAAAATAATCTTATATTAATCAACATTAAGATTCCCTAATCCACTCTCAACATTTCCAATATGTAGAAAGTAGCAGAGGGAATTCCTATGTGCAATATGTCCCATCAGCAACTTTGGTAATTTTGTTCCTTTACAATATGCGTTGGTCTCTAAATATGGACAACCTAAATATGAATACCTCTAAATATGAACAGTAATTTTATGACCACCTATATTAGTTTTACTGATGAAAATGATCAATTCTGTAATTTTAAGTTTAATTGATTCTCATAACCTCCATTTTCTAAAATCCATTTCATTGAATGATTGCTTATAATTTAATAAATTAAGTCAATTTCCTGTTGCATAATATTTCTGAAAAGTGCAAGTAAAATTTAAATTTGATACCTATTTCCAACTAACACAAAATATCACGCAATAAAATATGAGAAGTCATGCACAATAATGTTTATTATTTCTTTTGATATCTTTTGAATTTTTTTTTTGTTTGTTTGTTTCATTGACAGGCTATAAACTTCCTTGGATCATAATGACAATTTTCAATTCATCATTTTGTAAATTCAAATTTAAAAATAATTCATTTATTAGCTATTTTGATATTTTTTTTTTTGGCTCAAGAGCCAAAATTAACTATATTACACCAATGATATGGGTGGTGAATTTTTTATGAGCGTGCAGCAATAAGAAGGCTGCAAACATAATTTTGTTAGTGGTAAATGCATAAAGAATATTCGAACTATTGGAATCCTTAAATGTTAACAGTTTATTCTTTATATTCAAATCCTCAAATATTAACAGCTTATTCTTTTGATTCAAGTACTAACTGTTTATTTTCTTGCTCTTGGAGTGAAATGATTGTCACGTCAATTAAATGACGCTGATGTTATGGAAAGTATGATTAATCATGGTTCTGAAATTAACAGTGAGAGTGAAAAAGAGAAAATGGTGTTTAGCACGAAAACAGTACCATAGTTTTCGATGGTATTATCGCTGTTTTACTGATCAGGTCAAGCACATATGTCATAATATTCCTCTTTGTTTACAACTAGATACCTTAGGGGATAATATCTGCTTCATGGTCATGAGATATTAAAAGACACGATTCTCCGAAATCACCGTTGCACATTATCCTGCTTCAGGAGAAATTTTATTTTTGGTGTTTTACAGAAATTCGAGTATTGTTCTCCTGATATGATCAGATAAAAAATTTGACATCAGATTTAAAATAATCTTTCAATACCTTTAAAACAAATCGTTTTTCTATTAGCAAGGAGATTTTCCCACCGTGTAACCATCGAGTAAATTAGCCATTCTGCCAACACATCAACCTTCAATGACCTAAACGAAATATATTAAATGAAATGAATGTATTAAATGAAAAACCAATGAAATAGCACTTGAATTCCAAATAGAGAGAGTTATTTGGCTGGGTTATATTTTAAACTAGTAAAGTAACAGTGCGCTAAAGCTCATGCAGGAATTGTGAAGTGTACTTGTATTTAGATGTGTGCAAGTTTTTGTCAATAATTGTTTTTTATTGTTTTGCCTTTGTATCCTTAGATAAAAATCGGAACTTCAACAGTGTTTCGTAATGGTTTCTTCGGCAACTTTCAGTTTGAATTATTTAATAACATGTTAAAACACTTGAAAAAAAATTAATAATGGCAGTGGAGTGTTATTCTTTTTTTCTTTTTTTTTTTGCCAGCAGTTTAGCAAAAAGATGAAAGTTTTCATAAAAATAAAGTTGACTCTACTAGCTTGCTACAGATATTATGAATAATTATTTATTTATTTTTCATTTTTCAAGAAAGATATCAATAATGGTTAAAATAAAGAAAAAGTTTTGAAACTCAAGGAAATTGTTGACGGGAAAAAAAATAATTTGTGGCAAGATGAAACTTTATCTGTTTTAATTATTATTTCTTATCAATTGAATTTCTTATCAATTGATTTTTTTTCAAGTCCCAAAAAGTCTCTTTATTTCTTTCTTCAAAAATCTTATCCTAATGAAATTCAATCTCTAAATTTTCGAATTGTAAATTTTTGTCATAAGAAATATTCTAGTAAATTAATATGCCTTTAAAGTTATTCTGAAAATTAAAAAAAAAAATATTCTTCATGCGTGAAAGGAAAACGAAATATTTTATTTCTAAAAGTAAAATATTTTATTTCTAAAAGTAAAAACCAAAAATATAAGAATTCGAAAGAGAAATAAAAAACCTGTATTAAAAAGTATCTGAAATGAATTGATGCTAAAAAAGAAAGAAAGAAATTGCCTTTAAGATCATTTTTTTTTTTTTTGAAGATTAAGTAACAAATTTTGAAAGCTCTGCTATCAGTTTCAGTTCCTCAGAAGGAAGCTTTTTCAAATTGGTAAAAACTTTAAATTTGTGCATTTACGAAAATTCTTTTTCCAGCAATATCAACAATGACGAATTTCGACAATATGAGACTACATTCGCTAATGCATTTTGAGGTCTCTTTGAATTCATTATAAGATATGATATAAACTAAACATACTTATGTTTTTAATTTCACCTTTACTTTTATTTTCCGAATTCCAGAATTTATTTACTTCGGTTACAATTCTCAAAATCTAATTTATTGAATCTGTAACTTTTACCTTCCTTCATTTATACGAAGAATATACTTGTTATAAACATTTTGTCATTGATTTTAAAATGGCTCTATACCCTTAAATTTTCTGTTCATATATATATATATATATAATGATATTTTAATTCTAATTTCAATTTAATTAATTTACAAGATTTTATCTTAATTTAGCCCATAGTAACTTGATTCTAAAAATATTCTCTTATTTCGTTATCCAATTCCACTTTCGGTTTAATTAATTCCTCTGTAAAACTAATGCGCCATCAGTACTACGTATCAAATGAAAGTGATACTTCCGTTGCCTTTGTCAAAGGTCATCATATGTATTCCATCGGCGCGTGGCCGGAAATCCCATCTTATATAAGACTAGTGATCATTTGTTTCGGCCCTTTTTTTCCCTTCTTTCTTACTTCTGCTTTTGTGCCGTCTGCTTGTAAATAAATTGCTTTCTCGATATGGATATTAAAAAGAGAATAAAACGAAATTAAAAATACAACGTCTCATCTGTCTTCAAACCTGCACTCTGTTTCAACCAAAATAATATAATATGCATACAATACATCCACTCTGTCATTGCCCAATTGCGTATTTCCAAGCCGTTACACACACAGTTCCGGTTGGAAAAATACTTTAAATGGTAAGAGGAATTATATTTTGTTATTACAAATCTTAAAATTTTACACAGTCCTCACTCCTGCCAGTCATATTTAGCTATTAACCTAAATGGTATAGCTGTCTAATCGAAATCTGAGTCGTATACAAATTTGTTTTTAGGAAAAATTTAAAAAATTAATAAAGTTTGATGAAATAAAAAAATTCATCTTATAATTTTTTTATTGGTTTATATCTAAGGTGATTATAATTAAAATCGGCCTTTCTAAATGATGTAAAAAAAAACTGCTGGTCGGAATGGCCTGATATTTTATCTCAATTTGCTTTGCAATGGAAAAAATAGCATAACTTTTGACTTCTATTGTCAAAAATGGGCAATACATGACGCTATATTCTTATAATGTTGTAATGTTGCTGCATGTTAATTTTAAAATACTAATTAAAAGACATGACATGCGCAGTGTGCATCACCCTTATTATAAAAAGGAGAAGAACACACAGTTGCTGTTATTCTGCGTCAGAGAAAGTATTCATGACTCTGTCATTGAAAGATCAAATTCTGTTTCTGAAACTTTCTTACAAGAACGATGATTGTGCAGCAAAGGCATTGGAGAAATTCCAGTTATTAAAAGCAGATATGGTCCGATTTGGTCTGAAGAAATTGATTGATAAATTCGAAGAGACTGCTTTATTCCACGGGAAATTTAGTGGAGAAAGGAAACCAATCATTTCGACATCAGTGGAAGATGTGGCTTTAATACTGCAAGAGAGAACCAGTGCTTCAGGAATATCCAGTATATGGGGAAGTTCTTGAACTTTAGACATGCCAGTCAACACTGTTCACAAAATGTTACATCTTGCAATGCTATCTATTTAAAATTCCGTATGTTCAGGAGTTGCTTCCTGCCAAATTGACAGAACGAGAAGCTTTCACCTTGCAAATTCTTGCTCGAATAGAAGTAGACGATGAACATAGAATAGTTTGTGAACATACGAAGCCCATTTCCATCTCCAAGGTTCTGTCAATGTTGAAAATTGCTGGATATATGAGAAAGAGAATCCGTTCCAAATGCAGCCATCGATTCTTCATTCTCTAAAGGTCACTTTGTAGTTCGGATTATCAAGGATTATCATCAAGGTTCTTTATTTTTAGGGGAAATTGTTCCTTCGGGCCTCGTAACCGATACAGTCAAAAGGAATCTCTTTTACTGCTGGAACAACTCATTAACTGCAGCATTGAGAATGTGTGGATAGCGCAATTTTTATGCAATATTGGGCTTCACCACACATTGCAAACCTCCTGAAGCAACTGTCGAATCTGGATTTTAGAAATAACAAAATTATCAGTCGCCCTTTCCGAACAGCCTGGTTGCCAAGAGCACATGAATCCTCACAACTTCTGACGTCTTCTTCCAGTGTACAGCCGACCACCCGCCACTACTGAAGTTCCAGTATAGCAGTATCCACAAGATTTGTTGTGACCGACTACTATCTTTAGCCTATTTCGGCCATAACACTTCCCGATTCACCAAACTGATATCCACTTCGAGGCATTTGACCACCAGTCACAAAGTGGTCAATCATTGACCTTCCACTTTATCTTCTCTTTAACCAATCTTCTTATTAAACAAGGAATAGGCCACCACTTAAAGAAAATCTCCTCGAAATTCTCAATTTTCCTCCAAATTCTAGTTTCACAACAACAGCAATCCAAACACTTTCAAACTTTCAAACAGTTGGTATAAAAAACTGACAATTTTGAACATTTTGTTCTTCAGAATTTTAAGATTATCTGGTACCATCAGTACTGTACTTAAGTCATCATTTTCAACTTTCAGATTTTTTTCTTGATTTTGAGATTTCTATGCTTTTCTTTAAGTAATGGTAAACAGAACAGATTCCCCCACATATGCATTTATTTTCCTGCATTCTTCCAACTTCACAACTTAATATTACCTAAAATATGGATCAGATTACGAACTTAGGTTATCTGAAAACACGCATTATGTAACAAATTCACTCCACTGGAACACTCCGATTCGTTGTGGAACATGTTTTTCGTTTAGTTCATAGGAGAAAAGAATATAGAAAATTTGTTAAACAAGTCGTCACATAATTACTTTTCCTGGCGGTTTCGTTAATTAGTTTTTTGTTGTTGTTTTTTTTCCTTTCTTACGGTTCTTGGTCTTGGGATAATTGTAAACAGATTTCCTTTTCTCTTTTTCTATAATTAAACAATTTCCAAATGACAATTAAAAGCCGATTTCATTTTTATTTTTTGACTTAATGACCATTAAAAACCAATTTTTTTCTATCTACTGTTACAAATTTTATCGTGAAGGATGGACTTTGAACAATGAGTGCCATGACAACATTTCGAAATTCTTAATTAGCATCTTGTGACTTCTACTCCTCTATCCATTGGTCATTTCCGAACTATTATTTTTTCTTTCTCAGAATAAACCCACATTGCTTTATGTATACTACAAAGAAATATTAAATACATGATGGAGAAACTAAGCCATTTTTATTATAAAATAAATTATCATCTTAAATGGTATTTTAATTAACAAATTTTAAGACTTGAAATAAAAGCTACTTTATCATAATATTTTCTTGAAATAAACCAACTCACTCCAATAAAATACAGTAACGTAAGCTCTAAGCGAATTCATCTTTTACATTATACAACATAGGATAACAGATTTGCATACTATAATAAAACGGCCTAACAAGTTAGCGTAATCGCATAATCTCCCTTGTATATGTTAGTTTTTAAGCTGCCTCTAAGACCGTAATCTAATGGACTTAGATCTGATGATTACTAGGGAGGCTCTACTCCTAACCAAATGTGCTTATAAAAACATTATGAAAGCCATTATTAAATGATGATCCAGAGCGATTTAAATATGGATATCCATATGGATATTTTTTTAACTTCATCGAATATGTTGAGGTTTATACTGCATTCAAATTGTTAATTTCTAAACTAACAGTTAACGAATGCACACAAAGCAGAAAAATCTGATATGTAAGAACGTTTGCATAAAATTAATGTTAGTCATTTAAATTGATAACTGCATCAAGCAATACATTGAAGTAGGAAAACAATGCAAAAGGAAAAACCTTAATAAAAGTTAAAATACCCAATTTTTTTTTACTTCGAAGTATTTTACTTAAAATTTGTTTGCTTAAGAAAATCCAAAAACCTATGAAAAAAAGAAAGAAAAATAGATGCGGCATCATAACCCTTTTCGGTGCAATTTGCCTATATTTATGTACACAATAATATTATGTATTCAAAACTTTTTTCATTTTTTTTTTCTTAACTAAAAAAAATTTTTTTTTCTAATTTCTGTATTAGCTGTAGAGTATAGCTTTAATGGCATTTTTGAATAATGTGTGCATGGTTGCAAGATCTAGGTTGCCTTTTTATTCGTTTCTATTTGATACGCTTTGCGCTTTATAAAAATGGAATTTGTTCTCGATTTTCAATATCCATTTAATATGTTAGAATGTTGAAATTTTGCGGATTGGTATATGTTAAAAAAACATTACACCGTTACAACACATCTTTTTAATATTTTTAGAACTTGATTATCGGTAGATCCAGAAGCGGATTACATACCTAGGCGCCATCTAGTAGAAGATTTTTAAAACATTTGATTGGAAGATCTTGTATTATTCAAAATAATGTATTAGAAATTGCAAACTAAACGGTAGACAATAAATAAAATATAATAAAGCAATTTTTGCTATACTAATATGTGTACATTTCTAAAATAAATGTTTTTTTAAACTCTCATACATTTTTGTTTAAATAGATTTGTTTCGAGTTCGTAATTATAGAAATTTTAGCGGATATCTAAGCGTTAAAACGATGCTTAAGATATTTATTTTATTTACTTAGATTTATCATGTCTTTTTTCGCGTTGTTTTATTTTTTATTTCCACATATTTGTGTTTCCTTCAATATTCTGGAAATAATTTTGCGCTAATTATTTTTTAATTTTTGATAAACATTGCTCCACTAACTGGCAGCTTTTTTTTTTACTGAAGTTGTTTCCTTTTAAATAAAGCAATTTGTTTTTTACTCTGCAGATCTAAAGTATTTGTTCACTCTTGATAAAATTTGTCGTACACAAAATTCAGAACTAGAGAAAAATCCCTAGCACTTCAAAAGTCTAAATGTTAAATAAAATTTCAGTTCTTCAAAAATTCAGATAATATTTTCGACATTCTCAGGCAATATTTCCAAAAATAATATGTCAATAATTATAAAAATTTTGTTCTATCTTAAATTTAAAAAATAATAATAATTTTTGATGATACTAATTTGTGTTTTCCTAGTATAAATGCAATTTAAAAAGTAGATTAGCAATTATTAAACAAATCTTATAGGTTTGGGGACATATTATTTTTCAAATTATTCATATCGATCTAGATAAAAATTGCATTCTTTTAAATGACTATTTTGTTACAAGACGATATTAAAGTGTTTTAATTTATTATTTTTGTATTAATTTATTTTTTGTAATTTGATACTTTATTTGCAGTATTTTAGCAAAGCTTTTTCTCCCTAATTATTGTAAAAAGGATAATAATGTTTGCTTCCTTTTGGACTATGGGTACATAAATTCAAAAATAAATTTATGCTTACGTGCAGCGTGTTATTTTAAATTTTTAAAAATTAGTAATTCTACTAACGCTTATTGATCAAGTTTTTTTTATTTCATTTGATTCATTTTTTTGATTAAATATTTTTTCGCATCTTCTACAAATTGGTACTTTCTACAATCTGAAATTTGCTTTGTTTTCTTTCCAATTTTTAGTTTCATTGGAATTTGGCAATTATTACAATTCAGATTTTCTTTCTAATAGACATTTTGGCTGCGAAATATAACACCAAACTCTTATTCGTCATCAAATTTGTTATTCTGACAGTTATCATTTTGTTATGTTATTTTGGTTTGACTGAAAGAACACTTAACTCACAATCGAAATACAGAACTTTTTTTTTTCAAGCAATGACTAATAAATTTTACATAAGTTTTAACACAAATCGAAGCGTTATTTTGATGCTTACTAATTTATTTCTATATAGAATAGGATTTTTAATATTTATTTTCGTATAAGATTCTTGCACATGACAGCCCAAATCTGAATTGAACTTATATTCAAATTTTTCGATCCTACAAAGTCATAGAAGTGAGATTTTGAGAAAAAAAAATGTTCATTTTGTATAAACATTTTAGCAGTCAAAAAATTAATATTTTGGAATAATAAAATTGTCACCGAAGGCAGCTAATTATGAATAATTTGAGATATTTATTTTCTTTTTGGCAACGTATTTTCAGCAAATAAAATAGAATGTATATGTATCTGTTTTCATATATACTAGTCATAAGGCTCGTAGTTATCAGAGATTCTTAATAAGAATCTCTTATTCGTTTGCTTTCTTTAAAATAGATAAATGTAAAATTATATGCTTGAGTTTATTATAGAGCTTTATTAATCACAGAGTTTATTACAGAGCTTTATTACTTTGTATGGGTTTCAGAGAAAAACAAACCAAAGTTTAAAATAAATTCTAATGAAATTTAACCCTTAACTGGGGAGGTGAAATTTTAGGACTTAACTGGGGAGGTGCGGTCTACAAGACCGCCTTTCATTTACACTCAAATTAAATTTTTTAATGAATGTATTAGTATGAAAAACTGCCAATATATTTTGCAGATATTTTTCTTGATATATAGATAAGTTTTAGAAATTTTTCAAAATATATTATCATTGAAAAAAGTAAATGCGTTGGAACATACATTTTCTCCTCAAATTACATGTTACAATAAATAATATTCTTGAAAAAGTATATTACTTTTTACTTTTTAAATCATATTTATTTTTACAGTATATGAAGGTATATAGAAAACAATATAATGTAAAAATTGGTAATTATATGAAAAATAAAAAAACTGACAATAGGTAAAATTGGCCCTTTTTTTATCGGCTTGTGTGACTTTCATAGCGCTGTTTTCTAGGGCATTTTCAACATATAAATTAAGAACTGCGTAGTATAAAAATCAACCTATAAATTCTGTATATATATATATATATATATCTTGGTATATTAATATATTTTATAAGTTTTTCAAAATACATTATCACTAGAAAAATTAATTATGTTTGAACATACATATCAAAATCAGTTGAATGTGAACTTTCATCGAAAAACTCTTCTGTACAATTATTCTTATCACTAAAACCACTTTCTGCTTCATTTAAAAGTGTCTGGAGCACTGCTTCATAATAGGATCAGTAAACTGAATGATATTTCGGGCCCACGTTTTAGCGCCATCTGCTAAGCCTTGTTTATCACTGGGACACTAACAGGGAGATGCGGTCTTAGAGACCGCACTCGAAGAAATAACTGAATTATTTTTAAAAGCATCTGCTGAAATCGGTTGAAAAAGTGCACGTGTATTGAAGGTCACAAAACAGGAAGCTACAGGGTCAATTCATTCAATTGACCTAAAAATAGAAAAGGGGTGACGGAAAATCCATCGCTACCGGTCTCACAGACCACACGTCCCCAGTTAAGGGTTAAAATATATCTTAAGTATATAGGACGGGACCATATCTCAATTCTAATAACATCTCGGTCAACTTCATATATCAAAATGAGAAAATTGGGGAATGCCAAAAAATTAATTTCAGAGAGGCAATACTGGCATCTTACACGTATTCATCTATGCTTATTAGTTTTCACGTGAAACCTAACCTGGATATAATTGCTTCGGACCCGACACGTGAATTTTTTGTGAACGTGGTGATTTTTTTTTTCCTTCTTTCTTGTAGGTATGCCTCCTTAATTGCTTCGCTTATTTCTCTTTAGGCTCCATTTCTGATGCTCCCTTTGAGATTTTTTTTATTAATGAAAACACAAATAATTGTCTGAAAGCAATTCAAATAATATGAGAGAAGCAGTTTAACCTTGGCCACAAGCATCTTACTTTAGCTTTGGCATTTGAAGAAAGCACAGTACAATGTTTACTAACATTGAAAGATAGATTTTAACAAAGTTTGTTACAATCGAGCATACAAAGCATTATGTGGGTATTCTTAGTACATGCAAAATGATGATAGTACTAAAATTGCTAAGAAAGAAAGAAAATATTTTTACGGTCTTATTTTTCAATGCCAATGATATGGTGTTTTTTAGAAGCTCCTAGGCTCGATGGCCTTTCATCTTCTATTCGGCTAATTTGATGGATAAGTAACAGACAATATATGTTGAACGTAATTTTGAAGCTGTATTATTTAATTTTAATATCAATTATGAGGAATATATGTCTTATTTTTCTTTAATCTTCATATCTGACACTCACTTTGATATTTTTTTATTAATAAAAATACAAATAATTGTCTGAAAGGATTTCAAATAAAATGAGAGAAGCAGTTCAACCTTGGCCACAAACGTCGTCCTCTAGTCTTGTCACTTGTAGAAAATATAATACATTGTACACTAAATCAAAAGATATATTTAACTACGTTTGTAGCAATCGAGCCTGCAAAACTTTATGTGGGTAGTGTTAGTACATGCAAAATAGTGAAGTCATATTGAAATTCCTAGGAGAGAAAGAAATTAATTTTATGGCCAGACATTGAAGATGTTTTCTTCATAAAAGTTGCTTCATTTATAACTATAAAATTTATTAGTTTAATTCTTTTTTAGTTTGGTGATTGTTTTCTCTTTTGAAGCGTTTTTTTTTTCTTTTTATAAAGATCTTATATTGTTGTTCTGTTATATTTACAATAAGTTTTACTTTTCTAATTACCTTTTTTTTCTCACAAGTAATTATTTTTAGTATTCAAACAATCCAATAATTAAAACTTAAGCTATTAGAGTATATTTTAAATAAAATGAAAAAAGTTTCCAGCAAATTACTAAAATATTTTTTTCAGATAACCAGTTCCTTTTTTCCGATATATTACTATTCATTATACATATCTAAACATTGATTAAAATTTCCAGAATTTCAATCCTGTATCAAATTTATACATAATAATATCCCTTGTAAAGTACACCAATATTTAAATTTTGAGGTTACAAGAGGAAAAAATAAAAGTCAATTTACTTCTGTTTCTAAAGCGCATAAAAGTTTGAATTTTGTATTTGCATTGCCTAACTTCTTATAAATAAAAATATAACTAAAGTTCACGATCTTCCTATATGTAATTTAAATTTATTTTTGTAGCTATAAATTTTATCATATTGAGAAATTCGAAAATGACTGAATTTATCAAAAGCTTTAAATACAACCTAGAATTATTTTTAATGATTCCAAAGTGAAGTAAATGCAATTATATTAACTCTGTTTGGTATAGCATATGTTAAGTGAAGCATAAAAATTCCGAATTAATTCTTCAATAGATTTTAAAATATACATTTTACTTAATGGCAATGCATTCATTTAACAAGGAAAAAGATCATGGCTCAAACCAAATCTCACACACTATAAACAAGAAACAGATATAACTATATGAGCATCCCAATGAGAGTAAAACAAAATGTCAGTAGAAATATAATAAATATTACCGAAGTTAATCAAGATTAATTTTTTAATTTAAATTCTCAAATAAAATATTAACATAAGTAAAAGATCTTTTATTAGATATAACTCCAATAAAATATTCGATTTCATTGCCGACGTCTCAGATCTTTAGACAGGACACAAAAATATTTTATGTTCTATCTAAAGTGCATATTAATTAAAAGGATCAGAAATATATTAAGCATATTTTTCGTATTTTGATTTTCAGCTTTTAATAGTTAAAAGTCTAACATAAATTAAGTGAGTTGTTGTATTTTACAGTAACAAAATATTTTCATTTTTTGACTGTCAATGCACCAAGATGTGTTTCCATACATACTAATTCGACTTAGTCCTAAAACACTATAACTATTATCCTCTGGATTATGGCGAACAGTTCCTTCAAACACTGCACCGCCAGGTTTGGCGATGAGCGTTATCATATAATCGTCAAGAGGCGTAACTTCGTCGCCAACATAAATAGTTTTGTTTATCACTTCATTCTCTGTTCTAAGGTATTGCACCATGAGCTCATTGGCTTTGCCAACTCTTGCATCTATAATCGTATCTACTTCCAAAACTTCACAGATTCCACCATATGGTTGTAATTTATAGTTAATGTTGTCCACTATAGCTTGGGATGCATTTATTGCTTCAGGACTACTGAAGTCAACAACATCAAATTCTTGGCACGGGCACCAATGTGTTTGTATATATGCGTCCGGACAGGTTCTGTTTGGTGAAATTTCTTCAAAAAGACTTTTTCCTAGTGTGAACATTGATCTTATTTCTTCGCTTTTGCTTAAATCTAAAATATGCAACATTGTAGCATGTACATCAAATAGAGTCATCAGGCGATCCTGATTAGTTTGTAAATTTTTGGCTATTTCTGGGTACTGATCTAAGAACCATTTAGGAACATGAATATACATTAGTGGTAATCTCTCTTCAAATTTACCTACGTAAGTATGCCGAATTTTACCAAAACGCAATCCGTGGTCACTGAATAAAACTAAAAGCGTGTTGTTAAGTGCACCAGTGTTCAACAAATCCTCCAATAGACGCTCTGTCGGTTCATCAACCCAAGCAGCGTTATTCAGTTTATCATGAGTTACAGTAGAAATCATGGAAAATCCGAAGTAAGGTCTTTTATCCATTGTTTGAGCAAATACTTTTAAATAATCATAAATCATTTCAAAGTCTAATTGAGAATTTAAACAAAATTCTTTCAATGGCTTGACTGCATCTTTCCATATTTCGAGTGCAAGAGCCAATGGACGAAAATAATAGTCAGTTGGTGGGTGGTTGAAACCTTTTTTTAAGTAATTAAATGTACCTGCAAGAGGATTATCTTCAGCGTAAAATGTCCTGTATCCTCTTTTGGCATAAAGTTTCCAAATAAGGCTAATGTTATCAAAAAACATGGTGTCCATTACTGTTTCATTCCACCAATATTCAACAAATTGCCCTGTTAGCATTGGAACTAAATTAGGAAACGTGTTGTCCCCAACCTTGGTATAGCCATTCATCTCAAATGGCTTTAATTTCTCGTTAAGAAATGCGTGAGTCCTTGGAAAGTGTCTCAAAAAATTCAATTTTGACACAGAGTCAATTCCAATTAAAATAACATTTAGTGCGGGAGTTGGAGGTACCATTGAATTTCTTTCTTCTTCAACATCGTCCCTAAATCTCACTAGAGGAAGGTATTGATCATGTTTTTGTCCATTTATATTGCATGAAACAGCAACATAATCTTCATTGAGAGGAGTCCCAAATATTAACTTTGTCACATTGCCAGTTTCAAAAGCGAGTTCTCTGTCACTCCCTTCATCTTCATGACTTCTATATATTGGTTGATAGTAACAAATTAATTTTTCAGCTGTTGTATTGTAATAGGTCTCTAAAATAGTTTTGTTAAATGTTATGGAACCTCCTGGGTTTGATTTCAAGAATATTGGAGGACCAGGACAAACATATGGGTCTGGAAACTCTATAAGATCTTTTACGGTTGGATCCCAGGGATCTAGTCTTGGTATCTTGCAACCTGGAGTATCAATCAAAAGGACAGAATCTTTGCTTGTGCTTCGAATATTTGGTACTTTCGGAAATGATTTTTTCTGATTTAACTTAATATGCATATTTGTGCTTAACATTCCCATCATGCCAGTTCTGTTTCTTGCCAGGGGAACTGTCACATGTTCCATTTTCTTCCATTTATTGTCTTGATTTGGGGGAGGAAAATCTTCTTCAGATTGTTGTATGGTAGATAACGAAATTAGTTTCCCAACATTCGGGAAGGTAATAGCGGAGTTTTTTAAATGCAATTTTTTTTCATCTTCCAACACACCAATCTTTAAAGGTGAGGAAGATTTTCCTTCAGGACGTTGAATGATTGGTATTGTAGGTGCTTCCTCATGACCAATCGCGATTTTTTCTTCGATTTGTCTCATAACCTTAGTCGTAAATTCGTCCAGTTTTTGTTTTAAAGGAATGAATTCTTCAACTTCATACTTAGTTGTCTCTTTATTAATGTTAGTCTGAAAGGAAGAAAACATTTCTTTTTCTTCAAATGATTTTCGTATACTTAGGATGTGTGGCAGTTCCTCTTCAATGCTTTTAGGCATTTTCGATATTTCAGAGAAATACGCTTTATTTGAATCAAGATTTTGAATTTCATCATAGGAACTTTCATAAACATATGGCACTGGGGTACTTTTTAATATAGGTTTTCCTTTTCTGTGGAAGTGCCAACTGAATGTCATTAATATTAGAAAACAAATGATAACGATAATTAAAAAACGATGACGGCGAATGATAGCAGCCATATATGTTGGTATTCGTCGTGGTTCCTTGTACAAAAGCATAGGAGAACCTAAAAATAAAATATTTATAAGTATTTTTAAAAAAATGTATTATCAAAGTAAGAAATTATCTAAGGAATCTAATTCTTTAAAATCGTTTATCATACTAATGAGCTATTTTTTCATATTATTAGTTTTGGTCTTATTTTTTTAGTAGACAGAAAGTAGAACGATATTCATATACGGTTATTTTTTATTGGAAAATGTTTTAAAATTTACGTTTATAGTTTAGTAGGAGAGGCAACGAAAATTTTGATTTCGTTTTATATAAAATTAGTAAATAAACGAAGCATGAAATAAAACTTTCAAACTTTTACAACAAATCTTTCTCTATAGAAAATTATAAATGACGTTTAAAAGGATAAAATTCATAGTTAAAAGAGGCATAAGAAAACTTTTAAAATCTTTTTCTGTAGAGGAAAAAAATGAGAGAATATTAAAACTTCATAACTTCAACCACCAGATATATATTAACCATTAATTTTATAATATTAATCATTTATCCAATCATTAATTTTACATCCTGAATTAAATTTATTGCTTATATATTTGTCATATTGAAACTTAACAAATGTTCATCAGACTTCCAAGTTGTATAAATTGTAAAAATATTTTTACCAGCGCAAAGTTAAACTGGAATTATGTTCAAGTTATTCAGCTGCAGCAATAAAATCTAACCAATTTTATGAAAGAAAAAAAGACATTTATTAGACTTTTAAAGAAAATCTCTAAAGTAAGTTTGATCGAAGAACATTCAAAGCATTAGAAAGACTGTAATTGGGTCATGTATTTTATTGGAAAATCTAGAGTTGATGTACTTAGGTCACTGGCAAACTATGCAAAGCAGAATAGGTTCTATCAATAAATATTAATTCTGGGGCGAGTGAGAGTTTTCTATCGGGAAAATAAATTAGATAGAATGAAAAATTTTTGAAAAATTGTTTGAGACAACATCTGTAGATAATTTTTGCGATTATTTAAACACAAATACGAGATTTAATATAACATCGAAAAACCAAATATATTTATAAGCACTTCTAATTTATCATAATTTATTAAAAGTTTTGCAATTTACGCCTTTGATTTAGAAATAGGTTCTCCCTAAATATATGGATATATATCTAACGAGAGCGATTTTAAATGTTAAATAAATTTTAAATATAAATATATGTATTTAAAGTAAATTTTAAATATATGTATATAATTTAAATACGATTTACATATTACGTCTTTCCGATACGCTACGAGCTGCGGAATCAGCTCCCCCCCCCTTCTCACACAGGTGAAGTAAGGAAAGGCTTTCTATTTATGCAATATTATCTTCGAACTCTAATGACAACCATTATTGCTTCTTTATTGAAGAGATTCTACTAAATATGAATATTTCGAATAAGAAATTTCAAATATTTCGATGGAAAAGAGCCAAAGATATACGAAAGAAGAATTAAGGGGTTTCTCAATAAATATAAAAGTAGAAATTAGGTAATTTTATAACGTTTTTCTTTGCTTTTTAGTTTCGTAAATTTCATACTGGATCTTATAGCTATTTTTAAAAATATATGCTACAAATTAAACATATATCGGAACATGATAAAATATCAGTAATTGCAGTCATTAACAATATCAGTAATGTTAGTTTTTTTCCTTCATTTTCCTTCGTCTATCGTCCAAATCGAAACTGCGTCTGAATTTATTGTTCGCTCCTTTACTGCCTGTTACTTTATAATATTTATGAAATTAAAAGTTCTTAGTTAATATTTAATTACTAATCTAAAGCAATATCCAAAGTTTGATTTTATTTTCTGATTTCTTTCAGCGATATTTTCCTCTCATATACTTCGTGCCTTATATTAAGCGATTAAAAAGACCCTCCATCACACCCCGAAAAAAAGTATAAAAATGTGGGTATTCCGAATACTTCAAAATTTTGCTTTATATGTGTGGGAATATAGAGTGGAAAAGGTTGAATATTGCCACAGCGCTGTTTTCATTTGTTCATATTTTAATTACCAATAAAAATATTTTACCTTTCTAATCAATAAAATGTAAAATATAAATTAATAACTTACATTTTAATTAATTATTTATTTTAAAAGTGAAAAATTACGTGCTATATAAGAGTTTAAATTAATAAGTAAAAACTATTCACACACCACGCAATTTTGTTTTTGTCTGGTGTTTAAAAATTTTTAACTAATTCCTAAACAGTTATCATAATAGAAAATAGGAATTAGTCAATTAATTCCGTGGTTTGATTTCAAATGTAATAACCTTTTTTCATCCAATTGTCAATTAGCTTTACTTTTTTGAGTTAAAATGAGTTTTAAATGAGTTAAAATGAATTTGAGTTTCTTCCAAGAGAGTTCCACGGATCCCTGGAGTGTTCAGAAATGTCTTTAAGGTGTAGAGAATGAAGAAAAGATAGAATCTTAGCAAAACCAGAAGCGCTAATTCTAGAGAAAAAGACAATCGCACTACGAATACTGAAATCGAAGAATGATATACTAAATGATTCTACACAAAATGTATCTACTTTCATTGGATAAAATAAAGGCTGATAAGAATTATTTTTATATTTTTAAAAGATATTTCTGATTTAATAACGTCACTTTTTTATCTTTTTATTCCGTACTTTTGTTATAGCTCATTTCTCTTTATATTTTATTTGTTTCTTTTCATTTATTCAGTCTCTTTTGAGTTAAAATGAGTTTTAAATGAGTTAAAATGAATTTGAGTTTCTTCCAAGAAAGTTCCACGGATCCCTGGAGTGTTCAGAAATGTCTTTAAGGTGTAGAGAATGAAGAAAAGATAGAATCTTAGCAAAACCAGAAGCGCTAATTCTAGAGAAAAAGACAATCGCACTACGAATACTGAAATCGAAGAATGATATACTAAATGATTCTACACAAAATGTATCTACTTTCATTGGATAAAATAAAGGCTGATAAGAATTATTTTTATATTTTTAAAAGATATTTCTGATTTAATAACGTCACTTTTTTATCTTTTTATTCCGTACTTTTGTTATAGCTCATTTCTCTTTATATTTTATTTGTTTCTTTTCATTTATTCAGTCTCTTTTGAGTTAAAATGAGTTTTAAATGAGTTAAAATGAATTTGAGTTTCTTCCAAGAGAGTTCCACGGATCCCTGGAGTGTTCAGAAATGTCTTTAAGGTGTAGAGAATGAAGAAAAGATAGAATCTTAGCAAAACCAGAAGCGCTAATTCTAGAGAAAAAGACAATCGCACTACGAATACTGAAATCGAAGAATGATATACTAAATGATTCTACACAAAATGTATCTACTTTCATTGGATAAAATAAAGGCTGATAAGAATTATTTTTATATTTTTAAAAGATATTTCTGATTTAATAACGTCACTTTTTTATCTTTTTATTCCGTACTTTTGTTATAGCTCATTTCTCTTTATATTTTATTTGTTTCTTTTCATTTATTCAGTCTCTTTTGAGTTAAAATGAGTTTTAAATGAGTTAAAATGAATTTGAGTTTCTTCCAAGAGAGTTCCACGGATCCCTGGAGTGTTCAGAAATGTCTTTAAGGTGTAGAGAATGAAGAAAAGATAGAATCTTAGCAAAACCAGAAGCGCTAATTCTAGAGAAAAAGACAATCGCACTACGAATACTGAAATCGAAGAATGATATACTAAATGATTCTACACAAAATGTATCTACTTTCATTGGATAAAATAAAGGCTGATAAGAATTATTTTTATATTTTTAAAAGATATTTCTGATTTAATAACGTCACTTTTTTATCTTTTTATTCCGTACTTTTGTTATAGCTCATTTCTCTTTATATTTTATTTGTTTCTTTTCATTTATTCAGTCTCTTTTGAGTTAAAATGAGTTTTAAATGAGTTAAAATGAATTTGAGTTTCTTCCAAGAGAGTTCCACGGATCCCTGGAGTGTTCAGAAATGTCTTTAAGGTGTAGAGAATGAAGAAAAGATAGAATCTTAGCAAAACCAGAAGCGCTAATTCTAGAGAAAAAGACAATCGCACTACGAATACTGAAATCGAAGAATGATATACTAAATGATTCTACACAAAATGTATCTACTTTCATTGGATAAAATAAAGGCTGATAAGAATTATTTTTATATTTTTAAAAGATATTTCTGATTTAATAACGTCACTTTTTTATCTTTTTATTCCGTACTTTTGTTATAGCTCATTTCTCTTTATATTTTATTTGTTTCTTTTCATTTATTCAGTCTCTTTTGAGTTAAAATGAGTTTTAAATGAGTTAAAATGAATTTGAGTTTCTTCCAAGAGAGTTCCACGGATCCCTGGAGTGTTCAGAAATGTCTTTAAGGTGTAGAGAATGAAGAAAAGATAGAATCTTAGCAAAACCAGAAGCGCTAATTCTAGAGAAAAAGACAATCGCACTACGAATACTGAAATCGAAGAATGATATACTAAATGATTCTACACAAAATGTATCTACTTTCATTGGATAAAATAAAGGCTGATAAGAATTATTTTTATATTTTTAAAAGATATTTCTGATTTAATAACGTCACTTTTTTATCTTTTTATTCCGTACTTTTGTTATAGCTCATTTCTCTTTATATTTTATTTGTTTCTTTTCATTTATTCAGTCTCTTTTGAGTTAAAATGAGTTTTAAATGAGTTAAAATGAATTTGAGTTTCTTCCAAGAGAGTTCCACGGATCCCTGGAGTGTTCAGAAATGTCTTTAAGGTGTAGAGAATGAAGAAAAGATAGAATCTTAGCAAAACCAGAAGCGCTAATTCTAGAGAAAAAGACAATCGCACTACGAATACTGAAATCGAAGAATGATATACTAAATGATTCTACACAAAATGTATCTACTTTCATTGGATAAAATAAAGGCTGATAAGAATTATTTTTATATTTTTAAAAGATATTTCTGATTTAATAACGTCACATTTTTATCTTTTTATTCCGTACTTTTGTTATAGCTCATTTCTCTTTATATTTTATCTGTTTCTTTTCATTTATTCAGTCTCTTTATTTCTTCTTTCTTTTTTAAGAAAAAAAGAAGAGACCAACATGTCTGAAAAAAATTTCCCATTGGCTTGGACTACAATTTTTTTCACTCTGTTTTTAAAATAGACGAATAATTAAGAATCGGAAACGTATAAAAAGAATATCAAGAAATCATATTAACAACAGAAACCACAATAATAGATCATATTTCTAAATCTGAACATCAAAAACTAACCTTCAATAATCCACATATATTTTGCAGAGAAGAAAATTTGTTAGTCAATGAAAAAATCCCTCTTAATTTTGATAGCAACTATTTTTCATTAGAAATGGAGAGTGCATTGTCTAAAAAAATTATCGTGAACTGTTGCCAGAATACATCAAAACGGAAACACACAAACGAAATCGTATTAGCAGTCAAACTATTAAATATTTTGAGCTCAATTGAGACGAACTTAACAGCATAAAAAAAACCATTTCGGAATACGCATTTTCTAATAACGAAATTCTTCTTGAAGTTTTTTCTCGTATTATTGTCGCACTGCTAAATAAAATCAGAAATATGATTAGTGAAGCGTTGTCGAGCCCTTGCATTAAACCTGCAAATTTTCTGAGAAATATTTCAGGGAAATTGATCATTTACCATTTTCCGATAATACTGTTTTGTAAAGCATTGTGACAATAGTGCAGTTTTAAAGAATAATTGTTGTCTCTATTCATCTTTTCAATGCATCATGTAATTTGATGAACCTACGACTGTTGCTAATTTGGCCATTTGGATTGTTTTAGTTCTTTGGATTCTACAGTTCTAGAAGATATTCTATTAGGTAAATCTTTTTTAGAACAAACTACTAGAGAAAAAATATTTTAGCTTAAAAAATTTTGCAGAATTTATACGCGCATATTTGTGTCAATGGAATAAAATCATCATTAGGCTCTAGTAAAGGTGCAGTATTTCGGTTAATTTCAATCATATAAAACTTTAAATATAGATCTTTTTGTCTAAGTTACGATGTTCTTATAGTGAAATTATTTGTTGATTAATAATTAATAAACTATTGATTAACTAAATTAATTAATAAATTAAATTAATTTTTATCTAATTAACTTATTGAATCATTTTTCTTCAAGCAATTCTATCCTAGAACTATTTAATATACTAATACTAGAATCAAAAATTTAAAATGTTAAGTAATGTTAAATGATACAGTAAAAATGTTATATTTCATAAAAGTGAGGTAACTAAATTCAAGATTATTGATTTAGTTATGCGATGGCTATCTAGAGAGTATAAAACTCTGCTTATATAGTCGAAAATTAATTGGATGTCGAAAGGAAAATTATTGAAGTCATATATTTTATAACATGAATATATTATAAAATTAGGTGACAAAATATGATTGCGGTTTTTGGCTTACTTGACAAATATATTTACCACTTTCAATACAGTGGTTTTTCATTAATGTATTGAAAATTGAAAGAAACTATTATTACATTAGTGCTTAAACTAAGCATGTAGCCATTGTTTATCACAAAAGATGGGATGCAGTAATCTCCATATTTAAATATTTTTTTAATAGAAAAGTGTGAAAGTGAGCACCGATTTTGTAAAAGAAGATAAAAGAATTATGAGATAATACTTCCAGCAAAATAAGCTATGAATGGATGAAAAAAATGCATTTATGAGCTATGATAGATCAGATGATTTGATAATGAAGAAAAGTGGCCAGCTCATTGACATATCAACAGATATGAGATTGATATCTAAATTTTACAAAACGCATATAAAATATTTAAAACTTTCACAAAACATATACAAAAGGAATTATTCTTGAAAATAAGGAAAGCGTATATAAAAAAGGGAAAGAATAGTAATATTTATTATAATGAAATATGCATAAAATCAATCAAAAAATTCGTATCAATTTCGTATAAAAATTAACATGTGTTATAATCAGGTGCATATACCAAGAGATGTAGGGTAAAAAAAAAGTAAGTTTAATTTAACATTACGAAATCTAAATTCGAACTGCTTATACTCCATCAATCGCCTTTTTGAAAAGATAAAACTTTATATGTTCCTTTTAGTTAAATTTGTGAGAATTTGAATTTGTGTCAAAGAGGAAAATTAACTCACAGTAAATTTTAAAAAAAAAAAGGCCTATTTGCGTAAATAATAAAAGTGGCCACTTGCATTAACAAACGGTTCATTCATTTTTAATGCTGATTTTTATGAAACAACAAACTTTTAACTTTAATGTGCAGTGATTGATTTATGGGTTATGTCCAGTGTTCAGATACTATTTTTAATACAATATAAATTTTTAGAAAGTATAATTACGCCTTGTTAGTTTGTGTTCTAAAAAAATCACTATTAATAGTTAATTTTGACTAAAATGTTCCAAAATAATACTCGTATTTCCTTAATAGAAAGTAAAAAAGATTTCATACTTTGTTTAGAATTTCAACTTTCCTTCAGGGTGCAAAACCATTCTGTGATGAACATCTTTATTTTGAATTTGGATGAAATTTCTATTTACATTCTCATTATCAAGAACTGTCACGGACGGGAATTGCATCTGAAACAAAAGGAAACACATAATTAAAATAATTTTAAGTGTTTTATGTGATGTCATTAAAAAATAACGTTAAATGTCATTTATAAGCAGATATTTTTAGATGAAAGATAATTTAATTTATATAAAATTATAAATTTATTGTTAATTAATTGCATAAAAAATTTATTTTTTATTCAATATTGAAATTTACTTTAAAATGTGCTTGAAATGCTTCTTAAAATTAAATAAAAATAAAAAAATTATGCGATCAAAAATCGGAATAATTGAAAAATATTCCTTAAAATTTTGTAAGGAAGTAAAAATCATTTTTATGTTGTGACATTTTTGGAAATTATAAAAAAAAACTATCAAAATTTCGAATAACTCTTTATTAATTAAACTTTTTATTAAAATTTCAAGAAATTGTTCCAAGATGCATATTTTAACTTCCAAAGTATATATGCAGCAAATTTGGCAGTTTTAAGTCAAATAATCTGTCTTGTAGAACGCAAAAATACACACACATATACTCATCTTCATTAGTAATGGATATTAAATCCAGTTAAAGGGGAAAGGTTCTAAATTCAGGTGATTTTTCAATATCTATTTTAATTATTCATCTACGAAATATTCAAGGTTTTTATATTTTTATCCGTTTGGCGTTTACATTTAAGTTTCTGATTTAAAGAAGAATACCTTCACATATCTACCAACTACTAATTGAAAGTAACGATTTTCTATAAAAAAAATTCATTCAAATTTTGAAAATTTCACAGTTGAAATTCCTGAACACATTTAAATTTATATATAATTTCCTCATGTCATGAATTTATTGGTAATTATTTTGATTATAAAAAAATATTTCGTTTATACGGCACAAAATTTCAATTATGCATAATTTTTTTTCCAAAAATTCAGAGCTTTTTTGTCTTAGTGTTTATCCGTTCCAATTAAAAAAAGATAATCAACATAATTTGAAAATTATAATTATTTAATGAATAAGTAAAAAACAGATTGACTGATACCAATTTAAACAAAAATAATAAAGAATATGAAAAAACTATCACACCTTTCCTTTAAAAAACACTGAGGACCCTAATGAAGAACTTTGCACTTATGAAAAACTTTTAATGAAATCAATTTGGTTTTAATATCTAATCAACAAATCAGGCAACGATTAAATTTTTTAAACTGAACCTCTAATTGCAAGCACATAAATCATATAAAATGATACGCATGATTTGTATTCAAAATATGCAATAAATGCATGATTTTTGTATATTGTTTTCAATTTTATTTTGAAATTGGATTTTTACCATAAACATTTAATTAAATTATTTGCTCCTGTGATTGTGATAATATATTACAGCTATCTTAAAAATTTTAAAACTATTATTTTCAAATTACTTTTCATTTATAAAATTGAATTTATAATAAACAAAGTTATTCATTAAGTTCTCTATTATGCATTTTTTTTTCTTTTCGTTTATATTCCATTTTACGTTAATCTTTTGAAATATGCTTGAATGATACTTCATGTTTATTTTCCATTATCTTTTTTGAAATTTACCTAAATTGTTAAAAAAATCAGCTATCTTTAGGATCCGATATTGTAAATTATAACTTTCCTTATTCTGTAAATCAAAACTAAATCCAATTTTTTGAACTAGATTCGTTTAAATAGTAATTTTTTTAATAATCCTAAGCTTCCAACTTCAATCAATTTAATCCGATCATATTCAATTTACGAATCACATATATATATATATATATATATATATATATATATAATCAAAAATATAAGCATTATGAAATAAAAACCTATTTCTGAAACAATCTAAATTTAAATTATTTCGGAAACGAAACTAAAAATTATTTAGGAATCGAAATTAAAAAATTATGGTCAAAATTCATGGTCAAATAAAATTAATTTACATACTTTACCTGCAGTCAAAATATGTTTAACTATTTCCCAACTATGTGATTCATCAACCATATTTTACTAAATTACTCATTTAGAGACAATAAAAAGAGAATAAGACTCATTGAGTACTCACTGTAACTCATAATAAAATTATTTGAAATAAGTTTGCAACATATTTTCATTTTTGGAATCCAGCACAAGGAGATATTCTGCTAAAATGACGGATTTACGATACAAAAGAGCAAACACGGATAAGAGTACTACGGCAAAAATAATTTTATCGACCTCATTTTCATGACATAAAATTTTTACTGATGCACATGTAGTTGAAGTCTTTAAACATCTGTTGCTAAAATTAATATCTATATAAATAATTCTCTTCAGCGATTTCCCAAGATGGCGTTATTTAGCTATAGGAAGTCTACAATAATTAATGCCTTGTGTTTTTACAGATTTGGAATATAAACAAAGAAAATGGATCTTGATACAGATAATATTTCATATGGATCTTGTTTTCGATTAGCTAAACATATATCTATGCTCTTTAATATTGTCTAAACGATGAAAGAAAGCAAATTCAAGGTGCAAATAAGTCGACTGCAGAAAAGTTTTGAAAAACTTTTATGAAGAACGAGAAATGATTAATTTCAAAAATTTATTTCATTATATATTTATGTTTAAGAATAGGTAATGTAAACATGACACTTATAAGATACTTAGTATATAATTTATATTTTTATATGTGACTGAATTAACATTTTTAAATGTATATCAATTGTTTAAGAGGCACCAACTTATTGATTATTTATATAATTACAATAATGTTATTCCTCTATAACTTCGGTATTTGTCACTCTTGTAATTTTCTAGTATTTTACATTTTCCTGTTGAATTTGCCTTCATAAACACCATTAAAAATGCCTTTTTCAGGGCCAATTAATTTTATTTTATGGTGATTTAAATTAAAGCCTCGGAAAACAGAACAATAAAGTTCCACCAAAATTATTTTTATAATAATTGTGCTGACTTTCATACATTATGAGATTGAGAGTGTCTTTGTATGTCAGCATATAAGAGAACAAGATAATTCGAAAACAAAATAATGAAAATAAAGGGAATTTGGAATTTTGTCTTAATACTAGTCTTGAAAATCTAAGACAAATTTTGAGCCCAATCGATTAAAATAAATAGGATCTTTAATATTTTACAAAGCTAATTACAAAACGCATCATATTATACGAGGAAGTTGAGGGTGGGCCACTCCAGCTGGTTTGTTCTTGTACAAGCAATCAGCAAAATCACAAGCACATTTGATATATCCTTTAAAAACACCAAAATATTTTGATAGAAAGATCAAAGATAATCAGAGTTAAATTCTCTATATTCATTATACAATGAATGAGGATACTCAGTATTGGATGATAGTACTCACAATTAAACTGGGAATTACATATCATAAACTGCAAATTTACTGAATAAAGTTTAATGTGAAGTGTATAAAATTTAATTTTAAAATATGCTTTGATTGAATAATCAAAAGCTGAATATTATAGCTAATTTTAATATATTTTTGAGAGCTAAACAAAGTCTAAAATCATTCAATAAATTTGATTTTAAAAACTGTTTAAAAGATTTTCATATCTTTCTTTATTTATCTTGATTTGCTAAATGTTTGTAAACTTGGAAATTGTTACTAGTCCTGATTACATTCACTTCCTGATGTGTAATAGTTTTGATTTTTTGTGTGTATGTGAATTATATTTTTTTTTAAATAAATTCTCGGTGAAGATAAAAGTAAAAATTAATTACAAATTTTAAGCAAAATTAATTTTTTTTAAATGTTGAATTTAATTTTTAGTTGAACAATTAATTTAATTAAATTCCAGTTCAAACTAGAGGCGTCATCTAGTGGTGAATTATGAGAAAAAAAACATTTATTTCAAGATTGCATAACATTTATGATAAGAGAACATAAATTAAACGCTAAAAAAGATAAAGTAACTAATTTTAAAAAATAGATGCTTTTAAAAATTGTTTTTTAATAAATTTATTTATATTATTGAATACAGAATATATAAAGAGAAAGCACTATAATCGTAAACAAACAAAATCATGTTTGAGATTACAATAGACCTTTACGTTTGAAGATTCCATCTGCCTTAGAAGACACAATTTTTAGAATCGTTTCCGCTTGACAATCTGACTATGAAAACATTAACACAAGAAATGTTGCAAATTATGCATTGTCTCGTCACCATCCAAAGTGCAGATTGTGGTTGAACAGCATTACCTAAGCTCGTGCTTTTTTCCATATCAACAGGTGTTATGATATTGATTATTTAGACTGGCTTGAATTGGAAACTTCTAATTCGATCTAAACCACAACGTGCTATGCCAGTGGCAGAGCTCACCATTTTCTTTTACAAAAATGCGATTCCTGCAAAAAATTCCAAAAACTAGTAGATAGTCTTCATAGGGTAGCAGCCGCCATTGCAATGAAAGGGGTCGCGCCTCATGGCAATAATTGGCATATCTTCAGAATAAACAAAACATAATGACCTCCGAATGCTTTTAGAATTGCACTGTAAATCGAGTACCCTAAAGTTAAAAGTTTAATATTCGTGGTCATAACAATGAGTAGTATTAAAAATATTGCTGTTTAAGATTCTTAATTTACTGCTATTTATCTTACGTATTTTACGTTTTTAAAAATTATATTTTATATTTCTAATCCTTTTGAGAATTTAGAAAGAAAATCAGTTCATAAGAACTGATCACGTATTTTAAATTCTTTTAGAGAGTAACAGAAATGTAGATCACTACATTCCTATCTCTTTATGAAAGTTAATGGTATTCAATTGAAATTTTACATAACTTATCCTACTCATGTGGCTTTAAAATTATAAAAGAAAAAATATATATATCCGCATTTTTTACATGCTCAATTAAGATTTATTTTCTTAAAATGACCTATTTTTTACTTCAATATTTATAGAATTCACTTTAAATTTTATTAACAATGCTTCAATTTTACATTATCACACATTCAGTGAATTTTGTATAAATCTTTATTTTAAAATTGGCATTAATTCGCTTCTGCACAACCGTAAAACACCTGAGAAAAATTGGGATTCTCTTTAAAAGTCTTTATATTTTATTAATTATGAGTCCTGATTTACAAAAATGCAAAGGAATATTGCCGACAACAAGCAAAAAATTACTAATGAGAATTGGTTGCTAAACATAATCAATTTTCTAAACCAAAATCGTTTCCTCCTTCATCAGTTTCTAGTCGTTCACTAAATTCACTGTTTTTATTCCCTTTATTAACTGAAATTACTTCCCTAATTCACTTTAAGTATATTATTTAAGTTTCAACATTCAGTTCAAATAATCGTTCAAATTTTCTGGAGAAATACATAAAAATGCCGATAATTTACCTCAAAGTACAACAGCAGATGCAATCAAACCAATCGAAGACAAATCAGGCAATTAAACTTAAAACATCATATAACGATGTTTCGAACGTAACGAAATAAAGGTTCAGATCTCTTTTAATTTTAGTTCTGGCTCTTGGCCACAATTTGTCATGGTCTTTCCTCATATTTAATTAAATATCTTCAGAAATAATTATTTTGAAAGTTGATATATCACAGTTCAATTCGACATGCAAACCAGGTTAGCAAGCGTAAATTTCTTTCAGCACCACTCACCATTTCGAAAAAGTTTTTTTTGACGGGTATATATTATTTAAATTATTGTTCTTTAATATATATATTTATAACACTGTGAATCGCATGTGTTTTAAAATATAATGTTTTGACTTCTCCAAAAATAACTGTGTGTCACCAAATTTGATAGCGTAGCCAATTTCTACATTATAACACAAACTATTTTATGGCGCAAATTACCCTGATATACTTTGATACTGATACTTTGGGTTAAGCTGAAAATAACACTTTGGAAGTGTCCCAATCAACCTGTATATTACGTCCTTGACTGCTTGCGTCTTCAATTTATTATCATCATTTCGAAGGAAGTCAAATATTTGCAATAACGGAAAAAATATGGCCATCAAGTATATGAGATTTACTGTTTCCACGTGATAGAATAAAACTGCTTCGGTTACTGGGGCATTTTTTCAGGCTTATATTTCTTTGAAGCAGTTCTATTTCTTCATTCTTTTCATTTTCAAAGATATAATAATGATATCGCATCATTTAATTTCAGTCACCCCCTCATCCTGTATCATAGTGTTTCGTTAATTGAATAAATTTTGTACTGCATAAGTAAAAATCAAAAACACGTACACTATCTTAAAAAACATTTTCTGATTTTAATTTATTTTAATTCTGAATTAATATTATTATATGGAATATTTATAAGCAAATTATATAGCATTTAAAACTTATACAATCATGTTCTTCATAAAATTCTTATATGTCGTAAAATATAGATATACTGTATATTCTAGGAAATAGTAATAATAATACATGAAATTTATTATTAAGAAAATTTAATGCGTCGAAAGAACATATTTCGTTGTAACCATTTACAATTTTTATATTATGTCTTCATTTATTTCAATGCATAAATCAATATTTATCTGTAATATATTGACTTCTATTTATTTTTAATTAATATCATGGCTGAAATTCAAGTTTTTCAACGCTATGATGCAATGAAGGCGTTAAAAATGTTATCACTCTCTCAAAAATATCATCAGCTGGTCTTATTCATGTCTTATTTCGAATCAAAATCTGTGTTATCTTTTTTGAACTCATTTATAAGATCCCTTGAAATATTAAAACTTTTTGTCATTTGAAATATTTAAAAATTAAACTCGTAAAACTTATGAAATAATATTTAGCTCAAAATCCAAAACGGAAAATGGGTCTCTTATTGAACGTTTATTTATTAAATTTTCAAGAAAACAGTCCTCCAGACCCTAACTACCTACGACCAGTGTTTACGCCGATGAAATGTAAATTTAGAGTAAAAAAAGGAAAGAACAAAAAGTAAAGTAACATCTAAATAATGAAGATAAAAACAAAATGCTGTAAGAAATTTCATTTTACATCAATTCCCAAAATTCATTTAAATGTTTTGGGGAGAAACTATACATCCGAAAGTAATAAAGTATAACATTAGAACGATGTTATGAAAACCCTATTACAATATCGTAATCCATTTCCATTGTATTCCACATTAAAAAATTTCTTAGTTTTCTTATTTTAAAAAATTAAAGAGAACTGAAGAAAACTTTATTTATACGTTCAATAAATTAGCAACAAGTTTAATTAATTCATCAGTAAAATGCAAAGGATAAATTAAATTACGTAACTTTATATGATCCTTTTTTCTGCTTTTACTTGTAAAGAAAATTGTAAAAACAAACACTGAAAGCTAAAAACAACTTATGACTGACGTGTTGCGCAATTGAGTTGCCACAATCTCTTGAAAAATCATTATTTTTCTTCAAAACAAGTTATTGGCATTCAACAGGAAAAGATGAGCCCCGTGCCGTATCTGTGTTCACTTGAGAGTGGCCGTCCTTTGCTTTCAAGTGTCCCCGTACAAGCCGCATCCTTTTATGTATTTCACGAAAATCCTCGTCTCTAAATTATGTTAAATTATTCAATTTCACAAATTTGTGGGAGTTTTTTTATAATTCTTCAAAGAAATCATTTTTTTAATTCTGTCTTTGAATATGATAATTCAAAAATGCTCCAAATTTGAAGGATAAATTCCAATATGCTATATCTGCATCAAAATTTTAGCGAAATCTATTTATTAAAAGGCAAAAGCTCGAACGCTCAACAAGCTATAGAAATCAAGCTTCTTCGCAAAATATTTTATAACTACGGTTGTTAATCGCTATCAATTTTTGGACGAATCAGTCAAAACACAGACTGTTTTGGTTGTCTATCCGTTCACATATATGTGAGCACTATAGTTCCAGAAAAAAGTAAAATAAGTTGAGGAGTTTTAATATATGATTTTGGAATTAAAATGACAAAATGTAAATCACTTTAATTTATCCATTCGTTTGTATGTATAAATGTATGTGTATGTATGCGTAATGTATGCGTATGTGTAATATGCGGGCATTAATCAAAATTTTAATTGCAGGAATTTAAATTTTGAACAAAATTCATCTGTTTGAAAGCAATAACATAAATAAGCACTAAGTTATAGGAATCGAATTCGGCATATGATTTTAGAATTTAAGTAAATTGCAAAGCTATGACATCAGTTGCTGACGTCTAGACCAGAGATTCGCAATGGCTTATTAAATATAAAGTCCACTGCCGGCTCCCAGCTGTTCACAAATCAATCGAAATAAAACAAACCGATGACCTTCAAGCATCGAATTTTAACCTCTATACAAAAAGTTGAGCAAACTGCACAATTTTTGGAATGTTCGTAAAAAAAATATGCACACTTTTTTCAGTTTGAGATTATGCTATTCTTCCCAAGCACTGGGGCACAATTTTTATGACACGTTTCAAAAGATATGGCAAAGACAATCAAAATTTGTCAGCAAATGTAAATTAATCTTCGTTTAGATATTGATTAGCTCATTTCTCAAATGATTCTAAGTATTTTTATTATGAGAAGAAATTATAATAGTGTTTAACAACTCATATTACAAGTCAACTGTTGGAGATTTACACAGCGGATATTGCAAAACATCAAAATCATTTATTTACACAGCAGCACACACAAGAAGACATTACAGTAAATGATTAATTTAGAACATAAAGGTAACTTAGGAACAGCATCTGAAGGATTTTCAATCATATAGAATATATGTGACGTAAACGCCTAGCAGCTGGCGCATGCGCAATTTTTTCAACTTGTATAACGCCAGGTTTTACTTTAGAATAAAGGTGGTTGAAAAAGAGAAAATGAGCATTGATATCTAATATAAACAACAAAAATAAAATGCAGTAAGAACAAAAAATAATTTTAAAACCAAAAAAAAAAAAATATTTAGTGCAAATATATATCGAAATATTTGAAGAAACACTCATCACAAATCACAATATTAATAATTAAGTGGAACTAAAAGTCAATATTTGAAAACATGTTTTTAATTACATAATATTTTTTCCTTTAGTTGTTGTTTAAAAACTTGAAAAACTTTTATTTTAGTCATTTCCTACTTTCATTCTTTAAATTTTGATTAATTATTTTAAATTTTCTGGAATAGTGAAATTTATTCACAGTTGTCCTTTAAAAAATAATTTAATTTCTCAAACAAACCAAATTTCTCAGATAAAAATTAAATTAAGAAGACATTAAAATTGAGTGATATTGAAAATATGTTAGTGCCTAAAATACCAAAAAAGATGCCCATCAAAAAGTGATTAAAGATTGATTATAAGATTACATCGTTACAAACATTAAATAAGTCAGATTAAATAGAAATTTATAAAAATTATTGAAATCGTACATTCAAAACATAACGATGAAGTCTATTTTGCATTTCATATTTGAAAATCAAGCAGCTAACTTTACTTGCCAAGAAGAGAAAAGTCTATATCAATTAATTCAAATTATTTGAGATATTAATTAACATTGAAAATTCTGGATTAATTCAAAAATAAATCAAAAAACGAATAGGAATATCTCTTTTTTATTTTGAATGATAAATGGAAAATTTCATAAAAAACCCGCTTTTTGTTTTTAAATGTAAAAATATAAATTTAGCTCCAAAGATATTTAATTACTTCTACTCTGTTGCAAAAGATGTGTAAGTAAATAGTTTTGGAAATAACCTTTTTTGTTTTTGTTTTTTTCTTCAATTTTGGAGTTTTTTTTATCATATATTAACAATTTCAATCTTGTATTAGCTAAAGGAAAATTATTAAGAAATAGAAACAGTAAACTTTACATCAGTGTTACTGTAGATAAAGATGAAATTTAAAATCTTATAGGGACGACTGTTTTATTTTATCATTTTACGAATATATGCAAATTGTAAATGCAAAAAATAATTTTGAATTCTGAATATTAAAACTGTATTAAAAAAATTAATTTAAATCTTTTTCCGAAAAAAATATTCAAACTAATATTCCTTTTGAATTTAAAGTAGTACAATGTTCAGAGCGAGGCTTCGTCAAAATCATATAATCTCAAAATTAAATTTTAAAAACTAAGTTCTTAATTATTAGTGTTCCGTCTTAGAGACGCCTTTCCCCTATTCCAGCTGTAGTCATCAGGAAACCGGCGCATGCGCAGTTTCTGTTGAACTTTGATACGCTTCTTTTTTATTACTTTATGATTCAGAATTTTGTAATGCCTATTAGAGATGTAACGGATGTGCCTCCTGTTGCTGTGTGTGCGCGTGCTTTTGTGATGTTATGTTAATGTGCTTCAGATGTCTTCGTCAGTAGCTGCTTTAGGTATAATAAATAGAAAAAAGACAGATCAGGTCCCCTTTATTTGATTACCCACGAACATTTTGGCGCCCAACGTGGGGCCTGATCTAATGGAAAAGCAGCTATGAAGATCGAAAGGAATCAGTAACCAGAAAGGTGAGCGAATATTTTCCTTTATTTAAGAGAAACTCGGACATTTAAAATAATTTAATTTCATGGATTTGAATGTCCGAAGTTAAAAGGAATGAATGTAACAATAGAGTGAAATTTGATTTTTATATTTGAAGTTGAATTTTTGTTACATATTAATACTATATTCGCTTTAAAGATATTGGTTACTGATAGAATACTATTGAAATATTGATTGATAATGCATGAATAAATCTAAAATTGATATTGAAATTTGATGTATTAGAAATACAATTTTAATTTGGAGTTTTTGAATATTAAATATAAGAACGATGGATAAACTTTCTAAATTGAGAAAAACCAGAGGGTTGCATAGATCTTCAGTTACAAAATACATTAACAAAATTAATAGCGATTTGGAGGAGAAAATAGATTCTCTTACCACCAAAGATTTGCAAGAGGCCTTAAATTATTTGAATATATCGTCTACACAGTTAAAAGACTATGATAAACCTATACAAAATCTAATCAAAGATGATAAGGAATTCGAAACCGAAATTGAGTCGGCTTTCGAATACAATGAAAAAATCATAGTTTGTTTGTCCAAGTTATCAGCGCAATTAAAATGTTTACAAGACGAATCAGAGCGCCAATCAATAACACCAAATGTTTCTTTACTAGGCGCTACAGGAAATCCTAATTTAGATGCAATAAACAACACTCAGGAAAGTTCAGCCATCGTACCTGTAAACGAATATAATTTTAAGACCATAAAATTGCCTAAACTTACAATTGAAAAATATTATGGAGACCCCTGTTGCTGGTTAGAATTTTGGAATCAATTTCAAAATTCTATTAATAATAACAAATCTCTGTCAAAAATAGATAAATTCTCATATTTAAAGTCACTATTAGGGGGTGCGGCCGCTATTGCGGTTAATGGCTTTGCGCTCTCAGACGAGAATTATGATCAGGCTTTAAAATTGTTGAAACAAAGATTTGGCAGAGAAGAACTGGTTATTAACGCACACATGTCAAAATTACTAAATCTTGTACCAGTAACTGATTCAAATAATATTTATGGTCTTAGGAAGTTATATGATACCGTAGAGATAAACTTAAGAAGTTTAGAATCATTAAAAGTTACTTCAGAGATGTATGGGCATTTACTCTATCCCATTTTAATTAAATTGATTCCCGAAGATCTTGTCCTTGAATTTAATAGAAAAAAAGTTGATAATTCGGTGAAGTTCGAATTTAATGTAACTGAATTACTAAATTTTTTAAGAATTGAAATTGAATGTAGAGAATCCTCTGCGTTTATGCATACCTCAAAAGGCGATAGACGCAACGAAAATTCGCTCCCGAAAGCGAAACAGAATCCTTTCAACAACTTCAGTCGAAACACAGCTAGCTCGCATGATATATTGCGAAGTCCAAGGTCAAGCGCAAAACCGAAAGATCTTCAATGTTTTTCCGCGTCAGCATTAAACGAAAATTGTTTATATTGTAAAGGAGAGCATCGATCGGAGTTATGTTCTCAAACCGACTTAGAAACGAAACTCGGTGTTTTAAAACAAGATGGCAGATGTTTTTTATGCTTGAAGCCAAAACATCGAGTTAATGAATGCCGCCAGAGAAGATATTTGACATGTGAAATATGTGGAAAGAAGCATAATAAATCTATTTGCTCTCAAGCAGAATCTAACATGTCCGATTTAAATAAAGATAATAAGAACGTAATTACCGCAATTTCACATTACGATAAAAACAAAACAAGCTTCTTTCGCGGTAATATATTTCTTCAAACATGTGCAGCCCTAGTACGCAATGATGAAACAAATGAATTTGAAACAGTACGACTAATGTTAGATAATGGAAGTATGAGAACATTTATAACACGTGAAGTTTCAGAAAAATTAAAGTTAAAAGTAATAAGAAAAGAATCTTTATCGGTATACTCTTTTGGCGCTAAACAAGCAAAGGAACATTCTTACAATATAGTGAGAGTAGAATTAAAAAACCGTGAGGATCCCTCTTTACGTATTGAAGTAGAAGCTTTGGTTACAGAAAACATTTCAGCCACTACTCTTCCTGCACCTAACAACAATATTACTAAAACGTACAATAAATTGAAGCATTTACAGCTAGCTGATATTATTGATAATAGAGGCAAGAATATCTCAATATTAATTGGTGTAGATTATTATTATGAAATCGTTTCAGGCAGAATAAAAAGATTAAATAACAAACTGGTAGCGACTGAAACAATTTTTGGTTGGTGCTTGCAAGGCCACGTAGGTTTATCAAATGATTTAATGACCATGAAGATTGTAGTAGATGAAAAGGATATTTCGGACCAACTTAAACAATTTTGGGATCTTGAGAATTTAGGGGTAGAAGGGGTTGAAGAGGATGATTTCGAAAAACATACTGTAGATAAAGAAATTATGAAACAATTTGAAGAAAATATTGTTTATCAAAATAAAAGATATACTGTAAAGCTTCTTTGGAAAACAAATATGAAAGAATATTTAGCTAATAACTTTGAAGTGGCTAAAAGGAGGTTTTCGCATTTAAAATCAAAATTTATTAAAGATAATTCGTTGTTTTTAGATTATAAAGCTGTTATTGAAGATCATTTAAAAGAAGGTATCATTAAGAAAGTTATAACATGTGAAGAAGAAAAACCTTCATTTTATTTGCCTCACAGGGCGGTAATAAGGGAAGATAAAACTACCACTCGTTTGAGAGTGGTATTTGACGCAAGTTCTCATGCGAAAGGACAGTTGTCGTTAAATGATTGTTTACATACTGGTATCAATCTCATTCCAGATCTTTTTGAGATTTTAATAGGTTTTAGAGAACAGGCTGTTGCCATAACTGCCGACATAAAGAAGGCCTTTCTGCAAATACAGATTGCCGAAGAAGATCAGAATTATACTAGTTTTTTCTGGACGGAAGATCCGGAAAAGGAAGAAGAGGAAATTTTCAAGATGACTCGAGTTCTTTTCGGTGTCAAATCAAGCCCCTTCCTCCTTGCAGCTACAATCCAATACCATCTAAAGAGGTATGTAGAACAATTTTCTAATACCTGTCAAATGCTAGGAAAATCATTGTATGTCGACGATTTAATCTGTAGCCAAAGAGACTTTGATTCAGCTTTTAAAATAAGCCTAGAATGTTATAACATCTTTAAAGAAGCGAGCATGGAATTAAGGAAATGGAAAACTAACTCAGTTGAGCTTCGTGATAAATGGAGAGAGGCAGGTTTAGAAATAGACGAAGAAAAATATTCAATTAATGATAACTCTGCTTTAACTCCTTGTAAAGTGCTAGGATTGGCCTGGGATTCCGATTTAGATGTATTCCAGTTTGACACTCGAAGCTTAGAGAAATTCCTGTCTAAAAAGATAAATTCCAAACGATATGTTCTTCAAGTAGCTGGACGCATTTTTGATCCAGTGGGGTTTTTAGGACCTTTTACCATCAAGATAAAATGTCTAATACAGGATATTTGGTGCTTGGGATTAGACTGGGATGACCCTCTCCCGAAAACACTGATCACTAAAATAAATGAATGGTGCGAAGAAATAAAAAATTTGCATCTTATTAAAATACCTAGATATTTTTTCGCCGAAGCGAAAACCACTGAAATAGTTGAAGCTCAACTACATTGTTTCTCCGACGCCTCTAAGAGGGCATATGGAACTGTAGCGTACATTAGAGTCTTATTGAAGAACGGGGAAATCAAATCAAATTTGGTCGCTTCAAAAAGTAGAGTAGCCCCTCTAAAGACACTTTCGATCCCAAGATTAGAACTAATGGGTGCTCTTTTAGCAGCAAGACTAGGCTGTAAAATAGTTAAGTGCATTAACTTTCCTGTTACACGATTCTTCTGGACTGACTCTTCAATTGTTTACTATTGGATGAAGGGTGACCCTGAAAGATTTAAAGTGTTCGTAAAAAACAGAATTAAAGAAATCCAAAATATAACCAATCCCACTGAATGGAATCACACTCCTGGAACTGATAATCCGGCTGATCTAATATCAAGAGGGTTAACGGTACATGAACTGAGAAACTCTAACTTCTGGTGGCATGGGCCAAATTGGTTGTTAAAAAATGAATGTAAATGGCCTAAATTAGCTAAAATAAATAATGAGACAAATATCAAAGAAGACGCAGACAATTTAGAATTGAAAAAGAATGTTCTAATAAGTTCTACAATAGCAAAAGTAAATCCATTAAATGATGATTTGATTAAAAGATATTCTTCTTTCAGCAAATTAATAAGAGTAACTGCATGGTGTTTAAGATTCTTACATAATTGTAAATCAGCTCTGCAAAACAGAAAGAAAGATCATTTAAATGTAAAAGAATTACAAAATGCTACAAAATCTTTAATAAAAATTATACAAATGAGAGAGTTTGAATTTGAAATAAATTGTCTAAAAAGGAATAAAGTTCTTCCAAAGAATAATCCCCTTCTGAACTTAAATGTATTCTTAGATAATGATGAACTTTTAAGAGTAGGCGGAAGATTAAAATTTTCTGATCTTCCAGATTCACAAAAATTTCCTCTGCTCTTACCAAAGAAACACCATTTCACAGATACACTTATAGAATACTTTCATAAAAAAGCACTCCACTCCGGTGTTCAAACTACTCTCTATTTAATTAGACAGCAATACTGGATACCAGCTGGTCAAGCCAAAGTAAAAAGTGTAATCAAAAGATGCTTAACCTGTTTTAGAGTAAAAAAAATAAAACTATTCAACAGATGATGGGCGATTTACCAAGAGATCGAGTTATCCCATCTCGACCATTTGAAAAGGTGGGGCTCGATTTCGCTGGTCCCATAATTACTAAACCTAATCTAAAAAGATCTAGGGTGACTTTAAAATCATACATTGCAATTTTCATATGTTTTAGTACAAGAGCTACTCATTTTGAAGTAGTGTCTGATTTGACTACTGAGAGTTTTTTAGCTTGTCTTAGGAGATTCATAGCTAGGCGGTCAAAACCCTCAATCATATAGAGTGATAATGCCACTAATTTTAAGGGCGCAAAAAATATTTTGGATTCTTTGCTAAAAGCATGCAAATCGGATTCCGTGCAAAGATTTTGTGCCAAGGAAGGTATAGTGTGGAACTTCATACCTCCAGCATCTCCTCACTTCGGTGGATTATGGGAGGCAAATATTGGAGCTATGAAACGGATCTTGTTGAAGGTGACTAAATCAACAGTGTTGACTTTTGAAGAGCTTACTACGCTGGTGACACAGATTGAAGCAGTTTTGAATTCAAGACCACTGTGTCCTCTTTCTGCCGATCCAGCTGATATTCAACCTTTGACACCTGGCCATTTTTTGGTGGGAGCACCACTGTTGTCAATACCAGAACCCAGTGATTCCTTGACTAACATTTCTTTATCTTCTAGATGGTCTCTCATCCAGTCTCTTAGATCCAAATTTTGGAAAAGATGGAGTCAAGAATATCTCAACTCCTTGCAGTCTCGAGCTAAATGGAAACTACCTGAACTGAACATCAAACCCGGACAGCTGGTACTCCTGAAGGATAATAGCAAGAGCCCCATGGAATGGAACTTGGCCCGAATTGAAAGGATATATCCTGGAACAGATGGACTAGTCCGTGTCGCAGACATCAGAACCCCTAAAGGAATTTTTCGGCGAAGTATCAACAGACTCTGCCCACTCCCTTTCGAAGAAGGTGTTGGACAACTGTCCAACGGGGGCCGGGATGTTCCGTCTTAGAGACGCCTTTCCCCTATTCCAGCTGTAGTCATCAGGAAACCGGCGCATGCGCAGTTTCTGTTGAACTTTGATACGCTTCTTTTTTATTACTTTATGATTCAGAATTTTGTAATGCCTATTAGAGATGTAACGGATGTGCCTCCTGTTGCTGTGTGTGCGCGTGCTTTTGTGATGTTATGTTAATGTGCTTCAGATGTCTTCGTCAGTAGCTGCTTTAGGTATAATAAATAGAAAAAAGACAGATCAGGTCCCCTTTATTTGATTACCCACGAACAATTAGTATTATATATAAAAAACAAATGTTAAAAACATAATCCAAAAATTGCAAATTCTAAATATTAGAACTGTATTCTGAAAATTTACCTTTCAATTATTGTCCGTTGAAAAAAAATTTCAAAAGACCACTCACTTTGCATTTAAATCCCATCAACGGTGAAGATCATTCCATCTAATGGCAACAAGTTAAAATTATTCATATCAAAACTATTAATCGATTACAAACTATACACAGTTCAGATGACAAAAGGACGGGAAAATGAAAACGTTTCGTTCAATATCATTTTCACTAAGTCAAAACATGATACTAGAAAAAGAAACGACTAACAGGTAAATAACATTCGTTTTGTTTAAACTTATAATAACTTCGTTTATAGCTTATGTTCTTGGCCAATAAAGGTGTAATGTATTAACCAAAACACAATGTTGTAGTTCTAGTTATTCTCAATGCTCAGATTTTTATGATTTCAAAATAATGTTCAAATTTTCGATGGAAGATTCTAAAGGAGCAATGTTTGTTTGAGCAGATGATATCCACAAATATAAAAACTGTTTTTAAATTTCAAAACAAGTGTGATAGCGATTAAAAGAAATGATTGAGACAGAAACAAAATTGAAATCATAGTATTGTTCCACAATAAATTATTTCCTCTGTATTTAATATCTTTTAATAAAAGAACATAAAAGATATGTCGTATCACGAGTCGCTGTGTTCGTTAAATATTGGTGTAACTCAATTGTAAGAAAACAATACATATCATTCGATTCTAAAAAATGAAATAATTATTTAAATAAAAAAAAATTATATATTTTCGGAACAATCAATACGGAGCTAAGAAAAATTATTTTGCATTTTTAATACTTTTTGAAAAATGTAATAATGTATTTTTTTAAAAAATTATTTAAATAGTTATTTTTTAGTCGCAAAAAGTTTTTAATCTATTGCAAAATTTATATCGAACAGACAGACAAAGGTTGCGTTGTCATCCAATTTTAAACTATGTTTAAAATCACAAGTTCATTGGGAAGTTCATTTAAAATCGATTGCAAAATTTGCACCGATCGTACAAATAGAGAGAACAGAAAGCGAGTTAATAAAACCGTATTTTAAAAAAAAAGATCGTTATGTGTGCTCTCTGTTCTTTTTAAAAACTTTTAAGGATTTTTTTTTACTAGTTTAATTTTTAATTTGGCAGAATATTTTTTTTTCTGAAATATTACGTCCGGTGAATTCTGCATCTGTTTTTCAATAAATACATTTTTTCTGAGTTTTATCTCAATGAAGTAATGATAAAAGACGATTTTTAAAATAATTCGAACTTAAATGAAGGAAAAAAAACGAAGTAAAAAAGAATTCCAAAATATTTCAAAAGGAAACGGAGAAAAAAAAATTTGAAACCATATTTTTAAAAAAAATCAATTGGATGGAATAAAGATTTAGATAAAAGATTTTATGAATTTTGTTATGAAATATGGCATGCAAGTATTAAAGTCACCTGGCGCATTATTTTCTGTAGCCATATTTATGAAATTTCTGATTCATGCTAAATCCGTAAATATTTCAAATAAATTCATAACATACTTCGCATACCATTAAATATTCTAATGTCTTCTGAACTAAATCACAAAATATTAACCCTTATCGTGGCAAGATTGCTTTTTTGAAGAAAAGCAAAAAAAAATGTATATAGGTAGCTACTTTACGCTATAAAAAACATCAAAAAATAAATAAAACGTCTAGAAATATCATGTGTTTAATAAAACTAAGTTAAAAATTATTTTATAGTGGTAGTATATTTTTATAAAGTTGTATGTAGGGTTTACTATACAAAATGAATATAAGGGTTAATTTGCAGGATCGAACCACTCTGGAAGACAAGTGTACTTATTTTTTACATAAAAAAGATTAGTGAACTAATTCAACTAGCAGTGGTAGCAGTTTTTCTTTCCAAAATAAAGTAGCTTTTTTAAATTTTTAATTAATTTTGAGACCGCAATAAGACCTTATTAGCAGAATTGGCCATATTGTCTTCATTTGCATAATTTGGTATGAGAAAAAGTAATATGGGTATAAAAAATGAACCATTTTTCATGCATTTTTTTATGAATATCTTCAAACTTATTAAGACCTACAAGGTGAATCGTACAATATTGCATTTAGAATTTTAACTTCTTAAGTTTCTACCATTTACTTTCTTTTCTATATATCATACATAGAGATAAAGTGCTGAAATCATCAAAAGTTCATCCTCCAAGTTCATTAAGATCTCCAGGAAATATAGGATAAAAAAGAATAAAATTTTCATTAGAATTTCGCTTTCATTTACAGAGAGAAAGTGCAATAATCATCAAATTCTTCGACTTAAAAGTAGTGAAAAATCTCTGCTTTTAGACTTCTTTGAAATAGGAAAAGCCATTTTGGAATTATATGTGCTTATCAATCCATCGTCGGTCAATCGCAATGTGAACATAGTTACTCAAAACTGCAACAGACAGATTAAATTTGCTATGAGCCTCTATCAAATTTTGATGAAATCTAGTTAAGCGAAATACATTTGTCTATCTAACCAAGAGCATGTGAGCGTTGAGCTGTGAGAAAACATGGTCCGTCGAGCCGGAGTGAAAAATGGCTAAATGCATAAGAACGATGGTTCTTTCCCATTGTAAAAAGTGCGAGTGAAATCTATACCGGAGGTTTTATTTCGTGAAGAATTGTGTTTTTGAATGATTGCGAGTGCCAATCAAGAGTGCAGTGACCAATTCAAGTTGAGAGCAGTTCCCTTGGTTCGTAGTTTCGTTTTCAAACTAATATACTTGTAAAATGCCATTGCTTAAAAATCTTTAAAAAGACGAGCTTGTGCTTGTCGCTGAAGAGTTAGGATTAGAGATACCAGTAAATCTAAAAATTTTAGATTTAAGGACAATAACCGAGAGTAGGGACATTTTCAAAACAGATGAAAAATTTATTCAAAGTGTAATTAATTATGTTTTAGAAGAAAAGAAATCTAAAAAAAGATGACAAAAAATCTCAAATTGAACAAGAAAAATTTAAATTAGAATTTCAAAAAGTTAAGCTAGAGCAGCTTAATAAAGAGCTTGAGCTAACAAATGCTAAGAGTAAAATGGCCCCAGAACAAGTAAAAAAGATAGCTAAGATAGATATCGAGTCTTTTAGTATAGAAAACTTAATTAAAAGTGTAAAAACTTTAACGATTCCCGTCTCTTCTAAAACAGAAACATTCAATTTGTTCTTTCAATCAATAGAAAAGGCTTTCAAAACTAAAAATGTCGCTGAAGAATTTAAAGCCGAAATTTTATTACATATTTTGGGAGAAAGAGTAGGAAATATAATGGTTTACGTCAAGGAGGAGGAACTGGAAAATTATGAAAAGATTAAAGAGTTAGTGTTAAAGCAATTTCAGCCTACTCCTCAAGAGTGTCTAAATTAATTTCGAAAAGCTCAAAAATTAGCGACAGAAAACTATGTTCAATTTGCATCTAGAGTTGCCTCTATGTTCGAATGCTATTGTCAATTGAGAAACGTAAGTGAATTTAATGATTTGTGCCAATTAATAGTATCAGATCAAATATTTAATTATCTTGATCAGGAATTAATGAGTTATATCAGTATTAAACAAGGGGAAGATCGGTACAAACCACAAAATTGAGTTGAAATGGCACATGTGTGTTGGATTTGTTTGTATCATCAAAAGGTTCGAATAAAAATGAGACGAATTCAAGCTTTAAACAAAACAAATTCATTAAAAACAGATTCGAAAAAAGAGTCATAAAATGTTACAAGTGTTTTTTTTTTGTCCGATGTTAATGAGTTAAAGTGTTTATTTTGTTTTGAAAATCACTCAATGCCGTTTTGTACAAAATTTAAACAACTTCCTGTTGAAGTGACAATTGAGATAGTTAAAAAACAGCGCCTTTGCTTTCTTTGTTTAAAAGAAAAATGTTCAGCTATAAGATGCCAGGCAAAAACTTATTAAGTATGCAACTGGAAGCATCATACTCTTCTCCATTTCCCGAGACATAAAATAAATCATCAGAATGAAAGTGATTCTATTTCTGCTCATCAAATAGACAGCCAATAATTCAAGGTCATCTCTTAATCAGAATGTGAAAGTATTTCACACATCTGTCCCCCCTCCCTGTCTCCTCAACTTTACAGACGCCAGACAGTTCGGGATATGCTCATAAATTAGTATTCATCATAAACAAAATTGAAAAGAGTAAAACAGTCTTTTTGAGCAGTGTTAAATGTTTCATTCAAGATGCGTTTAGCTTTTGGCAGGAGGTCAGATGTTGATTAGACATCGGGTCAATGACTCATCTTATGAGCAGACAATGTGCTGACAAATTGTGATTGAAAAAAGAAAAAGTAAATATTCTAGTAACGAGTTTAAATGGTTCTTCCTAATGTGTTAAAAATTGTGTGTGGTAATTTAAAATTCCGATATCAGTTTCAAAAGAGAAATAAATATGTTAGTAGGAGAGAAAATTATCGATTTAACTCCAGTTAAATTTTTAAAGGTGGAAGGACAAATTCCTGAGAACATTAATTGATGTTCTGAGCAGGTGATACTTTTTATGTTCCAGGTCCCACTGATTGTTTATTAGGTGCGGAAATTTTCTATGAATTATTACTTAGCGGACAAATTTATTCTCAAAATTCTAATTTTATTTTCCAAAATACAGTGTTTGGTTTCGTGGCTTCAGGTAGTAGTAGTTGTGAAAATAGGGATTTAAATGTACATTGTGGATTAATTAAAGAAGGGAATTTAAATGATACCTTAAGAAAATTTTGGGAATTAGAAAATGTTGATTTAGAGTGAACCAAAAATAAAGAGGCAGTTTTGTGTGAGGAACATTTCGTGAAAACGCATTCAAGGGATGTTGAGGGCCGGTACATAGTTAAAATGCCCCGTGAATCAAGGGACATAGCTCTCAAACGATTGGATGCGCTGTGAATTAGGTTAGCGAGAGATACTCAGTACCTAAAGTTATATGGAGATTTCATACACGAATATGAACATTTAGGGCATATGAAAGAGATAATCACTGAGGAGAACAATTCAAAGATAAGTTATTATATGCCACACCATGGCGTATATCGGCCACAAAAAAATATCACTAAGTTGAGGGTGGTCTTTAATGCGTCGAATCCGACAAGTAATGGATTGTCGCTCAATTCGTTTCAATGTAACGGAGGACTTTTACTAGATGACTTATTTGCAATCATGATAAAATTCAGAGAACATTCTTATGCCTTTACGACAGATATGAAAATGATGTATCGTATGATACTCATGCACGAGAGCCAGCAACCATTGCTCAGAATTTTGTGGAAAGAAAATCTTGATGATCGAGTAAACTTTTGAACTTAAAGCAGTGATTTATGGGACAGTAAGCGCTACCTTTGTAGCAACAAGCGTATTGCTGCAACTGTCTAAAGATGAAAAGAAGAGCTTTCCCTTAGTTGCACCAATTCTTAGAACTTTTACATGGATGACATTCTTTGCAGCGCATCTTCTTTAGAGGAAGCTAAGGATCTGAAGAGTCAACTTTCCGGTGTATTGGCGAAAGAAGGAATGCAGCTTCACAAGTGGTCTAGCAGCCACTTGAAATTGGCTTCAAATATCGATGGAGGATACGACTTTGAAAATCTCATCGAAACAAAGACGTTAGGAGTGTCATGGAAATCACTAGAGGACTGCTTTGTTTTCAGAGTTGCAGTTGATTTAAAGAATTCTTACAACAATAGATGTGTGCTTTCCACTATTGCTAAACCTTTCGACACACTGGGACTACTTGATCTAGTAGTCGCAAAAACCAACTTCAGAGCTTTTGGAGTCTTAAAATTGACTGGATGGATGAGTTGCCACCTGAAAGAGCCCAAGAATGGCACCAGTTCCTTGAGGATTTCAAGAGTATAAACAGTATCTGTATTAAAAGGTGCATCTGTATTAAACGGTTTTGCCGACAGTTCAGAAAAGTGTTGCGGGCAGTGATATACTGTCGTTCTTATTCGTCAAAAGGCATACCAATTATTATTCCATTCATAATATAAAAAATTATTCCATTCATAATATTAAAACTGAACGCAAACCCATTCATATTTTATAAATATTGAAAGATATGTTACAGATCAAAACAGCAAGATTGCGCGTCTAAGTAGACCGCTTCAAGACCGAAGTAAAACAACATTATCTTGTTGTTTTTGCATTAAGGATGCAGATAAATGATTTTGCCTATGAATATTGCAGATTCTATGATTTTTTTAGATTCATTTTCTTACACTTTGATTTAACTTTATTTGCTTCTTTTTTAAAAGATGTAATTTTTTATATCGATTTTTCATTTACCTTTCAATATTCTTAAGTTCTGATTTTTTTTTTTTTTAGTTTTACCTTCTCAATGAAAATATATAATTTCTTTCTTTCCGGAACAAAATTACCAGTTAATTAATTTTTTACTATACATGTTATACCACTTGATAGTAAATTTAGGAAAAATTTACTACAAGATATTACAATGAGATTTACATGATTGAACATGAATGAAGTTTTAAATAATTCACTTACCATTCATTTATTGTTATTATAAACCCATTTTCGATTTCCATCAAAGCCAAAATCGCTTCTATTGCCTATTTTTTTTATTGCAGAATTCGTCTTTCCTTTCGTTTTATATTCTAAATGCGAAATTTGGTTTGTTTTCCATTATTCAGCTTTAACTTCATGCGATTTGGGGTTTTAAATACAGAAAAATTTTATGGCTTAAAATATGTTTAAATTTCCTTGGCGTCAATACTTCATACTATTATTTTTTTAACTTTCAGATATTTGATTAAAAATCAGTTTTTAATATTTAGTGCACTAATAAAATAAAAACAATCAAAACTATTATGTGTTTACAAAAAATATCAAATTGAGTATTTCTCTGTCTTCGAAATCTCAAAGTAAATGCTGTTTCAGATTTGTGTCTGTGAACATGTGAGTTTTGTTAGACTTTATTTTTTAAGTTTTTATTGTGTTTTTCCTTTATATTATTCATATAAAGGAATTATATGAATAATATAAAGGAAAAACACATTACTTTTATTATCCATAAGTCTTTCATATTTACTATTGCATATGTATAATGCTAATCATACCATAAGAGATAAGTATGTCAACGTAATACGAGAAGATGCCATTTCAAATTCTGCAATAATGGAAATAATGTTTTAAAAAATGTCATGTAAAAATTTTCAAGACATATGCATCATAACACAAAAATATTTTAGATATAAAATTGACTATTAGTTTATGAAATTATGCCGTTTATAAATTCAAAATCAAATATTTATTGAATATTTCTAAAAATATAGTTATAATTTATCAAGAAATCTAAGCAACTATATTTCATTTTTTTTTAATTTTTCAAAGATATTTATAAAGAATTTAATTATTTATAAAGAATCAATTTGAAACTATCCAATTTTCAACTCACGAAATAATTCATTTAATTATTAAATTATTTGTTAATCTATATTTTGTATAAGAATATATATAATATATACTTGTTATAATTTAGAGTCATTCAAGTAATGCCCTTTAAAATCCACAATCGCAGTTCTTGAATAGAGTGACGACCCTAGAACTTATTAAATTAGTTTGTTAAACTGAAAACTTGAATAGGTTAAATGTGAAACAAAGAAATGTGAAAGTTTAAAATAATTAAGAAACTAAAGCAATCAAATGCAGTAGGTAAATGCAGTAATCAAATGCAGTAATCCTTTATAATATACCAAAAGGATTACTCTAATTACAAACGACTAAAATTCCTGGAAAATAACTATAACAGGAAAAGATTTGATCACAATATATGAGAAAGCTTAAAAGTTTGTTGCGCTGGAACTGATTGTTCTTTCCGCCTATCCTAAATCAAATGAGCAATATACTCAAGAGCAAATCCCTTTCATTGTCATGTTAAGCATTCTATATGAAAATACTTCATGTCATAGTTTGTTCGTATTGTTTCATTTCGTTCAATATTTGTTGATTGTTGTAGGTATAAATGAATCAAGATAGTCTTAGACATATAGCCATGAAGTGAAGACACAAAAAGAAATGTCAAAAGATTCAGATGATGTCAACCAGAATTGATGTCCTAGCATATTCAGACGATGGCAAGAATACACAAGAAAGCTTCAATTCGGGTTTTCGTACGTAATTTTTACTCTTTGTGAATATGCCTGGTCACTCAGATAATATTCTTGATGAAGTCAATTTCTTTATCATGTTAAGTAGTGTTTCACAGTGTGGTAAAATTAACCATCCTTTCAGTTCGCTGATTGTTAGAGGCAAATGATGTATCTAGATAGTCTTCGAAGTATACCAAGGGAATGAAGATACAAAAAGTGATATTGAACGATTCAGATGATGGGAATTAGAACTATTCTATTTGCACATGTTTATATTATTTTTACTTTATTTTTCTATTGCATTCTTCATATACTTAGAACAATAATTGATGCTGGGGTTTTCTACGCGTGCGCTAAAAATGCATACGTAAAAAATCCTAGCATTAGAAATATTTTTGACAAGACAAAATATGACAAGAAATGGACAATTCAGGAAAAGCGTTTATACAACCAAAGAATGTGACAGAGAGTTTTTGTTTCGTGTACTTAAAACAAAATTTTCAGCTTCATATACTATAAAAATTAATTCTTTTTTCCATACAAAGATATAAACAGCAATTTGAAAGTCCAAACTTTTTAAATTACCCAATGTTGCTATAGCAAAAAGAAAAAAAATGTATCTATTTTGTAATGTCTATTTTTTATAAAGATTAGAATTTAATCAAAGGGCATTATAATAATAAAATTAATAAATAGTTTTAGATTTCTATTTGCTTTATAATAAATACATCTTTAATAATAAGTTAATAATCTAAGCTAGTAAGTATGAATCCTTTCTTTTAAGTTAGATGTGTCGATAATGATATATTCATTTTGTACCATGTTTATTTTATTGCTTTTGTAGAAATAATATTTGTAAAAATGATAATTAAAAAGTATTTATGTTTCTTTTTTATTATAAAGCTATACATGTGGGTCTTTTTTTTAACATTAACTTGGAACAAAAATTTGTATATGACTATCAAAAAGATTAATCATTCAATCAATTTTATTATAAATTAATTACTAATTAATTATTACTAATTAATTGATCGCATTCCTCCCAAATATGTATACTCATACTTTAAATTCAAATTAGAAATCAAAAATAAATTTTATTATGTAGAGATAGGGAAAAGATTTTTTTACTCTTTATCTCAATAATAAAATTCATTAAAAACTATAAATACCAAATGAAACTATTTTTGACATTTTATTAAAAAAAATAAAGAAAAATTAAAATGCAGATCTTTACTCTATAGCAAATATATATGGTACAAAATATCATCATCTTAGGCATTGTTTATAAACAATCTGTGTGAAGATTTATTTAAATTGTTCTAAAGTGTAATGCATGCAATATCAGTATTTTATGTATCGCTTTGTTAAAAGTCAAACATAAATTAAGCGAGTTGTATTTTACAGTAACAAAATACTTTCATTTTTTGACTGTCGATACACCACGATGTATTTCCATACATACTGATTCGATTTACACCTTCAACATTATAGGTATTATTCATTGGATTATGGCGAACAGTTCCTACAAACACTCCACCGCCAGGTTTCGCGACGAGTGTTATCATATAATCATCAAGAGATGGAACCTCTTCTCCTAACCAAATGAATCTATCTATAACGTCATTTTCAGTTTTCAAGTATTGTAACAACAATTCATTAGCTTTGCCAACTCTGGCATCCATAATTGCATCCACTTTTAAAACCTGGCATTTTTCACCATAAGGTTGCAGTTTAGAATTAATGTCATCCACAATTGCTTGGGAGGCATTTACAACTTCAGGACTGCTTAAAGCAACGCTATTAAAGATTTGACAAGGACACCAATGTGTTTCTATATGAGCAGCTGGACAAGTTCTTTCTGGGCTAATTTCTTCAAAAAGACTTTTCCCTAGTGTGAACATTGATCTTTCTAAATGACTTTTGTTTAAATCTAACATATGCAACATTGTAGCATGTACATCAAAAAGAGTCATCAGGCGATCCTGATTAGTTTGTAGATTTTTGGCTATTTCTGGGTACTGATCCAAGAACCATTTAGGAACATGAATATACATGAGCGGTAATCTTTCTTCAAATTTACCAACATACGTGCGGCAAATTTTTCCATAGCGTATTCCGTGATCACTGAATAAAACTAAAAGTGTGTTGTTAAGTGCACCGGTGCTGTACAAACCCTCCAATAGACGCTCTGTCGGTTCATCAGCATAGCTAGCGTAGTTAAGTTCATCATGAGTTACAGTAGAAACCATAGCAAACCCGAAATACGGCTTTGTACCCATTGTTTGAGCAAATAATTTTAAATAATCATAAATAACATCCAATTCAAATTCTGAATTCAAACAAAAATGTTTCGTTTGTTTTGATGTAAATTTCCACCTTTCTAAAGCAAGAGCTAATGGACGATAATAGTAATCAGTTGGAGGGTTGTAAAATCCTCTTTTAAAATAATTAAATGTACCAGTGAAAGGGGAATCTTCCGCATAAAATGTCCTATATCCTCTCTTTGCATATTCTTTCCAAATAAGACTAATATTATCAAAAAACATTGTCTCTTTTAATGTTTCGTTCCACCAATATTCAACAAACTGACCGGTCAGCAATGGAACTAAGTTTGGAAATGTATTATCTGCCACCTTAGTGTAGCCGTTCATTTCAAAAGGTTTTAACTTTTCATTAAGAAATGCGTGAGTTCTTGGGAAATGCCTTAAAAAATTTAGCTTTGATATTGAATCAATCCCGAGAAGAATAACATTTAGTGTGGGATTTGGAGGATTTCTAGAATTTCTTTCTTTTTCGACGTTTTCCTTCAGTGGCACTAAAGTTAAGTGTTGTTCATATTTTTTCCCTTTAATATTGCATGAAACATTAACAAAATCTTCTTTGATAGGCACTCCAAGTTTTAACTTTTCTACATCACCAAACGTGAAGGAATCTTCTAAGAAAACTCCTTCTTCTTCTTCCTTTCTGTATATTGGTTGATAATAACAAATGAATTCTTCTGGTGTTACATCGTAATACATCTCTAAGATATCTCTGTTAAAGGTTATTGAGCCCCCAGGATTTGATTCCATGAATACTGGACGACCAGGACAGACATACGGATCTTTGAGCTCAATAAGGTCTCTAACAGTTGGATCCCATGGATCTAGTTTTGGTATCTTACAGCCTGGAGTGTCTATCAAAAGCACAGGATTCTCACTTGTACTGGAAGTATTTGATGCCATAGATGAATACACTTGCTGTTTTAGTATAGGGTGTTTGTTTATGTTCAATATATCCATTGTGTCATTTTTCTTGCTCGACATCGATAATGTTACATGTTCTGTTTTCGCCCTTTTGTTATCCAGGTCTGGGGGAGGAAAACCTTCTGCATGTTGCTTTATGGTGGATAATGTGACTAGTTTTTCACCATGAGGTACTGCGAAGGAAGACTTCACTAGAAACAAATGCTTTCTATATGCCTCGATACCGTTCTTTGAGGATAAGAATGTTTCAGTTTCTAGATGTTGTTTTTCTGTATCTGCATATGTTTCTTCATCACTAATGAGAAGAGTGAATTCGTCATCGATTTCATTCGTAATTTCCGTTGTAAATTCCTCCGTTTCTTGTATGGGAATGAAATATATGTGTTCTTCAGTTTTTTGCAAAGTGGAATCATCTTTGCTCATTTTCGAAAAAAGGAGAGACATTTCATCATCTTTAGAAAATTTTCGTAAATCTGTGAATTGTGTTTCTTTCTCATCTATGTTGTTAGTTATTTTTGTCATATCAGAGAAATAAGGTTTATTTGAATCAAATGCACGAATTTCATCATTAAAAGTTTCTTTTATATATGGAACTGGTGCATTGTTTAATACGAAATTTTCTTCCCTTCGAAAGTACCAATTATACATGATTAATATTATAATACAGATGATAGCAATAATTACGAATCGATGACGACGGATAATAGCTGCCATATATGTTGGTATTCGCCTTGGCTCCTGATATAGGAATTTAGGAGAACCTAAAAATGAAATATAGGTTTTAATAATTTCAATAATAATTCAGATTCACATTATGTCATGTACAGAATTTAAATCTACAAAATAATTTGTGGTGAGAATAAGCCAAACATTCACAATATTAATTTGAAGCTACTATTTTTGAAATAAAGAGAGAGTAATAAAATACTTTTTTTTTCCTTCTACGTCTGTTTTTCAATAAAAACAATGTGAGGAAACTAAATTTTTAATTTATCTGAAACTCATGTTTATTGTTAAAACAAGCATAAAATCGACAGCTTTTTTTAATTATGTATAAGATAATTTGTGAACTATATTAAGAGTAAGGATACTTCCAAACTATTTGGTACAATATTGCGTATTTTAACAAAAATTAAAATATTTAAATTGTACCTTAAAACAAACACATTGCTAAGTAAAAACCCACATTATGAGTGCATAAAAAATTAGCAATTAATACATTTCCGTTTTTGATAAAATTTAAATATGTTTTCTCTTACATAGAAAGAACTTTTAAAATCGAGCACTTGTTTTTTATATACAGAATATGAATATATTGTATGAAATTAAGTACAGTTATACGAAAAATTAACCTCCACTAACACTTGTCTTATCAAAAAGTTTTTCTTTCTTCTAATTCAGAATGAAATGATACGAATTCGAAACTAAAAAGAGTATTCTACCTTCACCTTTGTTTTATACTTCATGGCAGAGAAGCTTAAAGAATTAGAATGTAAAAATTAGTTAATACTTAATCTACAATTTTGACGATAAAAATTACTTAATTATTTAATTGAAGATATAATTATTTTTAACAATCTAATTCTTAAGGATTAGAAGTTACCGCGTTCCCATGCTCACAAATCCGAAGACAGATAAACTTTCCTTTGATACATTAGACTTTGATGCAGATTCTAATGCCTATGAATATTACATACCCAATTTCACTTTCTATGTTTCTGAGTTATCATTCTTACAAAAAACATGATTTTAAAAATGTAGATTTCAGAAAGAAAGGTCTAAAATGTGAAGACGCGTCAAATCTTGAATTTTATTATTTTGGAGATAAATATTCAAATGGATATTTACTGTTTGTACACTTCACATAATAAGGACATTCATTATGCAGAGTCATATGATATGTTAATTAATTTCAGTCCTTTAAAGACATAAAGTTGATACATTTTTTGCACTTCAAAACGAAATAACTTCAAATAAGGAATTTCGTTATGAATACTGATTATGAATTTAGTATTCTTCAAATTATGAATCTACAATGCATCTCAATTTTCAAATGCGAAATAGATTTTATCATTTGAATCTTCGAATATCTGAACTTAAATAAACAAATATAGAGAATAAAAAAATTTCCTGAGAACTTTTTATATGGAAATTTATCATCATCCTATGAAGATAATTTCCATTGAATGGAGATTATAAAGAAAAAACTTCACCAACTGATGATCAAAAAACAACAAAGTGTAAAATGTATAACTTGTTATTGGTTTTGTGTAAATATTTATATGAATTTAGAAAAATTTTCACGAGTCATCTGTTGAAAAAAAAATACTATACACGAACTATATATAGAAAAATTACAAACAAATATTCATATTCAATGTCTGATTGGAGGCGTTTTTATTTGGTGATGTGACCAACAAATTTGAAAGCATATACACTTCAATATCGGCTTATGCCAAGAATGAGATCATCAATGATTGTTTAAGGCCTTAAGGCCTATTCTATCAAGAATATTATTATGTAGAAGACATTCTTTGATGTCTTGTACCCATAACTAGTTGCTCCATGTCATAATTGGTGACCTGTAGCTTGGCGGAACTCAAACAGATGCACTATTTCTATAGTGTTTATCTTTATAAAGGTTCCAAACACTTTTTCAAAGAAGCTATAAAGCCTATCGGAATCGCCTGGATATCACTGCCAAATTCTTCCCCCTTTCGTTAAATGTGGTCAGTTGAATTCCCGTTGCGAATGCTTTGTTCTTTAGAGACGCTTCCCCATAAAGATCTAACAGGAAAGTATTCTTAAAACGTTCTTTAAGCTGGGAGGATGTCCCAGCACACATTTGCTTAGTACCTATCAGCTAAGCTTAGATCTCTTGTATAACCACCCCTTAAGAACGCGGTCTGTCTTTGCGGATTTTGAGAAGGGGGTATTTTTGTAAAAGAAATTTGGGGATTACTATTATTCTGAGATATCCGAATTAAAATGATTTTAGGTATGAGATGTTTATAATATCATCCTGCCACTGACCAATACTGATGTTCAAGCATTAGCCGATATTTTACGGGAAAAGTCGGACCACCCTATCATTTGGAACACAACAATTAAAAACAGCTCATCGATTGCGACGTAATTTTTATATGCAAATTTGAGTACATTCATATGAAAATGGTTTTCATGATGTCGGCACTTTTATATATATATATATATATATATATATAAACAATTTTTATTTTAATTTAGCACATCTTCAGTTTGAAATGATCTCTTATCTCCTGATCCAATTCAAACTTTTTATTTAATTATTTCTAATAAACGCTCTGAAAAACTGACGATTATTGCATTTCCTCACAATCAAAGCGAAAGGATCCGTATCACCCACGCATACCTTTCAATGATACCTAAGATTCCTTTTCTTAATTCTACAAATATCAAAGAAATCCCTATGAGATTCTCTTAGTAAAATCCTGAAGAAAAAAATTTTTAGCACTTTACTTTTGCATTGCGATATAAACAGACGTCTTTTTTAACATCGCCTCTTCCCTTATCACTCCATGTAAAATAATTTGAAGTTAATTTCAAAAGTTTCTATTTTTTGGCCACGCACAATTATATATATATATATATATATATATATATATATATATATATATATATATATATATATATATATATATAATATGTAATGATATTTTAAACTTTAATTTCAATTTAATTAATTTCCAAGATTTTATCTTAATTCAGCCCATAATAACTTCATTCTAAAATATTCTCTTATTTCTTGATCCGATTCCACTGTCTCTACATAATTCAAGAGAATCTTTGTAAAATTGCTGAATCGGCTAAAAGCCTAACTTTCCGACACTCCGCGTGAAGAGACAAAATACAGCTGACGAGACAAATTCTTTTTTTAAACCTCCCTTAGTTTCCCCTGCCTTCACAGCGCTTGTAGCAAAAATCCCTATCGAAATTTCATTATATTAGCACTATGAAGAAATATTTTCCCTATCAATTTCTCTGGTTATAAGACCAGGGATAAAATGTTCCAGAGCTTTTTCCTCATTTCCTTTCTGAGTTGTGTGTATGTTGCTCGTCGTTTATACATATGCTTGCTTCTCCAAAATGAAATAAAACGACGTCACGAAATCAAAATTCTTTTCACTGTCTTCAAAACTGCATCCTGCTTCACATAAAAATATGCTTTATATATATAATACAGTCAGGTGACAAAATAACACGAACTTCCACGAAATAAAAGAAAATAATATTGTTTACTTACCTGTAAACAGAATAGTTTTCATAGTGCATTCGAATTCCTCTTAGATTTTAAAACATTTGCATGATAAATTCATTCATTGTTCGAAATATGTGTAACATTCTGAGGGTTTTAGAGTAAATGAAATCTGTCTTTTCATCCACAGATCAATAAAATCTTTTAACACTTTAATCGTTCACGCATCTGAAACACAAGAATAAAATCATTAGTATTAATTAAAAGAATTAAAAAAATAATATTAATTTTAAAAGCTATTTTTATGGAAGAAATTTAGATAGTTTAACTTGAAATATATTAAAATAACTTACGCTTTAGATTTATTAACGTATATCGAATCAGTGCAAATGTCTGCCCAAGCTGTTTCAAATACTCTCTAATGTGTTACTCCAGAGAACGCCTTCACGGCATTGGAGTACAATATTTACGAAATATTAACCTTTGGCGGTGAATTTAGCAGTTTTAGGGAATCTATCGTGTGATGTTGGCGAGATTTTGGCGATTAATGCCATCCCGTTTACATGTTTCTGAAAGTACAGACCCGCAGGCGATCAACTCCTTGTTGGATTTGGTTCAAAATTTGATAGTTGTTTACGCTGCAGATGACAAAACTGCATGCCGATTTTTGCGTATCTGTCTTTCTTCACTTTGTAGTAGTCTCGTTAATTTATATTCTGAAAGCCGGACAAACAGACTTCTGAACCAGTTTTGTTCAGATTTTGATAAAAATCTGCACATTTTGTGTAAAGATAGTACACGAAATTTCATATGTGCATTTCAGCTGCACGAAATTCTCTGGATTTGATTGGATGGATTTTGAGTAACGGATCTAATTTGTCACAGACAGACATTTTCCGAAATTGTGTTTTTCGAATTCTTGGAGGGGCAAAATATAGAGATTCATGGAAAGCTGGAGTACGAATTTTAAAACAATTGCAATACTTTCTCTATATTTCGTACTCGAGAAAGTAAAAAATGGCAAGTATTTGACGGAACAAAATTTGACGCCAGATGTTTAAAAAAATACAAATACAAATTAAACGTAGAGAGTTGTAAAATCCTCTGCATTTTAACAAAACGCAATTGCACTTAAGAAAGAAACATAAAAGATAAACAGATTCAGATTGATAGATATAACATTTTGTCCAGAGATGCATCTACTCAGGTACTGCGCTGTTAAACAAAGACGATGAAGATGGTTTTGTTATCTGTAATTATCACTCCTAAAGGGGGTGGGGGGAACTTATTTAAAGATGTGAAGCTTCCGGCATGGGGGTTGGTTCTAATCACCCGTGTGGGTACAGTAATGGTGGGGGGTTAGCTACTTCTTTCCGATTACGGGACATGCTTCCCGTGGGAAGGGTTATGCCGCTTCTGGTGATGGCCCTTAGGACTCAACAATTCCCACCAATGCTGTCGCGTCTGTAGGTCATTCAAATTTAATCCGAATGCCTTTAATAGGAAGGGTTGAGTAAACTTGTATGCTTATCCGTAATTGCCATTGATAGGCCCTTTAGCTAAACTCATTTCCTAGTTTAACCAATTCGGAAATTTCTGTTAAAATAGACAGAAAATCAGATATATAAAGGTCTGTAATACAATCAAAAGGGAAAAAAAATTAAGCTAATTTGAACCGCTACAATTAATAAAATTTTAGTCTCTTAATCTGTTTTCTTTACATATTTTTTAAATTCGCTCTTAATTATGAATACTATAATGTATAAAAAATGCATTGAAAATTATATTAAAATGTCTAAAAATACAGGCTGTTGCTCAAATATTGAAAAGAATTATTACAGAAGATATTCAAAAACAATTTTATATATTTATTAGAAGTAAATAAAAAATCTGCACAAAAATAAAACTGAACGTGCAAAAAAAAAAAAAAATGCTTTGAAAATTATCTTAACATACATATGAAAGAGATTAAGCTAAAAGAATGAAAAGAAATATTTTAAAAAATTTCGAAAACATTCTTTAATATTTATTAAAACTAAAGAAAAGAAATGCACAAAAATAAAATTCAACTTGCATTTTAAAAAATGCCTAGGAAACATTTTTAAAAAATGGCTTTATAACGCGCAAAAGCTGTAAAACTGTGTAAACTAAAAAGAATTAATTAACCGGACAAAAGTTCAATAGCAAGTTTAAGTATTTATTAGAATTAAAGAGAAAGTTGTGCAAAAATAAAACTGGTATCAATAAAAATCCAATTTCTTAAATTTAAAATGATATAAAAGTGATTTTAATTTAATAATTAGCCGTATTAGCGATGAGTTGGTACACTGGGAGTAAAAATCACTAAAAGTTTCAATTAAATATTTTATGTAAGTTGTCCCTTAATATTTTATTCGTCAAAATATTTTTAAGCTACAAATTTTAATAGTCATAAAATTCACTCAGGCTTTAAGCCGTTATGTTCATTGTAATCTCTCTTCTGTCTGCTCCCGTTAAATTGCAGCTTAAAATTGAAGCGAAACTGATTACACTAAATTATACAAAAAAAAAAGTTATATTAAAACCAAATATTTTTTAATATGAGTACAAAAAACAGTTTATCATTGAAGTCTTATATGCATTACAGAATAATTTTTATAATTTATGTAATATCTCAAAGAATTATTTAATAAAAATTTCTCACATTCATCATAAAATACTGTTTTTAGTTTCATTTTCAAAGGATTTAAATCAGTAAAATAATAACAGTTTGTTGTGTTTCAATCATTAAATATACTCCAGAAAAATTATGATGTCTAAGTTTTATGCAGTTCTTTGGTCCTAATAAATCATACTCAGTGAAATATATTTAGCATTCCAACCTTTGAATTTAATAAAAAAAATATTATGTCTTCTGGGACCAAATATGACCGAGTTATGAAGTCTTGAATAGCACTATTTTAGAAAAATTTACAGTTTCATAATTTTAGTTATAAAAAAATTGGTAGCTGGCTGGCGAATCTTTTTTGAGACGGTTAACACAGTTATCTAAAATCGCGCGTTTTAATGCGATAGTAATATTCAGATTTTCATAAACTCACTCAGTTTTAGTCGCAATAGAATGAATCTTTTTTTTTTATTTAAAGTCTTATCGTTTCAAGAATATTTTACTAAATATGATTCATATGATCAAGAGTCTATATAAAAATATACAATTAGTCATTCATCAGAACATTTATTGACAATTATTAATTGCATAAAATAATATTCTTTACTTCATTTAAATCATTTTTTCTATTAGATGTATCTACCTAATACTAAATGTTTATTAATTAGTATTTGAAGTATTTTAAAATTATTGAATTCATAATATCGATATTTCAAATGTTGACAGACAAAATTTTCTTGACACTTATCTTTCTAGAAAAGTATCATCATTACATTTGCTGAAAATTGCACTACAGTTTGCAATTAACATATTCTTTTAATTTAGGCTTTTTTAACTATTTAATTTACTTTATAATTAATTAAAAAATCAATTAAAATTTTAAAGAAACTTACGCCGAGGTGCACATTCTAACCTTCCAAAGTATAAATGTGCCAGGTTTGATAGCTCTAGGTCAAAAGGTATTGAATGCCAACACAAACAAACATATCCATAATATTTATTATTAGCCTTTTCTTGCGAATTACCGTTTCGTCGGGAGTAATATTAGCTAAAATTTTCAATTAGACTTTTTTTATATAACATGGATTTAAGCTTCCTCAACAAAATATTTAAAAGCTTCTAATTTTAATAGTCATACAACTCATATTATTATAAAATTCTTATGTTTTGTTCATTGTACTATGCATACCCGTTATTTTTTATTGTCTTGAAATTTAATTCGAAATAGAAGTGATTAAACTTCAATTAATGCAAACACATTTTTTGCTGAAACTAATTTTTTTTTTAATATGAGTACATAAAAGGGTAGTATCGTTCGGCACTGAAGTCTTATTAGTATTATAAAATTATTTTTTAATATAATTTCTATAATAACTTCAGAGATTATTCTATAAAAATTTCTCTCAATTATCAGAAGATTTAGTTTACAATTTTAATTTCAAAAGGATTAAATGATGTAAATAATTATATTTTATTTTGTTTCAGTCAATAAATGCATTTCATAATTGTTTACGCCCTCTCTTGAACCTGTGAATCCTATATGCAGTAAAATATTCTTGACACTTAAGCTTTTAAATCACAAACAGTTTCAGTATTTTGCGATCAAATTTGACCGAGTCATGAAACTTTGGATATCATTATTTTTAGGCAATCAAAATTTCATTCTTTTAAGCTAATCAGCTTCGAGCTGAGCATTGTACTGATGAATGTACTTTCCTCGAGATTGTTAACGAAGTAGTCTAAAATCTAGCGTTGTTATAAAATACTGATTTCCGTTACTGAAATTAGTTTTTAAAGGAAAATGGTACTCAAATGTTGTTAGCGTCTGAAGAAAATTTTATTAATTTAAATTTCACTGGATCAAGGCTTGGGAAAAGTATTTAAAACTCTGAAATTCATCTGATTAACTATTGGCTTACACTGCATAAAATATAATTATTTATTTCATTTAGACCATTTTTTATATACATTCCAAGATTTATAAACATTTAGAGATAAATTGTTGGGCCCTGATTAGAATGGATATTCTGTATTTATTAAATCCCATATTATATTAGTATAAGATCACAGAAATACATTCTTGCATTTATTTTTGAGAAATTAGGTTTAATATTTTTTTTATTTCTTATAGATACGTGCTAAGAATTACATTTTTCTCAGTTTGTTTATAGAGAGCGTTAATTTAATCTTTTAAGTTGAGCTTTTATAAACGTAATAATGCCACGTTGATAAAAGCTAATTCTTTTCATGCTAACATAATGTACCCCATTCAAATTTAATTTTATTTTGTAGGAAAAATATTGCCGAAGAATAGGCTTAAAATATTTCTAAAAAAATTGAAAAAGTTATACTGGAAAATAAAAAGTGCCATTGAAAAAAATAATTATTTAGAATTTTAAGATGACGCAAAAATCATTTTTAAACTGTAATATTATCAGATATTTCCTCTGATAAACTCCAAAATTCCGTTTAATTTTTTATTATTTAAAATTCTGATTAAAATTTCAAAAAAAATCGTATCGATGTGCAAATTTCTGCTCTTTAAAATTTATATGTGCCAGGCTTTGTAGCTTTAGATCAAACCATCTAGCATGTAGAGTGCCGACACACAGACAGTTATCCTTATTATAAGTAAAGATAAAATTAAGATAAGTACAGATAGAGAAGCTATACTTCGAAGTTAATGTGAAAAAAAAGCTACTATTTCATTTAAAGTTTAATGAAAAATCGAATTAATATTTACAAAATGTTTAGCGAGTACTTATTGCCCGACTCTAGCGAGCTCTAAAGTAAGTTGCTTGCTCTGTGTAACATTTATAACGATTCTTATATTCAATTTGCAGGTAATTTCCAACTTACAAACGCTATCGTGTTATTAGCAATATGAGAAAAATCTTAACAATATTCATTCTTTTGTAAAATAAAAATAAGTAACATAAAATATCGAAATAAAATCATGCTAAACGATTTTAAAGAACAATGATAAATTACTGTAGCTTTTTTACACATAGAAAGTTACACAAATATATAAATAAAATAGAATTATTTTTATTTAAAAACTATTATCAAAAAGATTAAATCAACAAAATAAATTTTTACGATAAAGAAAAACAAAAACTATATTTACGACTGGAAACTGGTAACACAGGATATTAAAATCTAGAATATTTTTAAGAAAATTCAAAGACCCATAAGTACTGTTCGCCATGAAACTTCCTTGAATACTACCTCATTCCTAACTTTCTATAGAAGACTCATAAATGTATCATTTATTTTGTTTGAACTGTTCATTGACGTATTTATAGCCTACTTCAATCGTAGTTTATTAGGAATTGGGTGATGATGTCATAACTTTAACTGCTTTTACTCACTGACTTGAACGTGAGTGGAAATTATTTTTTGTTGGAATGGAGTTTTTCGTTTTGGAATGCGAAATAAAGCCGGAATATTTTTTCTCCCTTATCTACAAAAAGTAAAAATAATTTGTTTAAAAAGATGTTAGTATAAAATTAAATACTTCCTGCTTTATAAATATGTAGCAGTCACATTACTACTTTCTCTTGTGATACAACAGATGGCGTTACTTTATTAACATCAAGGTATATTTCCCATGATCCTCTTGGGAATCATTATTAGTTTGTATTCGAAGTAAATGTCTTGTTTTTTTCATGTTCGGGTTTGTTTTTCCTGTGAAATGTTAAACTTAGAGAATAATTAAATAACTGTTCCTGAAACTCATTTGTCATTTTCATCTATCTCATAATGAAGTTATAAAGAGTCTCGTTTCACTACAATTAATAATAAATATTTTGACAAAAAAAGTTCTTGAATTTGTTGGAATAAAGTTACGCAGGTACAAAAGTCATTAATCTCCTTATTTCTCCATAGCTAGATTTATGAAATCTTTTGTGATTCATTCTAAAACCATAAATGTTTCAAATAAATTCATCACAAAGTTTCAAGAGTAATAAATATTCTAACGTATTCGACACTAAATTACATTTCTTTAATTTGGCAACTACACGAAAAAATGATAACTTGCTGGATAAAAATAACAACTTACTTCTTTGAAAGACAAATGTACTTATTTCTTCTAATATAGGAAAAGTTATTGGATTAATTCAGTGTGACAAGTTGCGATCGCATCTTATTAGAGTTTCTTTACAAAATAATGTAACTTTTAAAATAAAATTTTAAATTAAAGTTGAAATTGATACAAGATATCATTAGCAGCATTAGATGCAATATTATAAACCAAGTTAGAAAGCGAACGCACTAGAACCTTCATAATTTTCTTTCATTTATTTATCTTTATTTTTGTGGAAACAGCTTTGTAAACGAATTATTTCTGTAGAATAAAAATTCAGTTGACTGGAAAAAAAACCTTGACGTGATGCTCTTTTAAATCTGATTAGAAAGGAATAATTTTGAAGCTTAAGGGATTGGTTAAATTTCTTCAAACCTAATCATAATATTCTCAGTTACATTATTTCATTTAAGAATTAGTGAAAAGGATATCAAAATAAGGTACCATTTTTCATGCAAATATTCACATTGTATGTCTCAAATCTCATTACGATCTTCAAAGTATATAACAGTGAATCCGATCGAATTTCAGGTTCCTGTCATTTAATTTTTTTTCTCATATATGAAGTATAGAGAAAGTATAGTAATCATAAAGTAATTAAAACTCGATATTTTATCGAATTTCCAAAATTTAAGACCTTATTGAGTCCGAAAACCACATTTCTGTAATTATATCTATTGTGGTGAATAGCATAACCAGGATACAAAAGCATATGCTCGTGTAGCGTAGTTGTTAACTGGCTTATATGCTATTCACCACACTATCAATCTGTGATCACGAAAAATCAAAACTTCTTTGAGACTGATGAAATTTGGTATATGGATTTAGATCCAAATTTGTAGGTTTCTATCAAATTTTGAACGAAATATATTCATAGAAAGTCCATCTGTCTATCTGGCTGTTTGAGTAAAAGTGAACTGGATAAGTACAAAACGAAAAGAGTTAGGTAAATAAAATTTAATGCACCAGCTTAGAATCTAAAGTGTCGAATTTTATCAAATGTTCAATCAAATCTGTTAAAGGTAGCTCATCCATCGAATAAACTTTCGCATGCATGTAAACGCTACAATTCACTAGCACAACGATTTAAATCAACAAGATTCGAGCTATGATCTTATGACTACAACTGCAGTTTGATGTTGAATTTTGGTGTCATTCGGCTGGCAAAAAGATGTACAAAAAACAAATTCTGGCGATTGATTCAATAAAAATGCTAGATTCAAGCCAAGGATCTACATTTCGTTACTATTCTTCACCAATGCTGTGTAAATCATTCGTGGCCTTACCCAAGATGGCAATTTTATGCAGAGGGAGAAGAATAAGATCTTTATTGTAGAGTATACAAGAAAGTTCCGGAAGACCACTTGTTTGTATATGTGATACACAGACAGAAAGTGATGCCAGTAAAAGTAAAAAGATCTAAGTTAAACGTGACTTAACTATATTCTACAACAGTGAATGGAGCTTTCAATGGAATTGCCTTCTTAAGCTTTTGCCTTTTACTTTCTCGGGAACAATATATGCAAAAATTCCTGTAACTATTAAAAATATATTACTTCAAATTTATTAAGATCTGCTAGGTATATCACAGAGCTGTGAATGAAATTTTCATTAGAATTTTACTTTACTAATTCTTTACTTTATACAGAGAGGAAATGCTACAATCGTCAAAACTCACGGCCTCACTATGTTGATGAATTTCCACTTGGTGACTTCTTTGAGAAAAAGCATTTGGGGGACTCTACGTGTCTTTTTCATTGGTTAGGCGATCAAGCTGAATGTGAGCTACCAAAAAAACCTCGCCAAAACCACTACCAACTAGAGGAATAAAATTTGGTATGGGATTGCTATCAAATCATGGTTAAACTGAATAAATCAAAATTTGTCTATCAATCTCTTCAAGAGCAACTAAACACGATAACTCAAAAGTACAACAAAACCAGACAGATGAAATGTGATACTTATTATAATAAAACTGTCGATAAGTATCAAAATTTGAGCCAAATTCATGAATAAATATTGCAGAACTGTCTATTTATACGGAAATGAAAGCAATAACTAAAAAACGCAGCAAGCTACTTGGGGGAATTATAATACCTTTATTCTCAATTTATATATCGGTATTTAATCTCTTAGTAAATTTGCAAAATGATCGATATCTGTATGTTTATGTATACAAAAGCGTTAACTTGAAATCATGATGAGATAAATAAATAAAATTTAGTTTGTAATTTTTATAGTTTTATGTAAGACAGACTGCAGCTGTATGTTTGATGTTTTTATCCAATCGATTAATATGAAAGAGAATGATTCTATTCGTTTTGCTAAAATTGAACACAAAATTATTCGCATTGTGTAAATATGAATGATTACCAATCAGAACACCAAGATTTCGAGCTAAGATAACTGAATTTCTCATTTTTATAGACCTTCCATAAAAAAAAAAAAAAAAAAATGGCAGGGGCACTTTTACTGGTTTGCAACAACGATGCAGATTGTTTAAATCTTTCAAAGATACATATAACCTATTTTGCTTGTGAATGATTTGGGTAATTGAAAATGCTTTACTTCCTTTTCGTACCCATGGATTTAGCTTTATTCGATTCTTTTTTTTAAATGTATTCTTTCATAAATCGATGTTTTACTCACTTTATAGTGTCCTATACTTCTGATTTTTTTTTTTTTCATTCCTTCGTTCACGATGAAAATCTATTGTTTTCCTAATCTCAGAATAAAATTACACTTCGGTTAAATATTTTATCATGATGTGGCGCCATCTGGTAGTAAATTTAAGAAACAATTGACAAGTTCCCTTAATAAATATCATGTTAAAATAAAGCAAAAATCAAAATTTGAAAAATTATTTTAAAAAGCAATAATAATACAAAGCTTTAATAGTAAACTAAAAGATAGAAAATTATTATTTGTTATGCTTTACACGTAAAGCTGTTTTACATAACGACTCCAAAGAAATTTAAAAAGTTTCGTAATTTAAGTAAAAGTTTTGTGTTTGCTTATAGCACTGAGAATTATGATAAAAAAAAAATCTCGAGGAAATTCAATCCTTATTAGTAGAACCGGCTGAAAGATTTAATATTTTAGGCAGCTTACTGACAGAACTTATCACAGACATCCATGCTATTTTACGAGCAGCAGTAGAGAATGTCATGAACAGATGTAATATCTTATACTCGGAGATGATCAGCTCAAAGAAAGCAATCTATTTAGTTGAAATGATTTGAATACTGATTAATTAAAGATTAATAACAACGATTTTCATATAATGTATCATTTATTTCTGTACTGATTTTTTTTTATTTTTTCAACATTAATAAACTTTTTTCTATTTCATTTTCCATACATTTCAGTGTTATTATCCACTTGTTTTTGATTCCGGTAGCTCCAAAATTTCTTCTATCGGCAATTTCCCGGAATTTTATATATATATATGTAATGATATTTTAACTCTAATTTCAATTTAATTAATTTTCATAGTAACTTCATCTTAATTTAGCCCATAGTAACTTCATTCTAAAATATTCTCTTATTTCGTGATCCAATTCCACTGTCTCTACTTAATTAATTCAAGAGAAGCTTTGTTAAATTGTTGAATCAGCTAAACTCTAACTTTCCCACACTACGCGTGAAGAGATAACATACCGCTGATGAAGCAAATTCTTTTTAAAAATCTCCCTTTGTTTCCCCTACCTTCTCGGCGCCTGTAATGAAAATCCCTATCGAAATCTCATAATACATTAGCACTGTGAAGAAATGTTTTCCCTATCAAAATCATAGGTTATATAAGACCAGGGATAAAATGTCCGAGAGCTCTTCCCTCATTCCTTTCTGTGTCGTTCTGTGTGCTCGTCGCTTGTACATATGCTTGCTTCTTCAAAATGAATAAAACGACGTCACGAAATTAAAAGTATCTTCATTGCCTTCAACTGCATCATGCTTCACCACAAATAATATTACATATATATATATATATATATATATATATATATATATATTATTTATTTATTTATTTGGATTTATTTCATATTTCCATGACATTTATAATCTGTATACGAAATTTACTGTCATTAAATTCTCGGTTTTAGCTGTAGACACTTCCATATTGAAAAAGATATTTTATGACCAAACTGTGTATCATTAATGTTTCAAATTATTTGGTAAAAGCAGTTCACATTTTTATGATTTTTTTAACTTCCCTATTTTTGATTAAAAATGTGCTTTTAAATTTTAATATTCTTAGAAACTTGTGTTTACAAGAACTACTAAATGTATTATCCCTCTGTTTACGGAATCTTGAAGTAAATGCTCTTTTAAATTTATGCTTGTTGCTTTTTTCTAAAGCTGATTTTTATGTGTTTTCCGGATTTTTTTTCCCTTTCTATTCAGTTTTTTTATTTTTTTATTCATATGTATTTAGTTTTCACTACTGCCTTTAGTTTTCGCCAATCAGTTTGTTAAAATGCTAATAAAACTTTAATCACAGTATAATAGGTAAATAGTCTATGTTATATGAGAAAATGCAGTAATGGAAATAATATAAATCATAGAAAATTCTCATTAAAGACATACACATTGCAGCATAAAATATATATATATACACATAAAACTGAATGTAAGTTTATGATATTAAAACCTTCTTTTCTGTATTCAGTATCTAATATTCAATGAATATTCCTATAAACATATTTTCTTTTCTCTAGCAATCGAAATAGTTCCCATATAATTTTTTCAAAAATATTTATAAAAAATAATCACTTCAAAAATATCTTAATTTTCAATTCACAAAATAATGCGTTTTACTTAAACTGTTACTCTATATTTTATATAATTTTATCTCTGTATTTTTAATTATTCTATGTTTTATATGGTTATGCAAAATATTATATATTTTATAGAACCCTATTTATTTTATTATATATTATATTTTAGTATTATTTAAGTAATATTCATTAAAATCTACGGTCGCAGTTTCTTTTAAATAGGAAATTGGGAAAACTTATTAAATTTAACTTTAAAAATTGGAAAAATCCTATGAATATGTGAGATGTAAACCATCATGAAATCCATTATTTTTAAGTTTTCTTTCATTAGAAACATAAGCATTCAAACACAGTGGGTAGTTATATAACATAAGGATTATCCTAATTATAAATAGTTAAAAATCTCTTATAAAAATATCAAAAGAAGTTAAAAATTTACCTTAAGTTTCATTTTAAGAGTTCTTTCTGCCTATCCCTAATCATACGAGCAATATTCAAGAGCAAATCCATTTCAGTATTATATTAATCATTGTACATGAAAATAACTTCATTAATCATTGTACATGAAAATAACTTCATTAATCATTGTACATGAAAAGAACTTCATATTGAAATCAGCAGTTTTTTCATTGTTTATTAATTGTAGCAGATATTATATATTGGGTCAAGACAGTCTTCGACGTACCATAATACTGCCGAGACACAAGGAATATTGTTAAAATATTCAGGTGATGGAAACCAGAATTGATGCTGCATCATAATCAGATGATGATAAGAATATACAAGGAAACTGAAAGTTTTGTTTGCCTACTTAATTACTGCTCTTTGGGAATTGCCTAGTCACTATCATGTTAAACAATTTCTATGAAAGTGTTTCAGTCCTTGGTGAAATCAACAATCCTTTCAATTCGATTATTGTTTGTTGGATGTTGAACTCAGAAGATAGGTCAAGACAGTGCTCAACATATCGAAATGCTGTGAAGACACAAAAAGTAGTCATAACCTTTAACTAGAATTAATTGCCATAACATATTCAGATGATGGCAAGAACGTATGAGGAAACTCGACTTCCTATCTGCATACGTAGCGATTCTTTTTCTTCAATATCCCTATTTACTCAACCAATATTCATTTCACTATTACGTTAAGTAGTGTTTCATGATAGTGTTCAACTGTATGGCAACATTAATAGTTCTTTCATTTCGTTTACTATTTACAGATTGCTGGAGGCAAACGATATTTCTTAATAGTCTTCGGCCTATCTCAATAAAATGAAGGCACAAAAAGTTATATAAAAAGATTCAGATGATGGCAAGTTGCATATATTTATTAATTAATTTTCTTTTTGTCTTTAATTTATTTTTCTGTCCTATTCTTCATGTACGTAGATGACTAGTGAGAAAATAAGGTGCTAAAAACACACATATAAAAACCCTAGCATCAATGCACAGAAGCGTCCTTGGAAATTGATAAAATGTGTCTGTGTGGCCAAAGAATGTCACAGTTTGTTATATGTACTTAAACCAAATTTTAAGCTTCATTTAGTGTAAAATTTAATTTTTCTTTCCATAACAAGGAAATAAATTGTCATTTGCAATAATACCAATAATTTTAAATGACGTATATTATTATTGGTATAAATCGCATCATTTTTATAATGTTAAATCTTTCACTATTTCTAGATTTGTGGTACATTTTTTCGAAAATTTTTTAACAGATTATAATTATGTGAGACGGTACAATCATTAACAAAACAAATGTAATATATCTTAACTTATATATTATTGCATTTTTACAAAATTGATGTCGATGGAAATTATTTGAATGTTCTGATTTTTTCCAATCAGCAAACTGATTAAGAGTTTATTAACATAGTTAATTAACTATTAACCAGAGATTTTTCCATTAGGCTTTCAAATATGTTTACTGATTCGATTTGTATTTGTGAAATTAATCTGCCAATAAAATTTTATGGGATTCTAATGATAATTTCGAGAGTTATAGTGTTTTGGAAAATGACTCATCCAATATTAGATGAATCCTATGAATTTTCAGCAATATCTCGGAAACTATTATATATTTCTCAAAAATTCTTTTACGCACTAAAAAAATTATTTTATTTCATAAAATAATGAAATAAATGAATATGTAGCACAAATTTCATATTTTTTTAATGAATATTGTAATATGAATATCGAAAATAAGTGAACTGAAATACGATTTAAAAAAATTACACAGATGCAAGGTTGATACGCTAAATTGTCGGATTCCAAAAAAATTATTCGCATGCTCCAAAAAAGATTTGAAATATTAAAAAAAAGTACAAAATTCCCACATTCCATTTGTAACACCTACTGTTTGGGAGATCGTATATTAAGTTCATTTTTCATTTAAGATTTTTTCATGAAACATGATTTTCAACGAGCCATTAAAATATCTATTGGCTAAATATTAAATTTATTTTCAATCAGACGATTTTAATTTAACATGAATTTTGCCTTCAAAACATCAAGTTAAATCAAGGGGTATTTTTTCCAATTGGAGGTAAAAAACTTAAAATTTGAAAAATAAAATTTGACTATGGGAATGTATAACAAATTTTTCTTTACCAGCAGTTATCGTTCGCAAGTAAATCTAATCAAATTGGTAGTATTTTTTACATTCAGTACGTTAACTAAATTTAAAATAAGGAAATTAATTAGAAGAAGTTATTTATATATTCAAGGGCTTAATGTTGAACATTCATTCATAAATTTCTTTAGTTTGGTAGAGAATATTTTTCGAATTTCCTTAAAATGATTCTCTCAGAATTATTAAGCATTCTTTTCTTCACAAATGCGTTTGTGTAAAAACGCAGTTTTGAGCCTCTATCAAAACATTTGCCTTATGATAATGTGTCAGACTTGATTTGTTTATATTTCTTGATTGCATCAGCTGTTGCGTAACAGAAAGAATGTCTTTTAGTCTGTAATGAATGCTTACATTATTTCTTTATAGTGATAATTCTTTTTTCTTTTGTTCCAATCAGTGGTTTTAGAATGTCTCATCATTGAATTTATAGATAGAATATAGCCTACAATATGTTGAAAGCAGGGCATAAAAGTATCATGCAGTTCATTTTCAACTAAATCACGATTCTTAGCTTCACAATTTTTTACTACGTTTCCAAAATTTACTTATCTTAAACTTTTTCGTTTAGAATTATACAATTCATTAAGTTTAAATGTCATTTCCTCGTTTGGTCGCATCTGAAATTCGAAAAAGAATTTTAGGTGTCAAAACTACAAATTCAATTTTATATTTCTAGCACGTTGCATTTATGAGTTACCATGTTTCAGTACCTACTAATAGATAAATTGAGATGAATTATCTTCTAATAGAACTTCAATTTCAAAATTTCACACAGTCTGGTGATAAAGCCTATACTAAACTCCATCCATCTATCTATTTTATTTATGATGTTTCCATAAATTTAGGTGGTAAGGTAGACACACCGATTTCATCCAAAATTTCGTTCAAATTAATAATTTTGCTGCAAAAATTGCATAACAAATTGCATCCTCTAAACTCGTTTCCCATTTTTGAATTCGTGTGTTCGCAAACAGGCGGATGTAATTTCAAACATACTTTTTTGGAGGGGGGGGGGACTCAGGGCGGTTTAAAATGTGAAGAGTTACTGAAATCCAGTGGATAATTTGCTTGAAAAAATACAGATCTTTACCCTATATAATTCATATGTGGAAAGCAAGAAAAATCCGAATAATGGTTTATTCTTATGAATATTATTTTCAAGCAGGTTTGCAACCCATGACATTTTTGTAATTTAAAATTTTATTATTATAATATTTTTAAACATTTAACATTCGCTTAGAGCCTTGAAATAAAGAAAATATTGTTGAACTGTATGTTAAAATCAAATGTGTAATATTTGTACAATAATAAAATAATCTTATGGAAAATAATACCTCTTATCCAATTAACAACGATTTCCGTCTGAAAGTAAAATTCCCTCCTTTAATAAACCCGATAATTTCATTGGCTTAAAATGCATTTACGATATACCTATCTCACCAATCAGCAATTACAAAAAAAAAATGTATTTCATTCGCCATAAAAATTAAGATGGCTATTTATTTCTCATGGCTGGATCAATTACAAAGACAAATGAGGAATAGACTTAAAGAGAATCAAAAATTATAATTCTCTTAATGATTAAAATTCTTCTAAAAATTATAATTCTCTTAATGATTAAAATTCTTCTAAAAATTATAATTCTCTTAATGATTAAAATTCTTCTAAAAATTATAATTCTCTTAATTATAATTCTTCGTAACAAATGAGGAATAGACTTAAAGAGAATTAAAAATTATAATTCTCTTAATGATTAAAATTCTTCTAAAAATTATAATTCTTCTAAAATTATAATTTTTCTAAAAATTATAATTCTCTTAATTATAATTCTTCGTAACAAATGAGGAATAGACTTAAAGAGAATTAAAAATTATAATTCTCTTAATGATTAAAATTCTTCTAAAAATTATAATTCTTCTAAAATTATAATTTTTCTAAAAATTATAATTCTTCTAAAATTATAATTTTTCTAAAAATTATAATTCTTCTAAAATTATAATTTTTCTAAAAATTATAATTCTCTTAATTATAATTCTTCGTAACAAATGAGGAATAGACTTAAAGAGAATTAAAAACTATAATTCTCTTAATGATTAAAATTCTTCTAAAAATTATAATTCTCTTAATTATAATTCTTCTTAACAAATGAGGAATAGACTTAAAGAAAATTAATAATTATAATTCTCTTATAATCCTTAATATATTAAAAATTATATTAAGGAAATATCAGAATCATGTTGTTTTATTCTTCCGCAATCTTTGTAAATAAAAACAAAAAACATCTTTTTTTTCTGTTAATAAGCTAAAATTTGTTTAATATAGTGTTCCTGGTTTGTTGGTTCTTTTCAGGCAGAATTTTCTGCGGACAAAATTTAAAATATCTATAGAACTACTATGAAATTTGGAAGGAAATTTGATACATATATATACAAAGAACTATTGAAAAGTATTGGGAGAATGTTGAGATGCTAGTTAATTAATTCTGCCAATTATCTATGTTAATCAGTTTGTATATCTAACCAAACCTATTCTTTAAAATTATTTCCATCGATGCCAATTTTATGAAGGCTGTTATGATGGCATTATAAAAAAATAATAATGTTACAAAGCTGCTCAATTTTTTATTGTTGAAAACCATGATATAAATGTAAGCGTCATAAATAATTTAAAATTTCGATTCATTTTATTATAAATATATCGTCAGTATTAAATTAGTAATGTTAGTTAGCAAGTTTGTGCCTTTTCTTTTCATAATCAGTTATGATATATTTATTTCATTCAATGTTTATTTTTATTTTTTGGTTTAAAATAATATGCAAATTTTAATGTTTATTTTTATTACAAAGTTACATTTGAGGGTATTTTATTAAATGAACTTGCAACAAAAATAGCGTTCACAATTTTCATTGAAAGGTCAATTTAAATAATTATCATTTACAATAACTGTTTAATATGACAAATAGATTAATCACTTTTATTATGAATAATCATTAATTAATCGCATTAACAGCACCATATATACTCACATTTCAAATTCAAATCAGAAATGAAATATTTTATGAGGCACAGAAATGAAAAAAATATGTATATTTCTGCATCTCTGTGATAGAATTAATCAAAACTTTAAATAAAAAATTAAATTATTTTTAATGTTTTATTGGAAAAAATGGAAATGTAATATTTTACTTTCTCGTAATTTTATCTAATACAAAGACTTTTAGATGTGTAACAAATATAAAAAAAAAATCTAAATGAGTTAAAAAATTACTTTTCCATTTAATGATGCGAAATTCCCTTAACAGTTAAAAAAAAACATTTGCCTTATAACATTTGATTGAATTATAAGTCTTGTAGCTTATAATTCAATCTCGTAAATTATAAGCTACAAGACTTTCTGAGCATTTTTCTGAATAAAGCCCAAAACGTTAGCAACAAATAGTAATATACAATAATTATTAAAATAATACGAAATTACCTTCCAAGTAGAAGCTTAACAAATGTACACATAAACGTTCTTTTTAGCCTTTTGTATAGCATACGAGAATTTTTAATTTTATTTACAAATATTTCATGTGCATATTTATTTAAATTGTTCTGAAAAATATTGCACAAACTTTCATTACTTTGTTTATTTTTTAAACAGTTTGTTAAAAGACTGATTTAAATTAAGTCAGTTGTATTTTACAATAACAATATAGTTTCATTTTGAGACTGTCGATACACCAAGATGTATTTCCATACATACTAATTCGATTGGTACCTAGAACATTATAACTATTATCATATGGATTACGGCGAACAGTTCCTTCAAATACTCCACCGCCAGGTTTTGTGATGAGTGTTATCATATAATCATCAAGAGATGGAACTCCTTCTGCTACCCAAATGGTTTTATTTATAACGTCATTATCAGTTCTCCAGTACTTTAGCACCATTTCGTTAGCTTTGCCAACTCTGGCATCTGTAATTGTATCCACTTCCAAAATCTCACATTTTTCATCATAAGGTTGCAGTTTAGAATTAATGTCGTCCACAATTGCCTGAGTTGCACTTATAACTTCAGGACTGTCTAAATCAACAATATCAAATTCTTGACACGGACACCAATGAGATTCTATATGAGCATCTGAACAGGTTCTGTATGGTGAAATTTCTTCAAAAAGACTTTTTCCTAGTGTGACCATAGATCTATCTTCTTCGCGTTTGCTTAAATCTAACATATGCAACATTGTAGCATGTACATCAAATAGTGTCATCAGGCGATCCTGATTAGTTTCTAGATTTGTGGCTATATTTGGGTGCTGATCTAAAAACCATTTAGGAACATGAATATACATTAGTGGCAATCTCTCTTCAAATTTACCTACGTACGTGCGACAAATTTTTCCATAACGCAATCCGTGGTCACTAAATAAGACTAAAAGGGTGTTGTTAAGTGCACCAGTACTCAACAACCCCTCCAACAAACTCACCGTTGGTTCATCAGCCCAGCCAGCATAATTAAGATCGTCATGAGTTATAGCGGAAACCATAGTAAATCCAAAGTATGGCCTTGTTCCCATTGTTTGAGCAAATAATTTTAAATAGTCAAAAATAAAATCAAATTCTAATTGTGAATCCAAACAAAAATAATTGATTTGTCTTCCTGTAAATTTCCTCACTTCCAAAGCTAGAGCCATTGGACGATAATAATAATCAGTTGGTGGGTTGTAAAATCCCCTTTTAAAGTAATTAAATATACCTATATGAGGACAATCTTCAGCAAAAAAAGTTCTATAGCCTCTCTTTGCATATTCTTTCCAAATAAAACTAACGTTATCGAAGTGCATTGTGTCCATTAATGTTTCATTCCACCAATGTTCAACAAATTGACCGGTCAATAATGGAACTATGTTTGGAAACGTGTTATCTGCTACCTTAGTGTAGCCATTCATTTCAAAAGGCCTTAACTTTTCACTAAGAAATGCATGAGTTTTTGGAAATTGCCTCAAGAAATTTAATTTTGATACTGAATCAATCCCGATTAAAATGACATTCAGTATGGGGTTTGAAGGAACTAAAGAATTTCTTTCTTCTTCCACAGATTCCTTCAGTGGCACTAAAGTTAAGTGTTGCTCATAATTACTCCCTTTTATATTGCATGAAACATTAACAAAATCTTCCTTGATTGGAACCCCAAATTCTAACTTTACCATATTACCGAACATGTAAGAAACTTCTCTGACACTTTCTTCTTCTTCATGCATTCTGTATATTGGTTGGTAATAACAAATCAATTCTTCTGGTGTTATATTGTAATTCATCTCCAAGATGGATCTGTTAATTGTTATTGTACCTGCAGGATTTGATTCCAAGAATGCTGGAAGGCCAGGACAGACAAATGGGTCTTTAAATTCAATAAGATCTCTTACAGATGGATCCCAGGGGTCTAGTTTGGGTATCTTACAGCCTGGAGTGTCTATCAAAAGAACAGGATTCTCACCAGTACTTGTAGTATTTGATACTGTCGCCGAATACAATTGCTCATTTAACGGAATATGTTTGTTTATATGTATATCTATTATATCGGTTATATTGTTTGACATCGAAAATGTCACATATTCTGTTTTCGCCCATTCGTTAACTAGATCTGGAGGTGGGAAATCTTCTAGTTGTTGTATGGCAGATGATGACACTTGCTTGTCATCATCAGGGATTGTGGTAAGAGTTTCTTTCATATACACGTATTTTGTATCTGCCACTGCATTGTCCTTTGGTTGTGAAAATAAATATGTTTCTAAATGTGGTATTGTCACAAGTTTTGTTTTGTCCCATTCGTTATCTATATCTGGGGGTGGAATACCTTCTTGTGGTTGCTGTATGGCAGATAATGACACTAGTTTGTCATCATGAGGGATTGTGAGAGGTGTGTCTCCCAGATGCACATACTTTGTATCTGCCACTATATTGCCCTTTGGTTGGGATAATAATTCTGTTTCTAGGTGTGGTTTTGATGGTTCTGTATATGCTTCCTCATCAATAATGGGGAAAAGAAATTTATCATCAATTTCTCCAATATCTTTCATTGTAAATTTCTCCAATTCTTTCATGGGAATAAAATGTGTGAATTCTTCTGCTTTGTATAAAGTTGGATCAACTTCACCCATTGGTGAAGCAATGGGAGAGATTTGCTCATCCTCAGATAATATTTGAAATTTTGTGAGTTGTGTCTGTTCCTCCTCTATATTGTTAGTTATTTTTGTTGCATCAGAGAAATGCGGTTCATTTGAATCAAAATTTCGAATTTCTTCATTAAAAGTTTCCTTTATATATGGAACTGGTGTACTGTTTAATACAAAATTTTCTGTCCTCTGAAAGCGCCAACTATACATAATTAATATTACAATGCAGATGATAGCAATAATTATAAATCGTTGACGACGGATAATAGCTGCCATATAGGTTGGTGTTCGTCTTGGCTCCTGATACACGAATTTAGGAGAACCTAAAAATGAGATTAAAAAAAATTTTAATATATCTTCAGTATTATTGGGATTTTTTTAAATTTCGGATAATATCATCATGTATAGGATTTAAATCTAAAATATTTTTTTTAATTTTACATGATGTCATCATGCATAGAATTTGAATCTACAACATTTTGTTCTATTTCACTTGATGTGGTTATGCTGAGAACTTAAATCTGCAATATTTGTTTTCAATTTCATATGATGTTATCATGCATAGAATTTAAATCTGCAATATAATTAGAGAATAAACGAAGCGTTCACAATATTAATTTGAAGCTTCTATTTTATAAAAAAAGAGATCAATACGAAATTTTACTGTCTTTCTCCTTTCTTCATTTAAAAAAATGAAAAATCAATTTTTAATCTGAGTGAAATTTATGTTCATAATGAAATCAGGCCCAAATTTGGTAATTTTTAAATTCTCCACAATACTTTTGTGCTCAAAATAGTTATTCCATTATTTTTTGAGTATTAATGTGTGTTTTCATGCCAATTAAAATATTTAAATTGTAACTTATAACTAATTCATTTCAAAGTAAAAGTTCCTATTTTGAGTACATAAAATATTAATAATTAAAGAATTTCCATAATTAATCATTTTTAAAGTGTCTCTTCCAACTATAGTCACATAGAATAAACTTTTAAAATTGAGTACTTGCCTTTTATACATAGAACATGATTGTATTTTAAGGAAAGAATTATATTATAAGGGAAATTAATCTTCACTAATTATTATCTTATCAAAAATTCTACTTTCATTTAATAATTCGGAATGAAATAATGATAATTCGATATTATATATCGAATTTCCTTCGATTTTCTTCTATACTTCTAGATAGAAAAACTTTAGGATTAAAAACTAAAAGTGATTTCTCCAGATAATATCTATCCCGACCCAAACCATTGACCCTCCACCTCCAAAACGCGATTTGCAGATGAAACTTGCGAAATTCTAAGAAATCTGCCATTATATTCAGCTGGAATCTAAAGGCAAAAAACTCGACATCAGAATTGTTCTATCCATCAAGTAAAGTTTATGCGAATTCTTTACAAAATTGACAGCTATCTGCATAGAAAGAGTCAAAGAGTGTGAAGTAATGCAGAGCTACTCTTGTTGACGCTGCAACTGTCAAAAACAAACAGATAATCTACCAATGACCCTGGTAAAACTTTTTTTTTTTACAGACACATAAAAGATTAACATAAGAGCATGTTGCTTTAAGGTGATCACTGACTGCATTTTGTAACTATCCCTTCAAATATTTCATAAATAGGGAAGACTGGGCAATTCAAAATTATGCATAATTATTTGCAACTACGGCTTTCAAGTCATATTCTTGTTATCTGGTGTCACATAGCGTCATTCAAGTAATGGCATACCACCCTCAGTCTAACCTAATTAGGTGGACGTAAGGTTCGAAACGGGGTGGAAACAGTATCAATCAAATAATATCCTTTTGTAATTTGTTTTATTTAATTATTCCAGTTTAGGTATTTTGATATTCTTTTCTGAAATCCGAAACACTAAAACAGAATCCGGTAAAGAGTCGTTTTTTTTATATATCAAAATCATTTCTCTTAACTGACTACGTGTTACAGATCCTTGCACACGCCTGCTATTATTATTTTATTATTATGCATACCCGTATTATTATATATGCCTATATGCCAGTCTATATTATGACAGATGATACCTGTGGAAAACTTTTTCTTTCTATTTCTTTTGGACATCTGAGCATCATTTGATCATTAATCATTACCATTATTGCTAAAATGAGCTTTATGCTATCAGTTTTATTGACAAATTAATTAAGAACACAGTGATCTTGGTACTACCGCTCTTCTTTCAACTAATCATAGCTGCCCTAACAAAGCTATTAAGATTTAATTCGTTTTTTTTTCTTCCATAAACTTTTATGTACAATTCTGAATACTCTCATACAAACACACACACACACATACATACATATATATATATATGTGTGTGTGTGTGTGTGTGTGTGTGTGTGTGTGTGTGTGTGTGTGTGTGTGTGTGTGTGTGTGTGTGTGTGTGTGTAATGATATTTTAAACTCTTAATTTCAATTTAATTAATTTCCAAGATTTTATCTTAATTTAGCCCATAGTAACTTCATTCTAAAATATTCTCTTATTTCGTGATCCAATTCCACTTTCTCTACTTAATTAATTCAAGAGAAGCTTTATAAAATTGCTTAGTCCTAAACGCCGATATTTTCACACGCTCGGCGTGAAGGGGTAAAAATGTCCAGTAAGCACATTCTTTCTTAAAAGATCCCTGTGTTCCCTTACATGAGATTGACATGTGTCAGAAATCCCTATCAGAATCTTATTAATATATTAACACAATGAAGAAATATTTTCCCTATCAAAATCTAAGGTTATATAAGGCGAGGGATAATTTATTTTGGCCCTTTTTCCCCACTTCGGCTTTTGTCTGCGCTGTGGCGGACGTCTTGTCCGCGTCCCTGCTTGTAAATAAGTATGCTTTCCCGATGGATATTAAAAAGTATTTAAAAATGTAAAAAGAATCTTCACTGTCTTGAAACTGCATTCTGCTTCACAACAAATAATGTTACATATTAAAAAGTCTACAGGATCCGAAAAGTATTACATATTAAAAAGTCGACAGGATGGTTGCCTGTGAAAAATTGTCAAATGAACTGAAAGAATTAAAATTAAATCCGGTTGAAAGGAAAATGAATCGTGCAATAGCTCTTCGTTCCGGCCAGCCGTCTGTTGTATCTCCGTTGCCGTGGTTCGAAATGACCAGCCGTCTACAGTCTCCCGTGGCATGGCTTCGCTGCGTCTTTCCATGTCAACCGATGTAATAACTCCTGCATTCCATAATCTGAGATCTCATCCGACGTTCCTGCTCTGCTATTCAATAGATATCCTTGTGTTAGTGCTCCATATCGTCATGTGCGTGCTCCGTATATCTTCAAGGAGTTGGATCTCCTTGTCATCATCAAAAAATTTCTGGCTCCTTACCTGTGCTGAATAATTCCGATCTCGACGTCATTTGCTTATTATATCATCACCACAATATATTACTCGCCTACTTTACTCGCCAGTGGTCTCCAGTGCCAAATTGAATCAACCAGATTTTCAAAATATCACTTGTGTTTTACGTCATCACCAAAATAATAGTCATCTGCCGTAGTCTCCAGTTCCAGTGCTTAAAATTGCATTTTTCGATTAATTAAAAAAGTGATTATTCTTCAAAAAGTGATCAGTGTTTAAAGAAAAAAAATCGTCCATCAACTGACTCAACGAATGAAATTCAAAATTTATATTCTGTACTTTTGATTTGATTTTAAATTGCATTTTTCTGTTATAATACAATTGCAAATAATCTTTTTATATTATGATTCAAAATATCATGAGTTTTAGTTTAAAATATTGAGTTTTTAATTTTTTTTACATCTATTATTTAAAATTTATTCATAATATTTTAATTTGTTGAATTTGAAATTTACATGCTTGCTATTAATAACTAAGAAAAAATGATTTCCCCAATTTAATTAAATTTATCTAATTCAAAAGTTTTTTTTAAAAAATATTCAAACAGACTTTTATGAACAAAAAAGTAACATACCAAGATTCTTATAAACTTAATAATTAATGGCACATGACAATTAGACAAATGTAGTGAATACCTCAGGGGAAATATTTGTACCTCTGACAGTTATTGAGCTGCCGTCTGTTATCACTGTGTCCAAATACTGGTTTTTTATAAAATACAAATATTTTTTATATTACATATTTTTTTTTTCTTTCCAAATACTATAAGAGTATTTTGAGTCTTGCGTTTGTTACATTCATTCACAAGTGTTTTGTTTGAAATCTTTGAATTTTGCATTTATTACTTTTAATTCCAAGTTTTTCATTTGATATTTTTGAATTTTGCAATTATTATTATCATTTTCAAATGATTTATTTCAAATATATGAATGTCACATTTATTTACATTTCCAAAAGTTTTATATGAAACCATTCAATTTTACAAGTATTATTTTCATTTCCAAGAATTTCATTATATATTTTTGAATTTTATATTTATGGTTTCAGTTCCAAGTGTTTAATATGAAATATTTCAATTTTGCATTATTTTCATATCCAAGTTTTTTTACCTGAAGTTTTGAATCTTGTGTTTTTATTTACAGTTAAAATACTTAATTTAAAATCATTACTATACTGATATTTCAGTTGGGTGAAATCATAATAATATTAATATTATAATTTAATACTTTATTTCTAAATTAATAATTTTGTTGAGTCAGACCTTCAAGAATTTAAGAATAATATATCATTGACAATCCTCTCCAAATTAAAATCAACAGCTGAGTTTCTTCAGAAAAATGGTCAAAATAGCTTTGTGCAATATACTGTTAAATTTATTAATATTTTGTTATTACTATTGATTATTAAGGTTTTTATATAATGTTTTTCACAAATATAATTCTTTTTATGCTTCTAATGTAAAATGATGAATGGGATTTCTGAATTAATGTTTATATAATGTGAAGGTAAGGGAAATTTGGGTATGCCTTTAAATTTTAATTTTTCTTATTTGACCACCACTGTAAGGTAAGGCTGTGTGTCAAGGGCCCGACATACTTTCACGTCTTGCAGTGGGGGGGGGGGAAATGTAATGATATTTTAAACTCTTAATTTCAATTTAATTAAATTCCAAGATTTTATCTTAATTTAGCCCATAGTAACTTCATTCTAAAATATTCTCTTATTTCGTGATCCAATTCCACTTTCTCTACTTAATTAATTCAAGAGAAGCTTTATAAAATTGCTTAGTCAGCTAAACGCCGATATTTTCATACGCTCGGCGTGAAGGGGTAAAAATGTCCAGTAAGCACATACTTTCTTAAAAGATCCCTGTGTTTCCCTTACATGTGATTGACATGTGTCAGAAATCCCTATCAGAATCTTATTAATATATTAACACAATGAAGAAATATTTTCCCTATCAAAATCTAAGGTTATATAAGGCGAGGGATAATTTATTTCGGCCCTTTTTTCCCACTTCGGCTTTTGTCTGCGCTGTGGCGGACGTCTTGTCCGCGTCCCTGCTTGTAAATAATTATGCTTTCCCGATGGATATTAAAAAGTATTTAAAAATGTAAAAGTATCTTCACTGTCTTCAAACTGCATTCTGCTTCACACAACAAATAATGTTACACACACACACACACACACACACACATATATATATATATATATATATATATATATATATATATATATATATATATATATATATACGAACTCTCATACGAACATATATATGCAAAGCTTCAGTTTATGACCGAAAATAAACAAAGTCATGGAGTTGTATGATTTTCTTTCTTCATATATTCTTTCTTCTTTCTTCTTTCATTCTTTCATATTTCATTCATATTTCTTCATATTTCTTCTTTCATATATTCATTTCTTTCTATATTCTTTCTTCTTCATTTTCTTTCATTATTTTTACTTTCTCATATGCTAAGTATAGTGAATATTTTGTAATTGTCCAAAGGTTCAAACTCGATATTTCGATGAACCTTCACTGTGCCCCCAAAAGACAATTTTTGGCATTATATCTTTCTGTCTGTAAATTCGATGTCCTAAAAACAATTTAGGCTAGATGAATGATATTTGGGTGATCTCTATTAAATTTTAAACGAAATCCGTTCAAAGTAAGTCAATCTCGTTATCTGTTCAAATGCAAGTGAATACGACAACTACAAAATATAAAGAGCTGGACAATTAAAATCTGATTCACAGATTTACATCTAAAATGCAGGTTTTTATCATCTTTTGAGCCAAATTTGGAAAGTACTGTGCCAAAAGTGTAGACCGTCTGCTGGTCTACACTTTTGCATGCATGTAGATGCAATGATTTAAATCAATGAAATTCATGATATGATCTTGTAACTACAGTTTCGCAATTTAAATTGCAATTTCATAGAAAATTTCATTTTCAGTCGGTTAGAAAAAAGGCATCCAAAGTACATAATCGTACGACTGATTGAGGAAAAATGCCAGATTCATGCCAAAGTTCTATATTTCGCAACAGTTAAATGTGTTGTAAAGCATTTGCGGTTTTGCGAGGTATAGAGTAGGCTCTAGGAAAAGGGAAGAGGGGTCGGGGATAATAAAACAATGGGTATCCGAGAAAATTTGGGGAGACCATTCTAGCGGGTTTATGACTTAGAAGCCAAAATATCAATTACAAGTTAAATTTTGTTAAAAGATGTTGAAAAATATCATGTTTTCTTACCAGTAAGCTGTATCGTTTTCATGGTTCAATCAAATTCTTTTTAGTCTTTTATTAAATTCTATGATAAAATCGTTCATTCTTCGAAATGTAAATGCGTCACTCTGGTGGACGCAACGGAGAAAATTCAGTCTGCCTAATCAATAAAATTTATCAACACCTTACTCGTTCATGCATCTGAAACAGGAGAATCAAATCATAAGAATAAAATTAAAGAATTCAAAAAATAATATTAGTTTTAAAGGCCATTTTGAAAGGATAAATTTAGATATTTTTAACTTGAAATGTAAAATATCTTATGTTTTAGACTTATTAACATATATTTAAAAAAAATGGCAGATATTGCCATAAACAAGATTTAACAACTTATTCTTAAAACAGATTAAAATATAAATTTATTTGTAAGGAATTATAAAAATCTATATATTTTAAAAAAACTATTACACTTAAAAACGAACGGAAGATGTATAAAGATTGAAAGATATAAACATTTTACAATTAACTATATCTGCACAGGTAATCGAAAACATGGTGTTAAACAAAGACAATGAAGATTATTTTGGGATACTTCGATACGATAGATGGGCAATTTGTCTGACTCAGTTGCTCTGTTAGTCAGTGCTGATGCTTCTATCGTAATAATCAGAAAATCAAAAATGTAAAGATGGATAATGAGATGAAAAAGAAAAAAAATTCAAACAAATATGAATTTATAAAACAAATCAAATTTTAAATTTTATTTGTCTTTTTTATATTAATTTGTAAAATTTACTTTTAATTAGATAAGATAATGTACATAAAAAAATATGTGAAAATTAACGGACATGTAACTAAAAGATGTAACTGAGATAATAAAAATTAATTATTTCATAAAATATTCAAAAATAATTTTAAATATAGATTTCAATTTTTAAAAAATGAAGAAAAATAAAACTAACATCGCTGAAGAACTAAATTTTTCAATTTAAAATGGTATAAAAGTATTTTGATTCAATTATAAATTTGTAATTGTGAGAAACTTTACTCTTTCATTGAGTATTTAGTTAAAAATCTAATAAAATTTTTTAAAATTTTTTAGTGAGTAATTATTATTTAATTTTAGTGACTTATAAATTCATATGTCCACTCTTTAGAGCATTTTGAATAATTCTCTCTGTAAACTGTATCATCAACATACATGTTGATGATACAATTGATACAGAGATGTTACAATTTACAGAAACTCTCTATAAATTGTATCATTCAACGTTTACAGAGAGTTTCCAGTTTACAAGCTTTATCATGTAATTAGCAATACCAGACAAAAAATTTTTCTTTAACAATATCCATCCTTTTCTAAAATAAGAATATTCTAAATAAGGAAAGAAAATAAAAACAAAATGATACTTTTTGAATAGTTTTAATAAACAATAAATTAATAGTTTTAATAAATAATTAAATCAATGAAATAACTTTTATGAAAAGGAATAACTAAAATTATATTTACGACTTAAACTTTGTTATTTAGATTATTAATATCGATTTTAGCTATATTTATAAGAAAATTCATAGAACCAGCAGGATTGATCGCCAAGAAACGTTCTTGCATACTATCTAATTCCCTAATTTTCTAAAGATAATGAAATCCCATCCTGATAAATATCCTATTTATTCTATCTGAACTATTGATTGATGTATTTATAATCTATTTCATTCAATGTCTGCTCCAATTATATGATGATATATTAACTTAATTCCTTTTAACTATTGATTTCAACACGAGAGAAACATTTTTTGTTTTTCTTGTCAGAAAGAATTTTTTAGTTTTGTGTTGTGAAAGACAGCTAAATGCTTTTTTTTTTCTGAACCACAAAATGTAAAAATACATGGTGCGTCATGCATTCGTACAAATTTTAAAGATTCATAAAGCAAAAAGAAGTTTTGAAAAGAAAATCGTTTTCTGCAAATCAATAAACAATGAAACAGGTCACAATAACATGACACTGTATATATATAAGAGGCTCAGCATGATCACCACAGCATCAACCAATTTTGAAAAAAAATGTAAAGACAGAGGAATATAACCTAAGACATTTGCAATTTTACAATATTTTATGCTAAAAATTCGAACTTCCTTTAAATTTTTTACAAGGAATTACATCAACTCTTTCTTGGAATGTAACAAGTGCAATTCAGCAAGTTTCATTTAAAAGATAATTAAGGTAAGACATTATTCCTTAGAGTCATTTTTATACAGCTTATTTTTTCATAGAATTTAATTTTTCTAAGGCTTCTTTAATGTTTTTGTGTGCCTTTATAGTTTATATCTCGAAGATGCGGCGCCTTCTCTGTCACAACACCTGAAGCCACTGCATAAATTCTTATTTACTATCTGAAACTTGCCCTAACTTTATACTTACAGTAGTAAGTGCATTTTTGCTTCTATGTGTATTTCTAGGATGTTTAAATGTCTGAATTAATGAAGAATATTTCCATTTTTTAAAGTGATTAATTATTATAAGCAATTATTTTCTTTCGTGAAAATAACATGGAAAAAAATTAATTCAAGGTCTGAAATTTATAGAGTCAATTTCTGTTTTCCCGAAGTTTGAAATCAATGTTTTTCTTTATTCTTTAAAAGCTACACAGAAGTAGATAAACAAATCCCTTATTCTACAAATTTATGTATTAAAAATTTCCATCAGCTTATTCTGCAAATAGATATTGGATAATATTTATGAATTGGATTCAATTTAATGATCTACATTTTGTTAACTGTTTGATAAATCAATTAATTTATAAACCTTACCTGTCAATACAGAGGGTTAACACTTTCGATGCTACGTCCTCCGACAATTGTATTTCACCACACCTGCTCATTCTACTGTTAAAACTGAATGTGATAGTTTTTGTGTGCGTATTCAATTCTTAGTGATGGAAAAAAACCAATAAACCTTTTTTCTTCTGCAATTAGTTTGACATTTTTTGTTTAATACAACGATTACTTTGATGAAATTATGGTTTTATGATACAAAAGAAAAAATAATCGGAAATCCAGAATGATCACAAAAACAACTTTTATGGACAAACAACTCATAATATTCCCTTTTTTTTTTTTTTTTTTTTTTTTTTTTGTTCCCACGTAGCAGGTGTGTTTAGTCATCTGTTACAAAAGCAGTTGTTTGCAATTTTCGGCTACCGGTTTTTTTTTAAATTTTTTTTATTAATCGATGACATTTAATCTAGTAAATAATCAAATACCAAAAGTAAAAATAGGAAATAATGGCAATGGTTTAATCTCTTAGTTTTATATCCCCTAGTGAAATAATATGAAGTCCAGAGTAATTTATGAACTATTTTTGAAAACGGATTACATTCGATTTTCAAATTATAAATTCAAAATAATGTATATTGCAGTTGAAAGTTTTCTTTTAAAAATCAGGATTCTCAAAAAGTTCTTAGATAAGCAGTTTATAAATGAGCTTTTTTATGAATCATTTATAAATCTGTGTGTATAAATACTTCTAGTTTATCAACTTGTAAGCATCGAATTAATATCGAGTACAAATTTGAATCTCTACATTAAATCCTTATTTGAATTTATAAAAAAAGATTATTTATTGATAGAAATTAAATATTTGTAAAGAAAAATATTAAAGGATAGATGGTAGGTATCATATGTGATGTGGAAGAAAAAAGCATAAAAATGGCAGTATCGAGGCATGTCCTAAAATATATAGCGACGAAACAATAAATTAGGATGCAGCAATGTGGGCTTACTCATGGTTTTGAGAGCAAAACAAAGACAATGTAGTAAAGAGAGGTGAAGCAAAAATGGTGCCTAGTTGTCCTGTTTCATTTTATATACATTTTCCCCAGCTTCAGAAATGGTTGAGGAAGGATTAATTGCATCGGATGGATTATATTATTCTTTTTCGCCACTTAACGATGTATTTGACTCAAGAAACTTCCATAAATGCGCTTATTTCCATAGTACAGGGGAGAAATGAACTTCTTTCTTTTTACCACTACCACTCCAATTATTACATCATTGTGGAGAGACAAACATGAAAAAGAATATAATTACTAATATTAAAGATGAATATGTATGTAGCTTTTTGTATGATTTAACATTTTATAGGCCAGACAGGTTGATCTACAACTACCAAACTTGTATATAATGTATTATGTGTATAATTGTATCTATATTAATGTGTACGTCGGAGCGACTTTTTAAAATTTGAGTTAGTTAAAAACTAAACGACATTTGACGATTCTTTTTTCCGCTATAGATTCCGAGAGTATAGTACAAAAAAGGTTTTTAAATCATCGCAAAATTAAAAAAAATACCTATTTAATGATGCAGTTTTAATAATACCAATTTTCGGCGCATAATTTTTATATTTGCAATTACCTTTCAAAATGCTTTAAAAATGTTTTTAAAATATTGTTTTTATATTTCACAGTAGTGGCTTTCATCTGATGCATTACCCCTCCCTTCAAGGAACATCTCAGATATGTGGATGAGAAGCCTCAGAAACGGTAGTTGGTTCTTGTGGCTCTTGTGTGCTCAAAAATAATGTGGGGTCGACTACTCGTATCGATGACGGAATGTAACTCCTACGGGGAGGTACGGAGGGTTGTACCGGTAATGGGTTTAAGAACTTAACCATAATTCCTATCCATATTGTTGCGGTGTTCCAATCTTTTTGTTTATCCGAATACCAATGAGTGGGGTGGAGTAGTAGTTTATGATTGCATCTGAAGTGAAGCTCAAACTGCTTTCATCATATCCATTAATATTTCATTCTTGCCTTTTATTTTTCTATTGTTGATGATCAAGTTATGATTACCATTCAAAACTTTATTATTTTTATTTTGAGTAGATTTTAATATAAAACATGTCTTTAATTAGAAATTTTGTTCCAATTAAGGTTTTGTTTTAGAACTAAATAATGGTTAAAAATTTTTAAATATGCGCCCATTTATAAATATTGCTGCTCATTCCAATCATGTAATTGAATGTAAAGTGATATCCACAGAGAAAAAAACGTGTCACCCAATAAACTTCTAAAATAGTTTAGATCATATGCCTATTGAAATGGAAAATTTAAAAAATATTTTGCTGAAGAAGCTATTAAGAGTAAGTTAAATAAAAGATTTAATTAAAATTTGTAATAATCATTAATCCCAGTGAACCAACTGATCGCCAAATGCGGTCAGTAAATAATAAAACAAATTTTAAAAATGATAGATGAGGGATAAGAAGTAAATGACATAATTTACGGTTAGAATCACCCAAATTTCCGTCTCTTTAAAATGTTGGCACCAAAACGAAATAGCGTAGTATTTTAGCTTAGCGAAAGTTAGGAATTCCATTAAGGTTGTTAAATCTCGGTATTTTAGTGCGGCTTTCCTTTAACCGAAACTACCATAAATGCGAAGTAGTAAAACAAATAAAAGTGAAAGTAAACAGAAGTAAGTAGTAGTAAAACAAAGTAAAGAGTGGATAACGTATAAAAAAAAAGAAAGACACTAACACAAAGAGAAAACTGATATCTAAAAATAATTCACTTTTCTCAAAAGGAATGTTATATTTTGCATCAGTATCAATCAAATAAAAAAATGGGTAGGCACGCCTTTCTGAACATCTTACCGGAGGGGAAAATGTTGGACTTACGACTGACTTGGTACGCGGTTACATTTTTGACAAATTATTCTTGAAATCAAATTTCGAAATCACTACCAAAAGTCTTCCAACAGGGTTTCGCGTTCTCCTGGATAGTAATATGTATAATGTGGAAGTAAGAAAAATTCAATATTGAATCAATTATTAAAGAATTTGACAGCAATAAGAGATTATACCGAGTCAGAAAACTTAAACCAGCAGGAGTGATTTTCTCAAAACTCTTTCACATATCCTCTAATAAAGATGATATTTCAGAGAACGCCAGATTCCAAGCACTGGCAGCAGTAGTTACAAAATATTTATCTTCAGCATTATTACTGAATCTATTGTGCCATCCTTGGCGATTTTTTTGGTGATTAATCCCCGGTATGCTGTTAATAGCATCCGAAAATCGAATATGTGTTTTAGATATGTTTTTCCAAATTTTGATTTGGCATGGAACTACAATTGAAAGGTTTGATGCAAAAAGGATGTAGCTCCAACCTAGAGGAATTTGGGTTGGTTGGTTGGTTTTTTGCTTTTTCTGGAGCAAAACTCATTTTTGGCCATGCTGCGCCTAGCAAATGGTGAGAAGAAGGGCAGACAATAAAAGCACACATACTAAAATATAAATCGAAAGGTATTCAAATAAAATGCAAAAAATAAATGGGCAAGTATGTTAATAATTCTAAATGAAACACTAATGCGATAAAAACGCTACAATAAAGCGATGTAAAAAGTCAAACATGAGCAGAAGTTAAAAAGTACTATATACAAATGTAAAAACCAATAGTTTTTAAAAATTTAAAAATGTTTGGGTGGAATTTCACTCCCACCAGTCTTGTAAAGTTAGTGACGAAGACTTAAAAAAGTGTAGACGGAAGGAGTTAAAACATGGGCATTCAATTAAAATGTCATTTATTGTAAACTCTACACGACACGTGGAGCACTTTGGCGCCGCCTCGCCAAATGAGCGGGAATTTAGGGTTACATGTACTATGATGTGGTAAAAAAAACTTGTTCGTTTGGTGCCAGAAAGATGTAGCTCACTCGTTAGTTCTCGCGTTACTCAAGCGATGGAGCTGTCTGTCTCTTTAGTTTGTTGCAATATAGAGGTAACTAATCGAGCTACCGCCATTTTCCCCCATCGATCATACTTTCGGAAACATTGAAGAATGTACAAGGAAAGTAGAAAGAGTTTTCCTACCATGTGCGTATACTGGTATCATAGAGACGACAAGTGAAAAGTTTGTTGTTACTAAAGTTACCGAAGGAATGATTTTAAACTTCGTTAAAAGGCCTTTTCCTGTTAACTCCTTACATCATTTCTAATGGTAACAAAGGTATTTTATAACGAAATATAGAGTTTTTACTTATGAAAAATCCCAAGTTAATACAAGAAACATATTATGTAGAGAGACCGTTGGACTACTCTATAACAAGACAGTAAGACTATTCAACATCCAAAACATTACTCCATTATTGTTAAACAAGATTCTGCCATCTTACTCCAGAAACATATTATGTAGAGAGAGCATTGGACTACTCTATAACAAGACAGTAAGACTATTCAACATCCAAAACATTACTCCATTATTGTTAAACAAGATTCAGCCATCTTACTCCAGAAACATATTATGTAGAGAGAGCGTTGGACTACTCTATAACAAGACAGTAAGACTATTCAACATCCAAAACATTACTCCATTATTGTTAAACAAGATTCAGCCATCTTACTCCAGAAACATATTATGTAGAGAGAGCGTTGGACTACTCTATAACAAGACAGTAAGACTATTCAACATCCAAAACATTACTCCATTATTGTTAAACAAGATTCAGCCATCTTACTCCAGAAACATATTATGTAGAGAGAGCGTTGGACTACTCTATAACAAGACAGTAAGAATATTCAACATCCAAAACATTACTCCATTATTGTTAAACAAGATTCAGCCATCTTACTCCAGAAACATATTATGTAGAGAGAGCGTTGGACTACTCTATAACAAGACAGTAAGACTATTCAACATCCAAAACATTACTCTATTATTGTTAAACAAGATTCAGCCATCTTACTCCAGAAACATATTATGTAGAGAGACCGTTAGACTACTCTATAACAAGACAGTAAGAATATTCAACATCCAAAACATTACTCCATTATTGTTAAACAAGATTCAGCCATCTTACTCCAGAAACATATTATGTAGAGAGAGCGTTGGACTACTCTATAACAAGACAGTAAGAATATTCAACATCCAAAACATTACTCCATTATTGTTAAACAAGATTCAGCCATCTTACTCCAGAAACATATTATGTAGAGAGAGCGTTGGACTACTCTATAACAAGACAGTAAGACTATTCAACATCCAAAACATTACTCCATTATTGTTAAACAAGATTCAGCCATCTTACTCCAGAAACATATTATGTAGAGAGAGCGTTGGACTACTCTATAACAAGACAGTAAGACTATTCAACATCCAAAACATTACTCCATTATTGTTAAACAAGATTCTGCCATCTTACTCCAGAAACATATTATGTAGAGAGAGCATTGGACTACTCTATAACAAGACAGTAAGACTATTCAACATCCAAAACATTACTCCATTATTGTTAAACAAGATTCAGCCATCTTACTCCAGAAACATATTATGTAGAGAGAGCGTTGGACTACTCTATAACAAGACAGCAAGACTATTCAACATCCAAAAAATTACTCCATTATTGTTAAACAAGATTCAGCCATCTTACTCCAGAAACATATTATGTAGAGAGAGCGTTGGACTACTCTATAACAAGACAGCAAGACTATTCAACATCCAAAACATTACTCCATTATTGTTAAACAAGATTCAGCCATCTTACTCCAGAAACATATTATGTAGAGAGAGCGTTGGACTACTCTATAACAAGACAGCAAGACTATTCAACATCCAAAACATTACTCCATTATTGTTAAACAAGATTCAGCCATCTTACTCCAGAAACATATTATGTAGAGAGAGCGTTGGACTACTCTATAACAAGACAGCAAGACTATTCAACATCCAAAACATTACTCCATTATTGTTAAACAAAATTCTGCCATCTTACTCCAGAAACATATTATGTAGAGAGAGCATTGGACTACTCTATAACAAGACAGCAAGACTATTCAACATCCAAAACATTACTCCATTATTGTTAAACAAGATTCAGCCATCTTACTCCAGAAACATATTATGTAGAGAGAGCGTTGGACTACTCTATAACAAGACAGTAAGACTATTCAACATCCAAAACATTACTCCATTATTGTTAAACAAGATTCTGCCATCTTACTCCAGAAACATATTATGTAGAGAGAGCATTGGACTACTCTATAACAAGACAGTAAGACTATTCAACATCCAAAACTTTACTCCATTATTGTTAAACAAGATTCAGCCATCTTACTCCAGAAACATATTATGTAGAGAGAGCGTTGGGCTACTCTATAACAAGACAGTAAGAATATTCAACATCTAAAACATTACTCCATTATTGTTAAATAAGATTCAGCCATCTTACTCCCACTGCCTCCACTTAAGAGCGCAAAATATGAAGATGTCATGGAACTAGCTTGCAAATGAGTTCCACGAAATGATACGCAGTTCTGCGATGGCCTGAAACGCGACGATGTAGCAAATGAGCCCGACGTTACAGAGGGAGAGTGTGATGATTAATGAGAATATAATTTTTTTTCTTTTAAAGCCAAGTTGTATGCATATTTTGTTAGTTTAATTTAAATAAAATAATATTATAGGAAACTGCATTTTTATTGTGAAATATTTTTCATGGAGTTTAGACAGACTATCTATTTCGTTGCAAGAAAGAGGTAGCTGCAACATTCCAACATGTGCTACGTTATCTGGAAAATAAATTTTTGAGGCAAGAACAATTTAGAAGATTGATCAAAAGAAAAATCTTCACACAATTTGGGATTTAGAATTTTCAAACGTTTTTTACGGCTTTCAACAAATTTGAATGATTGGAGCCACCTCATTTTTACAACAAACCCTTCAACTGAAGTCACAAAATCTCATACAAAATTGATATATTTAAGTAACTGCGTTTTTGAGTCATCGCGTTTACATGTTTCTGAAAGTACAGACCGACAGACGGTTAGCCCCTATCTGAATTTGCCTCAAAATTTGAAAGATGTCTAGACTATAGATATTATTTTTGTGTATCAAATTGTATCTGTCTAGCTCTTTTAGTTTTATAGCTATCTTGTTAAATTATACTTGAACACCCGGACAGACAAACTTCTGAGTGGATTTCGTACAAAATTTGGCAAAAAATCTACTAATTCGACATAAAGATCATATAAAAACTTTCATTCGTTTAGATCAAAGCATTTTTGAATTATCTTTGTCACACCCAGCAGACGGACATTTTCCAAAAATGTGTTTTTCGAACTCATAGAGTTTTAAACGTAGGGTTTAGTCAAAATCTCGAGTTCTAATTTTCTGATGATTGTTGTATTTTATACTATGTATGCGAGGAAGTAATAAATGTTTCTTACTCTTGTATCTTTACTTCAGCAAAAAAAGCGATTGTATTTTACTGATACTGATGTAGAGGAAATAAACGTTTCATAAAGTATTGTATTAAGCAAAAAATAATCTATCATCTAAGACAAAAAAAAAAAAATTCACCTATGTAATCTGGCTAATAAATCTATACCCGGATTTGATAAGTTAGCGAGAAGTAAATGCATAAAGAAAAAAGGAGAATTCCGAAATGGAGAGCGGATCATGAAGAGCGGAAAATCAATAGGATTTTAATTTATATGATTGGACTTCTCGAAGACAACTTTTTTCCTATTTATCTACAAACGTTGCTAGTAAACTTGGCGTTATTAAAGAAAGCAACGCATTTGGAATCGACAAACTTTGATTCACTTACGGCTTCTAACTTATTAAAATACACTGGTGTGCAAAACTTAAGAAACAGATACTTTTTCTGCCATAACTCCACGAGAAACCATTTGAGAAACATGAAATTCAGAAATAAGAGACAGCATTTTGTACTTAAACAAGGACGAAAGCATAGTTGCTTAAAAATGAATACAATACATATATTATGGAATAAAACAAAAAAAAGCTTTATTGAACTTATAGTATCGCTACACATGATTGTCTGGCCAAGAGAAAGCACAACAAACAAATGTTCCTTAATATAGGATATGCCCTCCCCTTACTGCAATAGTTGCTTCGCATCGTCTCTCCATACTCAGCATTATACTGTCCAATAGTTCTTGAGGTAAGAGTGCCCATTCCTTAATCAACATCTGTTTCAGTTGTTGGGTGTTCTCCAGAAAATGTAATCGTGCCGCAAGACATTTCTCCAAAGCATCACACATATGTTTTATGGGATTAAAATCAGGAGAGAATGCTTCCCAATTCATTTGAGTGATATCTTCACTTTCCAATAGCTGCTGAACATCAACAGTCCGGTGTGGCGTGCATTGTCATTCATAAAAAGGAAGTGTGGTCCAATAGCACCTCGGAACAGATGCACATGGGGAAGGATCACCTCCTTACAATAGCAATCTCCAGTTACAGAACATCTATCGATAACGTGGAGCTCAGTCCACCCGTTCAGCATAACGCCTCCCCGACGATAACTCCAGGACCACCGTTGCGGTCTCTTTCCGTGATGGATGAAACCGTGCCCCGACCTCTCTCTAAGTCAACTGGCGTGGAGAATCTCTTGTGGCACTGAAACAACTCTCATCTGTAAAGAGGATATGAATCCACTGAAGAGATGTCCAAGTTTTGTGCTCCTTGCACCAATCTAAACGATGTCACCGAAGTCCACCTTTCAAAGGGATGCTGCGTTCAGGACAAAGGGCGAATAGTCCACCTTTGTGAAGGCGTCTGGCCACAGTAAACTACTGAAAAAGAAAAACTCGAGTATGAATGGAGAAAGCAGCGGTGTTACACAACAATTTATCAAGGCGTCGAAAGAAAACTTCTTCCACTGATATGGCACACGACTTATGGGAAAGAAGCATGGAATATTTTGAAAGATAATTTTGAGCCTGTATCTGAAGCTCGATTAGTAGTTTTAATCGATGATTTTTTCGAACTAAGATGTAATCTAGAACAAGAACAGATCGGTATTTTTTGCAAGTATGTCAGTGAAAAGAAAAATCAAGTTAAGGAAGCGGACTTCGAACTTCTTGATCTTTTGGTTGCACTGCAGCTTATCAGAAGACTACCAGCTGAATATGATCATTTGGTTCAAATACTCTATAGAATGAAGGGTGCAGATTTTACACACTTGGAAGTTGAAAGACAACTAATAAATGAATCGGGGAGTACCCAATTAAAGCAAAAGGATTTGAACACTACGGAGAACGCATACAATGTCGGATCATCTCCTAGGAAAGGAATTAGCAAGAAACCTTTTGAACGAAGTGGAAACGTGTTGGCCCTTCAAGAAGTCCTGACCAATACAAGAAAAACGGTAACCCTAAAGGTATAGGACCGTGGTGTAAGTATTGTTCCCTGAAAGAACATACTGAGTCTGGGTGTTACAAGAAACCACAAAAAGAAAAGAATAAAGCTTTCAATGCAGAAAGTGCATTTTGTGTATATAATCAGTCAGCTGAAGTTTTTGCAATATCGACGGATTTGGAGCAGTTCCTGTTAGATTCAGCTGCTACTTCTCATTTTTGTTTTGAGCGAGATTGGTTCAAGAACTTCAGAGAACTTTCCTCCACCAAAACATTACTGGCTGATAAAAGACACACCTATGAAGTAAAAGGGGTAGGTGATATTGATTTTTTGTATTAAAAATATTAAAGATAATGTACATATAAATTTAAAAGATGTTTTGTATGCTCCCAACATGAGGAGAAATTTAATTAGTGGAGCAAAAAAATATCTTGCCGGTTTAAAAATTAATTAGTTATGCGTGTATATCATTTTAATAATGAATATTTCTTTTCAGTATTTCACCAAAAAATGTTGTATATAGTATATAGTTGTCCTTTGTTAGAAAATACAATGCATACTAGTGTAGATTTAAATGTAATACATAGAAGATTATGCCATGTTAATGTTCGTACGATTAAGGTTATGAGTAAAAATCATTCAGTTAAAGGGTAAGAGTATGTAAATGTTAAAACGGAATATTAGCTTTGCATTTCTTTAATCTAGACAAAGCAAATAGAACTTTTCTAAAGAATGTTGTTTATAAACAGGTAGCAAAATCTGTTTTGGAAAAGGTACATATGGACTTATGGGGATCAGTCCTGTAAATTCTTTGGGAAACAGTAAATGTTTTTTTTATCGATTATTAATGATTTCTCTAGGAAAGTAGGTGTATTTACTCTTAAGAATAAAAACGAAATATTTACAGTTTTTAGAGAATACTTATCTAGGGTAGAAAGAGAATTGTATTTAAAACTTAAAAATGTTAGAATAGATAACGGCATGGAGTTCTGCCATAAAGAATTTGAAAAATTCCTAAGAGAGCTTGACATTAAAAGAAAACTACCAACCATTTTTACACTGGAATTAAATGGTGTCTCGGAACGATTTAATAGATTTAGTATGGATGCAGTCAGAACTTTGCTACAGGATAGTGGATTACAACCAAGATTTTTGCACTCCTCCAAGATAGCACTCCAGAACTATATGTATACTAAGAACTGATGTATTCACAAATTAACAGATGTAAAAACTCCTATTGAAATATAGTCAGGACGTAAACTTTCCATTAAGCATTGTCGTATATTTGGTTCATTAGCATATGTGTATGTTCCAAAAATTTATAGGAATAAATTACAACCCAAAGCTTAGATTGGGATATTTATGGGTTATGCAGTAAGTAGAAGAGGATATAGGGTATGGCTACCAAAAGAAAGAAAAATTGAAGAAAGTATTCATGTTAAAATTGATGAAACAAAAAACGGAGTAAAAATTTTATTTGGTAAAATTAAAAGGTATGATTGTGATCGGTATCGATTGGATCAAACTTCGAAAGACGGAAGTTACAGGATGATAAAAATTATGTACCGGAAAATTTACCCTTGTTAGATATTTCAACTAGGGAAAGATTAGAAAAACCTAGAAAAAAAGCAAGAGACATAAAGCATATACTATTATCCACCTAGTAAAGAACGATTTAGATCATTAAGTGATGCTAAAAGATATTGTGAGAAAAATAACTTGGAATTGATGCAGATCAGTTTAATTTTAAACCAACAACAGTAAATACATGTTTTGAACAAAAATCGCATTGTGAGGGAAAAACTACTTCAGACTCTCTAGATGAAGGGAACTGTATAGATGATATTTTTCAACATGAGATATACATGTCAGAAATTCCAAAAACGTATGCAGAAACTCAAAATTCTTCATATAAAAGTAAATGGGATGAAGCTATGTCGGAGGAAATTGAAATGGTGCAAAGTAGAAAAGTCTGGGATCTAGTCGAATCAAATTCTAATTAAAAGTTTTAGGTTGTAGGTGGGTATATAATATTAAGCATAACGAGAAAAATGACATGAAGATATACAAATGGCGATTAGTCACATAAGGTTTTAAGCAAAGACCTGTGTTGATTTTACTGATGTTTTTATACCACTTGTAAATTTCGATGTAGTAAAATTTTTATTTGTTTTGTTAGTATGTATTTTAGGCTAGAACCACGCTCAAATAGATGTTAAAGCAGCCTATTTATATGGAAAACTTGATACTCCAATTTATATGCAGCAACCAGAAGGATTTGTTGTTAAAGGATGGGAAAATCATGTTTGCCGGCTGCATACGAGTATTTATGGTTTACATCAAAGTGGAAGACAGTGGAATATAGAGTTAAATAGAATTTTAATAAAACTTGGTTTTCAGCAAAATGAGCTGTGCAATGGTTTATATACTAAAATTGATTATATTCTATTAGTGTATGTAGATGATATAGTTGTTTACAGTAAATCATTAAGAGTTCTTGAAAATTTAATTTCAGATTTAAAAAGTAAATTAGAAATAACCGAATTAGGACAGTTAAATACATTCTGGGTGTAAATTTTGAGCAAATAGGGAATTGCGTGCATTTGCATCAAAATACATATATAAATAAACTTATGATTAAATTCAAAAATTTACATAAAAGGCGAGTTTCATTGCCTTTGAAAGTAGGTTGTATCTAAGGTAAAGTAGATTGTAGTAAAAGAAAATGAGATAGAGGCGACGGAACTCATGAGATAGTTTCCGTACCGAACTCTGATTGGATGCTTATACTTTATCGCGCATAGGTCCAGGCCGGACATTGAATTTGCTGCTAACACTATTTCACAATTTTTGAATTGATATATTAAATTATCGTAGCTGATGTATTAAATTATGTGTTTTAAACTAGACATTAAAAGATAAATTTGTCGGATAGTAGAAGTAATATGTTAACTATGTATTCAGATTCTAGTTGGGGATGTAAGTTAAATGAGAGACATCCAACTAGTGGCTATATAATGTATTTTTGGAAATGTACCCATTACTTGGAAATCTCAAAAACAAAAATGTATTGCTTTAAGCTGATTCGAAGCAGAATTTAGAGCTGTGACTGGGAGTGTAAAATGTATTATTTGGTATTCAAGAATTCTAAAGGAATTTAATTTAATTGATTTGGAGATTCCTGGTTTGTATTGCAACAACTAAGCTGCAATTCATTTTTCTAAAAATAATGTTGAGAATAATAAAACGAAACATATTGATATTAAATATAAATTTATTCGGAAATTATTATCAGAAAATGAATTTTACCTTAAATGTTTAAATTCTAAGAAAAATTTGGCTACTTTCTTAACAAAACCTCTTGTGAAAGAGAAACTTTATTCTGTAATAAAGCATATATATTTAAAATGGATTTTGTGACCGATAGGGCCGAATGTTGCATATTCAAATCAAGCAGAGGTCGATCACAGAGGAGTAATATTATTGGTTAAATCCTTTTGTAGCCGGAAGTACGTTGTATTTCTGAGTAAACTGTGGTTGAATGTTTGTGCTTTTAAATAAAAAGAACGGACACCTACTTGGTGTAAACCGTAACTATATACTCTGCAAGATGCAGACCTTTTTATTTGCTCATTAAAAAATTTTGTTTTTAATCTAATGCCTGGTTTTTTTTATACTCTGCTATTTTTGTTGTGAAAAACTCCAACAGCCAACACCAACCTTTCTAACAACTTTAGCTATTGTTTGGAAGGCTTTTCAAGCGCGCGAAACGACACTTTTGTTGATTCCGAACTCTTCAGCAACACTGGTCAAACTGCGCCCCACCTCCAACTTTCCGATCTTTCTTCCACGTGTGAAGTCGTCCAGGTGATTTCTTCTATCCATAATTCATGAAAGAACTTACTTGCACTTGCAGCTAATGTCTTTGAGTGCGCCTCCGTTCTTCCTTCTTTCCTTGTAGTCCTGAATGTTCGTGCCGTTTGTACGCGTTTTGCGTACACTCACGTCGCCTATGATGTTTTGTTCCTGACATTTGCATACGCATCACCTTTGTACTGAATTGCGTGCTTATTGTACTGATCGCAATAACCCCTATTATTCAATTTCATGGCTACCTGCTTAAAATTTACATTGTTGCTTAAGTTTTGCACACCAGTGTAGCTTTGGTGGAAATGCAATTCTTACGTCAAAAAATCGTCAGATCTAAATTATAAAAAGTTGTTACTGCTAATCTCTAGCATGAATATTAACATGTTGTTACTGCTAATCTCTAACATGAATATTAACATGTTGTTACTGCTAATCTCTAACATGAATATTAACATGTTGTTACTGCTAATCTCCAGCAATTAGTTTATATGATGAGAAATTAGCTCTGTTTACATATAGTCAATAGTTCAATGTACGTCAATTTACGTACATTTATTTTTATTACAAAGTTATATTTGCAAGAAGGGGGGGGGTATATGAACTTACAACAAAAATAGTAAACTTCAATATGGCAAATAGATTAATCACTTTTATTATGATTAATCATTAATTAATCGCATTAACAGTACCATATATACTCTCATTTCAAATTCAAATCAGAAATCAAAGACTTTATCAAGTGGAGAAATGAAAAAAAATATTTCTGCTTCTTTGTGATAGAATTAATCAAAAGTTTTAAATACCAAATTAAATTATTTTTAACGTTTTATTGGAAAAAATGGAAATGTAATATTTTTACTATCTGGTAATTTTATCTAATATAAAAACATTTAGATATGTAATAAAAATTTTTAAAAAAAGTAAAATATTACTTTTCTATTTAATGACGATAAATTTCCTTACCAGAAAAAAAACAATCACTTGCCAAGCTAAATCTCATACATCTGAGCAATTTTACGAATGAAGCCCGAAACGTTAACAAAAAATAGTAATATATAATTATTATTAAAATAATACGAAATTGTTTCCAAGAGGAAAATTAAAAAATGTACACGTAAACTTTATTTTTAGTCTTTGTACAGCATACGAGAATTTAAAATTTTATTTACAATTTTATATGCATATTTATTTAAACTGTTCTGAAAAATATTGCACACACTTTCAATTTCAATATTCATTTTGGTTACTTTTTTAAAACAGTTTTTTTAAAGACTGATTTAAGTTACGTCAGCTGCATTTTACAATAACAAAATATTTTCATTTTTAGACTGTCGATACACCAAGATGTATTTCCATACAAACTGATTCGATTGACACCTAGAACATTATAACTATTATCATATGGATTATGACGAACAGTTCCTTCAAATACTCCACCGCCAGGTTTTGTGATGAGTGTTATCATATAATCATCAATGGATGGAACTCCTTCTACCATCCAAAGAGTTCTATTTATAACGTCATTTTCCATTTTCCAGTACTTCAGCACCCTTTCATTAGCTTTGCCAACTCTGGCATCTGAAATTGTATCCACTTCCAAAATCTCACATTTTCCATCATAAAGTTGCAATTTAGAATTAATGTCGTCCACAATTGCCTGAGTTGCATTTATAACTTCAGCATTGTCTAAATCAACAATATCAAATTCTTGACACGGACACCAATGAGATTCTATATGAGCATCTGCACAGGTCCTGTATGGCGAAATTTCTTCAAAAAGACTTTTTCCTAGTGTGACCTTTGATCTATCTTCTTGACATTTGCCTAAATCTAACATATGTACCATTGTAGCATGTACATCGAATAGTGTCATCAGGCGATTCTGATTAATTTGCAGATTTTTGGCTATTTCTGGGTACTGATCTAAAAACCATTTAGGAGCATGAATATACATTAGTGGCAATCTTTCTTCAAATTTACCAACATACGTGCGACAAATGTTTCCGAAGCGCAATCCGTGATCACTGAATAAGACTAAAAGTGTATTGTTAAGTGCACCAGTGTTCAACAAACCCTCCAATAAACGCACCGTTGGTTCATCAGCCCAGCCAGCATAATTAAGATCGTCATGAGTTATAGCGGAAACCATAGTAAATCCGAAGTATGGCCTTGTTCCCATTGTTTTAGCAAATAACTTTAAATAGTCAAAAATAAAATCAAATTCTAATTGTGAATCCAAACAAAAATAATTCGTTTGTTTCAATGTAGATTTCCACATTTCCAAAGCTAGAGCCATTGGACGGAAATAATAATCAGTTGGAGGGTTGTAAAACCCTCGTTTAAAGAAATTAAATATGCCTATGTGAGGAGAATCTTCAGCAAAAAAAGTTCTATATCCTCTCTTTGCATATTCTTTCCAAATAAAACTAACGTTATCGAAGTACATTGTGTCCATTAATGTTTCATTCCACCAATGTTCAACAAATTGACCAGTCAATAATGGAACTATATTTGGAAATGTGTTATCTGCTACCTTAGTGTAGCCATTCATTTCAAAAGGCGTTAACTTTTCACTAAGAAATGCGTGAGTTTTTGGAAAATGCCTCAAAAAATTCAGTTTTGATACTGAATCAATTCCGATTAAAATGACATTCAGTGTGGGGTTTGGAGGAATTAAAGAATTTCTTTCTTCTTCCACGGCTTCCTTCAGCGGCACTAAAGTTATGTATTGCTCATATTTACTCCCTTTTATATTGCATGAAACATTAACAAAATCTTCTTTCATAGGAATCCCAAATTCTAACTTTACCCCGTCACCCAATATGTAAAAAACTTCTCTAAAAATTCCTTCTATGGCATGAACTCTGTTTATTGGTTGATAGTAGCAAATCAATTCTTCTGGTGTTATGTTATAATACATCTCCAAGATAGATTTGTTAATTGTTATTGTACCTCCAGGATTGGATTCCATGAATACTGGAAGGCCAGGACAGATATATGGGTCTTTAAATTCAATAAGATGTCTTACAGATGGATCCCAGGGATCTAGTTTGGGTATCTTACAGCCTGGAGTATCTATCAATAGAACATGATTCTCACTTGTACTTGCATTATTTGATTCCGTTGCTGAGTACATTTGCTTATTTAACGGGATATGCTTGTTTATACTTATATCTATTATGTCAGTTATGTTGCTTAACATCGAAAATGTCACATGTTCTGTTTTGACCCATTCGTTATCTAGATCTGGGGGTGGAAAACCTTCTTGTGGTTGCTGTATGGCAGATAATGACACTAGTTTATCATTATGTGGGATTGTGAGAGAAGTTTCTTCGAGATACACATACTTTGTATCTCCCACTGTATTGTTCTTTGATTGTGAGGATATTTCGTTTTCTAAATGTGGTTTTACTGGCTCTGTATATGCTTCCTCATCAATAATGGGGAAAAGAAATTTATCATCGATTTCTCCAATATCTTTCATTGTAAATTTCTCCATTTCTTCCATGGGAATAAAAGGTGTGAATTCATCAGCTTTGTATATATTTGACTCAACTTCATCCATTTTTGGAGAAAAAGGAGAAATTTCATCATATTTAGATAATTTTTGAAAGTTTGTGAGTTGTGTCTGTTCCTCCTCTATATTGTTAGTTATTTTTGTTGTATCAGAGAAATGCGGTTCATTTGAATCAAAATTTCGAATTTCTTCATTAAAAGTTTCCTTTATATATGGAACTGGTGTACTGTTTAATACAAAATTTTCTGTCCTCTGAAAGCGCCAACTATACATAATTAATATTACAATGCAGATGATAGCAATAATTATAAATCGTTGACGACGGATAATAGCTGCCATATATGTTGGTATTCGTCTTGGCTCCTGATACACGAATTTAGGAGAACCTAAAAATGAGATAACAATTTTTTTTTTAATATCTTCAACATTATTGGATTTTTTTTAATTTCACATAATGTAATAATGTATAGAATTTGAATCTACAATATTTTTTTCAATTTCATATAATGTGATCATGTATAGAATTTAAAACTACAATATATTTTATTAAATATACAATATAATTTATTAAATATACAATAAAATTTATTAAATCTACAATATAATTTGAGAATAAGCTAAAAATTCACAATATTAGTTTGAAACTTCTATTTTTGAAATAAAGCGATCAATACAAAATCTTACTGTCTTTCTCCTTCTTTCATTACGAAAAAAAAAAAAAAAAAAAAAGAGTAAATTAAATTTTTAATCTGTCTGAAATTCATGTTCATAACTAACACAGCTCCAGATTTGGTATTTTTTTAATCATCCATAATAATTTTATGTTAAAAATAAAGCTATTTTACAATTTTTGGAATATAAATGTGTATTTTCATGTAAATTAAAATAACACATATATTTCAACGAGAAAGACCCCATTTTTGTAACCTAAGGATATGTTGCTAAATATGAGTGGTTTAACCTAAGAATATGTTGCTTTAATGTGATTTCGCACTGCATTTTGTAACTATCCCTTCAAAAGTTTCTGAAATAGGGATGATTGGGCAATTCATAATTATGCAAAATTACTTTCCGACTACGACAATGTTTCCCAAAGTGTGGTACGCGTACCAGCAGGGGTACAATAAGAGTTTGATGGGGGTACAACTGAGGCGAAAGTCAACCCCTGGAAAATCACGTGACTCTGTCCAAAATGAAAGAAGGTCCAATCATCTGTGGTCCATTGTCCCTATTTGAACTTAGATATGAACTTCTCTGTTTTCTTAATGATAGATTTGAGTTGAGAAATTGTTTATATGACTGGAAATGGCTTTGTAAACTAGCATATTTAGCAATTATATTCTCTGTTTTAAATTGCCTCATCGTTACACGGCAAAGGAATTTCATTGTTTCACGTTCAAGATAAAATGAACGCTACCATCGCAAAACTAAATTTATGGCAAAAGAGAGTTGGTAGTGGAGAAGTAGACTCGTTTCCTTCTCTTTTTGAGTTTATAAGAAGTTCGACTACTAAAATTGATTATGATACTCTGAAATACATAACACAGCATTTGGAGAGTTTGCAAGTGGGCTTGAAAAACTATTTCCTTGATTTAAACAAAAATATGGAATGATTAAGAGATCCATTTAACACTGGCATAACATCCATGCCAGAAGATTTGACGCATGCAGAAGAAGAGCAATTGTTGGAATTGGCTTCAGACGGATTTTTGAAAATTAAACATAGGGAGAGTATCTTAATATCATTCTGGTTACAAATGCAACATGTGTATCCGGTCATAACAGAAAAAAATTCTGAAATACATCTTGCCTTTTCCACCTTCATATTTATGTGAATTTGTTTTTTCAGCATTTCTAGAGATTAAGTCGAAAAAAAGGAACAGACTATTGGACGTGGAACCGCAGCTGAGATTAAAATTAATAAACAGGGATCCTAATTATGACGACCTGTCATCTCAGCACAAACAATTTCATCCTTCTCATTGATCCAAATAAATGTTACTTACAATATAACTTTTATTTATATTTTATTATGAATAATTTTATTTCTCTTTTCTTATTATTTTGTGTATGTCACAAAAAAAAGAAATATATTTTTGATTGTTATTAAAATACATCCATTTCTTTTTGACGAGGGGTACTCAGCGTTACGAAAATTATAGAAGGGGTACACATATGTCAAACGTTTGGGAAACACTGGATTACAACGCTCTTCAAGTCATCAATTCTTGTTATCCGCTATCCGCGTAGCGTCATTCAAGTGATGCTGTTTCACCATCGTTCTAATCTAACCACATGGAGGGAAGATTCGAAACAGGGTATCAATCAAATGCCATACTCTTTTTTTTTTTTTTTTTTTTTTTTTTTAATCTAGGTATTTTGATATTTTTTCTGAAATCCGAAACACCGACACAGAATCCACCAACAAATCGGGTTTTTTTTTGTTTTTTTTTCATATCAGAATCATTTTAAATGACGGTATGTTAGAGTTCCATGCATATGGCTGCAATGTATCACAGTTTTCGTTATATATTTATTATTTTATATTATTTTCCGGCAGAGGATTCTTGCGAAAACCTTTTTCCTTTTGCATCTTTTAGACACCAAAGCATCATCTGATCATTAATTATTACCTTTACTGCTAAAATGCACATTTATCATATTAATTTTATTAACAAATTTATTAAGAACACAGTGATCTTGGTACTACCGCTCTTCTTTCAACTACTCATAACTGCCCTAACAAAATTATTAAGACTTAATTCATTCTTTTGTTTTCTTCATGAACTTTAATGTCCAACTCTGAATACTCTTATATGAATAGTTTTTTTTTCACTATCGTCATATTATATATATATATATATATATATATATATATATATATATATATATATATATATATATATATATATATATATATATATATATATATATATATATATATATATATATATGTAGTGACAGTCTCCAAACTTCTCACGAAAGGAAGGACACAGGCGGTGCCAAGGGGAAAAACTAAGAACTCTAATGAATATTCAATAGACTTGAGATCTGCTGCTGTACTGTGCGGCGTTGAACGGCGATGAGCCGTGGTACTGTGGTAGCACGAGAAGTTGCCCAAACTATTGTTTAACCTTAAAGCTGTAAATATGAATATATCTAACAATTAGACATCGTTTTGAAGTGAATTCATTCTTAGGATAGACACATTCCCTCTCATAACTTGGGGGTTCGGACAATTAGTGTCGCAGCTCGAAGAAAATCCTCTTCGAAAATTGGATTACCTCTTTAGAAGGATCGTGTTGGGGTCAAGCGAATAATACGAAGGTAGTGTGACGTCTCTTGAGAGTGTGGTGAATTGCATATAAGCCAGTAACAGCGCTTCTACCCGAACAGCTGTTTTGGCAGAATGGGATCGTTACTGGACTGCTAACCAAAAGGTCACAGATTCTATCCTCACTCGTCTCTCACTCTTCATTGGTGACCTCGGACGCTGAACCTTCAACCTTCATACAGCTGTTGTGGCGCCATCTACCCACAACTAAAGTCGCCAAACTCACTTGGCGCAGCAAAGTCGTCAGACTCACGTGACGCATCGGCGCCCACAAAACGCTCGCCATAACGCTTGGCGCTATTCAAACTGGGTACAGGCCCATTAAGACAACAGCTACTACTACTAAAATACTCAATATATATCACCACTCAACGCCATATCGTTCGTCTCACCTTCGACTCACTGGAGGGAGAGTACTGTGGTGAATTGCATATAAGACAGTAACAGCGCTTCTACCCGAACAGCTGTTTTGGCAGAATCGGATCGTTACTGGACTGCTAACCAAAAGGTCACAGGTTCTATCCTAACGCGTCACTTGCCTCTTCAAGAGCAATAATGGTCGACAACTTTTTAGTGCAATATTTTTTAATATTAAATTAATTGCACACAACACAAGTACACATATATAAAAATATAAAGTGGTTTCAGCATTTAAATGGGTCGTTTGTTAACAGGAGGCCATATTCCTCAAAACACATCACACACACCGTTTTACCATACAACACCTGTTTCACATTCCATCATGGTGTCTCTCGTTCTGGTCTTTTTCTAGAGTTCGTACATAGGGGGGCACTAGTCAGTAGAGTAGGAACTTTTCAATTCTAATCATGGTTAGTTTAAACAAAGCGATGAAAGAAGACTTTTTTAATTTAGCCCAAGAATTAAACGTTGAGGTGTCGGAATTTGTCATTATATCAACACTTAAAGAGGTAATAGAAAACTATGATATTTATAAAAAGGATTTCGAGTAAGTGAAAGATTTACTAAATATTGTAATCGAGGAGAAAAAAGAGAAAATTGACGAAGAAAGAAAGCGCAAAAGTAATCTGATTGAGTTAGAGAAGATTGAACTTAGTAGAATTCAAGTCGAATTGGAACTTCAAAACGCGCGAAATGCTTACACCAGTGATGGAAGTTGGGAGTCAGAGTCAAATGAGCTCCCAGACCTGGAAATCTTAATAAAATCAGTTAAAACTTTAGCACTAGAATTTCCTTCAATGCCAGAGAATGTTGCATTATTTTATAATAGCTCGAACGAGCATTTAAAACAAACAATGTGTCGGAAAATTTGAAATCCGAAAAATTGAATGCAATTCTTGAAGAAAAATCCAAACGCAAAACTTCACTTTATTGCTAAAATAAACAAGGTCATGTAGTTGTGGGATTTTATTTTTTTTAGAAATTTCCTTTTTCATTTTTCTTTATTGTTTTTACTTTCTCATATGAGAAAGTAAATCTTTCACTTACTCGAAATCTTTTTTATAAATGTCAGAGTTTTCTATTACCTCTTTAAGTGTTGATATAATGACAAATTCCGACACCTCAACGTTTAATTCTTGGGCTAAATTAAAAAAGTCTTCTTTCTTCGCTTTGTTTAAACTAACCATGATTAGAATTGAAAAGTTCCTACTCTACTGACTAGCGCCCCCTATGTACGAACTCTAGAAAAAGACCAGAACGAGGGACACCATGATGGAATGTGAAACTAGTGTTGTATGGTAAAACGGTGTGTGTGATGTGTTTTCAGGAATATGGCCTCCTGTTAACAAACGACCCATTTAAATGCTGAAACCACTTTATATTTTTATATATGTGTACTTGTGTTGTGTGCAATTAATTTCCTATTAAAAAATATTGCACTAAAAAGTTGTCGACCATTATCGCTCTTGAAGAGGCGAGTGACGCGTTAGGATAGAACCTGTGACCTTTTGGTTAGCAGTCCAGTAACGATCCGATTCTGCCAAAACAGCTGTTCGGGTAGAAGCGCTGTTACTGTCTTATATGCAATTCACCACAGTACTCTCTTTAAATCAAGGAAATTCGGGATGTAGTTCCGTTTGAAATTTCAGTTTCAATCTTATAGAAAAAAAATCCCAAGTACATAACCCCATGTTAGATTGAGTAAAAATATTAGTTTCGCACCAAAATTCTATAATTTATATCTATTTTTCTCCAATGAGTTTTAAGGCATTTGTGGTCTTGCGAGTTATTGAGAAAGCTCCAGGAAGAAGGGGGATAAGATATTTATTGAAGAGCATCCTAGAAAGTTTCAAGGAGACCATTGTAGAAGGTTTATAACTTAGAAGCAGAAAGATAAACTACAAGTAAAAAAAGGTTTTGAAATAATATTATGTTTTCTTACCAGTAAGCTGTATCGTTTTCATAGTTCAATCAGATTCCTTTAGACTTTCATTTAATTATGTGATAAAATCGTTCATTGTTCGAAATGTAAATATGACACTCGGAGCGCAATGGACAAAATTCAGTTTGTCATCTCATCCACTGACCAATAAAATCTATAAACACTTTAATCTTTCCTGCATCTGAAACAGAAGATTCGTATTATTAGATTTAATTGAAAGAATTAAAAAAGAACTATATTAGTTTTAAAAGCTATTTTGATGGACGAAATTTAGATAGTTTAACTTGAGATGGAATAAAATTTCGTACTCTTTAGACTTATTAACAAATACAAGAAAATGGCAGATATTGTACTGAACAAGATTAACAACAAATACTTAAAACAGATTAAAATACAAATTTTTTTGTAGATAATTATAAAAATTCCCTGTGTTTTAACAAAACACTATTACATTAAAAAAGAAGAAACAGAAGATGTATTCATAATGACAGATACAGTGGCTCCCAAAAGTGTTCGTACACCAACAAGAATCAATTAAAAACCTCATTATTTACTATTATATATTCTTATTTTTACATGGAAAATTTTTCATAGCATATTTTTACAGTTCTTAATAAAGCAGTGAAAAATAAATTTTAATTACGATGCAAATTATTTTTTTAAAAATGACAATAAATAAAATTGCACAAAAGTGATCATACACTTTAAAAAAACATCACTAAATATGAAATTTTCTAAATTTTTATAAATGTTTAGTATTTAGTAGGATATCCTTTATTCTTTATAACAGCTTTTAAACGTTTGGGCATAGATTTAACTAAACGGTCGGTTACTTCTGCACCGATCTTGTTCCATTCTTCGATCATTACTGCTTTCAGTTGAATTTTCGATTTAATGTCGTGACTTCTTATTCGCACCTCTAATTCTTTCCAAATATGTTCTATAGGGTTTAAATCCGGTGATTGAGCTGGTGTTTTAAGGGTTTGAGGGCAATGATGGAGGCAAAAAAGACGAACATTCATGACCGTGTGCTTAGATCGTTGTCTTGGTAATACACAAAGTTGTTTAACCACTTAACTGTTTTATTTTCTTTACTATCTAATAAGATAGCACCTTCTATTTTGGGAATATTTTCTTGTTTGGATTCAAATGGAAATCCATTGAATACTTGACTGATCTATGTATTCGAAGTAATTTTAATATTGAATTATAATCGTTATGAAGGGTTTATTTTTTGCCTACAACTATCAAAATTCGATAAATCGATGTACGTATGACACTCGGGCAAAACAGTTAAGCGGTTAAAATGCCCAATTTTTGTGCTGACACTTTTAAATTATTATTGAGAATATTTATATAAACTCTATGATCCATTATACCATCAATGAATACTAAATTGCCTACTCCAGCCGCTGACATACACCCCCAAACCATGACACCTCCACCCCCATGTTTTAGTGTTCTAACTAAATTCTTGGGATTAAGTTCTTCATTTTTTTTTTTTCTTCCATACAATGATTCTCCCATCCGACCCAAAGAGGTCAAACTTACTTTCATCTGCAAATAAGACACGATTCCAATAGCTCTCTGGCTGGTTTATCATAGATTTGGCAAATTTAAGCCTAGCAATTCTGTTCTTCTGACTTACAAAGAATTTTCTTTGTGCAGAGCGGCCATGTATACCAGCATTCCGAAGAATTCTACGAATAGTTTCACAGGAAATAGAAGTTCCATTTGATTCATTATATTGTGAAGTAAACTTTATTGCACTCAGACGTGGATTTTTTAGAAATTTACTCACAATATTTCTTTGACTTCTAGCTGACAGAATTCGAGGGCGACCATTACGAGGCTTGTTTGCAATCCTTTTTCCCTCTCTGTAACGTTTTATTATGCTTTGCACTGTTGAATGAGGTAGATTAGTTATAGTTGCAATGCCTCTAATTGATTTTCCAGCTTTAAAATGAAATATAATTAATTTTCGTACGTCTAAACTCGTTTCTTTACGAATGTGCGTCATATCTAAGAATAAAGTAAATAGAATAAATAATTGTGATATTAAATACTGAAATCAAACGATTTTAATGTATTTTTCAATTAGAAGAAAAATAAGCCGCAAAAGATATTTTTATGATGAATTTAAATAAATAATGTTTGGATGTACGAAGACTTTTGTGTTCTAATTTTGTAACATTTTTTATTTATTTATTTTTTAGAACAATACTACTTGATTTTTTTTATAAAAATATTTGTTCAGTTTTATTAAGAACTATTTAAGGATGCTAATTAAAAAAAAAACCAACTAATAAAATGCTTTATTAAGAAGTATAGAACACAATTTCTGCAAATTTCTTTAGTGTACGAACACTTTTGGGAGCCACTGTATATGCATTTTTCAATCAGATATAGCTCCACAGGTAGTTGGATTAAAGCATTTATCATTTTGCAGTATTCTATTCTAAAGGTTTGAATTTTTTATAAGCAGTCCCATTAATTCTATCTTGGAGATCAACAAAGTGCAATTTAAGAGTTTTAAGGTTAATTAAAGGTATTATTCCTTAGAGATTATTCTTTTCATACAGCTTATTTTTTCATACAATTTATTTTTTTCCTAGTCTTCTTTAATGTTTTGTTGTGCTACGATTCGACTCCTTTTCTGTGACAATACCTGAAACTATCGCATGCATTCTTATTTATTATCTAAAACTTGTTCTAACTTTTCATTTAAGTTATTAGGTACATTTCTGAATTAATGGAGAATAGTTTCATGTTTTTAAGTGATTAATGAATAAAAGCAATTATTTTCTTTCGTGAAAATGACAAGGAAAAAATTCATTAAAGGTATGAAATTTCATAGAGTCAATTTTTGCTCTGCTGCAGTTTGCAGTCTATATTTTCCTTTATTACTTGAAAGGTACACAAAAATATATAAACAAATCCCTTATTCTAAAAATAAATGTATTAAGCTTATTTTGCAAATGGACATTGGATAATATTTCTTAATTAGATTCAATTTAATGATTTAATGTTTTTTTAACTATTTGACTAGTTAGTTAATTTATAAATCTTACCTGTCAATACAGCAGGTTAACTCTTTAATTCAGTGATGGAAAAAACTAATTTGTTTTTCTTCAGCAATTAGCTTGACTTTTTTTGTTTAATACAACGATTAGTTTGATGAGATGACGGTATTATGATACAAAAGAAAACGCAATAGAAAATCCAGAAAGATCACAAAACCAACTTTTTGCGCAAACAACTCATAATATTCCCTTTTTTTATTCCCATGTGGCAGGTGCGTTTGGTCATCTGTTACAAAAGCAGCTGTTTGCAATTTTGGGCTATCAGCTTTTTTATTAATCGATGACATTTAATCTAGTAAATAATCAAACACCAAAAGTAAAAATAGGAAATAATGGCAATGGTTTAATCTCTTAGTTATATATCCCCTTGTGATATAATATGAAGTGCAAAGTAAATGAAGACTACATTTCGATTTTCAAATTATTAAACCAAAATAATGTATATTGCAGTTGAAAATTTTCGTTTGAAAGTCAGCATACATTAGACTTGGTATCGGAAACAAATATTTTATCTAACAGAAACAATGAAATTTAATTCAATTTATTTGGGAATAATAAAAGAATTATGCCTTGAAAAAGAAAACTATGACATTCTAAAGCTTTAAAAAAAACAATATATGTAAAAAGATTCGAATTATAAATATTATAACTGTAATTCTGAAATTAATTCAAAGCTTTTTACCCAGTAATATCCAAAAATTTAAACATATTTTCAATAGTACTGTTCGTGGGTAATCAAATAAAAGGGACCTGATCTGACTTTTTTCCATTTATTATACATAAAGCAGCTACTGACGAAGACAACTAAAGCACATTAACATAACATGACAAAAGCACGCGCACACACAGCAACAGGAAACACATCCGTTACATCTCTCATTAGGCATTACAAAATTCTGAATCATAAAGTAATAAAAAAGAAGCGTATCAAAGTTCAACAGAAACTGCGCATGCGCCGGTTTCCTGATGACTACAGCTGGAATAGGGGAAAGGCGTCTCTAAGGCGGAACATCCCGGCCCCCGTTGGACAGTTGTCCAACACCTTCTTCGAAAGGGAGTGGGCAGAGTCTGTTGATACTTCGCCGAAAAATTCCTTTAGGGGTTCTGATGTCTGCGACACGAACTAGTCCATCTGTTCCAGGATATGTCCTTTCAATTTGGGCCAAGTTCCATTCCATGGGGCTCTTGCTATTATCCTTCAGGAGTACCAGCTGTCCGGGTTTGATGTTCAGTTCAGGTAGTTTCCATTTAGCTCGAGACTGCAAGGAGTTGAGATATTCTTGACTCCATCTTTTCCAAAATTTGGATCTAAGAGACTGGATGAGAGACCATCTAGAAGATAAAGAAATGTTAGTCAAGGAATCACTGGGTTCTGGTATTGACAACAGTGGTGCTCCCACCAAAAAATGGCCAGGTGTCAAAGGTTGAATATCAGCTGGATCGGCAGAAAGAGGACACAGTGGTCTTGAATTCAAAACTGCTTCAATCTGTGTCACCAGCGTAGTAAGCTCTTCAAAAGTCAACACTGTTGATTTAGTCACCTTCAACAAGATCCGTTTCATAGCTCCAATATTTGCCTCCCATAATCCACCGAAGTGAGGAGATGCTGGAGGTATGAAGTTCCACACTATACCTTCCTTGGCACAAAATCTTTGCACGGAATCCGATTTGCATGCTTTTAGCAGAGAATCCAAAATATTTTTTGCGCCCTTAAAATTAGTGGCATTATCACTCCATATGATTGAGGGTTTTGACCGTCTAGCTATGAATCTCCTAAGACAAGCTAAAAAACTCTCAGTAGTCAAATCAGACACTACTTCAAAATGGGTAGCTCTTGTACTAAAACATATGAAAATTGCAATGTATGATTTTAAAGTCACCCTAGATCTTTTTAGATTAGGTTTAGTAATTATGGGACCAGCGAAATCGAGTCCCACCTTTTCAAATGGTCGAGATGGGATGACTCGATCTCTTGGTAAATCGCCCATCATCTGTTGAATAGTTTTATTTTTTACTCTAAAACAGGTTAAGCATCTTTTGATTACACTTTTTACTTTGGCTTGACCAGCTGGTATCCAGTATTGCTGTCTAATTAAATACAGAGTAGTTTGAACACCGGAGTGGAGTGCTTTTTTATGAAAGTATTCTATAAGTATATCTGTGAAATGGTGTTTCTTTGGTAAGAGTAGAGGAAATTTTTGTGAATCTGGAAGATCAGAAAATTTTAATCTTCCGCCTACTCTTAAAAGTTCATCATTATCTAAGAATACATTTAAGTTCAGAAGGGGATTATTCTTTGAAAGAACTTTATTCCTTTGTAGACAATTTATTTCAAATTCAAACTCTCTCATTTGTATAATTTTTATTAAAGATTTTGTAGCATTTTGTAATTCTGTTACATTTAAATGATCTTTCTTTCTGTTTTGCAGAGCTGATTTACAATTATGTAAGAATCTTAAACACCATGCAGTTACTCTTATTAATTTGCTGAAAGAAGAATATCTTTTAATCAAATCATCATTTAATGGATTTACTTTTGCTATTGTAGAACTTATTAGAACATTCTTTTTCAATTCTAAATTGTCTGCGTCTTCTTTGATATTTGTCTCATTATTTATTTTAGCTAATTTAGGCCATTTACATTCATTTTTTAACAACCAATTTGGCCCATGCCACCAGAAGTTAGAGTTTCTCAGTTCATGTACCGTTAACCCTCTTGATGTTAGATCAGCCGGATTATCAGTTCCAGGAGTGTGATTCCATTCAGTGGGATTGGTTATATTTTGGATTTCTTTAATTCTGTTTTTTACGAACACTTTAAATCTTTCAGGGTCACCCTTCATCCAATAGTAAACAATTGAAGAGTCAGTCCAGAAGAATCGTGTAACAGGAAAGTTAATGCACTTAACTATTTTACAGCTTAGTCTTGCTGCTAAAAGAGCACCCATTAGTTCTAATCTTGGGATCGAAAGTGTCTTTAGAGGGGCTACTCTACTTTTTGAAGCGACTAAATTTGATTTGATTTCCCCGTTTTTCAATAAGACTCTAATGTACACTACAGTTCCATATGCCCTCTTAGAGGCGTCGGAGAAACAATGTAGTTGAGCTTCAACTATTTCATTGGTTTTCGCTTCGGCGAAAAAATATCTAGGTATTTTAATAAGATGCAAATTTTTTATTTCTTCGCACCATTCATTTATTTTAGTGATCAGTGTTTTCGGGAGAGAGTCATCCCAGTCTAATCCCAAGCACCAAATGTCCTGTATTAGACATTTTATCTTGATGGTAAAAGGTCCTAAAAACCCTACTGGATCAAAAATGCGTCCAGCTACTTGAAGAACATATCGTTTGGAATTTATCTTTTTAGACAGGAATTTCTCTAAGCTTCGAGTGTCAAACTGGAATATATCTAAATCGGAATCCCAGGCCAATCCTAGCACTTTACAAGGAGTTAAAGCAGAGTTATCATTAATTGAATATTTTTCTTCATCTATTTCTAAACCCACCTCTCTCCATTTATCACGAAGCTCAACTGAGTTAGTTTTCCATTTCCTTAATTCCATGCTCGCTTCTTTAAAGATGTTATAACATTCTAGGCTTATTTTAAAAGCTGAATCAAAGTCTCTTTGGCTACAGATTAAATCGTCGACATACAATGATTTTCCTAGCATTTGACAGGTATTAGAAAATTGTTCTACATACCTCTTTAGATGGTATTGGATTGTAGCTGCAAGGAGGAAGGGGCTTGATTTGACACCGAAAAGAACTCGAGTCATCTTGAAAATTTCCTCTTCTTCCTTTTCCGGATCTTCCGTCCAGAAAAAACTAGTATAATTCTGATCTTCTTCGGCAATCTGTATTTGCAGAAAGGCCTTCTTTATGTCGGCAGTTATGGCAACAGCCTGTTCTCTAAAACCTATTAAAATCTCAAAAAGATCTGGAATGAGATTGATACCAGTATGTAAACAATCATTTAACGACAACTGTCCTTTCGCATGAGAACTCGCGTCAAATACCACTCTCAAACGAGTGGTAGTTTTATCTTCCCTTATTACCGCCCTGTGAGGCAAATAAAATGAAGGTTTTTCTTCTTCACATGTTATAACTTTCTTAATGATACCTTCTTTTAAATGATCTTCAATAACAGCTTTATAATCTAAATATAACGATTTATCTTTAATAAATTTTGATTTTAAATGCGAAAACCTCCTTTTAGCCACTTCAAAGTTATTAGCTAAATATTCTTTCATATTTGTTTTCCAAGGAAACTTTACAGTATATCTTTTATTTTGATAAACAATATTTTCTTCAAATTGTTTCATAATTTCTTTATCTACAGTATGTTTTTCGAAATCATCCTCTTCAACCCCTTCTACCCCTAAATTCTCAAGATCCCAAAATTGTTTAAGTTGGTCCGAAATATCCTTTTCATCTACTACAATCTTCATGGTCATTAAGTCATTTGATAAACCCACGTGACCTTGCAAGCACCATCCAAAAATTGTTTCAGTCGCTACCAGTTTGTTGTTTAATCTTTTTATTCTGCCTGAAACGATTTCATAATAATAATCTACACCAATTAATATTGAGATATTCTTGCCTCTATTATTAATATTATCAGCTAGCTGTAAATGCTTTAATTTATAGTACGTTTTAGTAATATTGTTGTTAGGTACAGGAAGAGTAGTGGCTGAAATGTTTTCTGTAACCAAAGCTTCTACTTCAATACGTAAAGAGGGATCCTCACGGTTTTTTAATTCTACTCTCACTATATTGTAAGAATGTTCCTTTGCTTGTTTAGCGCCAAAAGAGTATACCGATAAAGATTCTTTTCTTATTACTTTTAACTTTAATTTTTCTGAAACTTCACGTGTTATAAATGTTCTCATACTTCCATTATCTAACATTAGTCGTACTGTTTCAAATTCGTTTGTTTCATCATTGCGTACTAGGGCTGCACATGTTTGAAGAAATATATTACCGCGAGAAAAGTTTGTTTTGTTTTTATCGTAATGTGAAATTGCGGTAATTACGTTCTTATTATCTTTATTCAAATCGGGTGTATTAGATTCTGCTTGAGAGCAAATAGATTTATTATGCTTCTTTCCACATATTTCACATGTCAAATATCTTCTCTGGCGGCATTCATTAACTCGATGTTTTGGCTTCAAGCATAAAAAACATCTGCCATCTTGTTTTAAAACACCGAGTTTCGTTTCTAAGTCGGTTTGAGAACATAACTCCGATCGATGCTCGCCTTTAAAATATAAACAATTTTCGTTTAATGCTGACGCGGAAAAACATTGAAGATCTTTCGGTTTTGCGCTTGACCTTGGACTTCGCAATATATCATGCGAGCTAGCTGTGTTTCGACTGAAGTTGTTGAAAGGATTCTGTTTCGCTTTCGGGAGCGAATTTTCTTTGCGTTTATCGCTTTTTGCGGTATGCATAAACGCAGAGGATTCTCTACATTCAATTTCAATTCTTAAAAAATTTAGTAATTCAGTTACATTAAATTCGAACTTCACCGAATTATCAACTTTTTTTCTATTAAATTCAAGGACAAGATCTTCGGGAATCAATTTAATTAAAATGGGATAGAGTAAATGCCCATACATCTCTGAAGTAACTTTTAATGATTCTAAACTTCTTAAGTTTATCTCTACGGTATCATACAACTTCCTAAGACCATAAATATTATTTGAATCAGTTACTGGTACAAGATTTAGTAATTTTGACATGTGTGCGTTAATAACCAGTTCTTCTCTGCCAAATCTTTGTTTCAACAATTTTAAAGCCTGATCATAATTCTCGTCTGAGAGCGCAAAGCCATTAACCGCAATCGCGGCCGCACCCCCTAATAGTGACTTTAAATATGAGAATTTATCTATTTTTGACAGAGATTTGTTATTATCAATAGAATTTTGAAATTGATTCCAAAATTCTAACCAGCAACAGGGGTCTCCAAAATATTTTTCAATTGTAAGTTTAGGTAATTTTATGGTCTTAAAATTATATTCGTTTACAGGTACGATGGTTGAACTTTCCTGAGTGTTGTTTATTGCATCTAAATTAGGATTTCCTGTAGCGCCTAATAAAGAAACATTTGATGATATTGATTGGCGCTCTGATTCGTCTTGTAAACATTTTAATTGCGCTGATAACTTGGACAAACAAACTATGATTTTTTCATTGTATTCGAAAGCCGACTCAATTTCGGTTTCGAATTCCTTATCATCTTTGATTAAATTTTGTATAAATTTATCATAGTCTTTTAACTGTGTAGACGATATATTCAAATAATTTAAGGCCTCTTGCAAATCTTTGGTGGTAAGAGAATCTATTTTCTCTTCCAAATCGCTATTAATCTTGTTAATGTACTTTGTAACTGAAGATCTATGCAAACCTCTGGTTTTTCTCAATTTAGAAAGTTCATCCATCGTTCTTATATTTAATATTCAAAAACTCCAAAATTAAAATTGTATTTCTAATACATCAAATTTCAATATCAATTTTAGATTTATTCATACATTATCAATCAATATTTCAATAGTATTCTATCAGTAACCAATATCTGTAAAGCGAATATAGTATCAATATGTAACAAAAATTCAACTTCAAATAAAAATCAAATTTCACTATATTGTTACATTCATTCCTTTTAACTTCGTACATTCCAATCCATGAAATTAAATTATTTTAAATGTCCGAGTTTCTCTTAAATAAAGGAAAATATTCGCTCACCTTTCTGGTTACTGATTCCTTTCGATCTTTATAGCTGCTTTTCCATTAGATCGTGCCCCACGTTGGGCGCCAAAATGTTCGTGGGTAATCAAATAAAAGGGACCTGATCTGACTTTTTTCCATTTATTATACATAAAGCAGCTACTGACGAAGACAACTAAAGCACATTAACATAACATGACAAAAGCACGCGCACACACAGCAACAGGAAACACATCCGTTACATCTCTCATTAGGCATTACAAAATTCTGAATCATCTATATCTATCTATATCTATACTTATAATAAAGCTCAATGTGTGTGTGTGTGTGTGTGCTGGCGCTCTACAGGCCAGGTCATTTGACATACAGCTATCAAATTTGGTACATGTATACCTTAGAGGTCGGGAATGTGCACCTGGGGTCCCTTTTTTTGAAATTTTAATTAGAATTTTAATTATTAATTAAAAACTAACTTTCCCACCAAAAAAATCTTCCATTTTCCCCACCGCCAACTTTTCCGCCAAAAAAATCTTCCATTTTCGCCAATGCCAAATGAGTAAGGCTTCCGGGGTTTTTTTTCTCCCAACAGTAATGAGGCTAGGGTTAGTATTTTTCGGCGGATTATTTCAAACGATTCTGTTTATTTTCTTAATGTTTGATGCATTTAAAATTAAACATTGTTAATTAATCGATCCTTCAGATTCATTCTGAAGTACTTTTGAATTAAAATAAATCAGAATAAAGGAAATTAAAAATTTCTAATCCGCATAGCGTTACCCCAACTGGCGTAGAAAAAAAATCACGTATTTGCGTGACGTAACTGGCGTTGAAAATTCACGCATGCGCTTTGTGTTCAGAATTCCGCATTGTGTTGACGAATTATTATCAACGAATGCGGACTGGATTTAAATTTTTTTTAGGTTCGTTGCATGTTTTTGTAATTAAAATGTATTTATGTTAGTTATATATTTTTTGTATATGCTTATAGTTTTAAGTGCATCGTTTTTTAAGTAGTTTTTTTAAAACCTGTTTTAAACCGTCTATTTTAAACGATTCGTTTCATTTTCTTAGTGTTTGATGCATTTAAAAGTAAACATTGTTAATGAATCGATCTGCTCATGATGAATCTAAGAAAATTTTGTTGACAAATTCTTGAGATAATACGTAAATTAATAAAGATATTCTTTAGTGCCCATAAAGTTTAAACGCTGAGAGACTCTATTTTCATTAATCAGATTATAAAAAATTCTTTGTTTCAGTAAAAAATATTATTATATTAATTGCAGATTAATTCTTTCCACTTTAATTTAAAACATAAATTCTACAGGTGCTAACAGAAAATTAGAGAGATACATATTACGTTATGACTGAAGACCTTTATAATATTATGAGTGAATTATATGACTATCAAAATTTGAAGTTTTAAAATATTTTGATGAAGAAGCTATTAAAGTAGGAATTGCATAAAATATTTAAATATAAAAATTTTAACGAACATTAAGATTGGCGAACCGGTTGGTCGACAAATTCTTGAGATATTACATAAATTAAGAAAGATATTTTTTAGTTCCCATAAGGTTTAAATGCTCAGTGACTCTGTTTTCGTTAATCATGTTATTAAAAAAAAAATTAACATTTATTGACGAACACGAACACACTGATATTCACCGTTACTCTGATTAGATGTTATAAAATCTGAATAGATAAACATAAACGTGTAAACAGCTGTGCGCCGGTTTCTATGGCAACACAGCTGGAAAGGGAAAAGAAGTTTCCGAAGAAAATTCACGCATGCGCATTGTTCTGATTGTTGTCATGGCAACCACTTTCAACAGATGATTTAAATTATTTTTAGGTTAGTTACATGCTTTTGTAAGTAAATTGTATTTATGTTAGTTATATATTTTTTGTATATGCTTATAGTTTTAAGTACATCGTTTTTTAAGTAGTTTTTTTTAAACCTGTTTTCAATGATTTAAATTATTTTTAGGTTAGTTGCATGCTTTTGTAATTAAACTGTATTTATGTTAGTTATATATTTTTTTGTATATGCATATAGTTTTAAGTACATCGTTTTTTAAGTAGTTTTTTTAAACCTGTTTTAGACCGATTATTTTAAACGATTCATTTTATTTTCTTAGTGTTTAATGCATTTAAAATGAAACATTGTTCATTAATCGATCTGTTCATGATGAATCTGAGAAAACTTTGTTGACAAATTCTTGAGATATTACATAAATTAAGAAAGATATTCTTTAGTGCCCATAAAGTTTAAACGCTCAGTGACTCTATTATCAGTAATCATATTATTTAAAAAAATGCTTTGTTTCAGTAAAAAATATTATTATATTAATTGCAGATGAATCATTTACACTTTAATTTAAAGCATAAATTCTACGAGGGGTAACAGAAAATTAGAGAGATACATATCACGTTATGACTGAAGGCCTTTACAATATTATGAGTGAATTATATGACTATCAAAATTTGAAGTTTTAAAATATTTTGCTGAAGAATTTATAAAAGTTGGAATTGCATAAAATATTTAATTATTAAAATTTTAACGAACATTAAGATTGGCGAACCGGCTGGTCGCCAAAGGCGGCTAGTAAAGTAATAAAAAAGAAGCGTATCAAAGTTCAACAGAAACTGCGCATGCGCCGGTTTCCTGATGACTACAGCTGGAATAGGGGAAAGGCGTCTCTAAGGCGGAACAAGTACTAAGATAATTCGAAGTTATTTCAGAGGACAACAGTTCAAAAGAACACTCACTTTAATATCAATTTACTTTAGCGTCCGAGAACGTCTTTCTTTTCATCAAAACATTCTAATTTCAAATTAGTAACAGGAAACTCTACTGGTCTGAGTCATTGGCCGCTTTTCAATCAAAACTGATACATCCTTCTAACTAAAAGCAACACTGAAAGATAAGAGAAATAAAAATAAAATAAACTGTTTCCAAAGTCGTTTGCTAAATCTAAACTGTCATGGAAAAAAAAATAATAAAAGGAAAAAATGAGGAAAAATGTAAACACCACTTCTGTTGTTTGAACTCTTAATGGTTTTTTTTATAGTTGAAACTACATGTCCAATTACGGTGCAATGAATTAAAAAAACACAATGTTATTATCCACAGTTCTTGCCATTATTAATGTTAAAATTTTATGATTTCAAAACAATTATCTACTTTATCTATAGAAAACTCCAAACACGATTTTGGTTTGAACAGGTGATATATAAAAATATCACGTTTAAAGCAATAATTTATGATGCTTAAAAGAACTGTTTACTAAAGGTGATAAAAGTAAAAAAAAAAAAAAAAAACTTTAGAAAATATATTATTTTGGTGTGTAGCATTACTACATACAAAAATATTTCTACTCAATTCAATATTTTTTAAAAACCGAATCACGAAATATATTCGATAATAAGCCTTTATATGAATTAAATTTTTTAAAAAAAGTATCTCTCAGATATAAGAAAGCAAAACTATTATTCTTTCTTCAAATCGCTTAATAGAATACATTGTTTTACTTTCATGTATATAAAGTATAGAAGCAGTATTTTAATAGCACAAAAAAAATTCGAACTCAAGATTTTGACTAATTTCCACATTTCACGGTGTCCGAAAACCGCATTTTTGACATTATATCTGTCTGTCTGTGAAAATGATAACTAAAAAACTTCTTAAGTAGTCTGGTTAAGTTTGATAAATAAATTTGTAGATTTCTGTCAAATCTTAAAAGAGATCCATTTACAAGAAATCTGTCTAACTGCTCGAGTATAAACAAATTTGTCAAATAAACATAAAAGCAAAAACGCTAGGTAGATAAAATTTGATTTACAGATTTAGCATCTAAAACATAAATTCTAGTCAAATTTTAAACCAATTTGTCGAAGAACTGATCGCCTATGACTCTGCATTTCTACATGCATGCAAATACAATGATTTAAATCAATGAAATTCGGTATGTAGTCTTGTGATTACAATTGTAGTTCCATGATAAATTTTGGTTTCAATCTTGGTAAAAACATATTCAAAATACCCATTAGCACGATAGATTCAATAAAAATGCTGAGCTCATACCTAATATATATAATTCCTAGATCCCAATTTTATGCGGAGGAAAGGGAATAGACCTTTATTAGAGAGTGTGCAAGAAAGTTTCGGAGATTAAAAACAAAATCTGCAAGTTCATGAAAGCTTATCAAATATATTTACTGAAATGAAGGAAGCTTTCAATAGTTTCCTTAATTCACTGTCTTTTTACTTTCCAAATAACGAAGTAAATAGAGATGAATCGACAAAAAAATCGACCTCAAGTTGTTAATGAATTCTCACGCTCTGATTTTCTCTCAGTTCAAAAAAGTCCTATGTGATTGCTTGTCTATCTGTGCATTGTAAAAAATGGGAAATTGCTTGTGTATAATTCATGAATTGCATTTCTTCTATACAAAATAAAGAGAACTTCCATACAAAATGAATCAAATGAGTTTCCATAATTGTAAAAGAAGGATTAAAATGAAGAGCAATCAGTAAGCTTGATGACTTACAGACAAGTGAATGTTGCTCGATACTTAAAATAATCTTAAATGATAGCATCCAAGTTAAAGATCCATTTCAAAAGTAGAATTAGATCAACAGGGTACTCCTTATTATGATTCCATAATCCACCATATTTTTGCAATAAATATTTTTGTATTTTTATTTTCGATTTATAGTTATTTTTAATCACATTTTAAATTTTATAAATTCTTATTTATTTTAAATGTTTTAAAATAAAAATTGCATTTTTTTTGTCTTTAACCCTCTCGATTCCAGCGGGGTGGTTTGGGGCGGTTTGAGAATTTACCCTATAATATCCACGTGGGTCGGTTTGGGGCGGCTGCTAGCCGTTTTAGGGGAGATGGGTATTATAAGAGGCTGCTCTACTGAACACTCCAGGAGGTCCTCGTTATCTTCGACAATCGCGGCTTTTTCACAGTAGTTTCCCCTGTGCCTTAGGGCGGTAGGGGTTGAGGAGGGATTCAGTAAATAGGTTGTTGGCGTACATTTTGTATTTTGTATAGTTTCTATTTTCACGTGTTGTTAGCTCAAAATTGGAAAGATTTTATGGCCATTTATAAAAGAAATTTTCCACTGAAGCTCTCTGGTAACGATGAATAATATATAAGGATACCGGCACGTTGTTTATTTTTCGGACAAGCATCAGAAGCCCTTTTCAGTAAGTAGTAAGACTATTGTAATGATATAAAGACAAACCATTGCATTGACACAGCGGCCTATTCACATCGCAGTTTTCTCACAAAATGGGTAGCGACAGTTGTTACTATGGAAGGAAGTCGTTTTACACTCCAAGCATCTTATTCTTTCATCAAAGGACTGTCGGAAATTCTGAGGCCGTGTACAAGCTACCGCTTTTAAAATAGAATTAAATGACAAAAAAAAAAAAAAAAAAAAAATGGGAGTATTTTTTATCGCTTTCTTCAAAGAGTGAGATAAGTTATATAAATACTGAGTTCCTTTTTAGAATGCCATTCTGAAAATTTCTCTTCAGTTGTGAATTGCTACTCTTTATTTTATGTACTGTGAATCGGGTGTTTGGATTATCAGAGTAATTTTTCTATTGAAACGCTTATTATTTCTTCATTATGAGTAAAAGAAATCGTGAATACACTAATTTTATTTAATTCTGATGAAAGTGACAGTGATCTATCAGATGATGGTTGGCCAAAAAATGATATTTTAGCTGATCTCTCGTTTATTCTAAGCAAAGAAGCAGGAGATGAAACTAACGTCGGTCAGATGAACGAGAGAGAGAGAGATGAGGAGTCAAAAAATGTTGAAAAAAAATGAACTAATTGCATTGATATATATATAATGTATGTTTTACATTACTATGTAAAAAAATTTTACATGGTAATATATGACATATTATTTAATTTTGGCAACAAAAAAATGTAAAAGCCTATTGAGAATTAAATGAAACGTAAAAATGTTTTTGAAATTGCTAGTAAAGCAAGTTTTTATTTAAATAGTTTGTAAGCCTAACATAAAACTTACAAAAAAAAAAAACCCTATTTTCTAAATTATAGAATAAATTTCAAATTTTTTGTAAAAAAAAAATACCCCACAAAGATGATGAGCGAAACACTTCACACTAAAAAATATAAATACATTAGAATAAAACTCTTAAGCTGATGGAAAATGAATCTCGTTGTCGAAAACCGCAAGGCAATTATTCAAGGTAGAGCGTCGACAGTTTTATTACTTCAGAGTGCGGGGGGTAACTGTCCCTCAGCTAGGAAGAGTCCATGTCTTTCAGAGACACGCTGAAAAAGTCTGGATGTTAAAGGGAGTGCCACTTGAAAAGTGCTTGGATGTTAAAGAGTTAAAGAATTTAGTGTTTATAATATTTGATTCTGTCAGCATATGATGCCTGTAATAAATATCGAGTACCTGTAATAAATATTTTGTCTCAGTATTAAAAACCTCAAATACTGAAATTCCAGATTCATCAATGATAATCTTCAACTGCAACTTTCACTGTTTCCAACATTTTTCAATGAATGTCATGATTTCAAATGATTATTGCATTTCTAATATTCGAAGAGAAAAGAAATATTTCCATTGTTCACTTTTAGCTGCATTCGTGGAATTCCTATTTTATTCATTTATTTATTTATTTCTAAAGTTAGTACTTCCAAGGCATTTCCAATCCTACCGTGATTAATCATTCACTCTCTAGATGTAGGAGAACCTCTTTTTTCTCATTCTCCTAGGAAGAGACAGTGTCTCTTATTTCTTTACCCGGTCATAGAAGGGCTTCATTGTATGTAATGCGATCAAAAACATATGAACATTTCTTATTCATACATTTTCCCGAATTTCTTCTGAAAAGCTGGACGAATTATCTTTGAACTTCCAACATGCTAAAAGTATATTTGAACTCGCATTTTACATTGCTGATTCGGTCACGTGAGAATTTCGGGGACCAACAGAAACGGATGTAAAAGAAAAGTATTTGGTCTCATCTAGAGATGCATAATCCACAATTTTTTGAATAACAAATAATTTTGCTATTGTTATTTTTAAATATTTGTTCCAAATATCTGTTATTTCAATCATATTATTAATTAAAAATTATTACTTAATATTAAATATAAAATTTATTAATTGTATTAATACTTAATTTACTAATTTAAGTAACGTGCGATTGAATTAATTTATCTATTTCAGCTTACTTCTTAAATTTGATTTTTTTTCAAAACTATTTATTTAATTTCTTTATTGGAGTAAACCATTTTCTGAAAAATTTGAATTAAATATATATGTCATTTCTTTAAAATGTTTACTTTAGTTCTATATTCTACCAATAGATGGCACCAGCAGTAAACAGAATATATGTAAAGTCATGTCACAAGCAATTAAAAATGATTTGTATGGAATAGTGCATCATCAAATGCGAATATCGGAATGTCAAGAACACTCTCATGAAGTGGAGCGGCGACTTCACACTCTCCAGCGAAGTCACCGCTCCGATAAATTTCAGTGATATGCAATTCAATGATACGATAATTCCAAGAATAACCGGTCCGTTCACTTTTCAATCCGTTCACAGATTTCTCCTTTTCTGTTTCGTTGGAGAGCTTCCATTGGACAGATTGTATCGATTATTGCTTTCTATCGTGATCCAAAACCTGTAATCGAAATATCAGCAATAAGATCGTATCAAGAATTTCAATCACACCCCTCTTTGAAAAGTATTGATCACTAGTATTTGTGACTTTATGATACTGGTTACATAATAACCGCTCCTAAAATATTCGTCATCTCTAGTCTCATCTCGTTTTACAGAAGAGCAGATAAAAATTTCAAACTTTCGGTAACGGTTTTATTTGCTTTGGGTTATATTTAAATCCATTTTTGGAAAATTATCAACTAAATTCGGGAAACATAAAGGATTTTGAGAAAAGATCCCAATTTTATCGCCAGTTTTTTGTTTATGAAAGGAAGTCTTCTATAAAATTATACGGAATTGATACAGACATGACAAAATAATATGAAAACATTATATTATAATAAGAAACTAACTTCATTAATATTCCAGGAAATATAAGTATTTTTAGTAAAGAAAGTTTAACTGCGCATGAGCAAAATACAGTATATTTTCTTTCTATTGTTTCAAAGCCAAATACTCTGGGAAACTTATAGAAAATTCCCAAAATAAATACTGTAAAATTCAAAAGGATATTGACATTACAGTCAGCTTAGTTTCAATTGCTCTCAATGAGAAGTTAAACAACGAAGTGCTTTCCCCACATAGATACGCATTAAATTTGAATCGTGGAATAGTTATACTGAATTCTGTTAGAGATTAGAAGTATTCTAAACTTTCATATTTATAAATACATATAAAATGCATTAAAGTGCGTAGCGTTAATTTCAATAAATTTATTATCACAAATAAAAAAATATATTTATCAGTATTTACAGAACGTTAGACTTTTAATGTTATCTTATTTGATTTGCGGCCCTTTACTCTTTGTTTATCTTGCAAAAGTATCAGTTACTGCTATGAAGTAGTACCATCTTTTGCAACAGTGATCTTATTTCTGTGAAAAAGATGCCTACCAGTGTTTAAAAGGTTTCTGCGAGAATTCCACGCCATTAAAAAAAATTGAAATGCATCTTTACTTATATGGGGAATTAATTGTTGGTCTAATTCAAAATTTCAATTCATTTCTCAGGTATTAAGAAATTCATTTGACTTGCTTAGAGTCTCCAGATCTCAATCCGGATAAGAAAAAAATCCCAACATCAGTGAGTAACCTTTCTCATAATGTCATTTCATTTTACGATTGCTACATTATGAGATGTATAGCATTTTATGTTACACATTTAATTTATAAAAAGACTTAATGTACAGCAATTTAGGTTATACGTTTAATTTATGAAATTAAAAGCTATTTAGAATTATTCAAACTTTTTATAGAATTCATATACCTTTTTTATAATTCAAGTTAAATGAATATCTATGTGTAATAAACCCTTCATCTTTTAACTTCTCACTGTAATAACGATATCTTTCTGAATTTTAATAGTATTCAACTAAAATTTTTATATAAATAGTCCTACATATTTATCTTGGAAACTATAAATAGAAGAATAAATTATATTTTGTGTGCACGAAGATAAAAATTATTTATTAAAAATGTTAATATTTCTCTCAATATTTATAGAACTTTCTTCAATTTTCAATATAATATTTTAATATTGTTTTGCCCTATTTTCTGTAAATATAATAAAATTTGCTTTAAAATTTTGCATTTTATGAGGGAAAGTTTGGAAAACTTTAAATTTCTTTATAAAAAAAAAACTTTATAGTTTCTAGAATCTGTATGCTAGTTTTCTAAAAAATGCTTGTAGATTTAACATGATGCAAAAAAAAAAAAAAAAAAAACCATTCTGAAAGTTTGAAAACATTTTCGTTATTCTGTAAAATGGCGTGAAATGAAATCTTTTTTCCTTTTTATTAGTTTTTGATCGGATCCCTAAATATTCCCATGCACAATTCCTCACAATAAAATGTGAATTTAAGTATAGTTTTTTATATAGTTAAAATTCAAAGTTACTTCGTCCAGCCATTTTAAAAGTTGGAGAATAATCGATAAATAATGTTAAAACTCTTTAAAGACTTTTTTTTTTGAAAAGCGAATTAGAAACAGATGCTCCAGTTATCATTTATGGATTCCTATTATCAAAGGTACCGGATTCTTTTATTGATCGAATTTCTAGTTCAAGAATTATAATCGGAAAAATCAATTTCCATTTCATATAAATGATTGAATCAACTATTTGTCATCCCTATTTCCCAATGTCATCAAAAAATGGCTAAGACTTCGGAGGATTGATATGTTGCATTATATCCATAGCATCATAGAAGGATCATGGTTAGTGAATTCTGTTTCGTTGCTGAATGGAAAAATATTAAGAAATTGAACTATATTGAACAAGAAACTATATTGATCTTTAATAGATAATGGCTTTTATACATTAATAATAAAGTAAATAAAGTTCATTATAACTCATCTCTTATTTGAAATACGAATACTTTTTTTGGAATCCTCAGATTAATTATTAGTCTTAAGTGAATTTTTAATGCTGACCCAAGATCTGGAATAGTTGTGAAGAATTTTTGAGAAAGGTACTTTTCAACCATTTCGAACCCAGTTTAACGAAAATATTTGGTTTCTTTACTCTAATTTTCAATGATCTTTATAATAAATCTTTTATTTATTTATTTTTTAATAAAGCCATCATCAGCCGATTCAGAGAATTGTGTGACTGTCATTCGTTAAGGTCTTCATAGTCCCTTAATAATTTCCGTATTCATTACTAAAATATATTTTTTGGGATATTTTGGATAAAGATATTTCTAGTCAATTTGTTTAAAGAAATAAATCCTTTTGTTAAATGAAACTAGTATACATCATCATCGGCAACTGAAAATCATATGCTGTTTCAGGATAAGAACAGCTCACTTTTATTCATACACAGCATGACTTCGAATTTGGAGTTTGTTTTGGTTTGGACTTGGAAGATATTTTTATTGTAGAGAATGTCAGAATTAGAAATCTGTCGATTTGCTTTTGAAGGAAAATATGATAAGCTGAAAGAAAAAATTGATGATGACAAAGCTTATCTGACCAAAAAAGATGGGGTATTTCTTTTTTCCATTTTATATTGATAATTGTTTATTTCTTAAGTCCAGACCGTATATTCATTTCTTTGTTATAGTAGTTTATATATTTTATTGATGACACAATTAGTGTGTTGATCTGGAGAAAAGCATTACATTCTGCTTGAGTTTGTAGTTATCTTAAGAAAAATACTTTTTATTTATAAAAATAAATTGATTTAACTATTTTGCCGTAAAAGTTATTTTATTATTAACATTGACAATTTTCTTTTAGTCTGGGCGAATTGCATTGCATTGGGCTGCATCTGGAAGCCAAAAGAATATTGTGAACTTTTTGTTGCAACAAGGTTCACCTGTTGATGAATCTGATGATGTAAGTATATTTTGAATAAGTTTTTAATAAATGACTTAACAAAGAATGTCTGAAATCAGTGCTGTGTTATGACTTAATTGAATGTTATTTTTTAGAAATATTATATTAAATTAAGTATATCAATTTGATGTATGATGGGGAAAAAACAAGCATAGACAATTTATTTTTAAAATGTGAATGATTGAGTATTTCTTTAAATTTATGTATGTAAGAAGTTTTTGTATATTGAATAATTTAATGTAGTGATCAGCATACTCTTTTTTTCTTTTTTTTTTTTTTCACAAAGAAGCATTTTTAAGATTATATTTAACAAACTAATACTTTCAGATTTCTTAGTTTAAAGCTATAAATATACTTTTTCGAGATATAAAAGTTTTTTTTTTTTTTATTATTAAAGTAAGGTTGTGTTTACTATGTTGATATAAATTGCAATTTAACTGTTTTATGAATATGCAACAGTCGTATTAATATGTAATACAACTGTTCAAATATTGATAAAAATATAATTTAGTATAATTAGAAATATAAAAATTAAATGATTTAAAATTTTGTAAATTTTAATTTTCTTTTGTCAAACAGTGTGTTTCACTATCAAATATATAATAATCAAATTCATTTTTTTTAATAATTTTAGAATAATAAAATATTTACATCATGAAAAAATAATAACAAGTATATTTCTAATGTAATTTTTGTTAAATTACCTGAGAAAATTTCTCAAAATGAGATGCATTTAATGCTGTTTTTGTTTTTAAACATGATTGTTTTTCTGTTGATTTTAATAGAATACATTGAAAAAATTTCAAAAATATTTATTTAAAAAAAAATAAACACCTTACAAGTACAATATAACAAGTTAAACAAGTACAATATAGCAAGTATCAGAAACCATTTGATCATGCCACTTAAAATTGTCTATATTGCTTATAAAAAAAAAGATCTCCCTCTTTTTAAATATTGATAAAAGTATAATTTCGTATAATTATAAAATAAAATTATGGATATAAAATATTTTAAATTAAAAATATTCTAATTAACTTTTAAGATTTGCAAATTTTAAACTCTTCATTTCAAAAAATTTTTTTTAAAAAAATCTACTTTCCTAGTGAAATAAAACTGTTTAATAAATATTGTGTGATGAATCTAATTAAAGGTAAAATTTCCTGTGAATCTCGAGATTTAGAATGAGTATTCAGATTAAATGGTGATAGTTTTATCTCAACTACATATATGATACAATGCAAATCCATTCCTTTCTTTTCTCATTTCATACCAATTCAACATGAAAAGACTGTCTTTTTGATCATATATATATATATTTATATATATATATATATATACAAAAGTATTAAAATCAAGTTAATAGGAAAATAAAAATTAAACCAAAAAATATATAAGAAAAATCCGACCAGAAGACTTTTTCAAGGGTCACCCTCAGGCAGGGATTCAAAGAAAGGGATTTTTTCTGTGAGGGAAATGCAGACTTTAGTCTAATAATGATTCCTCATGACCCAAAAATCCCCTGAAATTAGGCCCAAGAAATATACCATTTTAACAGAAAGGAAAAAAAAAAGTCTTCAGGCCAGATTCTTTTTTATATATTTTTTTTGGTTTAATTTTTATTTGTTTTTTTTTTATTTTTTAATTTCTTATTAACATGATTTTAATACTTTTGTATCAATTCATCTGTGTTTTAGAAGTAGCTACAGTTGCACTCTCTAAATACTATGAAGTTTTTTTTTCTTTCCTTTTCCTTTTTTGGTTTTAGTTTGAATAGGTAATAATTTTAGTTGCGATTTTGAAACTGTTTTGTTTTGTTTTCATTTTAGTTTCGTTTTCAAACTATTTCTTACTTTAGATTGGTTACTTATACATATATATATTATTATTATTATAATAATATATATATATATATATATATATATATATATATATACTATTATGATCACTTATTTATCTTAATATTAGCCACCTTAGTGATTAGCTGGGTCACCAAACTTATTGTCGCTGAAATTTTAAATTAAATATTTTATGCAACTTGCTGTTAATAGATTCTTCAACAAAATATATTTTATCTTCAAATTTTGGTAGATATATAATTCATTCTGATTTAGAAGCTTTATATCATTTTGTTTAATTTATTATGCATTTCCCTAATTTTGTGTCAGTTCCCTTAAAATTCTTAAAAATTCACAACTTTGTCATTTCTAGTTTTTTTAACAATGCTATTTGATTTCTAATTGAAAACAATGTAAAATTTGGCATATTTCTTCTTAGCTATAGAATTTTAAATATATATTTAGATCTTTTACAGATATATATTACATAGCTTACTTTACTGAAATCTACTTTGAGAGTAATGATTTGCATTAAGGATAGGATAGTAATTTTGACTGTAAAACAAAAATGAAAAATATCTATACCTTTTGATGGTGATTTTTATCAATAACTTTTGTGTTCTTCCATAATTCTGTTTTTTTTTTTTTTTTTTTTGTACCATTGTGAACTGCATGTTTAATTTCACTCAGAATTCTTACATTTCTAGTTAGATAATAAGTGCATATTTTTTTTAATTTTTTAAATATAGAAAAAATATTTATATGTTAAAAAAATGGTATCATTGTGAAGATAATTTTTTGAGTTTAGAAACGATGTGAAAGTCATTTTTTTTTGTACTGTAATATTTTTTGGAAGTTATCATGAAAAAACAATGTAATTTGGCTTAATTTTTAATTAAAATTCTGTTCAAAATTTTAAATTATTAGTTCTGAAATCCACATTCTCACCTTCTAAAGCATATATGTGCCAAGTTTGGTAACTCTAAATGAAATGGTCTAGCTTGTAGAGTACAACTCACTTTCATCTTTATTTGAAGTAAAAATGATTAATTATGTATTGATTAAAGACAAACTGGACTCCTTTGATGATTGCAACTTCTGTGGGATGTACAGATATTGTTTCAACCTTGATTAGCAGAGGAGCAGATGTGAATGCCATCAATCAAACAGGACAAACTGCCTTGCATTATGCAGCATCCAAAAATAGAGATGAGGTATATGCTTGAAATAATTATTCTGTATATTTACTATAGTTATATAATTCCTTTGTGGTTTTCCAGTATAGAAATGCATGCTTTGTTTTTCAATTTAGCTATATCACTATAATTTAATTTAAAGTTATTGACTTAGACTAAAAAGCAGTTTCAGATGAAGAACTGCTTTTAATTTTTTATTTTATTTAAATCTAATTTATGTAGGATACAAAATCTGTTCTGACAAGAAATAAAGATAGTGAAGTTCATGTTTTTTTTAAAAAATAAAACATGATGAAATTAATGAAGTTAGTTGATTACTAAATGAAACAAGAACTTATATATTTTTGATAAAGTATGCTGCACTTTGTGTTGCATATTGGAGTGTACTTTTGGAACTTTTTCTAACAACAGAGGTCAGTTTTTATATAGCTCTGCTAATTTTGCAAATAATGTACGTATGTTTTTGGCAGCCGTATTCTAACAGTTTCCATATTTTATATTTTTTATGTCTAAGAAAACATTAAACATAAATGAATTATTTTTTTAATCAAGAAAGTTGTTTTGCCTTTGAAATTATTTATTACTGTTGGTTTTCTGCATTGGATGGATGACTAACAGGGAAATGCTAGGCAATCATGATATAATTTTTTTACAGATACAATCACCTGTAATTTGAAAGTTGCCAAACAAAGGATAAAATGACTCAGAAAACAAGACTAGCACAGATACAACATATCATATGCAAGATAGCAAATTAATAAAAATACAGTGGTGGCAGAGAATTCGGAATATATTCATTTTTTTCTAGTTTTACTTAATTTTTTGTTATGAAATTATTATATTATCCTAACTATTGTTATTGATTCTAATGCAGTTTTTTCATGCTGATTTTAAATATATTTGTTGAATTCATCCAAAGTAGTTCATTGGTATTTTAAAAAGGGGGAAAAAACCCCATGATAAGGCAAGCACAAGCTCACTGTAATGATGAATAATTGTTTTTGCATTTATTTTTGCAAAGCATTTCAAACCATTGAAATGCTGTGTTATTTCAATGAATTAGTGATAAAGAATTGAAAGCTTGGGTTCCGGCTATTTTAATATTTTGAAAGCAGGTGTGTGTTGAAATTTGAAGTATGTGCATAAAAAAGTATTGGTATTATGGCTAAATTTTCATTTCTGCACAATATAATACTTTTGAAGGAAGAACATCATTCCATGCACCAAATTGTTACTAAAGTACCATGTGTCCTTTCTATTGTCATGAAAATGCAGAAGGTATATTCTAAAACAAATATTATTACAGACAGTGATTGTTGTTTATTTATAATGCAGCAATTGCTAAGCTATCCTATTGTTTCAATCACAAATTTGCTATTATTAAAATATTCTGAAAGCTATTGTTTGTGTGGTAAAATCCAATGAATATAATGCAGCTGGATTTTAAAATTATATTCTAATATTTACAGATTCTTTGAGAAAATTTACAATTCATAAGTGTGTGGCTATAAAGTATACAAAAAATCATGAGACAATAAACATAAGTTGTGTGTTATATGAGTTCAACAATTAAACTCCAAAGAAGTTTAAAAACACCAAATGATATTCTCACGCTTCTTTATAGTATGAGATTAAATAATTAAAAGTAAGAAACCAAATAAAAAATTAATAGCACCATTCAAAAATCTTAATTAAATGTAAGAAGCCAAATGATTAACTAGTAGCATCATCTGAGGGTTTTATCATTTTATAGAATTAGTGAACAGAGAGGAATCGAGGGCGACCGAGAGAAATAACTTAAGATGAAAACAGGTATTGCACAGGATTTCATTTTCAGTCAGAAAGCTTAATTGATCATAATTTTTGAAACGATGGAATTTAATATCAAATGTGAATGCACATTCAAGAACAACGAGAGGAAGAACTGAAGCTTGAATTTAGATTACGAGGCTACAAAGCTTGCCCAAAACCATTATTGACCAGTTTCCAATAAAAGATGTAATTTGTGTGGGCAAGAGATCATTCAGTATGGACTTTTGAAGACTGGGAAAAGGTAGTATTTAGTAACAAAAGTCATTTTTATATTTCCAGTGAAAAGTAGTGCCTATGTAAGACAACATTCATGAGAAATTTGGCTATCCATGTTTGAACTACCTGATGATATGGGGCTGCATATCTTCTTCTGGTGTTAGAAGTCTTCATATCATGAGTAGAACAATAAAAGCCAGGAAGAACATTAAAATACTACAAAGCAAATTGCTACCATCAGGAAAATAATGCTCCCTCTCACTGTGCGAAATGGTTGGAAGACATTAATGTGAGTAGGATGAACGACAAAAGAGTCTCTGGATCTTAATCCAGTAGTGTTAAAATTGGTTACGATATTTCAAAGAAACAAAACCCCTAAAGCAAACATGAATTAATTTCAGGTTTAATTATTCCTTTAACTATATTGTCATGAAAGAATTTTCAAAGTTGGCTCATGCCAAAAAAAGACGTATAACCACAATTAAAGCAAACAATTGGTTCATAAAATATGGATGTTCGAAATAATTTTCAAAATGCATGTTAAATTTGCTATTTTTATGTTAATTTACTTGTACATTTGATTACTTTGTACTTTTCTTGTGTCCAACCATTATTATCAGACATTTAGAAAGTATTTCTGTACTCAAAAAATACTTCAGTACATAAATGGAATGGATTTTATAAAAAACAAACTAAATTTTAATGATTTAATTTTAAATCTTAGTATCACTTAAGTAATTGTTACAGAGATGTTTTCTGATCTTGCTTAGGATTATTTAATTTTTATTATTAAAATATTGAAGTTTAAATTCAAATGTACATTGAACTGCAATTTGGAATTAATCCAACATATTTTATCCCTATGACTTTTCATGAAAAATAATGGTGCTGTAAATATCTTAGTATGTATTTTCGATTAATTTCAGTTACTGTTTGGGTAATATTTGCTTTGATCGGGATATTTACATGGATATATATAAATTTATGGGATTAAACGTTCTTAAGGTAACCCATTGGTGCATTGCTTCCTGCATATATCATCAGGTGAAGCATCTGGCAGATATTATTTGGATTTGATTTGACATGGTTAAAGTTCAAACAATATACTGATCTGCATTAATTATGTTGGTTACATAAATAATAATTTTTAAAAAATTGCTATAAAATTTCTACAAATTATTTAAAATTATTTGTGGTAGAAAAAAAAATTCTATTTGAAAAAGGAATATATATAAGATTTCTTGTGAAAATCTGTCAATCATGCACCAACTTTGTTTAGATTTCTGTAATAAAGTACAGATAGCATTAATATTTGTCATCACTGCATATCTTAATATGCATTGCGTTTCACAGAGCAATAATTTTTATTAAATGTTTGTGTATATATATATATAATTTAAAATAATATTTGTTTATTTTACTTGTTATATAATCATTCTATACTCTATTTGAATTATCCACTTAATCAGTTTTGTTTTTGTTTCAGATTGTTCGTATTTTATTAGCAAATCATGCTAATATTAATGCAGCTGATAATATGGGAAGTACACCTTTACATAGAGCAGCTTCAAAAGGTAACATCAAAATTATGAAGATCTTTCTAGAAGAATATAGCAACCAATTGGATCTTAATCCTAGAGATTGTGTTGGTAATACTCCCCTGTAAGTGTTCATCATTTTTTGAAAATTCTTACTCTCATAATATGCTTGAAATGTTTGTATACATATATATAAAATTTTTTATTGTAAACTAGTTTGCTTTTGACAACAAGTTAGTGTACCAGATATATTGATTGCATTTCATTTCAACTTAATAACTTATACATAAACTAGAAATTTATAATTTTCTCAGTATGAATACTTTTAAATATTAAATTGTTAGAGAGATAAAGCTATGTTGTTTTTGCAGCATATGACCTTTTTTTTTTTTTTTTGTACCATTTGCTTTATGCAATTGAGTTGCCATCATCTAATCATATTGCCATCAAATCATACGGTCAAATGTGGCAACTTGATTAACTTATTTCTCATATAAATTGCACATTTGATTCCGAAATTAAAATAGCCATGCTTTTTTCTCAAATTATATAAATATACATGTAATATGTATTTATATAATATATTACATGATATATTTATATAATAGTTATAAAATGTTAATTATGTATATAATCACTATTATGTAACATAATATAGATTGTATTTTCTATAAAAAATTATCTTTAAATGTATTATGTTTATTAAATATTTTTAGTGATTTATTATAATACCACACAAAACATTTTGATGAAATAATATATAGTGAAAATTCAGTATGACATTGCCTAAGAGTTTTAAATAATGAACATAATTTTTTTTCTCCCTTAGTTTCTACAGTAAAAGAAAAACAAGTGATTAGATATTTGTAGAAACAATGTAAATGAATTAAATTTCATTGCAGTAATTAAAGATATTGTTGCTATCAATGCATAAGAATAGTATTTAAAAAAATCATTTAAGTCATTAAAAAGATATTTTTTTTTAAATTTTAAAGTATTGCAAAGTTAATTTTTGTCTGATTATATTTTTTGAGGTTATAGATGTAAAATTTAAAAAAAAAAAATGTGCTTAGTTTTTAATTAAATAAAATTGTAATTAAGATGTCAAAAAATTTATTCTGATATTCACATTTCCAAATTATATTAATGTTAAATTTAATACCTCTTAAGTCTATTAACTGCTCTGTAGAATGCCAACATATACAGACATATATTTGCTCTTATTTTTTCACAGATATGATAATAAGTATTTGGCAATTGAAAGTTGTCTGCAGTAATATATTTAAAAAATTCAGTAATTAATTAAAACCTTCAACCTGTATTTTATTGTAAGTTGAGTGTTTTCTTATCTGTAATTATGTAGTTATTTCTCATTTAAATGAAGTAAAAGTACTAAAAGATTTAAATCCTTTATTTGCAGTAATAATCATCTTAGGGATATATCCTAGAAAAGGAATGTATGTTATTACTTTCCAGTAAATTATATTTCTCTTGTAAGAATACAAGTATGGTTATTAATTTAACAATTGTTGAACTCTTAGCAAGTGCAATGAATTTGAATTTATTATTCCAATCTGCATATCTTCAGGTATCTTTCAAAATTAATCATTTGTAGAATCACTCTAGATTATTTATGAATTTTTAATTATACATGCATATTACACATTCAAGTCAGAATGCACAATTGGTCTTCTCAATATCTAATTCTGTTTCAACATAAATAAAGCTATGTTCTATAAATGCTTCAATAGGAGAACTTTAGTGTTCATATATATTTCTATTATTATTTTTTTTAAGCAATGCATGCACAGAGTTTTTATATATATATAAACATTTCTTTGCACAGACTTATTTTTTAATTTATGAATTTTGTTATTTTTATAAATAATATATGACTATTACTATCATTTTTTTTAGCAAAGCTGCCACGATGTTTTGCCTTGTATAAAAATTTATTTGCACATATTTATTTTTATGAATTTTATATAATTTTTATAAATAATGTATAAAAATTGCAGAGAAGACTTTATGATATTAACAGCAACAGTATTAATCCTTTTAGAAAATGTTTTGGATAGTGGAAATAATATATCTTTTGTTTTGTTAGAATTAATTTCAGCTTTGGTTTACAAACATTTTAGTGCCAAATTCAGATTAATTCTTATAAATAATTTTAATGGTGCAAGATGCAGCATGCACTAAATAAAATGCTGTTCCACATGAAAATAATTATATATATATATTAAAAATGTTTTTGTTCTGCTTATTTATTATTTCCTATGGAAATATTCTTGGTTTTGTGCAAGTTTTGTAACTTGCATTCTCACCCATGCTGCTTTAGGTCAGTAATATTCAAATTTTCCTTAGTTTTAAATCAAATATTCACATTCCAATATTTGAATTTTGAGACTTGATGTTATGACAGTGATGGTTAACAGAAAAAGTAAAAATGCCTTAAAGCAGGGACTGCAAAGTTAAATAGGGGGGGGGGGGAATTGTTGTTTGCTGAAGCAAGTAAAAAGTGTCTGTTTTCTTATTTAAAATAATAATAATAATACTGTGACTTTGAATTCAATGTTGTAAAATTTATAATAATTCAATAAATATAAGAAATTTGTGGAATGACATAAAATCTTACTTATTAAACTCAAGCTAAAATAAATGAATAAAATGCCAGATGAGACACTAAGATTTTCAAAGTAAGATTAAAATATATGATAAAATTAAGACAAAAAGAAAATGCATCTGGTTTAAGCAACATTCTTTCAAGATAAATTACTGCATTCATTTATTAAAGAATACTAAGAAATAAAAGTAGCATCTTACCTTTAACACTGCTAATAATGTGCACGTAAGATGTGTATTAAACAGTAAATTAGGTTAATATCTCAATGGAGGGGAATGTATTGCTATAAGTTCTGTTTAAATTAATTTTGGAAAAATAATTAAAATTAGAGAAGTTGTTGTACAGAAATAAGATTTGTTACTAATTTTGTAAATTTTAAAATAGCATATAAAAAATAATTTTGGAGCAGTAAGATATTTCAGAGTCATTATGCAAAGTTTAAATAATTTTACTCTTTGTTCCACCACCTATTTTTTCTTCCTCAATAACTCAATCCTTCATTTATCTTTATGATATGAAATAATCTGTACTGCATCTGTTGTTTCAGTATGAGAGAACACTATTATTGCCTGTTGATCAATGTGACTCATCATTGATTTAACTTACTGCTAATTTACTTACAGACATTTAGCATGTGAAGAAGAAAGACTGGAAGCTGCAAAATTACTGATTGAAGCTGGTGCTAATACTGATACATTAAATAAAGTAAGATATTTTAATGTTATTCTAAATTTAGTACTTTTAATATAATAAAGTATGCAATTTCTCTACTTGATACCAGAATGGAAATTAGTATTTTTTAACTGAACACTTTTATGACTAATATAAATATAAGTTCAGTTCATATGATATTTAATATTACCATCATTAAAATAATACATATTTAATGGTAAGTCTTTTAAACATTTATGGATTTAGAAATCTTTAGAAATCCATTACATTTTATGGATTTAGAAATCTTGAAATAGTAAGCACTTGATTGTTAAATAATCAAAATGTATGCAATATAATAAATAATTGTAATTTTTTATCTGTTTAGTGATAAGCTTAAATACAGTTATTACAATTTTAATTTAAGATGCTTAAAATAATTTTTCTTTGTCAAAATTGTACATAATGTTGAAATAAGATCTAATAAAGTTTTTCTTTATGAAATATATAAATCAAAATTATTTTGTAGAAGTTGAAATGAATAACTTCATAATGAAATCATAATTTATTAGATTACGTTGAATTTTACTTCTCTTAATTGTTCAGATTTTATTTATCTTGATAATTTTCCTGTACAAAAATATGTAAAATTACACTCATTTTGACTCAAGTTCTTTATTTTCAAATTGAAATAATGAATCTGGCCCTTGCTTTAAAATTTTGCTTAAAATTGTATCTTTAATATGCGAGGCGACATCTAAAACATAGATATGTCTAGATGGTCCATATTTTTGTTTCAGTCAATGTGTAATAAAAATAAACACTCTGCAAGAATCAAGAAGATCTTATGATGCTCATATGTTATCCTTAAGGTCATTATGTCTTAATCAGAATTTTCCTTGGGTTTTCTCAAAAATAATTAAATTTTTACTTTTATTAACTGGCAATTGCAAATGTTTTAATATGAAATATAATAAAATTCTACCATTTGGGAAAATTATGACATGTTCAGTCTTCTGCTTTCAATTTTTTTCAATAAACCATTTTAAAAATGGTTAGTGTAAAGACTTAATTTAAAATTTTATCTATTGATTATGCACACTAAAAACTTTATTTGAAAAGGGTGAGAATATTTGTTCCAGCTTTCAGAAATACTAAAACTTATTAACTTCTTATTTTTCTTTCATATCTTCCAAAAATGTTCTAAGAATTATTATTTAAGTCATGAGGCAAAAATGCTTGATTCAAGTTTAAATCTTGATAATAATAATAAAAAAAGAACTTTGTTGCAAAATATAAGTTAATGTAATTTGAAGTGCAATTCATAATATGTTTAAGTGTAAATTAATATTAATGTTCTAATATAGGAGAAAACTTAATTTGCAAAATTGTCTTCAAACATTTTATGAGGTTGTTTTGAAATTCTATCCAACTATATGTAATCTTGAATTTATATATTCATATTCTTCTCTATTTACAAATAATAAAGATGAATGTGTATGTGTCTGTATTAGCACTCTGTAAATCAGATCATTAGGCCTCCAACTACCAAATTTGATTAATATATATATCTTGAAGGGTTAGAATGTGTACCTTCGAGAAATGTTTTTAGAAATTTTAATTATGCTTTAAATAATTAAAAATTGATCTAAATGTAGCATTTTTTTTTTTTTTGCACAAAGTACCAAAAATATTATACAATTGTGTATGTCACAACATTGAAAAATTACTATAATTATACCAATTTTATATTTGTCAAATATTTCCTGAATATTAGCAACTTTTAAAAGTGAATATTTTGCCTAATTTCCAGCAGTATATTACACTGTTGCTGTGAAATTTCAACTGTTGTCATTGTTTGAACAAAAATTTGATTGCATAATTTTCTTCCATTGTTGAAAGTGAAAGGAGGATTCTGTTTGATATCTGTGTGGTTTACAAGATAAATAAATTAGCAAAGTTACAATTGAGCAAAATTCGAATGACAAATAGGCCACAGTGTCATAGGACTAGTCTTCATAAAAAGAAAGAATTAAAATTAGATGGCTTTAATGTCTGACAGTTTGGTAGAATATTGGACATAAAAGTTATGTCTAAGCAATTTAATTCAATTGAAATATAATCAATATCCCTCAGCTAAGCAACGACTAGCTCAGGGATACGATATGGCTTTTTATTTATTTAAAATAAAAAGCCATATCAAATATAATTTAAAAAAATAACATTGTGAATATTATATGCCAAAACAGCCGTAAAATCAACCATAAATTATATTTTTGTTTTAAAATTAATATCTGTACACTTAGGATTTTGAGGTTAATTTACAAAATAATATAAAAAAGGCATATGAGATTTTACTGACCTTTAAATTAATTTGCAACCTACATAAAAAGCCATGTTTCATTTTTTTCCCTTATAAGTTTTATGAGTATCCTATTTATAACCATTGGTTCCAAAATTTAGTTCAGACATGTTTCTTATTTAGGAAAAGAAAAGTCCATTTGAGATGGCACCACCCCAGATTCGTTCTACATTAAGAAGAATGGCTGATGCTGTTTTGTATCCATGAACAGTACCTCATCTCATATTTGTAAGATACATGCTTTTTTTAAAACTCTTTAACTGAAATGTAATTTAATTTATTCCCTCAAAATTCTTTTTCATTTACTTAAATCAGTTAAAGAGTTAATTTTTTTTTTTTTTTAACTATTTCAAGATGTATATTTAAAAGTTATATCCAAAACTTCTCATTGTAATGGAAATAAATATATTTTTGTGATAAAATAAGTATTACCAAAATTATTCTACATTCATTTTTCTATTATAGCAAAACAAATTATTCTAGCTAAATTATAAAATTTAGAGTTTCATTATTAAAACTGATCTTATAAATACTATACTGACCATTAATTTTTCAATAACAAATGAAAAGTTCAAAAATCTTAATATGTATTGCATCTTTTGAGGGAGGCAACACAAAAACTTAATGTTTGAAAAACATTTGCTTTTTAAGTTTGATTCGATGTATGTGTAGGTATTAAGAAAAACTTTTTAAAATAATATAATCTGGAGTAATTTAGATACATTTTAATTATCTCGATTTCTATATATGAAAATGAAAAAGGGTATTTTCTTAACATTAAGGAGAATTATTACATAATTTTGCAGAAGTAACTAAATGCATGGAGTGAATACTATGTCAAAATTTTATGTGTAAAATAATCAATAGATTAATCATCATTTCCTTGTAGAATTGACAATTAACAACATGGGAGCATAGTGTATCAGATTCATTTTATAATTACTAACCCCTAACTTGGTTATAGAGAAACTTAGATTTGTTTCACCGAGTAGGTTAGAAGTGCACTTTTTTAATGATATCGATTAAAATTAACAGGCACAACCGATGAAATCTGCTCTAAAGTAGGATATTCACCAACGGTATACTATGTATTTTGAATTCTTAATATTTACTTATGGATGAATTTGGTTGACTGTAAAGATGTTTGTGGACTAGCTTTATGATAATTAATCATTACTTGTTAAAAATCTGCCAGCATAAATGGACTGTGTGTCATTCTTTGAATTGTCTAATGATAAGGAATTATATTTCAGGGCACAACTATTCATTGCTTATAGTATAAAGACCACTTTCAGAAAAGAGGATTATTTAAATGGAAGAAGACAAAGTTGTGTTAGCTAATCTACCAGATATTTTACTGTAAGGTAAATCGGATTAAATTACAACTGATATTGATAAAAAATACTTCATTTATTCCTGTTTATTATATTTAAAATGAATATTGCTCTGCCCTTAAAATTCTTAAGTATTTTATCACAATAGTGATAATTTTTTCAAATTACCTGGACTATTTCACAGGTTTCATTTTGTTAATACACCACTTTGTATACCAATTATCAAACTTTCTTAATGTATTTTATTTATATATAAATGTAGTTAAGTTTTCTTGATAAATAAGCAAAATCTAGTTGTTATGAGCTCTTATACTGGGTAAAATATTTTATTTAGTAGTTCTAATTCATTAACTTTGTCAAGATTTTTTCCATAAAAAAAATGCGATTCTCTAAGCAGTTGAGAGTGATTGAGAAAAGGACATCATTGATGCAGTAATTATGATTGTAAGAGAGGGTGTTGCAGATTTTTATTTTATAAATGATGCACAAATAGCTGGTCATTCTTTAGATTTTAATATGAAATAATACAAAACTCTAGATTTCATAAGATGAGCTTTATTATTATAACTTTGTACTGATTATTATGTACATATTCTAAAATTATAATTTATAAAATATACACAACCAACAGTTTACTCTTTTAACAAATATAAAGGTCTCTTGATTGGACAGAACTTGTATTTGCTGAAATATATTTTATTGCTTTCAAAAAACTTTCTCACTGTACATTATACTACAATTTGTTAAGTTGGTAACAAGCATGATTGTAAGTATATTTTTGTAAATTATATTCAGAAAAAATTGCATTTATGCAGCAATGTGGAGAAAATAATATCAGTCTTGATTAAATGTAAGCTCTACTGCTAAAATAAATTTAGATATATTTTCCACTATTCTTATATTCAAATTTTTACTTTAAAATTCTAAATATTAGACATCTTGAGATATTTAGCTACAATTTTCAATGAATTCAAATAAGGCAATACATCTGTTATTGTCCCTAAATATTATAGCTGATGCCAGTCCATATATTTCAGTTTGCTTTTAATACAAAAATATAAAAACAGCAATTTAGAATACATCTAAAACTGTATGAAATATCTAAAAAATAAATGATATATCTGTGTGGACAAACACTTAACACTAACCCTGAGAATCTTCCAGCTATTAGCAGAAGTGTGAAACTATGCATAAAATATTTCTATTATTATCTATGTCTAGTTGTTTTAAAATACATTATTATAATCACAACATTTCACATAAACTTCTACAAACTTAAATTTGTACACAATGACTATTATTTACAAATGACAACAAGTCAAAAATATAAACTATGGTTTTGATTTTTAAAAAATCTGTTTCTTGAGGTGTAAGAATAGATGATTTAATACAATGCTTCTTTCACAGGCTAAAAAAAATTTACAAATCTGTTTTCTTTCTACTGTAGATATAACATACTAAACTAACTGCTTGGTAAGTCATCTACAGAAAAGCTTGACAGGATTTCTGAAATGAAATGCAAATTTTTAAAAATTTCTATTAGTACATTCATGTTGGAATTACAAAAATATCTCAATTTACAGCAAATTAATAATAATTATCTAATATCATATTAAAAATTACTTATCAAGTCTCCTCGAAACCAAATAGTAAAATGACATTTTCCCTAGGTGTGTCACTAATATAGCTACATTATGGAAAACAAAACCCATCTATCCTTTCTTTCAAATATGTTAAACTATCTAACATCATTTAATATTAAGATTTACATAACATTATGTATAAACTATTGCCCCTCCCCCTTTTTTTGCTTCCATTTATAATATCAAATGTATAGTACTTTTAAAAATTATGGGATGAATAGATCTTTAAAAATTAAATTTTTCATTCTAAATAATGAATGCCATTTTATTAAGAGCTATTTAATAAATAATGATACCACAGATTTTAGGTAGGGACGGGAATTACCTAATCCCCCTCCTCATTTGATAAAATATTTTCATTCCTATTTAAATCATCGAGATAAAAATATAAATTCACTCCTAACATGTAGAAACTTATTTTATGCATTATTTTTATCCACTTCATAATCAGTTGTGATTTATTATTATTATCATTCAATTTTCTTCTCTTTTTGTTATACCTATAGTTATAACACAAACATTTATTTTCATTTTAACTTAAAAAATACTGAAGAATGATCTTAAATGATTGTTTTTACCAACATGAAACACAATCACTTTTTTTTTTTTCCAAATGTACAAAATAGATATTTTAATAGAATATTGTTAGTAACATCTAATATAAGTAAAATTAAAACTGCTTTCATACCCACATAGGTTTTCTTTTGAAAACTTCATTCAAATTATGGACTCTTCTTGTTTCTGTATTTGCTCAGAAGACAAGCGAGCTTGTAACTGTTGATTTTTTGCCAGTAATTCCACTACCTGAAATTAAATAAACACATTACAGTTGAAATATGCTTTGATTTCCATTTAAATAGCAAGTAATGCAATGAAGAAAAAAGTGAAGTCCCACTGTAATTAATTTAATTTGTTCCCGAGTCTTACTTGTGAAATACTTAAGAAAAACAACTTTCTCCATAGGAACCATGTAAAATAGGACAACGCAATCCATTTCAAAATTGGGTGAAAATGGACACAACATTATCGTTAAATGAATTTGTACCATGCAATCTACTGTCTTGTTAGGATGATGTTTCTCAACATATATTTTTTCTATGCTTTCCAATTTTACTGGAAGATTTTAACTGGGGCTTATATTTTCCCTGTTCTGGCATGGTCTTCCATCAACTCATCAATTAAGATTCCATGAACACTATCAGGCCAAAGCTATTTCAATGCAGAAGTAAAGATTTTCTTCAATCAAACGTTCAACATAGACCTATATCTGAGTACAAACCAGTCCAGTATGCAGTATCACAATATCTTTTTGTCACTTGTTCAGCAAGTTTTTTTTCTTCTTTTTCTTAGTATGAAACTTACTAGCTAAAATTTGACTGTATAGGAAGAATTACATAAGAGGGTGGAAAATAAAGTAATTAAAACTTAGTTTTTTTTAAGTTTGTTCATAAATGAAATTAAAACAAGATATTTTGATGTAAAATTCCAAAAAAGAAGATAGTTTTAATTGTTCACATTCATATTTGCTACATTAGAAAATATATTAATTGAAATGTAAACTTGTAAATCATAAATTCTAGTGCTTAACTTTGTAATTAAACAAACCTGAGTTGTAGTTGATTTAAGTTGCTGATTCATGATTTCTAGCTTTTCTTGTAATGTAGCATTTTCTAAACATTTAGCTGAATATTTTTCTGTCATAGAAAGTATTTCATATTTTACAGCTGACAAATCTGACCTATAACAAAAGAGAAAAAAGATTAAAATGTTGTAGATTATTGCTTAAAAAAAAAGAAATTAAGATTAATTAATTAAACTTACTCATAACACTTCTTAAACGCTTGAGTTTCAAAGCGCTTGTTCATTTTAAGTACAAATTCATCTTTGAATTTCTGTATTTGTTTTTGTAATTCTTCTGAATGGGCTTTTCTTACAGCTTCCAGGGCTACAATTAAAAAGCATAAGTTACTTTTTAAAATGAGTACAAAATTTATTCATTTATAATTAAGAAAGCAATCTAAATGAATGTTGAATTAGAAAATGAAATAGACACATACATGCACAATAAATTACTTTAAAAATTTGATTTTTAATTCTAAATTCTCTAATGTACGAGAAAAAGCACATTGTGCATAATTTCATTTAAAATAAAGATAGTTATGAAAAAATTACATGAGAGAAAATATAGGATAGGATAAAATAAAATGTCATTTAAAAACACTTATTAAAGTGGTTAATATTTAGTATCCAAATGGCACAAATTTCTAAATGTTTCTTGTTCGTTCTTATTAAGTATTAAAAGGAAGAAAAATACAATTAAGGAAATGTGCAATTTGTTCATTTCAATTTTTAAATATGTCATACTTACTCATTATTGCTGGAAGAAAAAAAATTAAACAGTAAGAAATTTATACCATCAGAATCATGGTTAAAAAAGTGCAACTTAAAGCCTTCTTAACAGAATTGTGATATATATAATAGTAACACACTATACAAAACTTACGATTGTTATCTTGGATTAATAAAAAAAATATATAATCACCTATTGCGGTTGCATGAGCTTCTTCAGCCAGAGCTCTCTCTCTATCTGCCATAAGTTCTTCAAGTTCTTTCTGATGCCTCTGTTCAAGCTCAGATACAATTTTTTTATGAGAAGCATCCATAGCAGCCAAGCCTTTCTCACACAGGGACTACATTAAATAATATTATTTAAAACAAAACAAAGGAACAAATAGTATTTTTAAGGATAGATAAAATTACAGCCTATTCCAAAATGGGAGATATCAAACTATTGAACATCTATAGTCAGTTTTTAGAAAATAAAACACTATTAACTCAGAAAAATTGCAAATGAGTAATATAATTTTCAAAATAAATTGCTAATAATGAATAGTTAATTCCATATACTTATTTCATCTCAGAAATCAAATTTAATCTCTTATCAAATTTTGAGATAAATATTTAATAACATTAAGTATTATACTTCTAAAAACTGTCCCTGGGATTATTTTAAAGGCTTTTTTTTCGTAATTAAAAAAACAAGGCTATTTATCATGCATTGCAATTTTAATAGGCAACAAAATGGAGAATAATAATAAAAAAAAAGGTAGAAAACATAGATGGCCCTGTGGACCGATGCAAAACTTGCCTTTGTTCATTTCATTTTTTAAAAAAATAAATTATTATTTTTGGTTTTGCTTTTATTTTACTTTGAAGAAAACTTTATGCTTTTGTTAAAAGTCATTCATTAAAAAATAAAAAGATACAGTGATAATTTTTCTAAAAAAATGCAACTCAGATAATTACAATTAAAATTTTTGACTATTTGGGAGTATTTTTTATAAAAAAATCAATTGTTTGTTGCAAAATAAATTTATTATCATACAAAAAAAATAATTAATTTAGATCTAAATTTCTAATCTAACAGGTTGCCATTGAATATACTGCAAACATCATACTGTGTTTATCCATTGTTTTCAAAATTGGTAACATTTGCCTCTAGCAGCAAACACATCATTAAAAAAAAATGCAAGAATTTATGATTAAAAAGCTGAAACAAAAATAAATTTTGATCACAAAATGCTTTTACATGCTATACAAATGTATAATACTAATACTCACTTTTAGTTGCTCAATTTCTTCAGAATATCTTAGTTTGATATCTTCTCTTAGGTGTTCATTCTTTTGTTGAAGCTTTTGCTCATATAAGAGTTGAAGATTACGAATTTCTTCATCATAATGAAGCTGCAAGATAAAGGAATCCAGTAAGATATAAGTAAACAGTAATTAATAAATTAACAGACTTAATATACTGTAAACTTTAGCAAATACAAGTGCACATTTAATATTTATAATGATGACATTACCTCCATCTTCTTTAAATTGTTTTGAGCAGTATGTAGTTGCATTTCTAATTTTTGCTTCTCATCCAAAAATTGCTTTTCCTATTATAAAAATAAACACAATTAAAAGAAATAAATCCTTGCTGTCTTTAAAATATTAAACAAACATAGACTATGAAAAAAACAAAAAACAATCAAACATAAGGTTATAGGTTTTCACTATCACTAGATTTTCAATCACTATTTATATTTTTTAAAACAAATATTGTAATAAACATTTAATTATATCATATGAAATAACATTTATTTAAAAATAATAAATGGGTCACATTTGAAAAGGAAATTATCATGATCAATTTGAAATTTTATAAAATATACTAAAAAATATCAAAATAAGTTTCTACGTTCTCATTTTGAACCATTTATAATAAAATGGGGAAAGTGATCTGAAATAATTTGTCATCATTTTTTAAACTAATTTATTAAAATTTTTTTAAAAGAAAGTACTGTACCTTTTCTTGTACAACCTCTTCCAAATGCTCCTTCCATGCCAATTCTTGTTCTTCTAGTTTTTCAATGGATGCCAAATCATTTTCATGTTGTTCCATCAATCGTTGTATTTCTAGTCGCAAGTTGCGGCATTTTTCACATAAACTGCCACTACGAGCCAGAGATCTGCTTTCTTCCAACTCTGCTTGTAAATAACTAACTTCTTGTCGCAATTCTATACATGACTTGCAGCCTTCCTCTTCTCTCCTTCTCTGTTCTTCTTGCAGCTCAGCAATCCTTGCTGAAAGCTTTTCTAATTGCAATCGATGATCTTTGCGCTCATTCTCCATAGCTGCTTTCCATTTTTGTTTGAAACAAAGAAGACTAGATACACTGCGATGGGCTACATTAAGCTCATTGGGGTTGCACAGGTTGAAAAAAGCATTTGGAAATCTGTATGGAGGGAGATTAGCCATGATACTCATAGTCCTCCGCTGCAAGTTCTCATGGAATGTATTTAAGGCATCTTTGTCCATATTACAGAATATACCATTCTGTGGGGAGTTTTTTGACCTGTCATTGTCACTATAAATAGCATCTTTAATTAGTATGACAGTCCCATCCACAACAGTGATTATGGAAACAATCTGAGCAAGTTCCGATATTGAGCAGTGCATATACTCGATGAGAACACCACACTTGCTACTGGAAAAGAAATTGTTCTCTAAATGCTTGATGCAAATGCTTTTGATTTCAGATGACAAGAGGCTGAGTTCTTGTTGTAGTAATTTACAGATGTACTCAGTCCATTTTTCACTGTATTGAAAACTGGAACATAAGAAATAAACCTCATTTAATGACTTGGATATATGAGCAATGAATGACTGTGATACTTGTGATATGATATGACTAATATGTGACAAAAACTGTTTCTGGCCTAATGGTTTTAAGTCATTTTTCTGGTCAGGTGGTTTCTGTGGATGGATTTTCTCACACATAGAATCTTCAGAAAGTTCCAAAATTGTGGTACAAAATCTTTCAATAAATTTCTCTTTGAATTCTGACAAAATGGATGATATCTTTTTTCGCTCACAATCTACTTCTTCAAATAAGGCTTTGACATCCGATATTTCTGCAATTTCCTCTGTTGGACTTCGATAAAACAAAAGACAAGCAACAATATTGCACAAACTGGTTTTCTGCACATTGGTATAGGCAGGGTTTGATTTTTGCTGGATATATTGCTCAATACCTTTAATAGCTTGTTTGACTCGATTTAAATGCTGTACTAGCATTGCTGTTTTGTACTGTTCAAAATCACTCATTTTAAAAATTATATTAGTGATCTCTTGCAATAAAATAATATTATACAGCAACCTTCCGACTACATAAGTGATTCCTTGAGGCACCAGAGGTGATTCATCAACTTTATTAGTAACATGATCTAAAGTTCTGACTAATTTGCTTAATTCTTCACTAGCTTCACTGCTGATAAAATTGATTTTTGATGACTGGAAAGGGTTCATATGTCCTTGAGCATAAAGAAGTTGGAGGGATGTTTTCAACCAAGATATTAAAGAGGAGACTTTATGACTCAAGGTTTCTAAACAACCACTAAAAGATAATGACAAGGGATCTTCATCACATTCATCATCTTTGCTTGTTGCAGTGAGATCTGTCATACTTGCAGAGAGGGACAAGGAGTTCCAATCTTCCCCAGTGTCTTGTGAAGGTGTGTTTTCATTCATGTTCACTTGCAGGCGGATTTTTGGTTTTGGAATATTCTCTTGCAAGACTACTGTTTCATCAGAAGAAGCTGTGACCGTTTCTGTGACATCTTTCACCTTCTTATCAAGATTATGCAATCTCATTAGCAAACTTTGAGATTCTTTAGAGACTTCTTCTTTGCCATTGGCATCTGTTTGAGGGTTGTCAGGACTTTTCAGTACTCCTTCCACTGCACCAATCTTTTGCTCCAGTTCAGTAAGTTTAGCCTCATACTCTTTGGACAAACTCAGAGCTTCTTTGCCCTTCAGGGAACTTCTCCTTCTTTCTTGTCTCTGCTCCAGTTTCATTACACGCTGTCTTAGCTGCCTAACAGTCTTCTCTGAATTCAGTAATTTGTTAGTTAAATCATCTACTCTTGCAACCATGAGTTCCATATGAGATTTGTGAAGTTTTTCAGCTTGTTCACTGGCTTGTTTAAGTGACATGCAGTGAAGTTCAAACTCATCAGAAGAGGCCTGAGCAACTTTCACTTCTGCTTTTAACCTACGGTTTTCTTCTCGTGCTTTGTTCAGCTGTTGTGCAAGTAAAGCATTCTGTGATGATATACCACTTAACCGAGAGACTTCCTGTTTCAGAGAATGACAACCAAAAGCTTTGCCAATACTCAGATTTAAATCACTGTCTTTACTATTTAACAGCAATGTCACTTTGGCTTTTTCAAGTTCACTCTGAACTTTATGTAAGCGTTCCTCAACACGGCCCAAACTGGAGACGAGAGTACCCATCTCCTTTTTCTGTTCACTTGACAACTGATGCCCATTTTTAGGGTTCTTTTCTTCAATATCGTCCAATTTTGACTCCACTTCTTTGCAAAATTTTGATATATCTAGCCATATTGTCCAAGAAGAATCTTCAAGTTTATCTTTGATTTCAGTGACTTTCTTTCTGCCATCTTGGAATGTTACTGAGTCTATCTTAAAGCTTCTGCGCCTTTCTGGTCTGCTTTTTTCCTCTGGTACATATTTGGGAGAATTTTCCTACAACAGAAAACATGATGTTATTAGTGCTCACATAAGGTAAGCAAAAATAAATTTAACAAGCTCATTGATAGGGTGAAATTCTAGAACACATGCCATATAATAAGATAAAATAATGTTTTACAAACAATTGTTCTTATTTATAAATTCAGAAATTGAATAAAACCTTCATTTTACGGATAATTAGTTACGGATTGTTAATTACAAAATTATTAACCTCTAAACAGAATTATTTTGAGAGTGATGTTTTTCATTTTTAAGATATAAAGACCCTAATATGATACACAAGGAAAGAAAAAGTCATACTAATGGCTAATTTGAACATACCTCAGAAATTTGCATACAAATGCTACTGATTTAGAACAAATATTACAAGAAATTAAATTCTTTCTAGTAAATCAATACCTTTTAAATATATCCCCCGATTTAAATCTAGAGCACTTATTTTATGTATAACAACTTTAAAGGAATTTTAATAAACAGCAGGATATATAGCATGAAAAGTAATCTCTTCATATATCTGAATAAATATATCTGAAGTCAATCATAAGATTCTAGTATAGTGAGAACATAAATAAAATTCTGCTTTCAGGATTAAATCTTTTCCTCCACAGAGCAATAAGGTTTTGTATAAATAAGTAAAGTTAATTCAATATTGCAAATAATTAAAATTTAAATGGAAACAAATCAATGACTCATTTTCATTTGAAACATTCATTGCATTAAGCATTTATATACAGTATATATAATATTAAATTAACTGAATAGTTAAAATTACAAAAATGAAAAAATATGCATAGAAAATTTTTAGAAGTAGTAATGTTTAAAAAATATTTTTAAATATGATTCCATTATAAATTTCCCTGTTAAAATAATTATTTATAAGTAGAAAAGTGCAAATTTCGTTATATATATCAAAAACTTACTTTCACAGGTTTCTTCTCTTTTGGTGTTGAAGTATTTAGCAAACTTGAACTAGAGTGATCAGTTGTACCATCATCACTATCTCCTAAGTAACTAGGATCTGACTCGTGGATTTCTGTTGAGGAAAATCTGGAACCCCTTGTCCTTGAATTTGACCTAGTTTTTGCCCTTTCTTTAACCCTTGAAATAGCAGTTCGAGCAAGAGGAGGAGATGGTGGAAGAGCCACAGAATTATGTTTATCTTGCTCATCTTCTTCAACAATAGTCTTCGAGCTGGAGCTTGTAGCACTCTTCTCTGAATCCAAACTGGAAATTGAGCCTTCAGAATAATTTGTACTAGATGTTTTTTCCCGATTAGAATCTATTGATTTCTCAAGATCTGGTTTCTTCTTAGGAAAGCAATCATCTGTAGTAATAGTTTTTAGATTTGCTGCTTGAAGTACTGCTCGTATCCAGTTATTTCGGATCTTAGCAGTGACTGCTGATAGATATAGTTTGGAAAAATCTTTCATCTATGGGGGAGAAAAAATCATGACATTTTGTAAAATAAAAATTTTTTTAGCAAAAAAAAAAAAAAAAAAAAAAAAAGGAAGAGGGGGAAGTGGAACAGAGAGCATATTATTAAATTCTTGTTCAAGTAAAATTACTTCTTATGAACAATAAGAAGAAATATGAATATATATATTATTTACAAATATTCTATAAATATGTACCAATCCTTTAAATTAATAAAATTAATTTTTCAAATTATATATTTAACAGCTATTGTAAAAAATTATGCTTCACTTAAATTTAGACAAAGTCCTTTCTGAATTAAAATGTACAGTAGAATTTTAAAATAAATCTTGCCAATCTTATAGTGTATGTACATGCACATGAAAAATATATAATTTTGTTATTCAGAGAAAAATGCTTTTTATAGAACAAAAATTCAGAATTTTTAATAAAAATTCAGAAACAATTTGTTTTTATCCTCTAAATATTTTTCAAATTTAAGCTACTGAATATATAAAAGACTTCATTGATTTTTATACGGGTTGTATAAAAAAAAATATAAATTTTGTAGCTAAACAAAAACTTAATTTAAATCTGCAATGAATGTTGTAATAAAAGACTATAGTTAAAAATGATTAAAGATATATCTTTATAATTATGCTATCAATTTTTTTTTGATATCATATTTAAAATCTGGGTCAAAAAAGAAAACATCTTATGGGCAAAATAAAATTTTATAAATTTTATACAGTTACCTTATAAATTTTCTTTAATAACATTCAGTTTCATTTGCATTTGACATTTTAATGTTGTTAACATATATTACTTATTGATATAGTTTTTACCATGAAAGATTTGTAAAAGTTTAATACCATCTGATTATAGAAACCATCTAAAAGTTTATATTCATGTAACACTACATATATCTTACATGCTACTTAGAGGAATGAATTCAAATATAAAACATAAGAATGGAAATATTAGAAAAGTAACATGGTGGATATTACTATATTTGAGTATTAACTTCTACACCAAGTAAGATTTTAAATAGCCATAATTCATTTAAAATTATGGAATTTGCAAATTGATTATAAATAAATGCTCACCACAATACAGAAAGTGTATCCACTGCTACTTTCCACTTCAGATACACTTTTTACTTTCCTAAGATCAACAAACCCATCTAAAATTCCAGCATCCTCAGCAATGGGATCACTGAAGTATGTTAAAGCCGAATTGCGCAAGACAAACCAGTATTTATTCCATTTGCAATCATCTTGCTTCACAAGCCAGCCTTTCTTAAGGAAGACACTCTGTATTAAAAAAAAAAGGGTTAATAACATGGAGATCAATTATTTTGAATACAGTTACAAAAGAATAATTTATGGTATTCCAATTTCTCATATATACAAATGGAAAATCCTTTTTAATGTCATTTATACGAAGTATCAAAAGAGAAAAAAGCATTGTAATTGTCAAAAAATCTGAATATGAGATTTTAACAAATTTCTATGTTCTGGATAAACGTTTTTGAAATTAAAACTATCTCTCATTTTATCAGTCTGAGAACATGACAACTCAAAAATGCTTAGAGCTATATGGATGAAATTTGGTATGTGGTCTTAATTTGTAGATTTCTGCCAAATTTTGAAGGAAATCTATACTAAGTCTGACAAGAAATTGACCATCTGCCTGTCTACACTTTCATATGCATGTGAGCACAATAATGATGAAATGAATAATAATTTCATTTAGATAAATGAAATTTGATACACATATTTATCATGCAGTGTAGATTTTTATCAGATTTTAAATTAAATCTATGAAAGTACTGGACATCTATACATTCTTATGCCTGTAAATGTAATAATTCAAAAATGCAATAAATTAGATAAATGAAGTTTGGTACATGATCTTGCCACTAGAATCCTAGTTTCCTTCACTACATTATGCAGTATAAAGTAATGGTATGTGGAATTCAAAAAATAAAAATCCGAGCAGACATGGAAAGAAGAGAAATAACATTTTTATTAGATACTATGTGAGAAAGTTTTGATGAGACCACTTCTGCTGGTTTAAATAAATTTTAGTTTCATGAAAATAAAACAATTCTTAGAGTATTGTTGAAAGGCAGGAATATTTAAAATTCTTAAGACAATGCTTATTTCATTAGACTGAATAAAAATAATCAAAAATTAAGAAGTGATGCAATTGTAAGACAAATACTACATGATTACAACAGAAGATAATAAACAATTGAAGGATGATATAAGAAATTAAATCCTCATTCTATACAAATAGAAACATATACAATTTAATATTTATTTAAAACAGTAATTAGAGACAGAAAATTAAATTTAATAATAAAAAAAATTATATAATGATATATTTTTCTTTTCTCTTGTAGTACAACAATTGTATTTTTATTGTCAGATTTTATTTACCATATAAAATATTAAACAAATTTCTATTGAATTATGAACATACAATACATGTATTATGATTTTTAAAAATAATAAAATATATATATAATGGCATGGCAGATGTTAAAAATATAACAAAGAATATATAACCTCATTGCTCTGGTCATTTGAAAATTCTGCAGTGGATGCACAGTAAGATGAAGGCAAAGAATCTAAGTTGCAACCATCAGGATCTCCTCGGATCTTAAATAAATGAGCAAATAATTAACCTAATAATCATACATCAATATATATACACCTTATACGTCAATATATTTTAATTAAGTCATTAACCGATTGATATACTTTATTTCAGTTATGTGAACAAAAAGCATACAAATCAATTTTCAAATTCTTTTAACAAATTTTTGACATTATATGCCTGTTTTTCTTGAGGTTATTTCTGTGTTTTTATAAATATTAATTATTTACCATTTAATTTATAATTTTTAAACTATTGTGCTTTTACTATTACTTTCATACAATTAAATGTTTTAGATTTAGAAAACATTAAGAACAATTAATGCACGATGGCATTTAATTATCTGAAACTTATTGTTACATTAATGTCAATAAATGAGTTGCAACACAACTGATAAATATGAGATTTTTTTTTTAATATATATATTTTTAAATATTTGCATTTTTAATAAATGGGGAAAGCGAGAAAAATTTTACAATTCCAAAATGCAAAATAAAATATTACTATATAAAAAGTGCACCTACCGATATATTATATATGTAAAACAATCTTTGATTTAAAAAGAAACATATGTGGAGTTTAACAATTTTTAACATTAAGGAAATAGTCCATTTTTATCTATCATCGATTTCTTTGTAAAAGTTATGATTATACTAGAACAGTATACCAAATAGGAAGGCAGATAGCAAGAAATGTAAAAAGTATTTTGCACCTAAACAATTTTAGAAAGGAATTTTGTTCACTGTCAAAAAATAAAAGTCCACCCAATTCAAAACTTAAAGTAAAGTTAGAGCTCGAGTATTAGAAATAATTATTTTTAGAATGAAGATATTGAAAGTAAATATATTATACACTACTGCGAATATCATTTAAATATCTGCAAGTCATGCTAAGACTAAAGAGGAAATGTAATGCATTGATTACTTTTTATACATTCATTAGACATACAAACATAAATCCTAATGTTTAATCTTTTTTTTTTCTAAATTAATCAATAAATCTTGTTAAATGGCATTAATAAATCAAGACACTAGAAGCAATAAAATACTGAACTCTAACAAGACATTGTATATATATATATAAATGTATCTATGTTCTTAGATAGGAAGATGGCTATTGCAGAAATTCAACTCCATATGAAAGACTTTTAATGAAGTAACTTACTTGACTCAAATTAGACTTTATGTGAATTTTGTCTAGAGAATCTGTGGAATATTTGTCTTGAGATTTATTTAATCCATTCATGAGAATCTTATTGTCTTCCCTAAGAACTGCATTTGGTACTGAAGCAGATTTGTGGATGGTTCGACCCTTCACAACTCCATCATGATCTTCAGTCCAAGCAAGTATTTGTTTCTGTAAGTCACCTGTAAGAATTCAAGTTATTAGCGCTCTTAATTAAATCCACATTTTTGAATCATAACAAATTCAAGAATTATGATCAACAATTTCAATCATAGCATGTGTCTTGAAATTTGAATAAACAATGGTATTATAAGATGCTTAAGATTATGTTTTACTTAGAAAGTTAAAACAAATAATTATTTTAATTCTGAGTTTGGAAGAGGTTTTAATTTGCACAATATTACAGATAAAATTACACTCCCCCTAGTTTTTTTTTCTTTTTTTGAACAAAGGGATTTTGAAAGAAAATCAAGATTTTTTTTATCAGTTATTCCTTACATTGAAAAGAAAAAAGAAAAAAAAAAGACGGGAGATACCTGAAACTTTCTTATATCTAATAAATATATTTGTGTATCACTAGCCACATGCTATTGGCAATCAATAGTTATGAGTCTTATCAGCATGTGATCTCTGATGAATTGTTGGGATGCGGATTATACAAAATTACCAGAACATTAAATATGTATTTTAGACTCCTTTTTACCAATTGATTAAAACCTAAACTTGACATAAAATTATAATTGCAGTTACAAAATCATATAATAAATTTCATATATTTAAATTACTACATTTTTTTAATTATCACATTTACATGCCTGTAAAGTATAGACCAAAAAATGGCCAACCTATTAAGGCATTTAGCTCAAAATTTTATAGATATATACACTTTAGATGTTAAATTAATGTACTAAATTTTATTTGGCTTTTTGTTTTAACTAATATCTGGTCACTTGACATACAGATTTCCTCTGAATGGATATGGTATATACATAGGCCATGTACCACATTTTATCCTTCTAGATTAAAGCTTATTGATTTTCTTGTTCACAAATAAATATAATTCCAAAAATGTGTTTTCCGAAGGTTTTAAACTTGCATATTCGTGAAAATCTCGATTACAATGTTTTGTCAATTAAAATATTTTCCATTTGTGTTAAAAGAAAACAAAAGCTAAAAAGAGGCACATAAAACAAATATTTACTTTTCTTTCCAAAACTAGACTGACGCCTCAAGCATCTTGGTTTTTCTCGGCTGAAGAAATTTTCATAGGAATCAAGCTTCTTTCCAGGTGGAACATCAGACATCAAAAGATACACAGGGTTATGGATACTTTTCACAATGCATTCAGGAGATGTATTAAGCTCAAGTGGCATCTTTTTCCAGTCAGGTTTGATGCCGAATTTCTCCTCACAAACTGAAGGAATCATTTTGGACACATCTGAACGGCTGTGAAGTTTTCGTACATCACGATTATCTTGTTTTATGTAATTTTTGATTTCTTCATTTTTTATGTTTGTTTTATCCAAGGCATTATTTCTAAAAAATGAAATAAATTTATAAAAACTTTATAAATTTAATTAAAGTAAATAAATTAATAAATTATTACTATTAATTAAAGTAAATAAAGAAATTAATTAATTATTACTATTAATTAATTTAATAATTAAAGTAAAATATTACTGTTCTCATAATGCCATAAATGTGAAATGATAAATAATATAGGATCAGACTGTTTTTCTATGGTACTTTTTTTTCTATTTAAAATACTACTTTTCAAGAAAATATTATATCATTAAGAATAGAAAATCGAGTTTCCGCCAAATGTAAATGATGAACATTCAAGAAATGCAGAATTAGTCAAGGTTTAAAAAATTTGTAATAAAAAGAAAATTGTAATAAATTGCAAAATAGTATCAGGATAGAAAATATTTAGAATCTTGAAATAAAAATTTCAAAAAGGGACCAATAACAAAGAGTAAGTAATATTAATTGTTAGTGTAGAAATATATATTCTTGTTTATTAGTACTAAATTATCTCATGCCTTTAATTATATCAAAATTTTATAATTAAAACATCCTATTCTAAAAGCATTATAACTGACCATGAATAAATTATACCTTAAAATAAATGAAACAATGTTTTTCTGAAATGGTATTTTCAGTTCATTCAGAACAATGATTTTAAAAATAGACTACTTTATAAATCATATCTCTATATTGTATTTATCTTATTAAAACGAGGATCACTTAACAATATTTTCTAGAAAAAATAATAATTTTATTTCTTTTGCATTTAAATTTTTTAAATGAAAAATTAATGTCATGTATATTGCCAAGCTCACATTATGAATGATTTGATGCTAAATGTGTTCTTCTTTAAATTAACGTAAATATCAAAAGAATGTTTTTAAATAAAAAACAAAAAAAAACAAATTTATAAAATATAAAGTTACATAAATACAGATAAAAAAAATATTTTACATATTTTTTATTCATAATATCTAAAAACCTACCTAAGGCAATTATTCTCATTTTGTACAGGAAACGAATTCTCTAATTTTTTCTTTTCTGAAAAACATAACAAAAAAATATTAAAACCAAACTCTAAAAGTTTTTTAAAATTAATATTAGGTTTTAATTTTTATTGAAAAAATATTTGAAATTTTTATTTCAATGAAAATTTTATTCAAATTTGAAACACACAAAAATGCTTTTGTTAATATCAAAATCATTCTTACAGTATCTTTTTGCATAACATGAAGAACTCAAATTTTAATTGTATCCAACTAACTTATTCACAGTCTTGGTATCAAATTTTTGGACGATATAAAAAAAGTAATAAAACATGTTTATCAATACTAGTCATGTCAATACCTAATCTTAAGAAACTTCACCTATTAAAAATTGAATTTTGCATGTAGAAAATATCAATCAATATTAACTTCCACTTTTTTTTTTCAGTAGTACCTGAATGCTGGAATTGTTTTACAAAGTAAAATTAATATTTGTGCTCTTATAAATAATTTAATGTTGTTATTTCTATCATAAAATAAATCTCATTCAGATTGCACCAACGAAATTTTTTTATTGGTGCAGCTTCAACATTACAAAAATAAATGCATTGAAATTTTTTTCCCCTTAAAAGATATGCTCATGAAATAATATAAATGACATTAACTCTTTTAGATTTATTAAAAATTATTAAGAACAAGTCATTTCAGGTGATCAGTTAGTGCGCCAGGAGTATTAGTTACAGTTAAATTCAGATAAATTGATCGTTTGTAAATTTTATGCTCATGATTCCATCAAATTGTTTGGCATTAATTATCTGGCATGTTATTTTAAATGTCTAAATTAAACTTTCTTCATGTTTATTGTACACTAATAGTCTCTTTTTTTAGATATTCTTTCTAGAATAAATAGATATTCTCTAATAGAAACCAGCCTAATGATATCACACTGCTATTATAAATATAAATGTCTCATTCATCTACCTTCTTTCACAGTACCATAATTTTGTATTTTTATTCATCTTGTAAATTATACAGATATTAAACAGTATCCTTCTTTTTTAGTTTTCAATAATAGAAGAAGTATTTCATGAAACAATAAAAACAGCTAGAAAGTTAAGACAAAAATAAAATACATTGTTAAAAATTATGCATAAATAAATAAAAAAGCGCCAAACTTCAGCAAAAAATCTCAACTTGCATCATTAAAAAGATAGTTCTTGAATTGAAAATTTTGCAATGATGTAATTTTTTTGGTAATATTTTCGTAAAGTATCGCAGAAAAATGCCAAAATTCAGCTTAATTTTTAATTAACGTTTTAAAAAAATCACTCCAAGGTTCGCATTCCCGCATTTCAAGGTATAATGTTCTGCCAAATTTGGTTTCTGAAAACCAAATGATCTGGCCTGTAGAGCGCCAACATACACAATCATCCTTGTTCACAATAGATAGATTTTCTTCAAAATATATCAATTCTAATAACGGACTTAAATAAATACGGAAATTTTAACAACATTTAATCAGTACATCAGATCTTTTAGAAATGTATTTTCTGATGGTGCATAAAATATCATTTGAATAATGAGGTCAATTTAAAAAAAATTTAAAAAAACAAAAAACAAATTCATGTCTATAAAAGATTTTGTTACCTTCACAAACTAGAGATTTCTGTACAGTTTTTACAGCAGGTGAAGAGTTAGTGTCTTTTGTAGGATAAACATCATCATCTGGATCAAAAGCTACACCAGCACTTTTCTTATTTCTATTTAAACTATTTACATAACCATTTTGTTTAGTATAATTTGATATATCTACAGTATCTCTCCTGCTAGACAAATTTGAAACAGGCTGAAAAAAACAAAACAAAAAGATTGATATCAACAATATTATAATTTTAAATATGACTTTTCAAAATAAGAATTATATAAACAGCTATTTTACTCACAGAATCGATTTTGACCAAAGGCGCTGACTTTATGCATGGAAATGTTGCATTTCTTTTGTACTTTCCACAAACTGTGTTTCGAGGGAATTTTGACAGTACTTCAAACCATCTAAAAACACACAACAGAAACAATAAGTAAAAAATAAACAGAATAGAGATTAACCAAATTAATACAAAAGTTTAGATGAAATTCAAGGGGGAAAAAATAGCAACATGCATATTGTATTTTTACATGCTATATATACATCAAAATTTACTCCGATCCCGCGAAGCATATAGATATTAATACAAATAATATTCAACAGAAATAAAAAAAAATCATAAATTGAATATAAATAATAAAAATCAAGTAATATATACAAGCAAGTAATACAATATACTTAAGCAAATAAAGTGTCCATAGTTTCATAAACATTTATACATGAAAAAGATCCATTCGAAATTCAATTAAATATTCGTTATAAACTCTTATATTAACAATAAGTTATAACATAATCAAATGCATTAATATAATTCAGTACAGTTAAATACCTATTATAATTTTATATGCTAACAATAAATAATTACTTAATCAACTTGATATAAGATGTACAATAAAATAATATTTAGAATCTATTTACATAATATCAGAATAACATTTTCAAGACATTAACCTTCCACTGAAAATTCCAGCAATTTCTTAACCATAATAATTTGTCCTTGTCTGGCAATAATATACCCACTAGATTCATAATCCCAAACACATTACCATAATTAACTGGAAAATATTTAATAATCTCTGAACATGTAGATCCATAAACAAAGTGGGCAGTTCTATCATTATCAAAACCACATTAAAAGTCGACCTTTTCGGAGGGGGGGGGGGACTTTTTCGATAGATTGGGAAGATTCTACGGCAAGTGAGGTGTTCGTTCAAGAAAAATAATTCCATAATGTTTCTTTAAGTCCACTTTGGGTGGTAGTCCAAAATTAAAGTGGATTATATAAAACTCTTTGTAGAAGTATTTGTTTCGTATTTTTTATTTTTGCATGTGCATACATGGAGTTTTGTATCAACAAATGTCTGTTAATTATCGCAAAATATAACTGTAGCTTTGCATATTGATACTTAACATTTATTTTTAAACTGCTACCAATAAGAAACTCACAAAACAATTAATTGTTTGAGTTTATTAGAATATGAAGAGTAGAAAGAAATATTTCTCTACATAATATTTCCTTACTTTTTAGACTCCTCTTTACTCATTCCCTTGATAAAATGGACTTTATCCGGACATGTGACAGCCAAAGCATACGGATTTCCAGTTAGGTTTTCTGCATCTGCGACTTCTAGCACACAGTTCATGTCAATGACTGCCTGGGGAACCGTCTCGGGCTAGCAAGAGAAAAACACAAAGAAATTGATGATTCAATACTATTAAGTCGCTAACATACTACATTGATATAAAAAGTAGAATTTATGGCCAAGTTTAAATATACTAAAAAGCGTTAGAATAGAAACTTAATTCTCACTTTTTTTAAATATACTGAAACATTTTGAAAGATTTAATAATAATAAGAATATATATATATATATATAATTATTTCAGCAATTCACTGTTTAATTTGGTACTTTTCTAAATCTACTAATAAATGTCCAAGATAATATAAAGATAGAAGTTTCTAACAGTAAAGCTGAAGTTGAAAGTAAAGTATTTTTGAAGTCAAATTAGCCATAAACTGGAAAGGAATTAACAGCTTTTCATAATTGTTTTCTTTAAGCATTTGATGGATTGTTGTTTCAAACCAATAACACAAATGTTAGTATTCGTGATTAGAGAATTAATTACCAATCTATAAAACTTGTTCACTAGTTTGATTATTGGACTAAGAATAGGTTATTACGACCGGGCTAGTGACAGTGGGAAGGGAAAAATTATATAGTAAAGAAAGAGAGAAATAAACTGAATGATCTCAGTTACGGAGATATTCATAGAATATATTGTACTAAAATCGCACTAAGATTTATTATTTAAGTAAAGATAATCTCAGCTTGAAATGTGTTCATATCAGTGCCAAAAGTAAAAGGTAAAAGAATGCATCATTTCACTAAAACCAAAGATTTATTATTTAAGTAAAGATAATCTCAGCTTGAAATGTGTTCATATCAGTGCCAAAAGTAAAAGGTAAAAGAATGCATCATTTCACTAAAACCAGTCAAATTTAAGCAACAATTTTATGTTATCTATAGAAGAAAAGCGCAATCGTTTCAAAGTTTTAAATGCATTACTTGTAATCTGATAAATTTTTGGGGAAAAATGACATCAGGTAAATACAAATACATTTTAAAATATTTTCTGCAATGCTTTTAGAAAAACATTGCGGCTTATGCTTTTACACGACGAGTGTAAATTAATTTTCTGTATACTGTCCGGTTCACCAAATTATTGCAGAGTTAATTGGCGTCGGAATAGAAATGTACATAGCAATGCCGGATATTCAGACGCTCAGCTAGTGGGAGACATTTTATTGGCATTGAACATGGTAATGTATTTAGATATAAAATATTTCATTTACATTAATGGTAGGATTAAAAACTTAACTATCAACATTTTACATATATGTAGCCAATTTTTCCGAAAAAAGTGTAATTTACCTTTTAATATAATTTTTTAAAAATACCATAATTCTTGAAAGTTATCTGAATTCTGCATACATATTTCCAAAAAAGACTTTATTTCAAATGCAAGGAATATCATTTGGACGAAAATTGCAAAGGCACGTTGTCTTCGAGCATGTATGAGGCAATACAAATTTCAGTACAAGGATAAATTTTAACAATAGTCTCTGAAAAAAGTTGAACTTCATACGTTAACTACAAATTAATCATTTCCGATTTGATATCAAAATTTAGAAGTAATAAATAAGAGAGAGTTGACAATAGACATACAAGTACTGCATTTTCAAAAAAAAAAAAAAAAGTTAGATGAATTGATAGTATGTGAATAAGGTTATATAGTAATAAAATTTATACGGATGAATTCATATACCATTTTGGTACATAGCGGTAGAAGATCTAAAAATTTCACAATAAGTAACTGAATCTAAAGGGCTATTATTCTATACAAATAAAAATTACAATAAATTTCAATAAAACTCCTTTTTGGCCAGCTTGTTCTAGTTTTAAATAAACTTTAATTTATTTAGAAAACAGTTCAAACGATGAAATTTCTTAAAAGAAAGGAGAAAGAATCTTACGTGTTCATCCACGGAATAAGCGAGTTCTCCATCATCATACAGGACGAACCACCTCCTCTGCCATCGCTGAAAGAAAAAATAGAATTTAAGAATTTTTCTTCAATAAGCATCATTTAAAAAACAATCAATTTTTTAAAAATGCAATTTTTGCATAGAAAATCTAATGAAAAAATGATTTAATTACTACAAGCATAGATTAGGATCACATGCAATAAACAACATTATTGCTGAACATCTTAACATTTTACAAACGATACTTCAAAAAAAGCCTTCGCTTATTGCAATGCTGTTTTAATTGCAAACTACTTCATATTCTGTTAGATTATTTGTTTATTGCTATATTATTTTACTTGTTTATTGTTTATTTGCTCAGAAAATGAAATAAAGCAAGTAAATGGAAATATGAATATCAAAAAAGTGGTATAAAGAGTGAATTCACAGTTAATTAATTAATTATGAATTTATTCATTAATGCGTTGAATAAGCTCATTCCATTTTTATTTTAGAAAGGAGAAATAATTGTCATCACCTCTATAGCCTTTGTAATAATTGTAGCTAAAAATTGCGATAGATTTTTTTGTTTAAAAAATACCGTCAGGGTTATTATTTAAAATGTAAGTGCACAGAGAACATTATGAGCCCCCCCCCCTCTTTTTTATCAGTTTAGCTGTACAGTTAAACACATCTGTCAATTTAATTCACATACTTATAATTTATTTTAGGTTTTATTTATTTATTTCAGCAACTACGTAAAAATGCATGTGTTTTTATTTATTATTTCCCATACAAGTGGCCTCCAGGTTAATATACATTCTGTTTAACTATATGTTACTGTATATTAAATACTGCACACAGTTAAATAATAAGTGAAAGAAAAGAAACAAACAAGTATTTGACATTATACTGGAGAAAGTGTTCATATTGTCCGTAATTTTAGAGTTTGGTATTTACATTTTTTTTTTTTTACATTTCTAATTTTCAACGAGATTAATAACAATTTTGCAAATCGATCTGCCGGCGATTCTCCATTAACCAAGCGGTTTTAGGCAGTATGCTAATTACGAGGCACAGGAATTGTTTTCATTACTTATTGTCGAATAGAAAAATAAAATGAAATGAAACATATTTTCATACGAATGTTTCTGACTGCTTCAATGAATGATTTTACAACTTCGCTTAGCTCATTAATAGATTGAAAAATGTTGTTAAAAATGTTGGAGTGTTTGCCAAGCCGCCGAAATATCCATTCAGTCTTATAAAAAAGAAATCACGATAGAAATAATTGTCAAATAGCAGATTTAATCGAGCGAGAAAATAGAAGGTTTAACCGTCACTAGATAGATAAGCTCCATGATTTGCTTATGGGATTAATGTTCATATCTTTCTACACTTTTATTTTATAAAAAGAAATTTTGCACTCTTTTAAAACTTAAAAATTACCCTTTTAATGATGTCATTTCCATTTATTTTATTATTTTTAATAATTTTTAAAATTTAATTCGATAACACAATCTGTATAACTGTTTCTGATGCTATGATGAAACTCAAAATCATTCAACAAACTATTCAACCGCGCGCTTTACCAATGTTATACTTAAGATTTTTAAAAATTGCTTCCCTTGAACATTTAACATTTTAGGATTTTCCCTTTTTTTTCGTAATGTACACAAAACTTTTTAATTTGCACTCACAATAATTTGTAGTAGATTGATGCAATTAAATTCAAGGTTTTTTTTTTGGTCATAAAATGGCAAAATAATATTTAAATAACATTTCATATTAATAATTTAAATCTAAAAAAAAAAAATCAATGATATGAACAAATAAGTTGATGCCAAAGGCGACAAGTACATGGGAAAAAAATTCCGCGAACTGCACAAAAATCGAAATAAGCCGAGCAGCGATTTTTTTTGATTGCCTATTCAAATTTTCAAAGGATAAATATAATACAATTTTCAAGGAACCCGGCAAAATGCTTAAATCCATTTCAAGTGACAGCTATCGACATCAGCATCTCGACAAACAACCAGCACATCATTTCCATCAACAGAGAAGCCACAAAAACAAAGCATCTATCTAAAATCCAGTCGGATGCCAAACAAGATTATTGGTCCGATTCCATTTGTGGATAGAGCCTCTCAGAGTTTTCTGATAATCCGTTCAGCCTATCTCGTTCATTTAAAGTAGGCTTTGAAATCAATTTGGGCACCACCCAAGAAGACAGAGAGAGAAACCACGTGAGATAAAACTGTTGATATCCAGCAAACAAGCTTAAAAGTGATTACACAAAACTGTTATCTAACATCTACTTGCATATCGTATTTGCAAAACAACAACGAACTTGCAGAAACATTGGAATTGATTTTTGAAACCTTTCTTCGAATTTGCTTTCTGGTAAAAATTAATGAGAAGCTTTATAATATCTGATTTTAAAAATACGAAGCGAAAAACAATGGTAACGATGTTGTAATATTTAAATAACCTTCAGACCCTCCAGCTGTTTTAAAGTAAACAATCAGCTTATTATAAAACATGGAAATTCTTACTGCTGCAACCAATACTGCCATTGAACTTTTGATCGAAATCTAGCGAGACTTTCCGTTTTTTTAAATATCATTAAACGATAAGAAAAAGGCAAAATGCACAGTAAGCATACGACTTAGAAACGAGTAGTAAAATAAATAATTCTTGGAATCAAAGTAAAATCTGACTAAGACAAGATATAAGCAATTCCAAAACTACATTCAAGTTCACAAAGCATGAATACTTCAGTATGCAACAACCAATTAACGAAGGTAAAAACTTTATATTCCGAATACGAGATTTAAAACTATTCTATAGAAGAAACTAAAACATAAGAATGAAAAATATTTAATTAACAAATGGGCATGTTCTTGCGAAGAACAATCGTAAAACGCGAATGGTATTTTGCAATCTTATGCGTGCGCATTAAATGATGTTTGCAAACAGAAGTATTTTCATAAATGCTTGTGTCATGTAATCATTATTACGCAACAAAAATACATTTTCATTGCACGAGTTGGAAGATAAAGCACAGTTAAAAAAATTAACAAAGGACTTATTGAAAAACCAACTGAGGGGGAAAGAAAGGATTAAATTTGCTTTTATATTTTTTGAAGTTATAAATTTGCTAACTATCATACCAGTTTCTAATTAACAATAATAATAATATATCCAAACAAGGTTATTCTAGTATATCTTCTACTATGCATTGTCTTAAAAAAGTTTACGTGACGCTACATATTAATTCGTAAGTTAAAAAAAATTAGGATTTCGCACCATTATAAATATTATTTATATCAGCAACAATAGAATTGATCCTATTACGAGCTTCATTGTAAGATGAGAGGTACATCTGCAGAAAAGTAAATTCTTTTCAATAATATTCGGGTCTTCAACAGTGCAGATGTTCTTTTGTATCTGTTTCTCGTAACTGAAGAGTAATGTGTAATTAAGTAATTTTCTTAAATTAAAAAAAAAAGCTTAAATACAGTTTGTTTTTAATTTCTTCGTACATGACCAAACGCATCACTACAGCTCTAATTAGAAAGAATCGTGTTCGGAATGAAATACTGAAATAATTCAGCCATGTTTTGTATTAGGAGAAAAAGCCTACAAATTTCCTTTTTTATTACAGAAGTTAAAATAATTTAAATAATGAAGAAAACGGATTTTGAAAACATATGTTAATTAGTGTAGTAAAAAATGAATTCTTTTTAAATTTAATCTGTTAGGAAAACTATTACAAGACACTGGCAGAAATACTGTAATTGGAATTTCAATATATCTTTTAAATGACTGCCAGGGAATTTATTAAATGATATTCAATCAAGCTTAAAGTAGGAGATTTAGATTAAAAATCTATTTTTGGCTTTCATAATTTCGAATATTTTCTTTATAAAATAGTTTGAATTTTGTTTCTACATTCATTCTTTAGGAAATTAATTCATTTTTGTATTTGCATAAAGTAAGCTTTAATGCTATTTCGTAACTTAAAATGCCATTTCCTCAAATTCTAAATTTTGAAAAATTTATTACGAGAAATCTTATAAATTAAAACCTAATGCATATTTTTTATTCAAATTTGAGGTAATTATTTTTCAATATGTTATGTTATTTCTGAACAACAGAATAAACATCTATTCTTTTAAAAAGATTTCATAATTTTTTTAATACTTCATAATGGAAAAAATAAGAAGAAAAAAATTAATTTTATTTTTTAGTTGAATTTCAATATTTAAAGATAGGATAAAAATACAGCTTATTTCTTAGTTCAGGAACTTGGCAAGTTCCTAATCTATATGCAAGAACTATAGTTCCTAAGTTATATGCAAGATTTCGAATGAATGATTAGATGAATATGTAAACAAGAAGATTTTTGCTTTCTATTTTCTTTAGCTCCCTCCAACTAAAAAAAAATTCAATACATTTCTTACAATGTTCCAAATATTTTTCGCCTTTAAACTCGTATAATTTTGTTTTACAGGTGTTTTTCCAAACTATTTTCTACAAAAATTCAAAAATATAAGCATTTTTTAACATTTTTCTTTAAAAAAATTCATCTTCAATATAGTCAAAACCTTAATTTTTTTATAGTATTAATATATCTCCTTCTAGTGACTCACAATTTCAATTTTGATCTCTGGAATATTTATTTTTAAAACCATTTCCTATTTCTTCGCATGCCAATAAAAGAGTGTTTTTAAAAAAACTTTTGTTATTTTCTACCTTTTAATCTTTAAGAACATTACTATATAACATTGTGAAATTTTACAATCAATTTTCCTTCGAATTCACTATCAGATGGTGCCTCTCACTTGCTCATAAAGTTATCAATAAGTTGATAGTTAAATTCTGAAAGCATTAAAAAATATTGTATTGCTGCTGACAACACATGGCTATAGAAATTTTCAGAGCTGTAATATAATAAAGAATGGATATAAAACAATTAATCTTCATTAAAACTAAATTATTAGCATGGTAAAAATTAAATAAAAGTATGGAGAAATAATATGAGCAGATTTCGCTACAAATTCAACCATCATCAAAGAACATCGTTACAAAGTCAACCATCATCAAGAACATCGTACAAAGTCAACCATCATGGAAAAAAAAAAATCGTTACAAAGTCCACCATCAAACCTATTTTGGTTTCGTCCAGGTCTAATTTACGAACTTGACTGACCTCACGAATTTGCATTCGAATTCTGACTAACAAAACTTTTAGCTACCATTCCGTTTAACAAAACCAAATACAATCCTTACAAGAATGCCTTCACTTTCATTGTGAAGGCAAGCTATGTTCCAAAGAGGGATGCTACAGAAGAACCACCCTCAGGTCGGGAAGATCCAGTTGGACAATAGCACGCGGGTGGCGGCTCACCTCCATGTATCACACGCACAATCGGAGAAAAGTAAACATCGTTGAGAACTCCATTTACCTGTGCGACGCACCCTACAAGGTCAAAAAACGGAGAAAGAACACCTGTAATTAGCAATCATTATTTTGTCGTTAGGGGAAGGCCCTGTTTTTTACTTCTCTTAAGCGAAGGGCGGGCCATACTGCTCTAACCTCCAGCACCCAATGCTCCCTATTATTCTTACAGTGAATCGGATTCGAGAGACATTCATTCAAGATTCTCCACACTGTAATCATCCGTCAGAAGGATCTAACAGCTGATTGCGCAACTGAATCGTTTATTCCAATATCGAAAGTTCAGTCATCTGAATAATCCAAACTAGAAAGTGAAAATAGTGTAAATTGGTTAATAATATTCAGTAATAATACAAGCTGACAGCACAGGAAAAGCTACGCGATATATCATTATGCCCAACCAAAAAAGTTGTGAATGTGAGAATAATATATTTGGAATATTCTTGCTTTAAATAGCAGTAATCGATAGTTCGATAATGATTCGATGCACTGAAAAACGTAAGTTCTTTCTAATAGTCTTAGAAGAGTGATAACAGGTATGATGTCATCGATTGGTAATAAGATCGGTCGCAGCATTCGACATCCTGTCAATTCGAAATGTCATTGAGCTTAATAGCCAAAAATTAGATGAACTAAATTCGGTGATAATGCAGCTGATAAACTATACCAAACAGATTATTAATTGCTAGCAATAAAATTTGCAGAATAAAAAGGTTATTGGTTGATAAAAACGGATTAATAAATTTGATGTAAGATAAGAAATGACCCGTATGATGTAAAATGAGAGAAAAAATCAAATGCCAAAGTTAAAATATTTTAAAATTAAATGTTAGCTATTTCATACCGTGAAAGTGATGCGGTTGTCATCAAACGGAGTTAAAAGAAACACGGCGAAACAAAAAACAGAACTATTATTTTCAATAATGTCATACATGCATCGTGCGTAAGAACTATTCATAATAGCGGTTGTTTCCTGCGTTAGCAATCTACCTGTAGTTCTAACCAATGAAATTAATTCACCTACAGTTCGTAATTTCAAAAAACAAATATTGTAGGAAGGATGAAACGAACGGGAAATTATGTCGTTTATTTTGTGTTTATAATATCGGTTCATTTTCTTTACTTTCCACAAATTTTGGTAGATTGTACATTTTAATTTTACATATATGTCAAATGAAAATATAATGATGATTTTAGAAAATACTGCAACATATAATCAAAAGATAAAATATACTATTGAAGATTAGGCCTCGACGATATATATGGACACTGTTAATGTTAATAATGTGTGTACCAAAGTGAACAATTAAGCACAAGACGAGCCAGCAGACCCTCGACTCCCTTTTTTATTTACTAATAAGGTGTAATTTGTGTTTCATAATCGTATAAAAAAATACAGGTGTATGAATTTTTGCATTTTTTTCTGTTTGCCCAACTGAAGCCGAAATTTCATACAAGTCCATAATTTTCGGGACAAAATAACATACCAAAGTTCATTTAGCTCAGCCATTCAGCTTCTAAATTGCAGCATTTGTATAGAAAAGAAAATACAGACAGACAACACGTTTAAGAATTCGTTTCAAATTTTGATACAAATGAACATACACATTTAAATTTTATTTTTTAGTTTTAACTTAAATTTTTACATTTTAACCAATTTAATTTTAAACATTTTAATTTAGTTCTTATTAAATAAAACCAGCTTAATTCTTAATTTCTTATTATGTATCCTGGCATCCTTTTTGGTGATTCTGTAATTGTATATTTTTAAGTTTTTAAAATAATTTATTCATTCATAATTTTTTCATGATTTTGTGATGTAAACTTTTATATTCTTATATATACCATGTGTTCAATGTCTTTATAACGACTGTATAGCGCTTTTAATTTGCTAAAGAGTCTTTTAAAATCTTTAAGATTCAATAATTACAGTTTTTGTTCTTTGAGTGTTTGATGTTCATTTATTTCTGCACATAGTAATCGGCATTCTTTTCAGTAGTGTGCTTTCCTTTAAACAAATAGAGAAACATGCTGAATTTTATCAATTTATTTAACATTATCAATTTTATCCCCATTCCCAAGCATAAAATTGTAGACTTTGGATATATCCGCGAATGCCTTCCATGGCACTGGCGAACTATAGTTAAGATACATAAAACTTCACGAGTAAAACTAAATTTTTTACTCAATCTATCATGGGAAATGCATTTTGAAGGCTTTTTTTTTTTACTGATCGATTGAAACCAAAATTAGAAACGAAACTACTATTAAAGTCACAAGTGACATAATGAATTTTATATGTTTAAGTATTTGTGTTTGTGAGCATGTTAAGTATGTGCATTTGCATTCATGCGAAAGTACGGCCCGACAGATTTGATTCAAAATTCGATAAGAATCTACATTTTAGATGTCAAACTTTTCCACCAAATTTTATTAAATATGCTCTTTACGTCTTGTAGTTATAAAGTTCACTTGTACTCGAACAGCCAGATAGACTTCTTCGGAGTGGATTTCGTTCAAAATTTGACAGAAATCTGCAAGTTTGATTTTAAGTTCGAATATGAAATTTCATCCGTTTAGCTCAAAACTTTTTTTTGTGTCCACAGACAGACGGACAGATATAACTCTTCAATTTCAAAGCCACATGAATAGGTAATGAAAATTACGAATTATGAGTGTTAAATGAAGTTGAAATTCTCTAAAAAAATGATTCATCAAATAAAATGATGCAATTCATTTTACAGCATTTCACACTAACATCGGAAATGATAAAGACTAATTTTTCATACTTGACATCCACTTTATCTATCAATAAATGCTTCAACGTGGAGTGCAAGAGAAAAAAAAAGCAATTCTCCCATAGAAGTCACTGAATTTCAGTAGCGTAAAGCAAGTTTTTATTAATATTTCATTTCGATTCATCGGCAACCTACATTTGAGCAGTCGGTTATAATTTTAATGCGAGATAATGACTTCCAATGACACTAATAGGACAGCATCATTATAAATCATTCACTTGACGGATGGCTTTTTCTGGGAATTCTTCAGCTCTAAGTCCCAACAATGCGCAGTAACACCTTAGAAATTTCGCAAAGCATTCATTAATAATAAGGGCGCTACAAATACGGTTATTTCCCCCTTCTAGTCAAGGTGATTTAGTATACACCTAACAGTAATTATGGTCATTAGTGGCAATAAAGGGGCATTCGCAACACCCAAAAAATTCGGTAAGCCATTTGACAATCTGTTTACCTCGAATCTTTCAGAGATACGGGGAGAGAGGCATATCGAACAAAAATGATTCGAAATAAATTGTCACACATAATCGAATAATTTTATTTCCATAATTTAGCAGAAGCAAATAGCCAGGTTTTAGTTCTGATCCTTACTTACGATAAATTTCTAAGAATGGTTTATGATATGTCTTAATGAAAATATTCAATGAGAATTCGATATTTATAGCTAAACTTCATTAATGTATCGCTAACTTGGATGAATAAAAAAGTATTGTAGAATTGATCTAGAAACATGTAAACTCGTTAACTCAGAAACACAGACTTAAATATATCAAATTTGATATGTGATTTCGTGACTACAATTGCCGCTCTATGGCAAAATTTTGGTGTCACTCTTTTGAGAAAAACGAGTCTAAATCACAAATTTAACTTTGGGATACTATTAACCATATACCAAGGATTAATCGCCAAAAAATACGCCAAGGATGATACAACTGAATCAGTAAAAATGCTAAATTCATGCAAAAGGCTAATATTTCGTAACTATTGCATGCCAATGCCATACAACGTGTTCTTTAGAACAACACCTTTATTAGAGAGTGTCTGAGAAAGCTTCGAAGTGACCACTCCTGCTGTTTTTGTTTTAAATTATTGTTAAACGATGCTACATGTTGGGTTTCGAAACATCAATGGATTGGATTTACTCCAGTGCCCAACGAAGGATTTCTTTGATCTTTCTTACAAAAAGTTCACGACTTTTGAAAGATTCAAAAAGAAGAGCCTGAGGAATTTTCATCAGAGTTAGACGCAGAATTGCATTGATTAATTTTAAATAAACTTTTATACTGGTTAAGAATTTCAACTTTGTCTTTAACTCTCAAAGTGCTTTTTAATTCATTTTTGATATCGTAATTCAATAGCAGGCTTCCGAGTTGCGGCTTTTCAAGAGATTTCAAGCCAGATTTGACAGCTTGACTGTCTGTTTCAATCAATCTATATCGCTCTACTCCAGATAAAAAAAATTATGAACCGCATGAAAAAGATACCTCTAAAATGTTTCCTTACAAGGTGAGCAAATAATTCCACAAACATCAATCGTCAACCTGATTGAAAATGAAGAATGTTTAAGTCTTAAAGGATCTTTAATTAATAATTAAATTCAAGTAATAATTTCAAAATTTACAACCTCAAACGATCTAGTGAGCATACTAAACAAATATTTTTGTGTAAATTTGAATATTTTAATTAATTATTAAATTTGAATATTTAATCAATTTGAATTAGTGCAGAACCAGACGATTTTGATAATATAAAGCAATGAATAACAATTAGCAGTGATCACAATTAAGCAGTTCCCATTATATCTTATTCCCCTTGAATCGCTTGTTCAGTTTTTCTATTATTAATGTTTTAAGCTAAAGCTGCTACAAATTTTTGTAGTTTATTATTGTTTTCGAGTTTTAAATCATTTCCCTTCCGCTTTTTTATTTAACAATTTTCACAGAAAAAACGAATTATTCGTCTTTTTTTATAAGTTATTATAGATATAAGAGCTAACCCTAACAAGAGTATAACCTTTTTATAATGTACTTCCGATTTTGATTAAGTCTGATATGTTTGTAGTGCTGAATCATATAGTTGAAATGCTCGTAGATTGCAAAAACACAATGAAAAGGAAATTTCCGATTCAATATATGAAACAAAGGAATAGTACTACCAAGTCCCAATTCATTTGAACAAAAATGACTAGTGATCACGCGATGGGCTTTCGAATGAAAAGATGATCCCAGAACACAAAGCGAAAGTGCACAGCAAATGATCGAGTAAATCATACAAGTGATCGACACCCCTCGTCTCCTTTCAAGCTGATTGTACCAACTTTCTTTCACACATAGTACAATCTATTTATGAAACAGGAAGACAGACAGTCGATATAATTTCACTTGTAACTTTTATGATCAGTCAACACGCGAACTCGTGGGAATTTTTCTGCACTTCATAAAGGATTGAGCTCCACTGGTAATAGAAAAAAGTTAAGCTTTTTTTATTTACATATAATGGCTGAAGTATTTCTTGTAGTTACTTCTAATAATCACGAACATCCATTAGCATTGGGTGATAATTGCAAAAGCTACGGCTTGATGCTATTTCAAACTGCTTCGTTTTTTCTCAACAAAATTTCAATACAGATAATTACGTGTTTAGGAAAGCCGGCATTTATGTTTTCAACGTGGAAATGAATATAGGAACAGGAAGCGTGGATCTTTCTTTCCTTTAAATAGTAAAAAAAAAAAAAAAAAAAAAAAAAAAACAAGTTTAAGAATACTTTTCCTCTCGATCATTAAGTTTAGAGAGTGTTGATGAAAAGTGACTTTAAATCAGACCCCTACAAGTGCCGTTTCCGGTTCGAACAATAAAAATCATTCACCCGTATCCGGTCAGGTTTTAGGTTACGAGCTTTATAAATTTCAGAATTCACACCCGATTATCTATATTCTAAAGCGCCGAAAGATAACTGAAAAAAGAAAATTTGAAGAAGATTCTAATCCCCAAGCCGAAACGAAACACAATACTGATTTAGGTTTAATTCGTCAATATTTATTTTCGTTAAATTTGCTCTTAATTATAATAAAGCGTATACTTAAAATGTGTTTTAATATCGTCAGAGCTCGTGTGAAAAAATCTTGCAACCAAAGTAATAAAAAGTATAGCTGTAATATATTATATAATTGGAGAAAAATATTGGGCAGAAATAAAATTGATATCACTGAATCTCCCCCCAACCCTCAAATTTTAAAGGGATGTTAAAACAACATTTGAGCAATAATACACTCCAAAGTTATTGAGGAAAAAATGTTAAAAATTTGATCAGTTTTTAATTAAAAATATAATTAAAACTTTGAAAAATCCTTTCTTAGACAGCACCCATCATCCGAACGGTAAACATTTGGGTAACTGTAAGTAGCAACAGTATGTAGAAGGTTTTGAACGATTTTTCATCATATCGCGAAATACAATTTGCATATATCATGCCAGTCAATAAATTATACTGAAAAACTTTCTGCCCTTAAAACTTGAAATAGCTTTTGGATTGCGCTACAACGCGAGAACGCAGAAATGTTTGTCTAATTTCTTATTAAATTTTTCATTACTCTCCTATTTCAGAATTTGGAAGTATTTAAGAACTACTTTCAAAAGCCATTTCATTTAATACAATTTTTAAGGTCAAGAAACCACTTTTACGAATTGGTTACGAGTCAGGACTCAATGAAACTTTTGACTAATAAAACTTTTGAAGTTACTTTGTAGTGTTTAGTTTTTATTTTTTATCTTATTTGATTTTTAATTCAGAGCTTACTTTGATATTTATTCTTTATTACAATGAAGTCTTTTCCTACAAATTTTTTTTATGCAAATACATTGAGATACCGCATGTTTATAATCAGCAGAGTTCCCAAATAGGACGTATCTCCTGCGGTAAGTGATGAGTCGTATCGACATGTTATAAGATTATGAAATCTAGATAAGATTATTTGCTGTATTCTCAAGTTTACAAAATATACTCAGAGAAAAAAAATAATAAAATAGCTGCTTCTAGCATTAAGTTTTTACTCAGATATGGGGGAGGAGAATCGATATAGAGGGTAAAAAGATTCCGATACAGGCGGGGGGGGGGATCGTTGTGCACATCCAGTTTTTAATCACTTAGAACAAACATTTCCATACTTTTAAACAATGTAATCTATTTCATCTTCGTGGCATTTAACTTTTCCAGAGACGAATAGGAAACGTTCTTTTCAAAAAAGTTGCAAAAAAAAAAAAAAAAAAAAAGTAGAAAAAAAGCATTATTTTGCAGAAAATATTTCTAAAGAGTGACTTGATAAAGATTTCCGATTGCGAGCAACAATGAAGCTATTTAACTTTTTTTTTAAACTGGAGCTTTTGTTTTTTAAATGTAAGTATAAAAGATAATTTTCTCCGAGGTTTAATATTAACATATCGATATCCTTTGTTTTCCTTGAAAAATAACATTAAAAATGATTAAAAGAATCTTTATTTATAGGGGTCTGAAATCTTTATCTTTAAAGAATGATTTACTTTTACGGGAAAAAAATGTTAATACGACACTTAAATTTTATAATTATCATTCCCTTTGGTGATATAATGAATAAACTACTTTTTTTAGGCTTTCTTCCAAATTTGTTCTCAAACAAAATCTTTATTCATTTTTACTTATTTCCGAGTTGGGTGGAAAAGATTACTTTGACGAAATGTTCAGCAAGGGCTGGGATTTTTTTAATTTAATTTAATTTTTATTTATTTATTTATTTTTGCTTCAGGTAAAACTTATTATGCACTTCATTAATTTCGAATAATGAAAAAAAAAAAAAAAAACTGACGAACCAGCATAAACTGACCAACTTTGTGTAAATAAAATAAAATGATAAACTTCGGCATAATTGAATACCTATTTAAACCTTTCTGAAATTGAAAAAAAGGGTTCATACACAAGTATGCCAACTTATTATGCACTTCAGTAAACTTGCTTCAAATAAACTAACTATACATTTGATTCATTTTGAATACTGAGAGAAAACAAACTGAAAAAGCAACATAGACTGACAAAGTCTGTGTAGATAAAATGACAAACTTTAGCAAGTCTGAATAACCACTTAAACCTTTCTGAGGTTGCAAAATAGAATTCATACAAAAGTGAGACAACGCAATTTGCGACAATCATCGACTTTTCGTCCTAATTCCGTAAAATGAGTCGATCAAATCCCTTAAATAAACCAGATACAAATTACTCAGATACATTGTGTTAATTTTCGTACATTATTCCACTTACACCAGACTCTTCTTCCACCTCAATACATTTGTGCTACATAACCGAAGCTAGGAGAAAAGATTAATCTAGGGAAGGGGATGCACCACTTGCTGCAAAAATCGGGGTCAGTCCCGATGCATTTGCATACTGGCGGCTCATCAAAAAGAAGAAGAGGCAAGATGGACGATACATAATTACTTTGAATTTCTGCAACATCTTTGTGCACTTCCTGATCGGCGGAAAGCAGCGAGGCGGGCCGATTACCCAGCGAAACGGTTCTAAGAAGTCATTGGACTCACTCACTGAAGATGGAAGTTCGATTATTATTCAGATGACATAACGGTCCCCTTTTTCCTGGAGATGTCACGACTTAATAAGTGGCTATCTTTTCTCATCTGATTTATTTATAACACCATATGCTATTAATTAATAGGATTTTGGCTCCTGTCAGCTGCGTTCATTAATATGAATCCGGAACGTATTCGAGCCCGTGGTTCAAGTAGCACGCAGATTCGAAAAGTTAATGAACTCAATCAATTATTTTATTTTCGCCAAATTACTTTTCTAAAATCATCATATCAGATTGCCGAGATAAATATTTTGGAAATAGAGTAGCACCAAATTTATAATAATCGAAACTGAAGTAATATGATAACATAAAAATCGCGTTTACTTGAATAGTTCATTATTTACAGCATCTTAACTATATAATAATAATTATGTCATAATATCGTAAAATTTATTATCAATAGCAAAACGTTTCTGATAAATTACTGAAAAGTTGTTTACACTATTGTCGGAATAAAATATGCAAAAATTTTTAATCTCCAATTCAAAGGTTTCACATCTTCGTATGTAAAAGATACGGCATGGGTTTTCATGAAAATGGTTAAAATTCAGTTTAGTACTTCAAAACGAACAGGAGTGACTTTCTCGCATACTTCCTGATAAAGTGTTATTTGATGAATGTACACGTTTCAAATATCTGGAAAACACATTTTTTGGAATTATGCCTGTGTCTTTGAACAAGAAAACTGAAAAATGCTTTAAGCTATCATGATAAAATTTGGTATATGATCTATCATTAAATTTGTAGATTTCTATCCAATTATTGAAGAACAATCTATTTAGAGGAAAGCTGTCTGTCGGGCTGTCCGTATATATGTTAACACGATAACCACAAAACGAAAAGAGACAGACAGTTAAAATTCGGTACACAGATTTAACATCTATAGTATAGACACCTAACAAAGCTTGAGCTAAATTCAAAAAGCAATTGGCCGTCGATCGGTCTGTTCTTATAAAAGCATATAAACGCGATAACTCAAAAACACAATGACTTAAATTTGCGGAAATCGATATAAGGTTTAACTAACAACTGTTTTTTGCCTGTTTTTTTTTTGGGGGGGGGAATTTTGATCTAATTGGTTGGGAATCAGTTTCGATTTTCGGATGCTATTAATCGCATGCCAGGGATAAATCGCCAAAAAATTCGTCAAGAATCATGCGATAGATTCAGTAAATTCACGCCAAAGGTTAATATTTTCGACAGTTAAGAATTTGATTGCACATTTTAGGGAAGATTATACATAACCTGCATATACCCTGATTTTGATGCAACATCAGTAAAAAGTAAGAAGAGATTAGATTTTTAGATGATATTACAAAATATTTTGTGCAATTTGTGACTATCATCATATCTTTTAAAACTTTAAAACATCATATAACACAATTTAGTAAAAGACCAAGAAAACACAACTCTGAAACGGCTACTCCACTATTCTAATCTTTATTATCACATTCGATAATGCAGACAAATAACACAATAAATTTAAAACGATAAAATGCTGGATAATGGGTTAGTTTCAATTTCAAGATTTTAAGCCATATAAAAGCCATAAGATATATAAAAAAATTATCTGAATTCAAACTGTGCTGCCATCCAAATATAGGCCACAGCCTCAGATCTACAATGATTATGAAATCCTCTAAATGACAAACAATAATACTTTAATCTCAGAAATAATCTTTTAATGTTATTATTTAATCCTGTTTTGGTCTATTTCACCGATTCCCAAAATACTTAATTTCTTTTAAACGCATATCTATTAAATATTATTTTCAAATGAGTTATTTGAAAATATTTATTCCTTTTAAGGACATTCTGCAATGCCGTTTTGAATTCTTCGAAATTTAAAATATAAGAAAGCATTATTTATAAGTTTCTCATTCAATCGATATTTCATCAAACATGATTCATTCGTAACCAATAATATAACGATAAAATACTTTGTTTATAAGATTAAAAAAAAAAAGGGAATATATCGTTTTTGATTTTGAAGATGATTAAAATCTCTTGATAGGGAGAAATTACTTTCGAGTAATATGCGAACAAGAATAATGATATTTTGACTTATTAAACCATCGGGAATGATCTGCTCAGGGGCAACTGTTGTCTTAATTACCGAATCGAAAAGCAGATACAGTATTAACTCGTTTACGCACTAGGCATACTACATTCACCCACATTCACTTGTCGCTAGGTGAACAACCGCTACTGTATTCTCAATATTGTCAAAAGTCCGTTGAAAATATACCATCTGAATGCTCAAATCTCAATGCTCAAACGTTTGCAGGTTTTTTTTTTTTTTTTTTTTTTTCAAAAGTCTAACATTTCTTTACCTTTTTTTACTTGATAAGACACCATATGCACAGATTTTTGCATTTTTAAAGTCTATAAAATTTTATCCACTCATTTAAATCTTGTTTGTATTTTTAAGTATTCTTGTATACTATCCAGTCAGTTATGACTATTTTACATTGATATGATTTTAACCCTGTTTAGGCGCAGCATAGTCACAACCATGGCTCTTGAACTAGAAAAATCCAAATAAAAATCTAAAAATGTGTTTTTCGGACTAAAGATGGCCTGGAACATAGAAATTCGACAAAATCTTCAGTTCGAATTTTTTGACAATTTCAATATTTTCTCTTCGTATATTTAAGTAAAAACTGACTAAAGAATGAGAAGAAATTATTCCAACCTTCCTTTAAAGACTCAATGCTTCCACAGAAAAAGTTAATTTGATTGTCAAAATATTAGTGAAAGAACATTGCTCAAATATACATGAATCATGAGAAATAAAATTAAAAAAAATGTATAATGTGTACTCAAAAGAGGGTATAAAGGTTTAATTTTTTTTGAATTTTTATATAAACGCTTAGTTTTAAAATTTAGCTATTATGTTTAGTACAAGTAACATACTAGCATTAGCTTAGAAAATCTTACATTAATTTTATATGAATTTGCATCAATAAAATAAACTTGTAATAATTACTGTTGTTTATTAAAATTTCGATTTTGCGCTTTTATTTATTTATTTATACTTCATTTTACACCAATATCTTCAAAAACGAATAAATGGAACTTTACTGCGTATTCTTATATGACGTACTCATGAAAAGATTTTTTTTTTTTTTTTAAAGTCTCTCATGCCCATATTGGAGGGGAAGAAAAAAAAAAAAATCAAAGAATTGAATTGTTCAGCTTCATTTATTATTTTTTCTTGACCCATGCATGCTTTTCATCTTTTTCAAATACCAATTATCTATGCTAAAACTTAAGTCGCCATTTATCATCTAAACATAGCTTTGTTTTAGTTTAGGTTACAAATTATGATGATAAATATTTCCAGCATTTAAATAATAGAAGAATTTTCAGAACTGTTTTGAATTTTAATCCTTTTTCGCTCCAAATACGCTCTATTAACATAGCAAATCATGGAAGAAATATTGCAATTTAAACGGTACAGTAAACAATATATTTTTATTTTATTAAATACATATAAATGGTCACATAACTAGCATCGTTACCTTAATAATTTCGACCAATAGATTTTTATAGAATATAATTGCATAAGATTCGGGATACGTAGATGGCATCATTATAAAATGGTGAGACATAAAATAAGAAATATGATATTTAGTAGCTTTCCCTACAAAGCAAAATGCTTTTATACATTCAGATTTCGATGACTGAAATATCTCCCAAACTCGCATATTATACAAAATCTCTTTCCTTTTTAAATATACATAAACATCTATCTGCAGTTTTTTTGCAGATTGTATAAAAAAAGACAATATCAAGTTTATACGCAGATGTTTTTAAATATTTTCGTCTGTTTGACGTCATTCACTTCCATTAAGATAAATAACAGAAATTCAGCGAACTGAAAAGTTTTAAATAGCAACGCTGAATAAATATTAGTTTTCAAAGATTTTATCAGAGTTTAGAACGTATTTTAAGTTTGCTTTGATAAAAATATTAAAAATAATTTTTGAAAAAGTATGTTTATATTACTAAAAAGTAAATTTTTATATAAAAAAAATCCGGTGAAAATAGCGCTAATAGGAAATAGAAACACACCAAGCAAATACGTTGCTTGGTGTGTTTTTACGTAATATTTTTAGACGTTGTCTTGCGATATCCAATGTGATTTTTATTTGCTTATATCTTTCAGTGCCTATATCGTACAAGTCTATCTACTACAAATATCTTCTATTTTTTCAATCAATAATAAAACGATTTTAGTTTTCCACTTTTACTTTCATTATTTTCTATGTTTTAATCTTTAATATATTTCACAATTCAATATTACAAATATTATGAAATTTTTTAGAGGTTTCTTTTCAAATTCACGGCCAGATGGCGCCTCTCAAAACGAATCAAATTTTAACTAAAATTTATCTATTAATCGATAGTCAAATTCTGAAAACATTATTATTTTTTTATCACCGTAAACAAATGGTTGCACAGATCTCTCAGAATGCGTGAAAAAATGATGTTGAAACTATATATTTACAAGCATGAAACTTGGTAATTTAAATAAACGCATGCAGAAACGTTAAAATTTGAAGCCTTATTCATGATAGCTGAAACACAAATGTGAACGATGCTTTGTTGCCAATCCAGTTTTTTTTTTAATCCATTAAATAAACCAGAAAAATATTTTAGGTCCCGCTTTCGAATATGGATATTATGAGAAAAACGATATATGAAAGAAAGGACGATATAGAAGAGAAAGAAATTCCATAGCAGTAATAATAATCTGCATAACGTGATTCCAAAAGGAAAAAATCGCACACAAAATAAAATGAACGTAGTCAAGAAAAATAGTCAGGCAGAAAACAGCCTGCATACTTTAAAGCAAAATTTTTTATGAAAGAAATAAACAGCAAATGAAGGATCTTTGAAAAGGCGTAATTTTCTCAAAACATTCAAGGTGTTTTGTCAAAAAAGCGTGTGAATTCAGTAAGACTTGTTTTTAAAGAGGAAAATGAAGTTTATTGAACTTAACTAGCACTTGAACTTGGTTGTCGGACATCAAACTGTTGTTTGACACTAAATTCATATTGTGAAATACTAAGGCCAACTTTAAAAGTTTGAAGTTTTATGAATTCTGATTTTATAGGAATGAAATTTTATAATTGCAAATTGCATACTATCATATTTTAATTATTACCTTTAACACTAACTAGTGGGAAAATGCATTTTGCCCATCATATCCATGCTTCAAATAATACTTAATTTAATAAAGTAATAGAAATAAGAACCACAGTACAGTAAAATAGAGTAATTCCAGAAAGATTAAATAGTTCTAAAAATTGGAAGTTTGTTTTTTTGCTTTCTAAAACTTTTTTAGAGAAAAATAAAAATTAAAAAATAATAATAAATGCTTAAATTAGTATTAAAAAAGCATTATTTTAATACGTTTTGATTTGATTCGTCACGATTCCAAGTCACGATAGTTCTATTTTAGCAAAGTGCACCACAGTAAAAATGTGGAGACCAAAATAAAAGCGTAAAAGCTTGTGGAATTAACCAAATTCATGTTTTAATCACATAATATTTTTAATTTTTAATGAATATTTACAAATTTATGCTATCTACTGAAAAATTTATTTAAAAAAAACTAAAAGAAAATTTCACATAATGTAAGGTTTTCAGAAATTATTTCTATGATTTTGATTTTAATCATATTCTTCTAAACTATTTACTACATTTTAAAATAATAAAGTGATGAATAAATTAATTGAAAATAAATAAAAAAATTTTTAAAGGATTTTAGAAAGATTTAGATTTAAAAGAATTTTAAGTCTTTATCATAATTATTATGGATTCAAATAATATTTACATCAATGAATTATGAAATTTATAAGATACTTGGAATAAATTTTTCTCATATTGAGAAAAAAAAAATCGAGTCACTTTCAAAGAATTTAATTAAAATTGTTCGCTTAGTCGATTGATATAATTTCAAATCACGAAAATTTAAAAATACTATATGATCATAGAGACAAAAAAAAAGTACAAATTATCTCCTGTATTAAATGAAAATTAAATTTGTAGCAATAAAAACCTAAGGGTAAGTCATAAAAGGAAAATTATAACACTAAAAGTACAAAAAAAAGTCTTAATTTAAATTTTAAAAATAAATAATTAATTAACTTAAAAAATATTCGTAACATAGATGCAATATGACTTTAAAAGCATGCAATAAGCAAAATAAATTATAAATAAATAATATTTTTATTAGATGTTAAGAGTAGATGTCATATTTGCATTGTTTAAATAATCTATAATAAAAGCAATAAAAACCACTAACAAAGAACTAGATCGTCTGCGAGTCTCGTTAAGTTCTTTCGACTCGGTAGGTTTCTTAAAATCTCGTTGAATGTAAAGAAAAAAGATTTCACTTGAAATTTAACAGTAGCTTCATAATGAGTATTTCAGTATGTTCTATAAAACAACTATCATTACATTTTTATCCCTAATTTTTTTTATTATTATTATTTTCCGACTATTTTTAAACGTGCGTTTTTAACTAAGAAAGAATTTCTAGTATGATTAAATTTTATCAAGTAATCGCTATCAACTACTTGAACACTTATTTAGTACTGATTCGGTATATATTTACTTTTTGCTTCACCTTGGAATAATAAAATGTTTTCTTTTTTAAATCGAAGCACAAATCTTTCCTTTTTCCTAATTAATTCCGATTGTCGTCTTCCATTATTAAATTTTCACATGATTGAAATGATTTACTAATGATAGTAATGATTTATTATTACTATAATTATTATCATCGAATGTTGTCCCCTTGCCTATAATAAGTGTAAATTGCATTCTGATTAGGTTTACACCGACCAGAGCGAAACATTTAAATTAAAAATCGCAATAAATACAATAAATTATTTCAAAACTTTGCGGCAATAAATTTATTCACTCCTCGTGTATAAAGAATTCAAAGCGAAAGCATTAGAATCGTCAAAAAAAAAAAAAAAAAAAAAAAAATCGAACTCCAAGTTTTGACTAATTCCACTTTTCAGATCTCCCCAAGTTCAAAAAACAAAACACATTTCTACTCTCTCGTATACAAATTATAGAAAAAGTATTGTAATCATTAAAAAAAAAAAAAAAAAAAAAAAAAAAAAATCGATTTTGAAATTTTCAAACTTTTCCGAAAGTACATTTTTGACATTGAATCGTGTCTGCGAAAATAACTCAGAAACGCTCTCAGCTAGACGGCTGAAATTTGGTACATGGAATAATGACCCAATTTGCAGATTTCTTTAAAGCAAAATCCATACACAGGAAATCCGTCAGTAAGGCTATTCGAGTACAAGTTGAACTTAATAACTACAAAACTCAAAGAGCTAGGTAGATAAAATTTGGTACACAAGCTTCGTATTTAAAATATAGATAGTTTTCAAATTTTGAACCAAATTCGTCAAATGGTTGACCGCCTATCAATCTGCATTTCCGCATGAATGCAAACTCAATAATGCAATGATTGCTCATAAATGCGATGATTTAAATCCATAAAATTCGATACTGTCTTGAGACTACAACTATACCGTTGTATCTAATTTTGGTGTCAATCAACCTGTAGAAAGCTGTCGAAAATGCATACTCTCACGATAGATTCAGTTAAAAGGACAGCTTCACGACAAATATCTATATTGTTCAGCATGTGATATAAAGCATTTGCGGCCATACTCCAGGTCTACACTTTTATGATGGAGAATGAAGACATTTATAGGAGAAAATGCGAGAAAGTTTCAGCGAGATCACTCCCACTAGTTGGAATTATTTTTGTCTGTATGGGAACAAAATTTTGAGACCTAACACTAACACAACACCTAACACAAAGAGCATATAGATAAAATACGGTGCATAGTTTTAATACCTAAAACAAAAATTTGTATCAAATTCTGAACCAAAACCGTCAACATGTCGACCATCCGTTGGTAATGAAAACGAACCGTTGGTCCGAATGTAAACTCTAAAATAGACTCTAATTCGGTACGTAACCTTGTAGTGTTGTACTTAATGTAATGTACTTATGTAAAAAATTTTAGTCTCAATCAATAAATAACAACTGAAGCATAAAACGCATAAGTGCGAGACAACAAATAAAAGTCTTTCTCAAGGCATTTACGGCTTTGTCCAACTTTTATGCAGGAGGAACAGAAGATCTTGCATTAATTACGAAGTTTTGGTTTAAATTAGTTGACAGCAGATAACAGAAATTTGTTTATTTGGGAATGTGCGAGAAACTGAGGCTTACCTTGTTGCGATTTGCCGGTAAAGAGAAATCCCAATCCGGAGCGACAAATAAGTATCCACAACATGACACCTTCCTGGTCGCCTACAAATAAAAAAAAAAGCATAAATTAAAAATAGAGTAGATTTAACATTTCTAAATTTTAAAAAGATTAACACATCAAACATTGTTTGTTTAAAAAGTACTTTCATCTTTAATTTAAGAGAGTTTAATATTAGAATATGTATGTATTTGATATTACATTATCAAATACATACATACGAAGGAATAATTGCAAAATAGGATTACTACTGAACATATTAAATGATTTAAGATAACTTTGATTTATTCTCTCCAACTAGTATAAAATGTCTTTAAAACTGAATTTTCATTGAATATACAAAATCGCCAGCACATTTTCTAATCGCAATTTGGAAATACTTTTTGTTTGCATTATTACGTGTGTTATTTCAATTTAGTTGTAAAATTTAACAAATACATAAATGATGTATATAAAATACACAATATATTATAATCATAAAAGGAGAAAAATCAATTATAAGGTAACTTCAAGTCTGTAATCAGCACTGTACATAATATTTAAGAACTTTATTACTCATGCAAATGTTATTTGTACGAGAAAACATAATATGAAAGAGAAAATCTAAAGAAATTTAAGTTTCAAAGTAAATTTTTTTAAAAGATATAGTATAAGGAATTATCTATATTTAAGAATTCGAAGGTAATGCAAAGAATACATACCGTCTCATGATGCCACTTTGGCTTATAGTTATTAAAATTATATAGAGATGGATGCATATGAGATGAGAACAAAGTATATAAACGTAATTTCGAATCTTCACTATGTTCAGCAGAAATGGTAGGCACTTTTGATGACCAGACTAATGGGGGCAGTTGCCTTTTCTTTTGACCATTTTTTTTTTTTTTTTTCTTAATATGAATGTTCAGTTGGTATGAATTAAATATGCAATCTCCAATATATGTAATTTTTATTGAAAAAATAATCAGTTCTTTTACGTCAAAATAACATTTACATTTTCGCTTGGAGCAATTTAAAAACAATATATAAGTGGAATTAAATTATTTCCCCTATGATTAAAACTGCTGAAAAAAGCAACTCGGAACAAGCTTTAGCGAAACATTGTAATTTCCATATGATAACAAAAGAGTTGAATACTCACGTCTATCACAAAAGATTTACGTTTCACACTAAAAAAAACGAGGTTATTACACACACCTGCTAGTTCCTCAGAATAGAAAATATCAAAGAAACACAAAGGGCAATCTTCACGTGGATATATATATTTTATTATATATATAATTTTCAACGTTTCATAAAATTCAGAATCAATGAGCATCAAGCATAACGCAACAACCATCACATCTCAATTATACAACAGCGCTAAAAGAATTCAGGTAATTTAAGACCTATTTTACTCATATGGGCAACGAAAGATACCGATAATGATCTCAAGAATAAAAGAAAAGGATGACATTACGTTCTGATGCTTTCATACGGTGCCTAACGCACAGGATTGCGAATGCCAGCGTGAAGACGCACCCAAAATTTCGCTACATAATCGCGTAAGTGGAGTCAAAAAGGTCAACAACCCTCCCTGAGTGAAAACAAGGAAGGAAACAACGCAGGAAAAATTTCAAAAACAACGACACAACAAACAAAAATGCGAAGAATTCCAGAACCCTAGTAACTTGATAGCAAGCTCCATAAGGAGAAGAATGCATAAACACCCAAGATGTTCCTCTTATATAAAAACAAGCGGCCATCCTGGACTCCGTTCGTGGTTTACGGTACCGTACCATCAGATAGGGTTGCAGTGAGAGATGGGATTGCTGAAGAGAGGAAAAAAATAAAATAATAATAATGATAAGCCATATGCCACTTAATATATTCATCTTAGGATAGACCGACCCTTTCTTGCATCAAGATGGTACATGCATACACCTTAGTCCCATTTCAGAGATGGTAAGTATGCAAATGAGAAAACGTGACTGTAAAGGCATACTTGCTGAAAGCCGACAAGGAGAAAAAGAATAAAATCGAATATAAAGGGGAGGAGCAGAGGAAAAAAAGAACGACTGGGGCGGTTTTTAATAGAATGATCACGTCTTCACCTCAGTTTATTTTTATAAACGAATTTATTTACTTCGATGCTGAGTGCTGCTCTCCAGAAAGAAGAGGGTCAGATCAAGCGGCCACAGAGGTCACGTTATCACTATCTTCAATGATAATCGAGTTTTTTTTTTTTTTTTTTTAAATGGGTAGCTCATCGCGGAGTGAACAGAACGTGCTAGGCAAAGAAAAAGCACATTGCTGTGTGTTTTGAGTTACACTAAGAATTGTAATTATAAAATACGGAAGTCCTCGAGTTATTCACAGATATCATGACTCTCTGTGTGGTGATTAACTGCTATCCGTATATAAAAAGCAAAGGGAGAGATTTTATTTATTTCTAACAGGAAACTGAATTATTTTTGTAATCACATATGGACTGCAAATGCATTAAAAATTATGAAATCTCCTTCCATTTAAAAAAAAATTCTTAAAAATAATATCAATATTTAATTTTAAATTGAAATTACGTAAAAAACCACTTTGATAAAATATTATACTAAGACACTTTTATTTATAAAAAGACGACGTGAAATCCAGTAATTATAATAAATAAGTGAATTTGTAATGCGTAAAATAATTTCATTATTTTTTCCCGTTTTTTATAAAGTTGCAAAAGGCTTCAAGATAATTAAAATGAAGCATAATTTCGTATTCTCAATAAATAACAATTTGGATATAGAAAGTCCTTTTCAAGCCATTATAAAAAATATATTGATCAAATCCGACAAAAGATTCGTTTTATAAATAATGAATTGCCTCATTAAGAATAGAAGCGGACATTAAGTCGTTTCTAACAGAATTTTCCACAGATGCTTTTTAAATGGAATGATTTTGGTAATTGTTAATTTTTACGCACGTCAAGATAAGCCGGCAAAAATATTCACATCTTAACAACTTCGCCTTGGCGATCTTAGCGCAGTCTGAAAACCACTAGGTAAATCCGGGAATGCAATCATATTATTATCATATGTATAAAAGAATTAGGCAATCTTGGCGTAGTCTGAAAATCGCCAAGAATTTACGCGGCCGTAGAAATATGCAAGTGCCACTATTTTTTAATTTGATATAGTGAGCTCTCAAAGAAAATAAAATTACGGGAAACTTTTTACATTCGATAAAGAATATAAAATATTCATTCAAATATTTTTCTGAGATTTAATTTTTAATAAGAAAGTTAATTCTGTTTTTATTTTATTAACATAAAAAGTACAAAAAATTTCATATGCATTATGAGAAAAAACCCTAAAATCTTTTAAGATACAAAAACAGACAAAACATTCTCCACTTCAAAATTTTAACAATAGGGGATTATTCCATTTACTGTATAGAATAGAATACTCCGTCTCTTATCTCAAAAAATTTAAAAGTTGATGTACCAATATGTACTATATAAATATACTATCAATATTACTAGTAATAAAGAGCGAGCAAGCGTGCGTGCGTGCGTACCTGCGAGCGTAAGCATTCTTCAGGATAAGACCTAGAGCTACCAAATTTGGCACATGTATAATTTGGAAGTTAGAATGTGCACCTAGCAGTGCTTAATTAAACATAAATCGAAATTTTGCTTTTCCGTGAAAATTTTTGAAAATATTATGGCAGAAAAATGAGTTGCATCGTCTAAAAACTATACTATATTATAATCTTTTTGAAGCTAACAATTTCACTGCAGTACAGTTTTCCGCTTATTTTAAATTAATATTTAAAAATATTTTAAAGCTTATTTTACAACAAATATATTTCACGGCTGATCTCAATCATTTCCATTTTTGCTACTATTATTTCATACTGAATTCTCCCCCCACCCCTCCCCTCCCATTGCTGATGATGAAGGAACGAAGTTACAACTTATTTTCCCATAATGAGTAAATTACTGTTTGAAGCTTGATTTTAACATCCTTTTTATGTTTTCTGTACTTACAATTTAGGTTTAATTTCACAAAGAGTCAATGACGATAATTTTTTAAAGAGAGTCTATTTTAACTTAATATAATTGAATATATAAAAACCTATTACTGTTTCTTTTCTAATAAAAATTACATTCGTAATTCCAATGCACTAAATTTGTTGAATAAGAGAAATTTTTATTGAATGGCCATCTGAGTAATTGTATAAATTATTAAAATATTTTGTAATACACATAAAATTACGCTGCTGAACGATTCTACTTTCTGTTTCTCATATTTTAAATAAAAATATTTAATTACATTAAGAAAGTCTTCACATTAATTAAAGTTTAAGCCACTTCCATTTCAAATTAGAGTTCAAATTTTAGATAAGATAATAGAAAATTCTTGTGATGCATAGCACAATGAATAGCACTAATATAAGACTTTTTGCAGTAGAGCGTGTTACAGATCTATAAAAATTTAAAGTTTAAAAATACCTAATTGTGGTAACTATTAAGACCCAACTTCATAAAATATTTAATATACAATTTTAGTAATCAAAAATTTTGACGAGCAAACTGGTCGCCAAAAGCAGATGATATAAAGTAATAACAAGCTTAAGTAATATGATAGATAATTCAATAAAGACGAAAATGACACATAATAAATAACACCGTCTAAAAATTTAACAGCGATGAGGCAGACAAGTGTTAAAATAATACTGAAATAATTAAACATAAAAGTTCCGCTATATCTCCATGGGGAATGTTTAGATAAATTCGGAACATGGTTCTGCTTCGGCAACTTTAATCATTTCAATTATTATTGTTAATAACAGATCCCACGCTGTGCAAAGGAAGGCTCGTTAATACTTTAAGAAAACTGTTAACATCTTCAGAAGATAGGCATCTAGTGAAATTTGTTTTCGATCGCTACAAGGCATCATCCATTAAACAAGTAACGGTGATCCATGTCCAGACGGAATAATACTCATCTTCACGCTCAAGTGGTCACCTGCAACCAACAATTAAGAGGTGCAATGGAATGGATCTGCACCCCAGGAAGCAGTTCTCGGTGATGAGTGTGACAACTAAGGATGTCCCGAAACAATAACGGTGACAGATCTTGCAAATGACCTTGGGCACAACGACAGTTAAGTACGGCAAAAATGCATCTTCAACAGGGCATAGCTGAAAAGTTTAGAAGAGAGGAAGTGCTTACTCCCGAGACAGCTGTCAAGACGCATTCTGTTGAAAATAAATAAGCGCGGCCAAAAGGAAATAACGGAGACTACCAGGGAAATCCGGTCAGTTGGGTCTTTGGCGCAAGACATTCTTTTCAAAGCAATCAAAGCACAACTTCTCGGGTCTTTAAATATGGATTATACTTATGAAAAGTTCCGTATCGGTGACTGCATAATAGAATGTGATTTTACATAGAAAAAGGCAGATTATCTTTTTCACTTGATACCCAGTTTAAAAGAACCTTAGCAGGAAATAAAAAGCATTTGAGTATTTCAGAGTAAACTAATCTACGATTTGTCTGGAAAAAGTATTTCCACATGGAAACTATTTTTTATCTTAAAATCCTTTTGTAGTTTTTGAGAATTTCTCAAAGTGGCATTTACAACTTTTGTTAAAATTATGAATTAGAAAAAGGTTTAGAGTAAGTAGAATAATTAATTTTTACTCAAAGAAAAACACGTTCGTTTTCATAATAATAATAATAATAATAAAAAGATTTCATTTCAAATACACGTCTATCAAAATAACACCTCCTCTATCTCTACTTCAAAACAACAAAAAAAAGCAATATTAATGATAAAAAAAATAAAAAAAGTACAGAACAGATACAAAAAAGTTATTACTTTTTTTTTCCAACTGAAGCTTCCGAATTGCTTTGCAAAATTTCAATTTACTTCCAGAATATCAAGAACATATAGCATGCACATATATAATAGTGGTTGCAATAGTTCAGTTTCTTTTCTTACAGTTTACTAATTAAATCATAATTGCGTTCATAAATGTTTCTTCCATCATATTGAAGAAAAATAATTGGCTATCATAATTCTACATTCAGCAATTGGCACCTATGTAAATGTTATCCTAACATATATTTATTTTTTATGAAAATGTAGTAAACTTAATACAAATTCTTGATTCATTATGTTTGGAAAATTACAGATTCATGTTTCTTTGAAAGGCGGAAAATCCTATTTGCCATATTACTGGTGTTTTAAATTACTTTATAATCAACATACAAAATTAAAAACGCACGTACAATTATTATTTTTGGATATTATAAAGCAATAATTAAATTTAAAACACGTCCCAAAAATTAATGAACATATGTTATTTAATAAATCAAAATTAATTAGAAATCATTCCTTATTATTAGCGAAAATAATGGGAGAGCTCAATCTATTTTTGAAATTCTTAAACACGATAAAAAAAAATCGCTGCGAAAGTTTAATCGTTTCTATTCTCTTCATAATTCCTAAGTTAAAAAAAAAAAAAAATATGTGTAATTATATTCAGTTAAATCAAGTATGTTATTCGTACTTTTTCATATTTCGGCAATTCAGATGCCATTATTTTATAGTAATGTTGTAGCCAAGCCTGAGTAGATGTCTCGACAACTATTTTCGTAATATAAAGACCAATTCTAGAAGATTATCGAAATAAGCAAAATCAAAAAATATTTCCTAATACGAATCATTGAAGCTTTCCAAAATAATACGGAATAATAATAAAAATACACCTCCAGAAAACAGGCAAATATTGAAAGGGTTAAAGAAAAGCAAATGTCTAGCAGAAGAATCAGGGAAGGAGACATCTTAATCGTAGATAGACAGTACATTTGATAGACTTTTTTAGTTCTATTTTTCACGGATGACCGAGCAGGGATTCTGTCGCATAATCGAAAAGAAAATAAAGTACATCCGCTGCACCTCAATTCTATCAAGAACTCAATCACTCACCTTATTTAAATTTCGACAAGCTTATTAAGTCTTAGAATACATTTCGTCAGCCAGGAGTTAGTAAAATCAATGTGTTCCTTATATATCACTCAGTATTTAATTTTTGTTGATTAATGATACCTTACTGACCTTATATGTGACATTTCTGTTACAGAAGCGTTGTTATATCTTCGGGGATTTCATCACCGGTTTGACTAGCATCATTAATCACCCATTGTCTACTGTGCAATTCTGAAGTGACTTAACTACTAAGCAAACCATTTTCTAAAGGAGCCTGTAGAGCTTTGCAATCTGCGGAACCAAATAACGCTAAGCGAGCTTTTATTACGAATTTTAGTGAATATTTTTTGAACCTTCAAGCTTTCTTTTGAGTCTTCGATGCAGATCAGAATTTTTGATTCAAAATGAAGCCAGCAAACAAGAATTTGAAAGAGTTTTAACATTCATTTCCATAGTAGGGTTGGATTAATAAAACTTTAATATGTAATCGTCAATGATTAAGCAGAATCTTCGATTAAAAAAACCACAAATAGTTCATCATTAACTTCCTTACAATTAATTTAAATGGGTAAAAAAAAAAAAAAAAAAAAGAATTTATACCCGGTTAAACCAAATTCGCATCTAGATATTTAACTAACTGATAGATATTTAGATATTAGATTAGATTAGAATAGATATTAGATTAGAATATATTTATATTATATGATATTTATATTAATTTTTTTACATATGTATGTGGTGGAATGAAGATCGTTATGATATGTGTAGTAGAAGCAAGAAGACGTATGTTTTCAAAAACATTTCTTTAACGATCACATTTCACACAAAAAAACGAAAAGACAAGACATGACATTAACGCTCACACCTCTCTCAAAGAACAGCATCTCATCTCATTATTTACAATCGCAATGCACTATGGGATGGGTACCTAATCAGGCATCGCCATCTATTATCCATAAAAGAAGATAAGAGTAATGCAACTGCTTCATGCGGCATATTTCACTATGAGAATACATTTCATTTTTTACTTCAACAATAATTTTTTTAATTCTTTTGGCTACATTGAATTCTATATTTAATTGGTTTTATTCTTAAAAAGCCATTATTATTTATTATTCATTCTAACATTCTAAAGAAATACAAAAGGAAGAAATGCATTTGGGATAGCGCTAAATATCCATTTAACCTTCACCACAAAAGATTTAAACACTTTGTGGAGCATTTCCTTGTCAGCGAGAAATGATGGCACTTCAAAATTGATCTGCATCTAAATCATTTGAGTTTCGGATTCCGATTCCAAAAGGGGCAGCTTCAATGTCCATTGTCCACGGTACGATTCCTCTCCAGAAACACGCGATCCAAGAGAGAGAGAGGAAAAAAAAAGTTAAATGTCACGAAAACGACAAAAAAGCATGATCAGTTGCCGCAGGAAATGGGCGACAAACCTCCTTCCTTCTCACGCCATTTTCAAAACATCTCACAATAGAAGAGGAACATATCTCTGCCTTAATTTGCTGATGATATTCTTTAAAAGTGGGGCAACTTGAAATTTATATAGAGCATGAGGATATGACAATTACTGCTTTTTCTTCATCGCATCCAATTCTTCAGAGGTAAAAGAGTCAACAATTGCCATTTCTGAATCCAGAATTTGGTCGAAATATGAGAAAAAAGCCAGTCGTTCCATTTTAAAAGGTTTATTAAAGTCGGCTTTAGCAGTTTTCCACTTCAGTGACACCGACTAACGATAATTTATTTTCTTTCGAATCCAAGTTCAAGGCTTAAGAAGCATTTTCCTCGACAGAAAAAGAAAAGAAATTTATCATTGCCAATGACATTTACTTCCCTACACCTCTTCAAGTAAGTCGTATCCATTTATTATGTGCCGAAGAAACTCAAAAAACTGCCACTAATCAAAGTGTAAAAATTTATTGTCCAGTACGAATAACCACTAAATTTCAGAAAACATATTTTTAAAAAAAGAATTATTTATCTTAACTTTTAATCAAAGTTCAAAAAATTATGAAGATGTAATATAAGAACTTTTATATTAGAAGTTAAAATTCATTATTACTTATTCACTAATAATCGACTATATATTTTAATTTGAAATGTGAAAAGAAATGATAAGTACACTTTTAGAAATAAATGTCAAAACGTGAACTAAAAAGATACAAACAGGTAACCCATTAAAGAAATCTTTTGACAGCAGAATTGGTTTCAAAAACCATATTTAATTAAAGACATATTATTTGGGGAACATCCCATGTTTTGTGCTTAATTTACTTAATTTTCATTTATTAATGGTAGAAATTATTAAAAAACCTAGACTATTTTAAAAAATGCAAGGGAAAAAAGTTAAACCAAAATTTAAAATATATTTGTCAAATTTAGTTTTTACAGGTAAAATTTAAAATTATATGAGACAAGATCGATTCTATCAAACGCATTTTGAAAGTCAAGTTGTTTATAAGATTACAAAATCTTCGATAAAAGTAGTTCTGTAAAAATATCAAATAAATTTAATAGTCTAATTTAAAATATAAGTAGAAAATGTTTACGATCTCTTAATAGATTCTTCTAGCTTTGGCAGAATATATTTCATTTCAATTTGAAGAAGAAAAAGAGAAATAAAGGAGACTGAACTGTTATCAGATCATGAATTCAGATAAATTATCAGATGAAATTATGAAAAATATTATCAGATAAATTCATCAAACAAAAAATGAATATTATTTTCAATATCAACTTCATGCATATACAGTTTTCAAACAAAGATCTTATGATACTAACTTTATATAATAAACTATGAGAATTTTGTAAAGCTGCTTTTTTAAAACTGAATATTTATTAAAAAATTATAGTTTTCATAGACAAATTTCGTCAAAAGTGTTTAAACATGTTATGATAGCACTTCATTCCCTTTTTACGATTTTTTACTATAGTATTCTTTTAGCATGTCAAAAAGTACAAAAATTTTTACAATTTATATCCTTTGATTTTAGAAAAGATTATTAAACTAAAACACCAGTTAAACTTTATCATACATTCTAACTTAACTAAATTCTTGTGTGAATGCAATCATATTATTTCCTTCTAATAAGGTCAGAAAAAGCAAGGGTATAAAATAAGATTTCATATGCGATTTTGTACAAAAAATTCCATATAGAATATAAGTTGAGAAGATTGAAAGATACATGCCGATTTATTATGGTATCAAACAGGAATACACCACTTTTGCTAGGAATCTACTTTCCCACACAAACTAAAAATCATTATGATCAATCAAACCAAAGCAACTCGAAATCTATTGAAATCTGTTTGAAAACCACCGAGGGACATTTAGGAATAAGATATGCATACAAATATCATCCACCAGGAAGAATCTGAGGTTATTACTAATTTCATGTTGGTTTCTTATCGCATCTCCTAATACAAGAGAAACCAAACTCGATCACTGCACGCTAATAAAAGGTTAAGGCGAGATCCTATAGGCTTTGAATACCAACAAAAATTGATTGAACATTCTTCGACAAGAAGAAGAAGAATAAAAAAGAAAGGAGATTCGGGAGCCTTTCTGCACGGGTATTCATTCATTCACTGCAAAGCCGTAATCGTCTCGAAGACAAGATAATCTTTGGATGTTATACATGAGCAAACGCTACGTTTTGGGCGTGAAGGTTCTGTTTTTATTGAGGCGTGAACGTCGAGACGTTAACGGAGATAAATGGAGTAAATGCATAGGGCATGGTAATGGTGAAAGGAAAGGCCAATGGCACCAAGAGTCCAACGGAAGAAGACAACCAACTTCATTCAAAGAAACTAAATTATAAAGATTTTTTTTTGTGCCATTAAGCAGAATTCTACACTCAATCTGATAATCAATGACTAAAAGAAGAATTTTAAAAAAATGAATTAAATGAAATAGATAGGTGGCATCCTATTTATGCTCCAAAATATTATCACGACTGTAGAAGGAAATTAAATACTGCGCTAGTTTGAAAAAAATTAAAACCTATAATATCAGCTTCATCTAACCTAAAATTACCTCTCCTTATAATAAAGAGAAGTGTGTATGTGTTGGCGTTCTACAAGTCACATCATTTGATTTTGAGTTACCACATTTGGCTCAGATGTATTTTGGAGGTCGAGAATGTACATCCTAGAGTGATTGTTTTTGAAATTTTAAATAATTAAAAAAAGCAGGATTTTGACATTTTTCGCGTTAACTTTCGAAATTATTCTCACATAAAAATAAATTTTACACAGTTTTAAAGTCCAAAAAATTATCTTTCCAATGATGTCTAGATTTAACAAACTTTTAAATATATTTTTAGGTATATTTCGCAACAACATTTTTATTACTGCGAATGAAACCGAAATCATTGTTACATCAAATATTTTATTGCATGGTTTTCTTCCATTGTTGAAAGCTAAAAAATGGATTCTGTTTGATATTTATGTAGTTTACAGAACGAATTAAAAAAAAAATTTAAATGCTGCTAAACTTAGAAAACATATGAATAGATCATGATAGCGCTATGATGTCATGGAAATGGTCTCAATTAGAAAAGTTCGTAAAAATACAATAAACAAAACATATGCAAGACTATTAAAATAGCACGGCTTTAATGCCTGACAATTTGATGGAATCATGAACATGAAGCTTTATCTAAAAACGATTTAACTTACATGAAATATAACTAATATTTCCATTAACTCCAGCTAGTGATTAAAGGAGATTAATAAAAAAAACATAAGATAATGTTAACTCAGCATTAAAGCAGAACGTTAATTGAATTTAATATAAAAATATACGACGATGTGAATGGTGATGGAATCATTTCACTAATTTCATTATTGTTACATAAAAAGGCATTTTTTTTTCTTTTTGTAAATTTTTATGTATCAAATTTTAATATTCACTTTTGGACGATGAAACGTCATGAAAAATAAGATATTTAAGTGTCTATGTTATTGAGGACCCATTTAGCCCACACACGTTCAACTAAATAGCTTTTAATTCTTCAGCTCAAGACAATAAATCATTCCCACAATAGTGTACAAAATTTATTGTTTCTAACAGAAGCACCAATGAAACATTTATGGAACAATTAAGTCTGATTAATTGAAAATAAAGACAATAAGATCGTATTAATAAAATAAAATCTACTCATGTTTTTTGGGAAAGGTTAATGAATTATTTAAAAGAAGAACTATTAATATACTGCTTGTTTATACCAACCGCAGGCTGACAGATAGTTAGCTGAATATGAATTGAAATCCATCGATAAAGGACCTGATCAAATGGAGCCCATCCAATTAATATGGTTAGCAGAGCGCGAAACACAGCCTGCCTTCCGGCGAAGAGACTCATTAGACAGGATTTGTTCCAATTAAGACAAGTTATTACAAACCACCTTGGTCCCAGTAAGTAGATTAATTATTAAAATGAATTTATAAATAGGCTTCTTTTAGAACAATTTGAAAAAGAGGAAAATAATTTCGATCTAATTAAATCGAAAATACACAAGTATCGGTCAAGTAGTGTCAAGTAGTAATGTCTATGGAGTTTAATAAAAAAAATTCGTAACAAAATAAAATATTTTCAATGTTACCAAAATCTTATTTGACCTGATTTTATTAATTTTTTTTAAAGGAGGGGGAAAACATATCATTAGTTCAAAGATTACGAATTTATATAAGGTTAAAATCAAACAAAACAGTTAAAATATCAGATTGGAAATGATAATGCGTGCTAACAATAAAGAACGGAAACCAATTATAGGAGGTACAGCCAATTTGTTATATAAGCCAAATTAAGGAATTTTAAATAATTGGACAACAGGTTTTAGTTATGCAAATCAAAATTATTACGGAAACGATTTCAGTACTTGGTTCTATTATAATATGAAGACAAGTATTAATCAATTTCCATGTTTTATGACTTAGATCAATAAAAGAATTCATAAAGATGTTCCAATTCAATCTTTTTGACAATCACTTACAAAATTGTTTCATTTTTCATAACTTCATGACTGTAATATATCTCTAATTGTTGCTAACTCTGCCGGGGCAGAATCAAATCGTAGAGATGTGAATAAAACAAAATATTATTTCACTCGACAATTATTTTTTCCAAAACTTGGAATCTAAGCACAAATATTTTTCATTTCTTTCTTAAAGAATTTTTAGCTACTTTTACATCATATTTACCATTTTATTTTATTTGATGATTATAAGAAAGTTGGGAAAGTGGCTTCAGGATATTTCTTGGAAAAACTGATTGAAAATCTGTAGTTTCACTCAATACTTAAACAATATATTATTTTTTAAAGAAATACATAAAGACAGTGGTATGTTTTGCTAATATTTTATGCTTTGTTGAAAATTTAAAAATCATTAATGTTGCAGGCACAACAGTTCTATGGGAATGAACAAGAGAAGTGATTCCCTTTCAAGACATTGACCTTTCGGAAATATATTTTATAACATCAAACACACAAAAGTTCTTTTTTTGTATAAAAAGGATCACTTTTCTTGCCAAACAAACTAATATTAAAGAACAATTTATTTTATAGTTTACATATAAACAATTAGTTTTGTCCTTTAAATATTTTATTTATATTTTGAATGCTACTCTTAATACGAATTTTTGACATAAATAACGATATTTATTTACTATAATAAAAGCTATGATTACTGCTTATTCCGCTTTTCCTGTGAGTTGGAAGTCGGTTTCTTTTTTGAAACATCCTGCGATTTCTGCGGCTAATGTGTTTATCTTTTACTAATACAGATCTGAATTATGTTATTATAGGGTAGTATAAAATAACAGTTCACTTCATTTAAAAACATTTGAACTTTTTTGAAAAAAGTAATTTAAAAAAAAACTGCAGACAGAGGAAAAACGAAATCTTGTAAAGCTAAAATATAGATTCGGATTCCAAATACTTGAGATTTCTCTCCCCCCCCCCCTTTTTTTTTTTCTGAAGGCAAACAATGAGAAACGAGATAATATACTGCATTGCTAATCAAACAAATCAAAAGGCACTCTCAAAATACAGAAAAAGATTCAAATAAAAAAGTAAAGTTCACAGAAAATAAAGCAAAACAGAAACAATTTGAAGTCGATAAAATTCCTTGTGACTACACCAAATCTGACTTTAAAAAAAAGTGTGTGAGAGAGAATAAACAATGTTAAGATGTAGATTTAAGAAAAAAAAAGAAAGAAAGAAAGAAAGAAAAACAAAAAGAAGAAGAAAGCACATTCGACAGATCTTTTCCTTCAATCATTTGACGGTGAGTACACGGAAGTCTTCTGTCACTTGCATTTCCTGTTACCATCGACGCCGGGTGCGAAAATCACTTGGGTATCGGATAGCAGGCGACATGCCGCTCTACTTGATGATACGGCATCGGCACCATCAGCCCAATCATTATAAAGGCATTATGTGAGCAAAGTGCTTTTTTTCTCTCAACTTGGTAATTTAAGGCAACTACTTATTGTCATGATGACAGATGGAATGAGTAAAAACATGCACACAGATTCTTTTTCAGGTGTTGATGACAGATTAATTTGATCTTTCTGCTGGAGCAATTATACTGGAGGGACGAAAAATTTCTTTTCATTCCAGGGTACAGTACAAAATAACAACCAAAATACTGATAGAAGGTGTTAAGCGGCAATCTCTGTATAAATAAACTATCTAACCTGCCATTACAAGTGAAATAATTATTCTTTTAACTATTTTCATTAGTTATTCATTTTTTCAATTACTTTACTCTTTCATCCGATAAAATTTATTAATGTTATATACCGGAGATACATCAACAGGTTTAACAGAAAATATGAATATTTAAATGAGCTGAGAGATTTTATCCGTAGTTACGAACATCCTCCGAAGAAGATATTATAAACATAATACAGCATAGACAATTAATGAGCATAAAAATTTATTCAAGGATCAAAATATTAAATATGAAAGCAACGCAAACATTAATAAGAAAGTAATTTAAAGCAGCAATGAGGTTGAATTATCTTTATCAGAATAACCATCAAAATCAAAGTGGTAGTTCACTTCCAATAATGCTTTATACTGCAAGGAAAGGAATTAGTGGTTTAGAAAAAATATTTCCCTCTCCATCAAATAAAAAATAATTTATTAAAGCAATTAAACAGTTTATGATTTATAATAACAAAAACATATAAGCATAACTAAAAGAAATATTTCGCATAGAAATTTGAATTAAGAGTTGACGGTTCAGTGTCTAAATCAAGATCTAAGCCTATAATACCTCAAAAAAGGTAAACTATTGGTAATAAATTAGTTTAAATTTAACACCAAATACCAAAACAAGTTGAAGTATACAAGAACATGCTACTTTACAGTTATTCAATATTCACAATAGGTGCCTCTTATCAAAGTAAATCTACACATCTAAGAAATCCTATAGATAAGTTTTTAAATTCCTGTCACAAGAATACTAAATTAAGGTAATTTATTAGCCTGGGTAAGGAGTAACAGACCCGAATATATTTCTCACGGAGTGGAAAAAATATACCAGATTCGAATTAAATGTCCCAGATTGGTGCAGATTTTATTTATAAGCAAATATCTCATATTAAAAAAATATTTACTAAATTTAATTGCAAAAGGATCATTAATAATTTTTTTCAAATAAATAAAAAAAAAGGGGAGGAGGGAGAGCAAAATAGAATTCTTTTTCCCTATATACAAATTATTATTAGCCATATGAAGTTACTATTTTCTTGAAATGATCAGATGTTACTGATAAACAGGGGTAACTTCCATTCTTAATACCAGAATTCAGAAGTGTCGAATTGTAGTGAGTGTCTCAAATTGTACTGAGTGTTTCAGTAAATTTCATAGTAAATAGTTCACATTAAAAAATGATTAACTAGATACATTTAAATGTAAAATTAAATTTATGAAAAATTTGACCTTTTTAGCCAAAAACAAAGATATTTCCCTATTATGACAAATATCGATAAATAATGAAGTAAATATAATAAAATTTAGAGCAAAAAAATTATTCATGCTCCTTTATATTTTCCAATCACCTATAAAAACAAATCAAACTATACAAATAAAAGTAAAACGTTTAAATTTTGAAAAAAATGCTGAAAAGAGTTTCTTCAACTTTCGTTCACAAATACTATAAAATAAAAAAGGATTTCAGTAAAGGTTTCACGACAAATAAATAAATAGTTTTTTTTAATTAATTAAAAGCTGTAATTTAGTTGCGCAAGCAAACATAACATGGTAGCACCTAAGATTTGCTTAATAAATTGAATTTAAAATAATCAAATATTGGAAAAAGATATTTAAAAAAAGATTTCCCTAAAATATGCTCTTCTCTTAATTATAATAAAAAAGAAATGTCCTTTTAAACTTGAATATGTCCTTGAAAATGTTTGGAATCAGATTAGGAAAATTCTCCAAACTTTGCTTTTTTCCTTCAATATTGATGAAGATTTAAATTCACAACTCAAAATATACGTATTCATATTCATTGTCGCAAACACATGTTTAAGTTGTTACTCACGATATTTAACTGAATTTTGTATCATTCTTCAAAATTATAGATAACTGATAAGAAAATTTAGCTATCTGAGGTTTTTAAAAATAATTTGCGACTGTCGGTATTTTTTTTCAAGAAGTTTTAATTCATTCAATGTAAGTCATTTTCCCATTTTAATTAAAAATATGATAGAAAATTTTGATCTATTATAATAATTTATATAGAGGAATCTTACGTTTTTTTACAAATATTTTTTTAACATTATATATACTTAAAATTTTGTTCACTAATGAAGACATAAATATTTTAATGTATTTTTGTGACAATTATTAAATTTTTAATTTTTTAGTAGTAAAATGTGAACACTGAAATCATCATCGACGGTATTGGAAATTGAATAATTTTACAAACCAAGACGCGCTATCCTCTGCGTTAGGCGCACAGTCACTCTCAGTACCTTATTAAGTCTATTTCCTGAAATGTCTAATATTTCGAGGTCATAGCGGTTGATTATAGCTAAGATCAGAAGCGTCCAGTTTATTTCAAAGCTAATTCGAAGCAAAAGCTGGGTGAGGGTGCGTAGTGAGAAATATAATAGTTATTCAAAACGAAATACAATAGCACAAAATGAAAAGCTTTCTTTGCTGTTCAAGAAAAAATTAAGCACTTTTCATGATGTTAGCACCGAGTGGGTATACCACCTCGTCTTTAATAAGGCAAGTTATTTTTCATGACTTTTTATTTTCTTTAACTATTCATTTCAGCTCAATATTCAATTTTCTGAAGAAGGATCTTGAATTAAGCGCCAAAGTTCCAGAATATCCAAAACTAAAATTTAAGAAAAAAAAATCTAGTCATTTTATTCACTTTTAAGCAAGGGATATTTCTATTTCGAGCCAAAATACATAAAATGACAACATTTCAAGCCAAGTGCCAGGTTTTATAAGTTGAGATTAAATCCAAAACTTCAAAAGTGCAGGTCCCTAATATCAACACTTTTTTTTTTTTTAAACATGAACACGGAACAAACGGATGTGATAAAACAGCAAAAATGCCCATAAACAAACGCTGACTTCGAAGAGCAAAAGTTCAAACGGTACGCGAATGAAAAAGCAGGCTGAGGTAAAAAGAAAAAGAAAATCAAAAAACACACACACATGTCTCAAGTTTGATTTTGCTCCACAAGAAGCTCGAACTTGGCACGTAAACAGAATGAGAAAAAAAGTCCGGAGTCACGTTTCGAGGAGTGTTAATTTATGACGCTATTGAAATACGACGGGAAAAGATCAAGGTGATGAAAAAAGGATGGAAAATATCGCAGCTGGTTGCAGCGATTTAACAGCAATAATTAAGATGCAATTGTTTCATCGTCGCGGAAGTTAAGAACTTCTCAAACACTAATAGCATCTTCGCACATGTTGGTCTTCGAGAGGATAGAACAATGGAAATAGTTGATGGGTAATAACGCATTGATTGAACTGAATGAATCACTAGAGCCAAAGGCGGAAATAATAAATCTATTGGTTGGTGAGAGCAATAACAGGAATGGTTCACTTGTAACAGTTACGTCAAATTGAAATGTAAATATATTTTTATGTTTCTAATCTTGTCCGAGTAATAAGAAGAGATATTTCTTCATCCGATTTATTAGCTTTGATATTAAATCCGCGCACTTAAGCTTTTGTTTTAGTGCATTAAATCTGTGATTATATTCACAAAAACATAGGGTTATTCGAAAAGAATCAACATATTTAAAATATTTATTTTTAATGAATGATAACGGATAGAGAACATACGATGTATCGTTGGATAAAAGAAAGTTTTATTTTATGCATTCAACGTTATGCCATTTGTTATCCGACAAATATTGATTTGGAAGTCCATATATTACCATACATGAAGTAACTGATCTCTGGTTATTGAATTCACTGTTATTATAATTCGATCTCACAGATCTTGAAAAATAGCAGGCATATGTAGCAGTATCTTTCATGTATACCCACAGATAGCGGTTCGGAAAGATTTCGACTGTGTTCAACATTTTCATCTGATGTGCGAAGATGACCGTTACTTTTTTTTTTCTTTTAATATGCAAACATCTATGAATTTCTTGCATCTGCTATAAATTTACTTATGATGAGGCGGTTCTTTGATGAATTCAAAATGAAATGTTGAATTATAACATATTTTTAAAAACAAAACTTTTCTTGAAGCTCCCGATTTTAAAGGGACTATCCGCAAACGTAAAATCAAACTTTGAACTTTCCTTAATTCAGTGATGCACACTACGTCTCTATATCTATCGTAGTTCATTAGAAATAAATATTTTAAACATTCAGCTTCTTTTTAAATAATTCTATATTCATATCATGCATTCCGATTTTTATGTTACAGCAATTCCGCAAACAAACAAGTACGGCAAGGATTATGTAATGAAACCTATTTCTCTAAAATAAAGCTCATGAAAAAAAAAAAAAATTATCTTGATCCATTCATGTAGTAACAGCCACGCAGATAAAGAGATGCAATGATACACACATTCAAAATCAAGAGTAATCTTTCCCTTAACAATTTCATTACAGAATGAAAGTTCAATTTCTTGGAACAATGTTTATCAAAAACCATGCAATGTACTTCTAAAAGAAGCTGCGGTTATCACTAAACTAAGATAATTGGTACGCTTAAAAGATAGCTTATCTAGATATTGTTTTTAATTTTAAGAATGGAACTGAAATATTCTTACAAACATGATATGCAGTTTTTAGACCCCCCCCCTCCAAAAAAAATTATTATTAAACATAACGTTACATTCAGAGAGAGAAAATCTCATGCAATCCAATACTTGACAAAAATCTATGAAAAAACAATAAAAATTAAATATTGAACTTCATAACAATTAATATAAAAATATCGATTCATGGACATTGCATGGATTAAATAAAGAGATTGATGCTAGAGACAACATTATGACACTAATTCCCAAATCACAATTCAGATTATACAGCTATATAATTCTTATAAAAATTCGTTCCTTAAAATGTAAAAGAAACATTTCAAAAGCAAAGAAACATATGGCATGGGGTTTTAGAAATGCAAAATAAATGTTAGTGAAAAGAAAAGAAAGAAAAGATAGCATGCGGAAATAAATTAAGGGATGATTTTAATTTTTTTGCGGCACTTACAATGACGTTCGATACTGAAAACGAATTGAGGATAAAACATTTTATAAGCCTTATCACACTTATTTCGTCTTTGAAAAATCAAGAAATATTTGAAAAGCAAAGAAAATTATACAGCATCGGGGGGGGGGGGGGTAAACAGGGAAAGACTTGAAGATACAGGCATGGAAAGCAGGAAATCCAAAAGGAAACATTTTTCTGCTCGCACGTGCCGGTTCCAGACCGTCAATAAAAGGCTGATGACCCACTATCTTACAATCATATCTTTAAATTCCCTTTGCAAAACTCACAAAAATAAAATTAGAAAAATTACAACATATATTTTGGCAAGGCAGATTAAATAAATGATATTTAAATGCTATCCACAACCCCCCCCCTCTAAAAAAATTGTGTTTAGATACAAAAGTTTAACTTTAAAGAACTATGAAGTGCTAGTGGTCCACTCTGATTCGAACTCAGATCCCTAGCATTTGTTTAGATAATATTCAAAAATATTTTTGGCATATTGCGATGCTTCAAAAAAAAAATTACATCATTTTTATAAATCGTATATTTAAACAAGAGCAAAATGAAAAATCAGATGCTGGAATATTTCAGCACCTAAAAATGCATTTTTCATACGTCTTTACGGAAGCAACAACAACTCTCATAGTGCCGTACCTAAAAGAACACAAGGAAGAGACTCACCATATAAAGACGCTCGATAGTATTCCCTCAAAATGACCCAGCTAATCCAAAGACTCAAATGGCGGTTGTCGGAAAAATGGAATGCATCTACAATCACACCTACCACAGTGAACGCAATGGTCGGGCATGCGTGTAAAAAGAGTTCGATGCGTTTCAAAGATAGAGTACGTTAAGGATTCTTCTCTGTATTGATATGATAATTCCAACGAGCGATTTCATCGGTCGTAAAAACTAGCTATCTAGACCGAGAACAGATATAAAATTGGAAGAGAAGATAACCGGATTCATTTATCTGCATTACTTACAACAAGCAGCAATTTAAGTTTAAAAAAGAAAAATCGGCAAATGATACCAGATTTCTTTTTTTAAATATCAAGCATGCACTCGACATGAATTGGAATTTTATTCATATAAAATCTCCTCGATAGTGACAAATGCTTCCATCATATCTGGACCATGGATTCTAATCACAGAACAACGGCCCGTTAATCAAACATAATGTATAACCATAAGTGAAGGGTAAAAATTAATCTTACATTAGGCGCCTTCGGTGACCAAATGTTCAGAAACCCTATTAATAATATTAATTTAATCATGTCAACCAATTTCTATGAATTACATCTTATCGCAAATAAGAAAACACTATTTTAATCTATACTTGCACAATAAATAGAGCATCCCAATTGATTAGCTGTGATTGACAGTGGATAACTAATTGGCAACTAAAGTTGGCAAAATCGGTACAGTTGTTGATGCTATAGGCTCTGTGAAAGTTTCATTTTGAAATATCTCATGGAAACGGTGGTCGGTGGAAAATAGGCAACATATGATAATGCATATAAAAATAACATTTCAAATGAAATAAAAATTCACGAAATAGGTATAAAGACTTATGACTAGAAAACTCAAGGTTTTTTTTTCCTTTTTTTTTTTTTTTTCCCCCTTCCCAGCCACAGAGAATGCATAATGAAATAATGTTTTTGAGTTTTGTCTCGAAAATGGGAGCGAGTGGAGGATAGTTAATCCCTGATAACATATCTAAGGATATGAGGCTTTATTTGAACAAAAATTATTGAAATGATCCTAGTATAGTGGGTCGAGGGATCGGTAATTAAGTTTTCTTTATTATTTTAAATGCATAAATAAATTCAATAATTAAAGTAAGTACGACCCCGGAAGAAACATCATACCAGCAGTAGGGTCTTTGACGTCAGCTTTAGCAGGGCCTAGGTTTGTACAACGAAGGTTTCCAATTTGAAACCTCTGTTCTTGAAGCCGAGGCTACCAAGTACAGCAGTCTTCAAAACAAAATTTAAAGAATTATTAGTTATTTTAAAACTTTGTCTTTTCTTCTTCAAATTTAACTTAGATAGCAACAGTAATAAGTCGGTGTTTTATATTGTCTAATTCAATAATAATATATTAAATCCGAAAATTTGTAACGCATTACAGAAGCGTTTTTAGTTAATTTTAATAGCGTACTATTAAAAAAATTAGTCCGTAAATATATTAACATTAATAACATGAAGACAGAAAACGTTTTGAAAAGAATGCTACGAGACAATATTTTATTGCTTAATGTGAAAATTCGTTTTGCCTAATCATATGCACGATTTCGAGTTTTCTTACTCAAGACTTTTGACTAATTAATAACACATTTTAAAAGTCTACTTTATAACTGTAAGCAATTATTTGCTTTGAGTTGGAAATCTTGGTTAACAAAACTAAGATTAGAATTTTCCATTAAATAAAACAACAAGGTTAAGAAATATCTACATACACCCCAACAGCAGTATATGAAGAAAAGGTTTCAAAATACTTACTTCAAATGAAGTATATTTCTCATTTGATGATAATTATATATTGCAATGTCATTATCAAATTCACGAAATAAAGATGAATAAAGGAAAGAAAAAAATTCATCTCGACAAAATGGAAGGTAAAGGTAGATTCCTTCACATCCGAGTTAATATCAGGTTGATGTTAGAAACTGTCAAAATTAGGGCTTGAAAATCCCGTTTCAGCCCATTACTTCTAAGATATTGCAGTTATCGAAAAACTTTTTAATACAGAAGTCATTCGTCTTAACGAGGCGCTAATTCGGCTAATTGAATTTATTTTTTTATCTTCAATATTAAGAAAGTTATAGCGAAATAAAAAAAAAAATTCTACCCCCCACAATTTCCACCCCCGTTTGAACTAGATGGGCCATTTTCGAACTCGTCTGAGATTTTTACATTTCTAACAACATATTCCAAGCCAGTTAAAATCCAAACAAAATTAATCTAATTATCCTATTTACAAGATTATATATTATATTATATACTTCTGTACGAAGGGTGATTTTGGGTTGTATAGACATGAACGAAGAACTGAAGAAATTTCCCCGAAGTCTTGCCATGAAAACCATTGTAATAGGTAGTCGCCCTTTAGGAATCTAAATAAAAATGTCAGAATGAGCGCTTAAAACGAGAGAGAACATGCTAGTTTCCGAATAAACAACAAAACCATAACATTAAAAAGGATAAATCCGCTAATTTGATTTGATAAAAAAAACACGAATCTATAATTCCTTATCATTCCTGCAATTTAAATATCTAAATAGATCTAAAAGTGAAAAATCATTTACTTTTTTTCCAAAGATACCTATTATATAACCAGAAGGATATAATTTTCATAACTTCGTTACAATGCATTTCTAGAACAAATGCATTCATAGAGACTGATATATGTAGAAGATATCTTTAAGACCATTTAAGGCTTCGCTGCTTCAAAGTTGATGGGTAAGCGTCGAAGCGTAACGTAAAGGTGACGATCCAAAATAATGCACGAAAGTAAACACGGAAACACAGCTTATTATTCAAAAGTCTTAAAAAAAAAAAAAAAAAAAAAAAAAAAAGCCAAGACATTAGACAAAGAAAAGGGCGATTCGATTGACGAGAAGATTTTCTCACGCCGTCAGAGGAACTACATCCCATCTTTTCCTTCTTTAATTTGTGCTACCGTCCGAACATGATTGGGAAGGGGTTGAGGGAGGAGAGTTGAGAAAATCCAGTTCTGCTCCACGTGCTCCAATAATTCGCTAATAATCTCCACAACATTACTCGCTGTTTCCTGGGGGCAAATGTATACTATGCTTAGTTCCGCAAAAACAAAGAAATAAGATAAGGAAGAGTAGAAATATAAAAAATATATATATAAAGAAAGGAGAAACAAAATAAATGAATGAAAAAAAAAATGATGTAAAAGTGAAGAGCTTGAATGATGATTGAAGATTTTTGAAATGTTAAGAAGTAATTGCTTCAAGTCAAAGTCATTTGAAACTATGTAGCGATGCATATTTACGTAATGCATGCTTCCATATTTTTGAAAAATTGAAGTGTCAAAAGAAATTATCGCTTTTAAAAATCTTCCCTTTGGCTAGAATTTAAACTTTGGCGGCAAATGCCACATAATTTAAATTTAAACTTTTTGGAATGATTAGTATAATTTGCATAATTTTTGGTACTGGTAAAAGATTTGATCAAATTACCCTACTGATATTATCTCTCAAACGAACCACCATGCTTTCATATTTTTGAAAAATTGAAGTGTCAAAAGAAATGATCATTTTTAAAAATCTTCCCTTTGGCTAGAATTTAATCTTTGGCGGCAAATGCTATATAATTTTAATTTAAACTTTTTGGAATGATTGTTAGAATTTGTATAATTTTTGGTACCGGTAAAAGATCAGATCAAATTACTATACTGATATTATCTCCAAAACGAATACCATTTTCTAAGTACTAAGTACGATATAAGTAAATTTTTACTATCGATAGGAAATGTGCGATAGGAATAATTCAGAATAAAATTAAAGGCATGCAAGGAAAACATGTATCTTGTATGTCCAGTTTTTAAAACGAGATAAAGTATGTTAAATGCATAGTTTTTCGAAAGAAGGAGGCAAACACTATATTTACTTCGAGTTCTTTTCAATTTTTATTCGCTCCCGGAATTTTAGAGAAAAGAAGATACTGTCTTTTGGTCAATACTAATATGGACCGCTAAACCATACAAACTATTAATTGCGCCAAGCCAAGTAGATGTTCTAAAAATTTATTATATATTAGCTTAGAAAATATATCACATTTGTATCAAACAAACAGCATTGTGCTAAAAGTGCTTTAGGAGATTTAAAAATAATGATTTGAATACGCATGACAATGAGTATAGTAAAAGATTTAAGAATCGGAAATTTTAAGAAGATATGTTCAAAATATGGCGAAATATATGATAAATTGTTTTTTAATACGACAAAGATTTTCTAAATGCTGCCAGGCTAGTGAAAGAAATTTTTGATACACTTCACAGGCGTGTGTTGCCTCACCTGACGTATTCACCAGATGTTATACAAGACTTATTTGTTTCGCTCCATGTTGAAAGCCCTTTTTGAAGATAGATTCAATTCCCAAGCAGATATCAAAAGCTTGATAACTGGTATTCTTGTAAACAAATAGGAAGTTTTAGTCCGTGGAATTCGTTTATTACTTAGAACATGGACAAATGTTGTTCCTAAAAGGAAGTACCTTGAATAAGTCAATCTTCAATTTAATCGATTATACAATTTTTATAAGGCGATCTTTAATTTTATTATTTTTAACATGCGTTTTTTAACTTAAAAATTAAGAATCATATTTATATACCCAAAATTATTTTTTTATTTAGCCTTCTTGCACTTACTGGCATAAGAACAGTTCTGTATATTTCACGTCAGTGATAGTCCCAATTAAACTAGAACAGAAATATTACTCGGCCCATTATTCAAAACGAATAATATGATGCGAAGGACACTGCATAAAGGAACATTTACATAGATAATATATACAAAGTTAAGGTCTAATTGTGAGAGCTTTATTTATCTGTTATTCCTTGAGACGAAATTGACTTCAAGGTGAGACAGAAAAAGCCAAATACATTATGATTCTTAGCTCTGGCCTGTTGGAAAGATAGTCGGCTGATACTGATAACTGAAAATACTGTTATCGACACAAAGCAATTTTTCAATTCATCGACATTCTATTTACCTGTGAGTATAGAAAACAGATTCAACTAAAACAAGACATGAATAATTTGATAAGAGAAATTTAAGTTTACATTTCGGCCTTTCCTCTTTTTAGCCTGGGAGTCAACACCATCCAATTAGCAATAAAAACACTAATAAATGAAAAAAATTGTTAATTTGCAATAATTTTATAACATTTTAATCACAAAGCTACAGCGCAATTGAGTCGATACGCGGACCATGCTATGATTGGAAAATTGGAAATTTAAGTTCATCCACCAAATGCAGAGAAGGTTTTTATTTATTTACAGATTTACTACAGGATGGAAATTTGTAAAACTTTTGCAAGAACTGATTCTATGTTTTGGAAAGGTATAAAAAAAAATAAGCATACATAAACTTCAAAGAGTAGTTTTTCTTCCCCCAAAATAAAAATGAAAAAAACATACAAATCCGAGAAATAAGATTAAAAAAAATATTCATTAAAATATTGGACATTTAAAAACTGTATGGGAGTTTATTTTCCTTATTCCCATATTAAGGGTGATAAGGTTTTCGTATAAAGTATAATTTTTGAAACTTGAAAACATAACCATTTCAAACATTTTATTGATCTTTTGGCTAACTTTAAATACAATGTATGCTTGGAATACGGAATAATTTCTCTAGTTTGAAAATCCGAGAAGTCACTCCATCGAAAAATCTATAAATGCTGGGAGAAAAGAGAATTCGCAACACATTCTTTTATAAGTTAATAAATTAAGTCATCATTTTAACCTTTTCAAAGAAAATTAGATGAACTGAAACAGATAATGAACGGTAATTTAAAGAAAAAGTTACGTTGTGTATGCAAAAGATTAGGAAAAGGAAGTAAATAGCAACAAACACTCGAGTCAAACAAGTTCGGACTCCTTAACACTTGATCGAGAGAACCGGAACCAAACCAAAACACAATCGTACAACCACACATTATGCAATTACCTGAGCAACTCGTCATTGACAATTACGTAAGGAAAAACAGTGCTCACGTCAATAATAACAATATAAAGAAAGAACCACGTAAATGTTTGTTAAAGGGCGGGAAAAACGACAGCCTAGAACTGTGACATCAGGAGCCTAGGGTGATGAGAAAAAGGTCAGGTCAGGGCAGAATGACTTGAAAGGCCCGAGTCTCGCCAATCCGTTCCCTGAGTCATCGGGAGTTTTTGAAGAAGAATAACTTTCACATCCACACCCGTGTTTGCAGAAGGAAAAACTCAAGAAAGTTATTGTTTTGAGAATAAACCGAGACGGTGACACCTTGTGGTACGAGGTCAACAATGCGAGTTCAATGACTAAGCAAGCAAATTATGCATCGCTCTTTTATTATTTCACAAATGGTAATAGATAAATCGCAAGCAGATAATCTTTTTAAAAGAATCATTGAAAAGTAGAATAAGATAAACAGACCCTACGAGTGGAAAGATTAAATATTATCATTTCATCGAACTGAATATGCATAAATAAAAAAAAGTGTTTTTAAGTATTGCTACAAGAACGTTGTAGATCGCGAATCATGCTTATATCACATTCTTCATTGTTTTCATATAAGGTGAATGAGGAAGCGTTCGGAAGCATTAGAATTCTTTTCAAAATATTGATATTTACAAAGCACATTCAATAGAATTTAATCGATTTAAATTGTAAATAAGTTATGTGTACACATAGAGCTCGTGATATTACTGTAGTTATTCATTTGGTTTGAATGGAACACATATATGATGCCTTTTAATTTAATAAAATGAGATGTAATATCCAGAGAAAATATTTTATCGAATATGTGGTAAGCATAGTTTAACTTAGTTATATTTAAATATCAATTTGAAACGCACTCGAGTTACTTTGGAAGAAAAAATTCTGAACCATGATCAAATGATGAGGACGACATCTGAGCCAACCTTGGAATGTTACTTTCCATGGTGCAAGCACCTGTATTTTAAAAAAAATTATTAAAAATTTCAATAAATTATTCATTTCAAATTAATACATGATTTAGGGACATTAAATTTATTTACATCTTTTGAAAATAAGGAAACATTATCGTAAAAGAAACAAAGCTAAGAAATTTACGAAAGATAATTTTGCCATCTCTATGAGAGAAATGGAAAATTATTATGAAAAATGTTTCTTCAAATAGTATGCAAGACTATGCTTGGTCCAAATGAAAGACTGCTCTTGGTTCAATGGAATAATTTCTAATAACGAAATAAAAATAATAATTTACAAATACTGATGTGAAATCAAAATTATTTTAGTATTAACTTTACAAAGAAAACTATTTACATTTCATTATTTCTACTCAGAGATTTCTAAATTCAATTATAGAATGATAGTTACAAACCATGAATTTTGTTTACTTGTTAAATGTTTTAAATATTTAGTTAGCAGAATGACTATTTTTTAATAAAAGAATATTTCATTAAAGAAATAAACATCAGATTAAATTAGTATTTAGTAATAGTGCGACAATTATTTGCTATCCATCATGATAGGGAGGGGGAAAAATAAAAAGAATTATTAATGACTTTCGGATTTTTAAGGATCTTGGAAGGTAACATTAAAGATCATCCGACTTCTTCAATAATAAAGTAATACTATATTTTAAAAGCTGATCAAAGACTCATTAATAACTCTTTTAAAATGTGTTCATTCAACGTCTTTCCTCTTTGTAAATTTCTAATTTAGAAATCGAATTTTCATTCAGCTTTTTTCATACTTCAGTTTTAATATTTTGCACACTGTGCATTTTGATGAAAATACAATGCTTTAATATTTTTTCGAATTTAAATAACAATTAATTAATTAATTCTGATAAAATGCCGACTCCATGAAAAGAATCATCTGGCATTTAATTTCAAGAAAAAAAAAATCCTTAGGAGATTTTATAATTACAATATTGATCTACAAAATATATTAAGGACTAAAAAGAAAATAAAAAAAAAATTTAAAATTTTTTAGGCACTTAATTAGTGCACTAAAAAGTAAAATTTTTAATAAACTATTAGAGATCAAAATAAATCGCAAGAACATGTTAAATTGAAATTCATATTAAAAGCAAACTAACCCACGAGAAATGTCTGAGAAATTATCTAAACATTCATTAAAAATGAAATATATGCTATAAAAATAATTTAAATTTTAAATTATTAAGTAGATTTTTACTAGCAATTCAAATTCTCATAATTTTGTTTTAATCTCCAAATTGTCGGTAAATTATTTTTAACTTATTAGTATACTAATGTTTTTTGAAACTTCCCATTTATTTTCATATTACAGAGATCATTCTTTTAAAAAGACGAGATGTAAAAAAGAATTGGAGATCAGATGTGTTCCCGAGTCTAATACAAATAAATACGAGGACTCAAACTAAAATTTTGCTTGACAATTATATTTAAAACGTACAAGTGACAACGAATATAAAAATATGATGTAATGGGTAAAATATATAAAGATGATGTTAATTTTTATAAATAGCTATAAATGTGGATTAGAGTGCCAAAATCAATCAAACGTCATAATTTTCACGCACAAGAACACAAGCACCAGAAAACCAATTGTGTATTTTGCGATGGCTTTTTTTTTTTTTTTTGACCAAACGAAACCAAAATTTATAGGCAAGATACAGAACAACAATCTTAGTCATAAAATTACTTATTATATTTCATATTTAAATCATTGCATTTCTGAGCTATCGGGTTTGTATGTTTGAAAAAGTACAGATCACAAGGGATCAACCCCGTTCGGATCTGGTTCCATATATATATCTACACTTAAGATGATAATTATGTGCGCCAATTTTTATTCATCTAGCTCTCTTCGTTTGCCGTATTAATGACATCCAGGCAGATGGACTTCCTCATATAGATTTCGTTCAAAATTCAATAGAAAGTCAGAAATTTGATTTAAAGACTATTACCAAATTTCAACCGCCTCGTTCAAAGTGTTTTTATGTTATCCAGTTCACAGGCAGATAGACGGACAGACACATATATTCCAAAAATTCATTTTGCTGACTCGGGGAGATCCGAAATGTAGAAATTCGTGCGATACTGGAGTTCAAATTTTTTTTAACAATTATAATACTCTCGCTCTTCGTATTCGAGACAGTAAAAATATACTAAGAGAAAAGCATTTATTAAACAATTCACACCTTTACAGAGTGAGCTGTACTAAATTTATATTATCCTTTATAAGTAAATATGACAGTTATTTTTATGTAAGGATACAAATCGTTACAATTTATTTTTTAAAAAATGGGAAATAATGCACATTTTCTACAGTATTCCGAATGACAGCAACATCTTTACTACCAATAAAATTACTTTGCAGATAAAACTGGAGGCCTCCACAATATTGAAAAGAATTACCTGGAACATATGCAAGAAAAGAGTAGGCTGAGATCTATTCGAGCAGTCGGTGTCTGGTAGAATCTGCTTTCCGCGCAATAAAAAACGAAGGGTCATACGCCCACGAAGAGCAGGTGTTTGAATTAAGGTAACGGGTTTTAAATTCGTTCCGAAAGCTACCAATATAACATCGATGTGTCACCCCGAAGAGAAAAGAAACATATTAAAATTCATTACTTCGATTTTTTTTTAAATTATAAGATTCGGATTTTTTAGAAATTAAAAGTTGGAACTAAATTTTGACTTTAGAATATTTTGAATGTTTCATTCTGAATTTCAAAAAATTCTATTAGGGAAGAAGACGGCAGGGGAAGGGGAGGGGGAATCATTATTAGAAAGAGAATATTTGATTTTATAATAGTTCAGATTTATTTATATGAAACGAAACAATATAAGCAGAATTTAATACAAGAATTTAAAGAAAAACGAATTTTAAAAGAATTTCAAGCAACCTTTGTAATCATGCAAGAGAAAAAAAAGCTGTTCGATGTTATCCGTTAATGGTTATTGATAAGTAATTTTTAAAGGTCCATTTAATTATATCAATGACTTACTTTTAAGCAAAATGAGCGCTATTTGGAGAGCGAAATTCTTAATGCATATGATCAGAGATTGAGGACGATGCAACGACATTTCTTCATCACATCCTTGGGAGGATATTTGATTTTCGATGTTAGATTTATCGTGTACAAGGTCCGCATATAAGTCGGATCTTTGTTGGAACCGAACCTGGACGTTCCAATCAAAATTTTACCATCAAACCATCGCGACCCATTTAAAGGGACGCGAAGCCTAATAATGAGTTATTAAAATAATCATAACAATGTTCTATTCTCAGATAAAGTTAGACAAGTTGGCCTTTTCTCAAATTATCAGATTACCATTACCTCAAAGTGGGGACATTTATACACAAAAACTGATTAAGGACCCATGTCCGATTTGTGTTGGACATTTCATTAGAGGTAAAATGTGGAAGAAGCGATTAGTGATGTCAAGTGCATAGATAACAATTGAGTAGCTTATAAACACTTCGCGCGGAGCTGACGAGACGAACATTTAATTAGTGACATTTCTGTGCAGTATTTTCCACAGACATAAGGAAGAAATCGAGATTTACGCCGCTAGTCCAACATTTTGTCACTCATGATTGGCCCAATGTACAAGAGTGATTTGTACAGGAGAAGTGTTTGGAGGCTAATTTACATCGACAGCAGCTAAATATTCCATATATACTTCCAGTTCTGCTCCGACTTTCCTCCGATTTCAAAGAAAATTGCTAGTAAAAGTATCGCTAATAACTTTTCCGGTAATTCTGCAACATGGGAAGCATGTAAGCAGCTACTAACTACTACCAATGACATTTGCAATGATCCAGATAATCACAATGATAACATTCTTAGATGTTAACATGATTCAGTTAAATACTGCACATACACCTCCGGTTCAGATCGGATTTTTATCGATCTCAGAGGAAACAGCTATCAAAAGTATCGCTAATAACTTTTCCGATAATTTTGCAACGCGGGAGGCAGGCATACTGTTCCTAACTGCAACCAATGACATTTGCAATGATCCAGAAAAGCACAATGATAAATAACATTCTTAGATTTTAACCTGATTTTTAAGTTGATAAGTGCGTTCGATATATACACAAGTCAATTCAAATCTTCATTTTGGCGCCATCTTCGTACAGTTTTTTATCAAATAAAAATGAAATCTTATTCTTTATTATAATTTTTTTTTGCATAATTTTCTATGCTACCTTTTGTATTGCATTCGACATGCAATACACTTGACTTTAAAAAGGGGACATGAGGAACTTTAAAAATAAATTCCGCAATTAAATGATTAAATCAGACGATTCTAAAATAAACGATGCTTTGATGCTGATCACTTTTTTTATCTGTCGTCGTCATCCATCTTCAATGCAACCCAAACAATTATTAATTGTAAATTGCAAGACGCATCTAGATTAAAACCTAAAGGAATGTAGGAAGTTTATACGAATTTCAAAGCATAAGTGCTATTTTCATTTAAAATTGATTAAGAAAAAAATATATAGAGACGAGTTAAGTATAAGAGTTAGATTAAACCTAAGTAATTCTTGTTATATGCTTTTCAAAGCTATCCAAACCCGGAAGCACACATAAAACGAAATTCTTATCAATAACAGAAGATTTAAAACAACGATCAAAAAGTTTTAAAATTAAATTTGGCTCATTTAAATAACACTTGTTCGAACTACTAAAATACAAGACATCGAAAAAAATAATGTGCTGCTTTTTAAGTGTACCTTGTGTTTATTTTTTCGAATTCAATCTGAATAGTTTAATGAAAACCACATAGAATGATAATAAAGCAAAATTGAAAAAAAAAAAAAAAACTGTTTTAAATTCCTTTTTGTAATTATCGATGGTGCGTGATATAAGATTATCAAGTTCATCAGCCAAAACTTTATCCTCTATTGTATTGCAAAATTATATATATGCATCCCTATTATTGGGTCAAACTAATCCAGTGTTCCTTTAAAATTGCATTTTTTAAAATGATTTCAATAAAAACTAATAACCAAATAAACAATAATACATAGTAAATAAAACGTCCGATAAACATAATGATAGATTTATATTTGTAGAAGAATTTGCTACAAATTTACAAGCATGTCGGAAACTGGAAAAAAAGAAATATTTCACTGTTTCTTTAGAAATTATATTTTGCACAAATATTATTCTAATTTGTGAAAAGATAATTAGATTTTGTTAACAACAAAATGATAGTACGTTTTTGAAAGATTTATAATTTCTACTTAACATAAAAGATCTAAACACGAAGAGATTTTTTTAAAAAAATGTTAACTCATTAAATTATTTCTTGATTAATGGATGCAACTACTCCAAAAATTAATAAAAGCATTCAATAATTTTTAGATTCTTATTTTTATAAAAGAGAATTAAAAGAGTTATTACTAATTTATTAGCAAATTTTATAAGTTAAAATGTATAAAAATCTTTAGTTTTCAGAAGACAATACAGTGACAATGAAATCAGTATAATCCTGTTAGCTTAGTTTGGTTAGCTTAGCGTCACAATTCAAAGCTAAACAAAGGCTTTTTTACTTTCTCATATACAAAGTATTAAAAGAAAAGTTCATCTAAAGATTCGGCATCGAAATTTTGAAGAATCTGCACACTTTCAGCCCTTTCCAAATCCGAAAAACAGCTTTCTATCTCAGTAAACACAACAATTCACGGTTTGGGCTAGAAAGATGAAATTTGATACATGATCTTCACATCACATTTGTAGATTTTTTAAAATCATATTTGGAACGAAATTCATTCATAGGAATATTTCTCATCTGTCTATCTAAGTATAAGAAAACACGATATCTACAAAGAATAAGGAGCTAAAGGGATAAGATTCAGTATACAACTTTAGTATCAAAAATATAGATTAGTAACAATCAATCAGTTTAAAAAGGATGTCAAAAATAAATATTCAATCTTCTCTATATTACAAAACTCTCATGTATGGACTCTGAAAATAAAATTCTGAGCAATAGCGTTCAAGGCTTTGCCCAAAGCTCAAGCTTTTTATGATTGATAGGGTCGCGGGGAAGGGATTACACTTTTATTAAGAAGTATGCGTGCTTTTGGTTTGGTTTGGTTTGATTATATTAGCGTCCCGTTTGAAGCAACACTAGGGCTATTTTGGGACGGACCTCGTAATTTTGAACCGCGGTCAGATGACGAGGACGACACCTGAGCTGGCACCCCCCTCTCCACACCACACCACACCAGCGGGAGGACGTTTGGTCATGACGGATTTAACGTGCAACAGACCCCCTTACACGACGGTTCTTCGGTGGAATCGGGTCACGAACCTGAAACCCTCCGGTTCCGAAGCCGAGACCTTACCACCAGGCCACCGCGGCCCCAGAAGTATGCGTGCATGGTTTCACTAGACTATGACTGATATTGAGATGAACCTCGTAATTTAATATCTATGTCTAATGACAACACCCGAGCTCTTCTATCCAAACTTGTGCGCCACACTAGCGGGAAGATATGCGATTCTCAACGGATTTACAATAAAACTGGATACCGAATCTATAAATTTCCGGTCCCGAACGCAAGACTGCTATGAGCTTGGACAGGCCATAATATCCTTTATCCAATAAAGGGGTGTTTATCCCCCTCTCTCAGGAATCATACATTAAAATAATTTGAGAGTGACTTAAGAAAAATTGAATACTTATTATATTGAACGAAATTAATTTGATTTTAAACACATTATTTTAGTAAGGCGATATTCTTGCTTAGTAACAATTTGTTTGTTTTTATAAAGAAAGGTTTTTAATAAAATGACAGTATATTTCGTTTGTTATACACATTTCTTGCATTTTCATGCATTGCATTTGCAAAAAATCACAAATTTTCCATCCAAATTTATGTTTTCAATCTAGTCGGATACTTTAAAATTTTTATATCATTCAGAGACGAAAATTCCTGAAGAACAAACAATTCCTATATATAAGATGCGCTTTCCCATCTTAAATTTTATCAGCACACATAAAACATTGATTATGAGCCTTACATCATTTTGTAATGCTCATAACCAAAAATATAACCTACTTCAATGAAACAGACAAAAAGAACGTGATAATCAAAAATAAATGTACTTTTGAATTTAAAAAAAAATGAATGCAATGTTTCAACTTTTAATCATTGTCAACACACTTTTCCAGATGAATAAAAGATACGAAATCAAATGATAAATTGTTTCTTTAGGAAAGGCGAAATGATAGAGCAGATTGCAACAGCTTCAAGGTGTTTACCAGACAACAGACTTGTCTCATGAACGCAAATAAATGTAATGGGATTGGTGGATACATCCTAATAACTAAATCGTGACGCTCAAATAGTATAAAACCGTATGTATTACAATAAAGTTACATATTTTTCAATAAAATAAATGCCCTGTTGCAGGCAATCCGCTGAGTTCATCAATCAAAAGAAAGAAACACCAAGAAAGATAATTTCCATTCCAAGGGTTACCTTTCAATAAATCCCTTTACAACCACTGCATAATAATAATCTATCGTCTTCGGCTGCGAGGCGGTTAGCCACAAAAACTAAAGTGGCCTTCACAAAAACAATTCAAAAAAAGGTTTCTCTTATAATTACAGTCAACAAATAAACGATGGTAGAATTCCACAAATAAGATCTTCAACGTCATTTTTATATACAAACTTCCACAGCAGTGATAAACACGTAGAGCCGGGCAACCACACCCTAAAAGAAAGATCTCGCATAATAATATCCGAGAGATGGGAGGGAAAAAAAAAGTTCGTGTTGAACCCATGTGGAGTTGTGAGTGAACACACAAATGAGTTGCTGAATGGAATCCAGTCAACGACCTCGCCTAGAAAGGGTTAACGGGGGAATCCTTCCTTGCATCTTTATCTCGGGGGCAAGTGAAAAAACAATAACAATTATCGAAATGCGTGCATTTTCTCGCAAGAGCGCTCACACGGATCTCCCTATACAGAGGAGGGGGAGTCTTAACCACAAAGACGGCGGGATATCCATTTGCAAAGCGCGCATTTATTTAAGAATCGCTAACAAAGCCGGTGAATTTGCTTCAAAAATAATATGACAATAAACCTCATTACCTTCGCAAAAAGACTGATGGAATTATACAATTTCCCGGAAACATATTTGAATTTATTGTAAAGTTTAATGTTCAGCTCAAATAAAGGATATAAACTCGAAATTCAAATTAGTCTCGGGCTTTTCTAAGATGACGAACCACTGGCGCGGATACTTCAAATAAAGGAGAGGGTTCTATCTCTAATAAGGTTCCGGAAAAATCAAATAGCATTCAAAGTAAAAATCTGAATAGGCGGCACCTACTCTTTAGTTCTGTTTTAGTTTCATAAAGCAAAACTGAATTTCAATTTTTATAAAATTATATTAGATGTGCAACTTTACTTCTGCCGCTTTTCGATAGATGGCTGCTGCGTTAAGTCTTGGTCGATATAGATAGATAAAAAATGTCACACAGTATTGGACATAAGTAGTAAGCTAAGTCAAAATAATGACAGCCACATTAGTGAATTTATGTTTGCATTATAAATTTATTCGCAATCGAAGATATCAGTTTTCGATCCAAATTCTCTTCATTTATGGGAAGTTTAGATTTTCTGCTTCCACTTGAAGAAAACTGCAGCCGGGGCGTAGCAAATGCTCTAAATACTCAATTGTGAGTTTGCTCTTAGTCAAAGAACATGACGTGAGTGTTTTCAAAGCTTCAGATCGAATGTTCACGATGCTAAGATTATGCTATACATTTGGTGGGACCAGTTCGATATGATATATTATGAGCTGTTGAAACTGAGTGAAACCATCTCAGGTTATCAGTATCGAACGCAACTTAAGCGTTTGTACCGAGAATTCTAGGAAATGGCAACAATACCAAGAGCGTCACAATAACGTTATCCTCCAACAAGATAATGTTGGGGCAACATGTCATAAGACAAGTCAAGACATACTTGGGGACGCTAAAAAGGGAAGTCTACCCCACCCGCCGTACTCCCCAGACTTTGCTCCTTCTGACTCGATTTACTTCGATCGATGATCCACGGCCAGGCAGCATTTTCGTTCTTATGAAGATGAAAAATGGATCATTTCGTTGATCGGAACTCGAAAGACTCTTCGTTTTTTGTTTTTGTTTTCCCTTCCAAGATAGTATGTGATAATTGTAGAAAAAAAAAAAAAAAAAAAAAAAAAAAGAGGGGAGTAGTAGTTAGCGAGGGATATTACTTTCAATTATGAATAAGCAATTCTTTTTTTAAAATAAAACCTGATTTTTTTTGGGGGGGGATGACGGAAGCAAAGTTGTACACCTAACATTTATATTAATGTTCCTAATTCAAAATCTAATTTTAAAACAGATAAATTTGAATTAAATTTATGTATTGAATGTTTCGAATTTACAGGGTTCAGGATGAGTATATAAGTTCAAATGAATAAGCTTAATAGAACCATTCCGGCATAAGACTTACAACTGGGAATCTTAAATTCATTGTTACATTTTTTTTTTTTTTTTTTACACTTTCTTTTCAAATAAAACAATTGAATAAAATAGATGGCTTAAGCATTATATATTTAAAGGTAGCAAACATTCGCGTATTTCTTTCAGTAATCAGAAAAAAGTCTCCATTTTCCTGGAGACATTTCTTTTAGAAGTAAAATACAGTTGATGCAAATCAAGCAACAATTTCATGAACTTAATGAAAAAAAAGTCTGATTTTTAGTTTTATTCAATAAAATTATTTCGATAACAAATATAATCAACCCTTTAAAGCAATGTTGGGTTTTTAACAAATCTGTATTCTAAGAAGATAATGTTAAAAATAAAATTTAAAAACAGAGTTTACCATAAGGTAAAAAAAAGGTACCGCATTAGATAATCATAATAGAAAGGGGGCGGGGGATTTATTGAAGCAATGTGCACCAATAGTGTGTATGTGGGCACGCTCGCTCTTTTTTCGTCATAGTTATTAAATATTCTAAATACTCTTTATTCGTATTTGAAAAAATATTGCTCATTGATTACGAACAATTCCGTTTTCTTTTACTTCCTTCTAAAACTTGGAAAACTGAGATAGAAGATGTTACTTACGATTTAACTATCAAAAAAGGCAAGAAAATCAAAAAAAGTATACATATTATATATATATATATATATATATATATACAATTCGAAACAATTTTCAAAAAAAAAAAAAAAAAAAAAAACAGATACAAAGAAAGGGATTATTTTACAAGGAAATTGCACAAATTAAACTTCAAACCTAAATAAGAGAAAAATAATTTATAAAAGATTTCAAAATAGCATTAGATCTGCTTAGATAGCTTTAGATAGCATTAGATAGCTTTAAATCTGAAGTATAATACCAATGCGCTTTTTTTTTTTAATGCATCAATATTTTCGGAGTTAAAACTGATTAGTTGATAAAATGAGATAGGTTAAATTTGTATAATCTAACAAAAAAAAAAGCGAGGGAATATCACATATACATATTATATAATACACTCTATTCATAGAAAAAAAATCAGAAGCGAGTCCATGGATTTCAAAAAAGTACAATTAAAAGTTCCTTAATTATTTCCAATTTTATTCATATTATTTCTTTATTTTGTCTGAAAAAAACTTGTCAAGATTTCTAAATAACATCCTGCTTTCTTTCATGCTAAAGACGCATTTTTATGCAAAGACAGGTCCAGGTAACAAACAGACAAGGTTTGGGAGAACGTCCTTGTCAAAGGAATTTACCGTCTGATGTCTTTCCGGGAACTTTCATTCACACACGAAAATTGAGACATCAAAAAACATTAATTATACTTGCGTTCATCAAAGAGATATTTACAACGATATATTTTCGCATATAATAACGTTGAAAATTATCGGACACAGCACAAAATTAAAATGTTCCTAACCTTATGCAGCCCGAATACTAATTAGAAGATTAGCCATTTATGTGCGAGTACAAAAGGTCATGTAGAACCCTTTAGGCTGTAGAAAAAGCTCAACGATCATGTCCATTTTTCTAAAGTATTCAAAACTTATTGAACTTTAAAATAATTAATTAACTGAGAAATTTCAAGACATTTTATTTTCTGAATGTTTAATTTATCATAACTTTGAATTCTAAAATTTCAACACAAAAATACTATAATTTCAAGAAAACCTCGAAATGAAAAGAAACATATTGAGTACCCATGTTTTTTTTTTCTTTAGATTTAGATTGAAATCATTACAGAGATGTTGAGATTTTGAATACAGTACACACACGAATATCCGGCTCCCGTACAATCTAGGCCTAATTTTCTTTTACCGTAATTAAATGAGGAATGCAAGACGCCGCAGAAGCAGTCATCTAATAAGGAATTTTTCAAAATCTAAAAACTGTAAGTTTTGACTCTTACCTTAGGTTTACTTTTTCATATCTATTTAATCATTTATCAGTGAAAAATAAATAAATTTTTGTCAATTTCCTTAAGAATTAGGCCTACGATTTAACATTTTGATTACGTTTCCAGCATTTAAGTTAGGCATTACATAATTAGTGTTAAAATGTGAACAGTTTATATCTTTTAAATTAATTTTTCTCCAATAAATTCTTGAAACGTGTAGCACAATATATAAACTACCAGTACAGAGTCTTCTAGTATTTTAATTCGACCCGTTACCGGCAACTGCTTCTATGATTAACCGGACCGGGCTCGCTTTAACATTCTACATGGCTTGTGATAAATGGAGGGTTTAGTACTCAATAAGAAGTGAGAAAATCTGTATTACATAATACGTTTGGAATAAAAACGTTGTTTTCTGGTATGGGTGGGCAAAGAAATGAATACATAGAGCAAAAGAGCCTATCCGGCTTTTTTGTTATTCGGTCTGCCCTTCCGCCAAATTAGGTTGGATACTCGGGAGAGTACTGTACTTATTTCTGTATCTAGAAATTCGATGACAAAACAGTGCTTTGAGATCTTAGACTTATTTCCATACATATCAAAATGTAAAGAACATCTCAAACATTTAAATGATCCAACGCATTTTTATGCATTAAAAGAAATAACTTTAATTAGATGCATATGTAAGGATCTGCATTTATCGTAAAATGATCGGAAGTTCAATTTTTATTGGATTTTCAAAGACATTTGCAGAGCGTCACGCTTCGATCAGGAAACAAGTTACTTAACTAGATGGAGAAGAAATTGAAAGAAAAAGAGAAAGAAAAAAAATACTGCGGCATTTAAAGTAATTAAAAAAATCTAAGAGAATCGTTCAAGCGCGAAAACTCTCATCATATTAGCCTAAATCATTTTGCATTTTCAACCGTACAAAAATATGGAGGGGGGAAAAATAAAAAACAGTCTTTAAAGAGCATTTTCCAGCAGTTCGTCACACTAAATGACCGCAAGAGAAAAGAAAAGAAACTCCCCCATTTTCTCTTTACAAAAGCTTAAGCTTTGCGAGTTCAACGCTCCGAAAATCCATTTTCGACATAGGCAGCTTCAAACTCTTCCGTTCTTACCGAGGACAAAAAGCTAGACAATTAGCATCCCCATAAATAAAACTATTTGATGAAAACCTCGGCGGGAATTGCAAAAATTAAAAAGACTGAGACCTGTAATCGACCCCTGCGGTGTCCCTTTCACATGCGCACATATTTCTGAAATCAACAAACATCTCGAAAAGAATAAAAGGCCACTTTTCATTCATCCTTTGGGTTCCTGACACAATGAATAAAAGCATAAATCGACAGCTGTCAAGATGCTGGAAGGAAGAAAGAGTAATAATAAAAAACTACGAAAAAGCTAACCCACTTTTCAGTTTGTTCAAGGAGATGAAGGTAACACACACGAAACACAGAGCTAACAAGCACGATCAAAGAAAATATGCCAAATACAATGTAGCGTTCGGATTTAAAACAAATAAAGCGAAACATTTAATACTTCGTGTTCCACAAACAAAGAGTGAAAAGGCCTTTTTCAGATAATGGGTGTCATGAAATAATTCGTTCGAAAAGAGAAATGCTAAATGCGGTTTACACGTTTTGGGTATTCCTAATACAGGTTTAAATTGGTTTTCACAATAGGCTCAGTTTAGTGACAACTTGATGGATGTTTCGCAAAGGCTTGGAAGGTTTAAACATTTTTCAAACATCTTAATGAATTTTTAAAGACATTACTTATAACAATCATGAGAGAGTAATTAAAAGATAGACGAATGAATGCATGGCACAAGACTGACTATTGAGGGGGAAATAAGAATTTTGTATGAATAATTGATAAAGAAAGCATTAATTATAAAGATAATAAAGAATGAATCAATCTTGCTGTAATCAAAAATTTAATTTTCCTTCAGGAAATAATGAAATGAATAGACGCCGAAAAATTAATGAAGGTATTGAAATAAAATTGTTTAATTTTATATTACAATCAGGATTTTTTATATACAGCTTCTTCCATATTCCTCCCTTCAACCAATTAAATGTTTTTGATGAGTATATTTGTCATGGAAAAAGTACAACAATTTGCGTTATAATGATTTCAATCAATGAAAATTACTATACTTCTATAATATATGACAATTTAGAAACGCATTTTCCGAAGAGGTCGGAATAGTTAACTTTTTCCGATTATAACTATATCTTCAATATGCATAAGTCAAGTCTTAAAGAAAGCTATGCAAATCACCTTAATGTTTTTCATATAGCACTTTAAAAAATTTTCATTTTTAATTAAATTAATTAACATTAGGTGATGTACCCAACGATTCTTTGAATTTTCCATGTGTTTTCCAACGAAAAATTAACGACTCAACTAATTGTCTCAAATATTTTTTAAAAACCTCGTTTATACTTTAGTATTTATAAACTAAAATTTTAAGAAAGTGTAAAAATCTATTTATTACTCTTTTATGTTTTGGTGACTAGTTGATTCACCGGAATTAATGAACGCTAATATTTCCAATTAAGTATTTAATATAATTTGGTCTTAATAAGCCTTTTCAGCAAAATATTTTTAAGCTTCAAACGTTGATAATTATGTAAAATAAATTTCAACTAACATAAAAAGTTTTTGGTGAAACCAAGACTTTTCTTTACTTAATATAAATACAGAAAATAAAATCGTCCAACACTGAAGTCTTAAGTGTACTATAAAATGTTTTATAATTTATGCAACAGTTCCGAAAGTTTTTTTTTTTTTTTAAATAACTTTTGGATTCTATATAAAATTCAGTCTATTACAAATATCATGAATTCATTAAATAAAGATCATAGTACCATGGGTTTATATGAAAATATAAAATTTCAATTCTAAAATTTAAGTGGATACCTTGTATATATAAACGTTTTCAGATAATTATTAAACAATAATTCAGATATGCATTTATGGAGGTTAATTTTTTATTTTTATTTTTAATGTGAAATATGTGAAATTTTAAATAAATGTGAATATTTTAGTTGTGGGGAAATATTCTTAAAATAGTTTATGAATTAATTAAGAATTTCAAAAAAATTATACACTAAAATAATAAGAATAAAAAAAAGGATAATTAAAAAAAAATTTTAACTGATGTAAAAATTGTCTTTGTACTCTAATATTTTCGGAAGTTACGGTGGGAAAACAACTAAATTTTGCTTAATTTTTTAAATTAATTACAATTATAAATCGTTCCGAGGTACATATTTTCACCCACCAAAATTCCTAGTCTGGTATCTCCGCGTCAAACAATCTAGACTGTAGGGTCTCAACGCAAACACACACATTCATTTTTATTATAAATAGAATTGGCGATTAGCACTCGATGGAATCCCAAAGCGTCTGTATACAAATACCTTTTGAATCATCTAATGCAAAAAATTATTTTATATAAATTATTATAATATGCGGCGGAAGTCTGTAGGACAAAAAAGCTTTAATACAACACAAATGTTTCTTTCTTTTTCTTTTTTTTTAATTACGCATTAACCATAAAGATTTTTAAAAACTGCAGAAAGCGAATTTCTTCATGTGTTATTAATAATTTCAAAAGAATAATACAAAATTTAGTAAAGCATTGTAAATAGAATTTATATATGCTTTTGCAATATGAAATACGCCAGTTCAACAGCGAATTTCAAACTCCGACGACCGTTATAAACGAGTAATCTAGTTTTAAATCAATTGTTAAGGAACAAGAAATTTCAGAATATTTTTTAAGTTAGAGATTTTTAGTATACATCAGATAAAATATATCTTATTAAATATCCCTCTTCATTAGGCTCTGTTTATTTAAAAAACCCTTTAAGAAACAAATATGCATGTCATCATATTGCTTGGTAATGCAATATTGCAAATTTAACAATTTTTAATAGATAAAAAAAATTAGATATTCAATTAATTACCACGGAACTTTTGTTAAAATCTTCTTTATATTTCAAATCTTAAGAAGTGTTATACCAAATTTATATAAAACATTTTCTTATTTTTTAGAAATTTAGAAATTTTTCAAAAACAATTCATACATGAATTATTATTATTATTCATTTCCTTTCCTTTCTATCACGAATCAAGAAAACCTTATATGGTTTGCAATATAAATTCGAAAAACGATCTTAAGTTTCGATATAAAAATGAAAAATAACACACAGCCCAGTTTGTTTCAATTTCCGTGATCTCTACCTAAATAGTATCTCACTGGAATTAATTCAGAGCACCTAACGAAGATCGCTATCTTAATCGTTCCACTTTCTCTAGATTCTTGTTAAAAATCGGAAGCCATCCATCAAGAAAAGGCGTTATCTCTCAAGCGGCGAACAATACAAGCAAAAGCCACTCTCATATTCATAGACATAAAGCTTGTTAATAAGGCGCCCATGTTCAACGTGGCGTGAAATTGCGAGTGACTAATTGCGGGCGAAAAAAAATTTATCTTTTCCAGACTGATTTTCTGTAAGAGAAAGTTAAGTAGGTTCGACACGAAGTAAAATCGGGTCGAAGGCCAGTTTCCGAGAAAACTAACGTCACAGCATTGACTTCGACGATCGGTATATTTGCTTAGACAAGGTGCCGTGCTGAGAGATTGGGCAATTTTGATTAGAGATATCGGGAATGGAATACATTTTTCCCAGTTGCAGGAAGCGCATAAAAATGTTCGAGTTACAACCGAGCAGTGAGAAAATGAAAAGACGAACACTAGTAGAAAACCTAACTTTTAATAATTTTTTTTTTTTATTTCCATAGAGATTCTACAACCAAATTGTGTGAAAATAAAAAGACGAACATTAGCAGGAAACCAAAATTTTAATTCCACAGAGATCCTACAATCAAATTGTGTGAAAATAAAAAGATGAACATTAGCAGGAAACCAAATTTTTAATTCCACAGAGATTCTACAACCAAATTTGTGTGAAAATGAAAAAGCGGCGAACCTTAGTAGGGAACCCAATTTTCAATAAAATTTTTAATTTCACCAAGAATCTACAAGAACTGTTCACAAAGGTTTTTGACTTCGATATAACCAATGGCGGAATGAAGAACATAAGAGACATCGTTATTTTACGATCATATTATTTCAATATTAAAAGTACAGGATAAACTTTTGCCTTCGCAACGCCATCTTCTGTAAATATATTTGGTTCTGGATGTATAAACTCCTTGTGTGTCAACAAGTATACCACAAGGCTTACAAACGTACACAATTGATAGCAGACGAGATTTCAAATGTAAAAGACGCAGGCACCAATGCAAAGAAAAATGGGGGAAACAAGAAAATTCACAAATACAAGCAAAAAATAAAACAAAATTGTTCACATACTAAAGGAAACATACAGTAAATGATATAATACAATTGCAAAAGTATGATCAAATAAAAATAAAATATTCAAAAAACAAATACAAAAGCATAAAAGTATACATACAAATATATATAGGCAAACACACAGAAATAAAGTCTAAATAATGCGATGGAAAATACTATTAATATATGTACAAATGAAAGATGATTTACTTTGTACAAAGGCAGATAAATGAGGATGACAAGCTATATTCTTCTTTAGAAAGAAGTTCCTGAGTTTACGTTTTTCGGGAATAAATTTGATGCATTCAAATATCGAATGCTTGGCATGAGACTCATTTTCTTTAAGCTGTGGGTACAGGTGAATTTGTAAGATCCAAGAAAAACATTTATTTTGTAAGTTTAAATTGAATCTCGTCTTAACAGTTTTCAGATAAGATCCGACAATAGGTAACTTTAGATTACAATTTGGGAGAAGTTTAAATTTAAGGCAACTCAAAATTTCACAAAGGAAATTTGTTACAGGAATATCCTCACATATTGAAATAATCTGGATTGATGCTTATATAGTTGAAATCATGCAGTTTTTTAAGATAGTAAACTCATTTATTATTTGCACGCAATAAATAAGACAATTTAAATTGTATATTATCTTGACAGTTTTTCCCATTTAACTATTCCACTTTTTTCCAGCTATGGAGTACTAGACCAATGCTCGAAAAAAAAAAAAGTCAACAGATAAAACGAAATTTCAGATTTTACAAGTAACGAAATGCCACTACTAATAAGCAAATGATATTAAATATTTCTACGATTATTTACAAGTATAAAATAGAAATCAGCAATAAAAACAAAATTAAAATACAAACTAATCATTCAGGAAATACAATAAATTAAATGCACCGTCATACAAATCTATTGTTTAAATACAGGCATTGAATACATTATTCAATGACTGTATGTTCCTATCCATAAAATCAGTTTAAAACAAGCTTTTAAAAGGCAAATACTAAATTATTTGTAACAGGAAGCAGATGTGGAACTAAAATATAATTTGTTTTTTGTTGTGGAACAGACAGCGTTTATTTTTTCATTTAAAGCAACTCAGAAAAGAAGGTAAATTAACATTGTAATGTATATAAAAACAATATAGTAGTAAAAAACTGCTTATATATGAGAAGCATGTCCAAAATGCAATACGTTTCGAAATCCAATGAGAAAATAACGCAATCCAGACGAGGAAAAATAGATGGCCGACGTTTAAGTCATGACGATAGGGTAAAACATTACACTTTTATCCATTCGTTTATAACCATAAGCGATTGGGAATATCAGCAAGCATGGAATCTCTTGGGAAAAGGCAATCCCCCCTCCCCCTTTCAAACAATTACGTTTTCTTAACATTCGCTTGCCATTCCAAGTCGAATGTTCCAGTTCGATTAAAGCACATTATTAGTGTGTCCAGCCAACAGTGTCCTCGAGCGATTTTCTCACGTGATGCAACGACAGTCAGAATCGAAACCTGCGAAATAAAATGCCACAAATTGACGGTTGTGCCTTCTTCAATATTCATTATACGTGAGTACATTGCGCTTATTTTATGATAAATTGTATATTTAGTCAGACAAGGAATTAACAGTTTTGTCGGGTACAACTTGGTGAAAAAAATTAATGTGATGCAATTAATGACATCCTCTTATTTAAACAAAACATAAAATGAGATAAAATCAGACACAATGCATACGAATAAGGCAAAATACATATAGTAGTTGTTTCACACTAGAGGTAATTTCGATATAATGTAAAAGATATTCACTGTTGTAAACTAACAAGCACAATTCTTCATAAGTATCAGGTCCAAAATAAGATGAGCAGATAAAAAAATGATGAATATCATCACTTGCTTTTGTAGAATTTAAGATCTATGTTTCGTATAGATTTCACAAAAGGCACATTAGAATTCTTACACTATAAAAATTAGAATTCTCTTAGTTCTTGCATTTGTTCTAATTTTATGATTACATCCTCTCTTATTGCACAATCAGTGTTGACGACGATTAATAATTGTTACGTACATAATATACGTAAGTATAATATTGATATTAGTAACTATAAATGAAGTGCAATAAAGAACTGTGTAAAATGTGTACTTAAGAAATGATTTTACTCTACAACTCAAAACTGATGACTATCTAAAACATATTTAATTACAATCCTTATAAGTATTCATACCCTCTCTTTCTCTCTGTTTCCCTCCAATTCCCAACAGTAAAAAATATTCTTTGATTCGACCTATTTAAAAAAAATCAATTTTATTATTTAAAATATCATTGCTATAAAATATCAATTTTATTGATATATGTATCTGGATCTAAACCTCAGTTCGACGTAAGAAATAGGCGTTCGTCTATTAATAATTCACCTTCGAAATTAATGTCAACATAGGCATCAGATTACGAAATTTAAAATACATGGGCTGTTCGCATTTTTCTGCTCTGGGCGTATGTACATTCTTGTAAATGAAATGCACAAGCATTCTTTATGCTCATTTTTTGATGCTATTCTAATGAAGGCGGAAAAGCCTTGGTCTTTGTTTTAAATTTATTTATACAATGGCAATGACGACGTTTATACTTCCATACCTAGGATATTTGCAGGTCTTTTATTCGTTTGATTGAGAGGGCGTAGTATTCTAGCTAAAAAAGATCGCGCAAATATTTTTTTTTAGATTAAATGAAATGTTTCACTTATCAATTCAAATATCCTGCCAACAACTTACTTTGTATTCTGCAGTTACTTAAGCATAAATTAACCTCAATAAGGCTTTCTTCTCTCAACTTTCCTTGCCAAAATAATTTTAATCCCATTTCATCTCTTGTTTAAGTAGGTAGTTAAAAGGGGCTTTAATCCCATAAATGATTAATCAACTCTGTCAAACTGCCACATATTACTATACTTTCATAAAGAAAAACTAAATACACATTAAATAAAATAAAAACACCAATGACAGAATGTTTCTACAACAAATTTCGCAAACCTACCCCATCTGAAAAAATCGGTCATAATTGACGAAGGGTTAAATATTTAAAAGCATAAGTGTTAAGACGGATAATAGGAAAAACTCATTTCATTTCCTAAGTACGGAGAACAAGGGGCCATAAACCTCGGCCTACATACAGAAGCTGGCTTCAGTGCAGGGTGGGGTTCAGATTTCGGTCAACTTGACGCGCGGTCAGATGTCCGCGTCGGTTCCGCAACTCCACTTACGCAAAAAAAGTCCAAAATCATTTGGCTAAACGAATATCAAATGCAAAATTAATCAAATCATGACGGTAGCTGAGTAAATAAAATAAATTTTATAGGATGTGGAATATGCATCATAGAAGAACCCGAATTTTTTAGAATGAGTATAATTTAATAGAGTAACATGGAATAACATTGGAATGATTTTGGGAATAATATCTTGTACTATATTAATTATAAAATACCTCGATATTTTCCTCCATATTAAACTTTTGTCATGATTAATGTTCTATATTCAACTTCTAAAGAAACAAATTTAGCAGAGTAAATTAATAAACATTTTATTTTCTGAGCTATGATAAAGACTTTTTAATAAACATGTTTACGTTTTCTCCAAAACCAACTAATTTTACAGACTATTTACTGGGAAACTTTCTGCATATTATATTCTGCAAAAAATTATTTCAATTTGTTTATGAAATCATCCATTCAATATACTTCCGGGAATTACACACAGAAAATGAGAAACCCTCATTTACAATAACTGGTGATTACCGATTTCATATAGAGAAAAAAAGGACTCAATAAACAGGCCCAACAAATGGAAGTTGGAAAAATCGATTATTGTAGACCGACGGAGTTCTACTACGCAAAATAAATAGCATCTTATTTTCGAATAGCAATGTCATTTTTATTAAAACAAGAAAAGAATCAAATCATAATACAGGCAATAAAAAGAAAGTTGTCAGAGCACACAAAAATATTTAAATAACGAAATCGGAAACAAATCCTTGATTGAACTGAAATCAAAAACATAGCATTTATTAAAGAATTCTTAAAAACATATATTACAAAAAACTTCCATTCAAAAATTTCAAAATATGTCATAAAGACAAAAAGATCCACTTCCCACACAAATTTAGATTTCTTCCTTCTCTTCGATAATGGATTTAAAGAAGAATGATATAATTATATCTTTTTAAAAAAAAATGCTATTAACTTATTTAAATGCTTTTTAAAATATATGAATGTATACCTTATTTTCCGCCTGCATGACTATATTTACAAAAACATGATAAATAATTTTTCAAATATATACCAATAAAGTGAATTCTTCCTTTAAAACAAGAAAAAAATTCTTTATATATTCATTCTCATTATATATTTTTAAGTATATAATGCCAAAAATGCAAAGGATGCTTCCAATTTCTAATCCTCTTTACATCATTTATCAAAGTAATTTCCGGATATTTTTTGTTATATTTAATAACCTTTTATAAACGAATCACTCAAAAAAAGAAAATAACGCAGTTAACAAACAATGAATCCTTCAGCGTACGTAGCAGAAATTCCACAAGAAATACACTCAATTCAGCTATACAAATTCGATGACCTTACCCAACAAGTAACTGGTATTATGAATGGAAACCGAGCAAAAAACATAAAAATCCTCCTGAGGGAAATCGTGCTAATCGATTTTGCTAAAGTTCTAACTGGAGATTAAAAACATAAAACATCAAGGCAAAGATAATATGATGGCAAAATGTGAGAAGAATTATTTAATCAGAGGTGGCAAAGAACAAGTTAAAATTATTTTCGCATTTGTAATTGAAAAGAAAAAAAAAATGAAATATTCCGCCCCACCCATTTCTAATAGACTTTCGTAAGCCAAATTAAGAATGTTCCGCATCACTTTTCACGTCCAACTTCTGTCAGTCAAGTGTTCGCTTGAGAGTGTAATTAATGATCGACGTTCCAGTCATTTAATCAGTAAAAAAACATTTGACTAAAAGCTTTATTTTTGGTTTATTAACTAAAGGTGTTGAATGAATAAGAGAATATTGAGAATTCCTTTTACGATAGAAGTGTATTCTGTCAACGTTTTTCTATTCGACAAATCGCTGTCAGATCGGAGTTCGAGGTCGTTGTGTGGTTAGCATTCTTGTAATTTCCTGATAAATGAAAATATTATGCAAATTAAGTGGATATTCTTAGTGAAAGCAATTTAAAATGCTTTACTTCAAAAACATCATATCGCATTAATTAAAGTTTGTCGTATTTCTAACATTTAAAATTTAATAAAAACATCCTTTCGTTAATGAAGGTCAAACGGCGCTAATTTTTTTCATTTGTGTTTCAAAAATTACTTCAGTATCCTTTAAAAATAAATTATTTTTTTTTAGTTTATATTTTGCAACCAATTTTTTTATTATATTAAATTGATGCAAATTATTAATCTGTTTTGCTATATTTTAAAGCTCAGATCATGTCGATGTTGTTTTTCTTCAATGAAATACATGTTCTCTCCAAACTATGCTGTCCGGTGATACCATGTTGGTATCATGCGATTTTTTTTACGATTTTTTAAAATTTAATTTTAATTATTTACTATTAATTATTATATTTATTATGAAAATGAAAATTACGATCTTCCGAAAATCTAAAAAAACGCCAGCAACAGAAGTCCTGCCAGTCCCAAACAAAAGCATTCTGATCAGACACGAAGACGGTATAATACTAATATTAACTTATAAATTGAAAGATACTTGTAATATGGCGATACAATTAAAAAAAATGTCTAGCAAAATGCCGCAAAACTTATATTACATTAAATGTAAGCTAACTAAAAATAAATTTAATTATTTCTATCGCCCCAGAGCTAAAAGTAATAGTTAATAATTATAACCAGCTAATAGTTTTCAAATAATTAAATCTTCGCATTAACTCCTTAACCAGTTTGTTTGCACGACATGAGAGATTCGATTTATCGCATTTTTTTAACACTTATAACAACAATTAAGCTGTTCGTAATTGTTTTAATTCAATTACATGGATTATGCAATAGATACTCGAATATTCTATGGTCTATCATTTTAATCAATTGACAAAACACTCGAAAAAAGGTGTCATCTAATTAAACAGTAGTGAATTGTTATTGGATCAATTTTAAACATTCACATAACCCAAAATATATAACAAACATAAACATTAAGAATATTAATTTATCATTAATACAATGTCAGTTTTAATGGTAGGGCAATACGTTTACGAATTTATCCCTCAACTTATATTGATTCGTCCCACAATGGAATTTTTTTAATGGAAGATACGCATATAAGCCTCTTTGATAGTAGAGCATATACGTCAACCATAATATAAGAATTAGAATAGGAAAATTTTTCATTTATAAATTTGAATTATTGAATTAAAGGGACTTAAATTTCTTTTCTAAAATTAGTTTATAAAATTTAACTTAGCTGATACTAGCTGCAAATGAAATAACTAAATATTAAAATACAAACATCATGCTTTTAATCACAAGGAAACAGCTAGATCAAATTAATTATGTTTCAATTTTTACAAAGATTACTATAAGGTAGTTTCGACAGAATTTTCAGTTTCGTTGTTTAGATAATTTTATTTGGTACCTCATACTAAACTATCATACGCAAGCATTGTCAATTCGGTCACGAGAAAAAGTTCAAGAAAACTATTATCAAAGAAGGAAAATAAATTCTTAATAGCTGTTTTAAATTTAACTAAAACGTTGTTGAACACTAAATAAATAATTATTGAGTAAGCAGACGTTGAAAAACGCAGTTTAAAAACAGCCACGAGCGATCTGCTTTCTTCTTAACCCATTAAACAGCTAACTGTGAGTACATAAAAGTTTTTTTTAAATAGTAATACAAACATTTTAGGGGTAGACGAATTACAATTCAGTGCAAAGTACTTTAAAAATAGAGTAGAAGTTTCCAGAATCGACCACCCAAGCGATGCCATCAACCGCCCCATTGACATATTTCATTTCTGGAAACAAGCACACGAGACTCTCTCGTACTAAACATATGCACGCAACTCGTCAAAGAAAAAAAAAGCATTCAAAACTATATCCGAAAAATTCATCACAACCTGCAAAAGCATCATCCATCAAACCGGACTCTTAAAGTGTTTCTCTAACTGGCCTTGCACATGACATCTCAAAGAGTACCCGAGCCGAAATCACCTTAAGATATAGGCCACATCTCGCTTGGAAATGCGAAATGTATAAAAGTGGAGTACGAGTCGAAATAAAATTAAGAAAATAAAAAAGGTTGCAGTGTGCACGATCGCAAACTGTCAGTAAGAATAAGCAATAAGCAAATCATAACTGAAAAGTTAATAAGTCACTAATGACAAGTCAGATAAATCTTGATATTCCAAATGGCCGGAGGGTCAGACTGAAGAAGTGGACGCAAAACAGATTGGGGAAAAGCAAACAATAGTTTCATTTTACGTATCTCATGGCAATTATCTTATTAAATCCTATTACAATATGTCCCATGTTCGTAGTATTTTGAAGTCATCACTCATGTGAGTTTCCCCTTTCCAAACTTAACAAAAGCACATGGTAATACATTACATACCTATCAATGTATCCTAATTATAGTGATGTTATATCACGTTCAACAGGGTCATTTAACAATTTTTGGGGAAATAAATGGGTTATTTTCAAACAATTGCGATAGTACTGGTAAACAAAGTATCTGTTCTGCATTTAACAAGTGGCAATTTTTATATTTTAGGGGCTGCTTAAAAAGAACATGACAAAAATATTTTATCACCCGCAATTTTTTAAAAAATTCAAAATATTGTAAGATCTCAATTTCATATTTGTTCAAAACATTTACCTTACAAATTTTTGGTATTTGGCGTTTTATTGAATAAAAAGTTAAATAAATACTTATAAAAGCTTAATCTTAATACACTGTTTATAAAGTCTTTTTAAAAAATGAAATAACTGTTATGAAAAAGAAGATATTCGTAAGATATTTCTAAAACACCATGCTTTAAGTAATAAATAACTTAATTGTGGATGCTCTACTATACACAGAATCAACAGCTTCACTTATGAGGCTCCAAGAATATAAAGGAACAAATCTGCCTCGATATCGGTCTTCCATTACAGAAATAACATGCTGAAAGCACTCCCACGCTTGTCGTTTACAACTCCCCTATTTTCAGAGAAAGAATTAAAACGAGACGGCGAAATGCTACTTTTTAATGATATTGAACATCCAAAATTTTTCTTTGTTATATGTCTTCAATTGATTTTTCATATTTAGGATTTCATCTATTTCTTAAGAAATATATTTATAAATAAATCCAAGCTGTTTTTTTCCCCCTCCCCTAAATCAATCCTCAAAATTTGTGTTATTTATATGTTTCCTCAAAATTTTTGACCTTGATAAGATGCCTAATTTAAGAGCTATTTAAAATATTCTTCTTAATTTTCTAAATTGATTAGAGAGGGAAACTGTTCTCGAAGTATTGAAATCCACGCCCTTCTTTATAGGGTTTATACAAAAAAAAAAAAAAAAAAAAAAAAAACCGACTTTTTGAGAAACTGATTTTCTAATTCAATATTTCAGAAAAACCGTTTTTAGCCGGTTTTCGAATTTTTGTCAAAAAATATAATTGGAAAAATATTTTAATTTATATAAAATAACAAAAAAAAGAAATCAATATCAAAGTCAATATACACACACATAATATTATATTATATATATATATATATATATATATATATATATATATATATATATATATATATATATATATATATGGATTACATACACATTACTTACACAAAATAACGAAACCTCAAACAAAAATTTCAAATAATATTTATATTATTTTCACTAATTTTAATTTCTCCTAAGAAAATAGGATTTTAAAAAACATAAAATATCCACTGAACGGTGGCTAAGTCTTGTTCTTATTCTGGACACAATATTGCCTGAAATTGAAAATACTCGTTCACTAGCTACTGAGCTTGGTTTTATAGTTTTCATGGCATCAAATAACAAATCTGTTTTTTTTTTTTTTTTTTTTTTTTTTGTTCTTTTATTCGTTGCCTCAAATAATGAAAATTCAGCTTTCAGTGTCTTTGGATTTGTAAGTTTTTCTTCAGGGTCTTCAAGAAACTTATGAATTGATTTTTCCATGGCTTCTTTTTAAAAACGAGCCTGACGAGTAGTTTCTTCGATTTTCTCCTCATCAGAATCGGTTTCCACATAAGAATTAGGAAATATTCTAGATAATATCTTTCCAGATAACTTAATAATTTCGGTTTTTGAAGCTAAAGAAAGTACACTAGATTTCTGCGCTGAACTGGAAATGTCTTGTGGATTTTGAAAATACAGCAAAAGAGTTGCTAATTCAACTTGTCTTCTTTCTTGAATTCGTTCTTCTAAAGCATATAATAATTTCAAACTTATTTCAGCGTTTATATTATTTAGTTCATTTAACAGAAATTCAAGTATACCTTTTGTTAATAAATTGGCGCTCGTCGTCCTAAGCCTTCAGCTGCTACACAAATCGGTCCCAAACGTTTTTTTTTTTTTTTTTTTTTTTTTTTTTGAAGAGAAATATCTAGGCGTTCCGGAAAACTGGTTTTCTTAATTTAAAAAACGGTTTTCAAATGTGTCAAATTTACTTTAAAAAATCGGGTTTGGAAAACCGTCCACCCCCCCCCCTTCTTTATCATTAATTTCATAAAATTTTTCATCAAGTCTAACTTTATGAGTAAAGGTGGGATAATATTTTTGCTTTTTATTAATTAGAGGAACATTTTGGATATTTTTTTAACCTAAAATATATTAGTTGTGCTCTGTTAATTTATTTTTGATGCTAATGTTTTATCCTATCACGCATGCTCAGGAAACAGTAGTATTTTGTACAAACTTACAGAATATCAATGGAAAAGTAATTAATTTTAAAATCTAGACATATGTTCCAATTAAGATATGAACAGTCAATTTCAGGAAGCAATATATTCTTATTTTCATAAGATTCTTTCATTGTGCAAGTATATGGCAATGAAACCGATGGGAGGAAATTATTATTACGGAACAGTACAGCCTTGTTTCTTTGCCATCTAAGAACAATTTCATTTTTTTCCTATTTTTACTGACAAGTTATAGCTGACATTAAGGCCTTTCATCCTAACCTTTGAAAAAAGCCTAAATTGCTCTTTGTGAGGCAAAAATACCGAATATATCATAAGCTGATTTTAGTAAATAAGTATACCAGTTTTTTTTTCGGGGGGGGGGGAGGGGTATTTTAATTTTGTAATCTTAATTCAAGAAATTTTGAATGATTCTTTTTCTGATAAATTTAAATTTTTCAAAAGGTTATTTAATTCTTCTGAACTAAATTATGTATGTCATATATCACAGATGAAGCCAAAGAAGTCTCAAATTCATCAGTTTACTGTGCCATTATTGCAAAGTTACATTTAAAATTTTCCGGAGATTTTAGTACCAATAATTTATCAATATAAAATCTTTTCTCTTCTTGTATGTTTTATTTATTTTAATAATTAAAACAATGTATATGTGCATCAAATGCATGTAAAAAATTATTATATAATTATAACTTATATACGATAGCCTCTATAATTTAGAACTGATAAATGACATTCCTTAAAATCAGAGGTGGAGAGAAATTTTTTACTAACATTCTTTTTGAGCACCTTGAAATCTATAAAAAACGTCCAAGGCCATCAAGATTTTATTTCGAGGTAATCATAGAAATACTGAACAATATCCAACTGTTTTTCCGAATTTAGAGATATGTTTCGGCAATATCTATAAATTCGTCAAGCAAGTAAAACGCGAGATACGACAAACTAATAAAAGATTTTTAATTCATTGCGATTTTTTAATAATTTTATCAGTAAAAGCTATTATAAGAAAAGGAATCGATTCAGTGGACGAAAATCATCATTATCAGAAACAATAATTACAAGGGCTGATTTTTAAAGCGTCGACAGATCATAAAACAAAAACATTCGACATCTCTGGCTATCAAGAGAAGATGAAAATGAATTTTACTATCAAAAGTTATGTATAATCTTGGATACTTTTCGACAAAATTGGCATAAAGTTGCGAGTATTTGTCATATCGGTAGATCAGTTTCCCCTCTTCAAAAAACGTTGCCGCCAGTGATGTGACAAGGGCTTTAACGTTTTTCTGCAGTTCCTCATTGGTCTGGAATTATTAGTTTGGCATTCTAGACAGTTCTTTAATTCAGGGAAGAGATGATAATCATTCGGCTCTAAGCCGCATTCTCCGTAATGGAAGATAAGACTGCCGAAACAGATCTTTTTCAATGAGTTGATTAAGTCGTTCGAAAGAAACAGAAGATACTGGAATCCCAGTCAATGAATTGGCAGAACAGCATTTCAAATCAGAATTCCAGTTATACATCATTTTCTTTAAAAGAAAATTCAAGAAACTTTCTGAGTAATGAGGAGTATCAAAGGAACGTTAGAACTCCTCTAAGGTGGCAACGTTCGTTCTTCAATGAAAGGAACGGAAACGTAGTCCCGATATCACACATGTCTAAATCTTCACGGCGATTATGTCTAAAAGTGAAATGCAACTGTAAATAACTTCTGACAATCAATTCCTTTTGTTCCCTATACTTGTCATTTATAATGGCCGTCGTATAAAGTTATAATCTCAAAACCTCTTAAGTTTTAAAGCAGATAACAAATAGCAAAGTGAAAGGTAGGTAGGTATGTTTAGAATTTGACTGGGTGATGGAGGAATAGCAATATGTCAAGAAACAGATACAAAATAACGCAAGATCTATTTGGTAACGATTTATCTACTTTTTTTTCCCCAACAACTTTCAAATTCGCAAGAATAAAAGAAAACAAATGCGACATTGACATTCCAAATTTTTGATGCAGATGTTATCCAGAGACAATACTTCCAAGCACAGGCTGGTACACAGAAACTGCACGTCACCCGAACTTGTCAAGGAAACGTCTTTGACAATTCGACAGCAAGCTACAATATTGGAAGAGGATCACTTTTAATCCTCTTATCATCCTGCCATTGTGATAAAGGAAATGCAGAAATGATTGCTGTCAAATCATATGATACGATTAGGAAAGTCAAATGCAATATGCTCCTTCGTTAGAACTCGAATGCCCCGAAACAATGCATGCAGAGCTGGGGAATTGTATTTTAACCGAAGGACGTCTATGTCTGAAACATTTTTTTACAACGAACTGCAATTTTAAAACAATCACAAGAATTTTCTGAAAGCACCTGTATTATAATATGGTATAAATAACTTTGTTTATAAGAAACATTTGACAATGCTGAAAAGTTATTGTATTTTACCAAGCGGAAAGGTCAAGTCCGCTCTGTCATGCCAAATAGTCCGTAATACACTAAGCTTAGCACAGTAAGTTGAATATCATTAAACATACCATTTTTGATTGAAAGAAGTGGCGGTGCTAGAAACGTGTAGTAGCCATCATTCCTCAAATGTATCTTATTTTTTTTTTAATACTTTTATTTAGAAGAAGAAATATTTAATCTGCAACAGCTGCGAAGTTCATTACGAAAACAAGAATTCGCAAACGATTTTTCTTTAAATCAAGCACTGCAACCGAATTAAATATTATATATATATATATATATATATATATATATATATATATATATATATATATATATATATATATATATATAATCTATCGATAGAATAGAAAAGAAAAGAAAATAGAAAGATACAAGCGGATAATTATATCTTAATCACAAAATTTCTGATTTATTTTATCTTTTATTAGATAAAAAAATATTACTAGATAATGCTAAGATTTGAAGCGCACCTGAATAATAGAGAACTGCCTACTAAATACTTTAGGAGGGCAGAAAACTAATAAAAAATTTTCTTATCAAAAATGCTTTAATAAACTGATATGACTAATGAAAATATAGATAAATTTTTCGAAATTCATTTTGAATATTGTAATTGGAATTTTTTCTGTCTAACTACAAGAATCAATCTCAGTCAGTAATTAATTTTTTTTTTTTAAATAGAACATAAAATCTGATTTACTTTCAACTATCGATGCTAAAGGATTTTACTCTCACAATTGTATTAAATCCCTTTCTGTCAACTCAGGGGTTAAGAGGCAAATAATTTTGTTTGTTTGCTGCAGCAGACTCTTAATTATTCCACGAATTTCGCAAGCTATGGTGGTACTTAATGATTTAAATGAATTGTATTAAATTAAATTTGAGTTGCATATCAACAAAAATTCGTTTTGTTTAAAATGTATATAGTCCTTTTTTGCATCTGCTGCATTTAAATAACGATTAAAAATAATTATGGTGGTTGGTTGGTTGGTTGGTTAATTCAGGTTTAATGGCGCAAGAGCCAAAGGTAGGCTATACTGCGCCAATCATATGATTTGAGATGATATCACGTGACAAGTTTAAAAATACATTAAAGATCAGGTCAGTAAAGCAGCAACAATCAAAACATGGCAGATTAATTAGGTAAAACAAGTTTATAATCGAAGAACATCTATATAAAATGATAAAATCCAATAGCTTTTAAAAAGTTAAATATACTGATGAGGAGGTTCTTCCACTAATTCTTGTATGTTAAGTGAAGTTGAGTTAAAATATTTCATGCGATGAGAATTAAAATTGAGGCACTCAGCTAAGATATGCGCAACAGTGATAGGCATCTGGGCGCTCTCTCATTGAATAATAGATATTTGTGGGTGAAAAGAGTATGACCGATACGAAGTCGAATCAGGAAAAATAATTATGATTTGATGGATCAAGGTTCCGAATCGGCTTAAAATATGATTCAAGTGAACAATTTATAGAAGTATGCAGCTAATGTTAAAATTCTTCCTGAACTCATGATAAAACTTCATACGCATAAACAAAAGATTTTTCTAATGGTGAATTAACACTTACAATCTTTTAATAATATGACTGAATAAAACGAATTTCAGGGATAAAGAGAGTACCATATATGGTCTTCAGTTCCGAAACAGAATATGAATTATCATTTTAACATAATCAAAAATTATGATCTCTAACTCAATCAGCAAAGCCACGGTATGCTGACATTTTTAAAATATATAATTATGATACTCGTATAATTTTATTAAACTAAAATAAACAAAAAGCAAACAATTTTTATAAGATGTAGAAGCAGTTGCATTGCTCTATCTTTTCTTTTGGATAATAGATGACGATGCCTGATTAGGTGCGCATCCCATAGTGCATTGCGATTGTAATTAAAATGAGATGAGATGCTGTTCTGTTGAAAGGTGCGTACGTTAATGGTCTTATCTTTGCGTTTTGGGTTTGTTTTATGTGAAATGTGATCAATAAAGATAGTATAAAATCCAGATGATGCACATTCAGCTGATGCAGACAGAAACCAACAAAATAAAGTGTGCCAATAAGTTAATACTACATCAACTAAAATACAGCAAAAGTCTAGTTTACATATTTTGTCTACGAAGTCTGGTATCTGCAAAATATTCATGATTAAATGTATGACAAATAAGAAGTTCATAGTCATGTATCGTCTGATATTGCCAGTCAAAAATTTCTTAAATGACGCTTTCTAATGTATCGTTTTAAAATTACGTGAGAGATATTTTGGACAGAAAGAAATTCATATTTTATAATTGTACTGAACAGATGACAAAGATGAGATCTACGAACCCAAATTACTTTCTAAACTTTTTACATAAGACAAGAATATAGACTTTTGCCCTTCAATTACAGATTCAATGTGTGTATCGTCCAAATACACACCAGATTTTCAGTGAAATCTGATCTCGACGCCGAAATTTTACCACCAAGTCATCAAAGTCCACAAATGTCTAAATAAGGTCCTTTAGGAAAGAATTATATTTATTTTCTTGCCGGCAATGAATATATTCATTGAAATTTAGTGATATATGAAAGGAGAAGTATAAATAATATATATATATATATTTCTTTTTTTTATTATTCAAGTGCTTTAGGGTAGACAATATCTTTTTGTTTTTCCATCTTCAGCAAAAACAAAAAAATTTTCTTGGCTCGTGAATTGAAAAATTGTTGCTTGTACTGAAAAATTTTCATTATATATAACTTACTTTGATCGGCATCGATAATAATTTTTTGTGTGAGATAAACTCTGAATAATATGTGCGGTTCGACACAGCCAAAATATTGTGCAAGCTGAATAACAATATCTTGTGTAGATGCCTATTCATTAACGAAAAGGAAGGGGGGGGGGGATGCGCTTAGACTAAATATTTTCGTTTTTATTTCACTCACATTGACAGACATCGATGATAATAATTTTCTTTAATTTGATATATGGTGCGATTAACTCCGCATGACATGTGTCTTTCCCTATTAACTAATTTTCTATTGTCGATTGTTAATTTAAAAATAGAATAATAGAAACATATGAAACAATTTGTTAGAAAATTTTATTGTGTTCAAAATAAATGCTAATAATTGTACTATATATTATAACCTTCGCTCAAGTGTAAGCAATAAGTTGGAAAAATTTTATCGCAATCGGATGAGCGGTACGGCAGCGTATAAAATACGAACCAAAATTCATTTCTATATTAGATAAAATATAATAAAATTAAAAAGATATCTAAATAAGGTATAGAAACAAATACCGAAGCAATAATATATAAAGGAGATATTACAGATAAACAAGTTCCAAAAGGTAAAAACCTTTCCCCCCCCTATCCTTATTTAGGTTCAAAACTAAAGCGAAATTATCCACAAAAGAGATAAAACTTCTGTTATGCACTCATAATCAACATTTTTTTTTTTTAATACGTGTACTGTAGATTGAACTAAATAATAAAAATCAAACGTTTTCACACGCAATAAAATAAACAAGAACAGTTGGTGAGGGGTGATGGAAGAAAGGAAATACCCCGCAGGGTATGACCTTGAGTAAAAGCTAGTACAGGTAAGTTGAACAAAATAAAAATGAAGTGAAAGAAAGAAAGAAAAAAAAAAAGAGAGACGAATGCTAATGAAGGCAGCGAGAAAAAAAGTGGGCCATCAAAGGTTTAAGTACGGGGTACGAGAGTCCGTTCACATTTTACGTTCATCAATCTGGTTCTGCGATGGTTCCATGAAATATGCATGGCCACAACGGCAGCGGTCGCTTGCGATCTGGGTTAAAAGGGTTCGTGGTTCCGGTGAAAGCAGAGGAAGTTGTCAACAGAAACCACAAATGGTAGATTCAGAAACGAAAATCAATTGAAGTTCAGAATCTTTCTCATATATTATAGCTTTATCTCAGATGCCATTCTACAAAAATTTTATATTGTGTGTTAGGCTTTGGTAAAAGTCAGCTCAGCGAATTCAATCCGGGAGAGAAAGAAAAAGGCTAATCAATTATACTGATTCCATCGAAAAAACAATAGAAGCCCGAAATAAAAAAAATAAAAAATAAAACTTACATAATTGTAATATTCAATTTTGACTTAAACTGTTGATGATTTAATCTGAAATCAATTCAGAATTTAAACTAGTTCAACCAGATTCAAACTCTTTACAATAAGATCAAATGCACCCACGCCTGTCTTTTTTCAGCCTACACCAACACACATATAAAGCTTATGTTAGCGTTACAATGAATTGCAATACAAAGGGATAAAATTTAATGCATTATTAGATAATTGATAATATCAGTTTACAATATTAGTACCAGAGGCTGCGAGAGTCGTACAAAGGAACTGGATCTATCATTCAAATATCAGAAAGAAATTTTAAATAAATGAGTGGTAAATTTAACAATTAAAAAAAGTCTTACAGCATAACCTTACTGTTGAACAAGCGAACTTCATCGATCTAAGCGAGTAGAATATTTGGTCAACAGTATGACATTAATAACCATAAATTTGGCGTTTAAAATCGAGTATTAGAAAATTATTTTATAATAAAAATAATAAAGCCTTAATGATATACCATTCATTAAAGGAAAATAGAAGTTATAAAAAGAACGTTGTATTTCATTAATTAGATTGATGAGCGTTTCAAAGTCAATTTATAAATCTATGTAGTTTGCACAATAGAAAATGTTGATCAAAAGATTCTAGTTCAGATCCAATTTCAACTTAACTAAACTTTTAAATTCGAAAAAATTAGAAACAAAACTATAATATCTATTTAAATAGTAAAATTAATATTCCAAATATTTTCAGTTGAGAAATGAACATACGCGAACCGATCTCAATAAAGTCTGCAAATCTTAATCCTCCAAAGTCTCACTATTTTAACCCTTTAAAGGGCCATTTTTTTTTCTAGTCGTATTATGTTAAAATATTTTTAGGCTTGAAATTAGAATAAGAAAAGGAATTCAATTAGCTTATTAGATAAATTTAATTTGATTAATGAATTAATTTGGCTAATTAATAATTAAATAACAAACCAAGACACATCATTATGTGTGAGATAAAGAACTGAAGCATCTAAGTTTCTATCTTTCAAAAAAAATTTGTCAGAACTTATGACAACCTACATAATTTCATACAAAGATTGATAAATTTGGTGGGAATCATACTTCCCACGGCCCTACAAAGGGTTAAATCATTGTTTAAAAATACGATTGCGAATAGATCTAAATACTTTTGCAACGGAACAAATTGATACTTGTATCCAAACTAACTTAATATGATATATTTCATTTAAATCAATCTACGGAAATGCAGAACATGATATTGCATGGAGTAGTTGAGATGCGATTTCTACATTAATTAACGCAAAAGCAATAAATAGGCAAGCTTTAAAAGAAAATCTGAATTGAAGATAATATTCTAACTATTTATAAACCAAATCTTCATTTTATTGCAAATAAAAAAAAACTCTTAAATACTCACAATATATTTTTTTTCTATAACTCCAAAACAGAAGAGAAACCAAAATGAACTTACCTAGAAAAGAAAGAAAAAAGAATAAAATTATTAAAGGATATAAAATTGATAACTGATTCACACACAAAAAGTTATAAGAAAATAAAGGAAACGGCAGTAAAATGTGACAATTATTGAGTTTAGTAATATAGTTTAATAAATTTATCTCAAAAAAGAACAAACTGCGCCCTACTGCCTTAAGCATTGAGATTCTTTCTAAAATATCGGAAATAACTTTTTAACAGCAAAAGATATTACGATAAAAAATAATTATAGTTGAAATCCGATAACAGCTGCCAGTTAAAAAATGAAATTTTAAAACGCTAATAAATCAATTTTTTTTTTTTTTTTTTTTTTTTTTAAGTGGGGTTTTTTCCTCCTTTTTTCTTTTTTCCATTTTCTAGAGAAATCGATATATAAATATGTGCTGTTAAAAGGTTTCAAGAAAAATAATCATTCAGATATATTTTTAAATGATACGAATTTATAAAAATAAATGGCTAAAAAGAAGAAAAAAAAATAAATTGTAATTCTAGAAGCAAGGAATTTAGTTGAATACGAGCACAAAATATTAGAGTAAATGTTTCCAAAAAGATAGAAAATTATTTAATAATTAAAAATATAGTTATATAAAAAGTAACTAACTACCATAAATTTCATTTAACATTTCACAAAAAAGTCATACAGATAGAAAATCACACAGATCGTAGTCGAAGAGTTTTTAAAATATATCTGACGCTTTAAATTTAACGTATTTTCATTTTTAGCAAAATATCATTCTATAAAGTCTTCACACATCTAGACGTTATTGGTTATAATTTATCATTTAGCACCTCCCCTCACCCTTCCCAATGGCTAGTTTCATTTGATTCATCAAGATAGCATTACTGTAACCATAATATAGATCTCAACATACTATTTAATTTCATACTTTCTTTTTGCTGTGGAATATAAATTATGATATGCCATACAAAAGAAAACAAATTTTTTCTCAGAATATTGAATTACAGTTCTTAAAAAATCTCTAAAATTTCAAGTGGTTTCGTCATGATTTAACGACTTAACTACAAAAATTCAACTACCTGAAGTGTGATAAAATAAACTTTAGAAATACAAGGTAATGTAATTGTGGAAACAAAAAAATATACCAAAGTGCATATACCAGAATAATGCGATCTGAAAGACTTGCATTATTTTCAGTACTTTTATTGAATTTAGAATAAACTTGACTTAGTATAAAAATATCAGTTTCTCAAATATCCATTTAATAATTTTCTACCTCGTTAGTTCAAAATGCAATTTAGTTCTTTAACCATAGAAAGGTTTGAATTTCAAATCACAGCATAATGAACAAAAACCACCAAATACAAGAAATAACTTTTGCCAACAACAGTTTATGCATTCAATAACGAAGAAACAACAAAACTCCCCTTTCTTTTATTATGAAATTAGACTATGTATCCTTTTTAAGAAATCATTTATTATAGCTTCATCCTGGTCATCTTCCTCAGATGCAGTTGTTACGGATAAATCACAGATTTTATTACAACAGTCTAAAATGCATTAAACTATACGATTTTTTTTAACTTACCAATCGTTTGTAATTACAGTTTTTTAACTGATTAAACAAGTCATTCTCGAAAAATCAAAATATGGTGAAAGTTTAAAGGGGAACCGGTCCACTGTTTGGATACCCTCCGAAAACAAGTAATTCTAGCCGATATGTGTTCTTGAAACTCTCGACCGCATTGACCGAGTGGCCTCTACAAGAGGCCTTTCCAACAATTTGAACTCCAGGACCTTCCGCTGTTAAAGACGATACTCGGCATATGAAATGATCAATAACACATGAGGCAGCAAGTAACTCGTCGTTAGTTAACTTCTAGAAGTTTCCAATATGCAAGTTGGCAAAGACATTTTTATGGTATACCTATACATTCGTTCTTCGTGAAAGAAATGAATGCACTGAGATTAACTGGCATGCATGGCACATTTATTAATAATACACATATACTTTCAGAATAAAGTATTTCACATTTTAACGAAAATATATATTTAATGATTTCCGAAGTATTTAATAAAATAAAATTTATAATTATAAACATTTTCCTGGAAAAAATTTTAAAGAAGTGAATTCAAGATATAACATAACAATTGAATCTTTAAATACAGAAACAACCAGAAAAAAAAAATGGAATTGCTCAAAAATCATTACAAAATAAAAATAAAATACGCTTAATGCAATTCCTAGGCTAGTTCGTCTGGAATATTGGTTTAATATAATTTCTAATAAATCGTTTAGATATAACTTCATGTTTGCAATTCCGACATATTATCAGACATTTACATTATGAAATTTTAGCTGTCTTATGTTTATTGTATACATGAACCTTTCTAATAGAGTACAGTTCATATCATAGCAGTACTATTAAAAACGTAAATGTTAAATTCATTCATCTTCTAAATTTCGCTGCAAAATTCGTAAACTTCATTTTCTAATTCATTTTGAAAACTACAAAAAAATAAATAAACATAATTCGTTTACTTTAACTTTCGTCAATGGAAGAAAAATCGTGCGATTAAATATTTGAAGAAACAAAAAAGGCTTGAATTCAAAATAATAATTTAATATATAGTTAGAAATATTTTTTTTAAGTTGTGAGAATTTAGGAATTATCTGCACGACTACTACATTGGTAAAAAAAAATTTTAACGTTAATTTTGAAACTATGTACAATTAATTTTTGTACAGTAATATTTTTGGGAGTTACCACAGATAAATGGCAAAATTCACTCTACCTTTTTACAAATTAAAACTTTAAAAAACCTCTTGGTAACTGTAAGTCAAAATATCTGGCATGTAAAGAACCAACATACACGGACATTCATCCTTATTATTAGTAAAGTTTTTTTTTTTTTTTTAAGGGCTAATATGCGCATTGTTAAAAGATTTCAAAACGCTAATACATGTGTAATTTGATTAATTATCTAGTTTCAAAAAACTTATATACTAAGAATTAATGACCAAATTCTTACCATTTGGCAAGAATTCCGACATAATCAAACCATCACATAAAAAAAAGAAATATTATTCAACACAATTTTATGATAATTTTCGAACAATTCTGAAACTGCTAAATTTTTCATCTAATCATTATTTTAAAGTTATTCCTAATTGAACAACTCAAACATTACAATGTATCAAAGTTAATTTCTGTCATTTTCTCAAAGAACTATAAATGACTATTTAATTCTTGGTGAGTCCATTATGTCCAAAAAAGGAGATAATTACCTCCATTAAACTTTGCCAATTATTAAACAAAGTAACAAAAAACACGACCTACTCTATTACTTTTGTTTCATTATAAATTCACGACATGATGAAGACACGGCAAAAATAAAATAATAACAATAATAATGACAGTTGGAATGAAATATTTCAACACTGTAAAGAAGCCTTCACAACAATCAACGAAAAAGAAAATTATCTGCCCTTGAGATCCTACATTTACAACCGATGCAGTGAAAGAAATAAATATCCCTGAAAAAAAATCATTAGAACCATTAATGTGCAAAATTATCTGATATAACTGTAGCAAATTAAAGGTACTCTGAAAAAGAATGTTTCAGTCCATTACAACTTATTTAGCTATAGAAAAATAAAATTATACATGCGTTGCACAACATGCCGATAAGGGTTTTTTTTATTTTTTTTTCGCATATCAATCAGTTGATAAATATTTGATTCACGATCTACAAGCACAATGCGAATGTCAAAGTATTCAAGGTGACAAAAATAAATCCAACATTTCGCGATCTTTTTTAAAGTTTTAAAAATACAAAACCAGGAGGAATAAAGCCCTATTAATAAAATAACCCAAATTTTTACATTATAAATATTGAGAATCTAGTGAACTTTTTAAAATTTAATTATAACTCCTAAGAGTTTCATTGAAAGAAACATAGCATTGTTGATTTTTCTCTTTTAGATCGCCAATTCTCAATATGATCAGTTCAGAATTTCTTCTTGATAATCAGCGATGATCAGCAGGAGTATATTCCAATAGGTTACTGATATACCAGCATGAGTATTTCACCAATTGGTTACAAATAGGTTTTTATCTATTGATCTGAATACCTTCAATATGTACAGTCCATAGAAATGGACAAAACATGTATATATATGATAAATGATATAAAATTTTAGCAAACAACAATCAGTTGTTTCGGCGAAGTATCGCATTATCTGAGTTTTGAGCCTCGAAATCCTATTATTTAATTTGAATATCCATGGGAGAAACCAGGTGAAAATATAATTGAAAAAATACTGAAAGTGCAAGAAAACTTTAAACTTTTAGACGGCATATAAGAAGTATAACTATATATTGATAAATTACATTTAAAACACATTCGTATTTTCAAATTATATAATACAGAATATTTAATTTTTCCAGTTTTATAAGATATAATCAATAATTCAAGTAGCAATCAAACACATATTTTTTTTAATTGAGTCAATAGAAAATTTTGGTTTTTAAAGTTTGAAAAGAAATATCAGCACCAGAAAGAATATTTGAATGAAAAATAAATGTGAAATAGTTCTGAAAATAACGGCAGGTTTATAGAAACAAGATATCAGTTTAAAATTTTGTGCCTTTACAAATAAGTTTTTAGAATAAATTTCACTAACAGATTACACCGAGGTCTAATTTCACGTTAACTCCAGCTTGGGTGACGATCCAGTTTAATCCCTACAGATGAAAACCATCTCTATTTTTTTCCGTAACATTTTGATTTTTAGAATATCCCTTCGTATACAATGACCGCCTGCATCAGCCAGTGCTATATTCCCGAGTTTTCCTCGGTTGTCCCAGTTCTCATACCCAGCAGACAGTCTTTTATCTTAATGCCATCTAATCTACCGCTTTGAATTTCGAAAATTATACGTTTTCTCCGCTTGCATCTGTCTATCCTGATTTAAACGAAATGATGCCGGCGTAAATAAGGACAGCAGCCTCGATGCACATCGCACAGAAATTCACACACTTTTTTTTCTACTTTTTATCTTCCCCGCCCCTCTTTTATTTTCAACCATGGCGATGAAAAGTAACTAGTGACTAATGATCCTTCAAACAGGCTAGTGGATCATCTAGGAATAATTCGCATTAGTTCATAAAGTTTAAGGTGAAACGGGTTTTAGAAATCCCTTCAGAGAAGATCGGCTTGTATGAACATAGATAATACAGTGTGTCTGTTAATACGAACTAAAATGTAATTATGTTCCAGAAAGAATGATTATAAATGAACAGAGCCATCTGGAAAATTCATGATATCGCATTGATAACCATTTAAAAAATAAACCTGCTCTTTTAAATGTATTGTTACCAGTTACACAGCAGAAATATAACAACTTTACAAAAACATCATAGTGATAAGTGTGTCGGTATAAAATAGAATCTATCGGTTACAGTAAAATGATAGTTGTAAAATTGTTATAGTATCTAATTGCGATAATTGTTCATTAAAACTTCCATTCTCACAATTTCTAAGATATTTCTGGGCAATGTATAAATTCACATCTTCTTTATTTCTCAAAGGTCGATTCTCAGAGGCATTGATATTACTTAAAACAATTGTATCAAAAATACTTTAAACAATATCTATAAATACTCAGAAAAATTATGCATTTTGAAAAAATTAAATAATTATGAAGGCACTTTAGCGGGAATAATAAAGATACATTTATATATTGGCGTCAATAGAAGTCATTACTTCGAAATAATTGGATAATTCAGATTAATTAAATTAATTATGTTCCTATTATGCCGATAACTACTCAAATTTGTATTTACAATCTAGACACGTATATTGAAATTATGCATCTGTTTAGTTATCTGTTTAAAAAAAAATATATAAGTACTGTCCTCAAAACGCCGATATCATATCAAAGACTGGTATTTCGGACCAAACAAGATTCGATATGATATAATTGACTATACATTGCTGATTTTTTCCAAAAATTGCAACTATTCAGATGTAAATATATCAGGCTCACAAAATATACAAAAAATTTTAAAAATAATTTAATTGAAAACCTAATCCGAAGTAAATATAGAATTATTAAAAGAAGCCAAAATAAATATTTACAGAGTTGTGACGCATGAGTAATATTATAAAAACGTAACAGTATGTTAAATACAAAAAGGAAAAAAAAGGATCAAAGTTTTTGTTCACCACTAGAAGAATGACAGAAAAATCAAATTTTTTTTTTCGCTCATTACCAGACTACATTATGTGTAATCACAATTCCAATAGAATTAAATAGTATATAAACATACTATATAAGAACGAAGTAAACCGTTATGCTTTTCAAAGAAACCTCGCTCGTTTTTGTTCTCAAGAACAAATAGAGAATTTTCCGCACGCCAGCTCGAGCACAGCGCACTAGTGTGGCCATTGTCCAGCACTGGGTTACCGTGTAAACACTGGTGCCGGTTCATGAACACACCTTTTGAGTACCGGATGGAACGACAAGAAAAATTAAAGAAGAAGAAAATAAAGTTATGGACCGATGCAAAGTAAAAGAAAATGCCACAAGAAAGAATACAGAGAAGAAGGGAGAAAAAAAAGAAAATCAGACAGTCTAATACATGAACAGCACTGCTTTGTGGACTACCTTTTAATAAAACACTAAAGCACACTTTTGAAAAACGTTGACCCGTTTCCTCAAGCACAGAGCCCGAGTTACAGAAAACCCGAGGGAAGGTGGGGGGGGGGCAGTCAAAAGACAATAAAAAGAGAGTGCAATAAATAATAAGGGAAAGAAAAAAATTACACAAAAAGAATCGTAACAAAAGAAAGCAATGTATCAGTGGAATATATTTTCCAAGAAGTCAAATGAATTATCATTTTGAACATCAAGTAGATATGTAGCAATATCTCCCGTAATCATAATATAATTAACTAGCAACATCAAAATAAGATATACATTTAGAGTTGAAATTAAGGTCTACGAGATATAAATAAGCAATGGACTGGCAGAGTATAAAGGCAAATCGTCTGGACTTTTTTTCCCATTGCCACAAGACTACATACGGAGAAGATCACGCAAAATAATGAATGTCAAGCGTTCTACAAGTCTTCAATTTACTGGAGATTAAGCCCTCTGACCGGGGCTAGGCGCTCCGTGAACCAAATCATTACGCGGCCTAGCAATCCGGAAATACTGCTGCATTCAAACTCTTGCCTCATGTTTCCACGATTCCAGAGACAATCTTTTAAAGTGGTTATTTATGCGAGAGAGTATCAACTAATAAAAAAAATGCAACGAAAGGCAATATGAAGGGGAAATATTCACAATTAACTACTTTCCGACATAACTGCCATTCAAGCTGAAATATTTGCCCCAGCGCTGGGTCTGTATGAAAATCCAAGTCTCATAGAACGCCATTGGCTGTGGGTAGGCCGCTGTTGTACGATCCATTTAAGGTCGTCGTAAGAGTCAAGCTTTTGACCGAAGTGGGACCTTTTCATGGGCTCTAACAGATTACAAACCTGAGGGTTCCATGCCCGAATTGCTTTTAGGCAAGTTCCGGGAATAGTTTATTCCGCTCGTGTAAAACAGCAAAGATTCGATTAAGAAATTTCGAAACATTCAACAAAAAGACATATATTTATTGATTATTCATTGCGCAATTTATTATTGTGCTCAACATTATTTACATTATTTATTGATATATCCTCTTATATTACCACTTTAAGAAATACTTAACTTTTATGTGATAATACGTAAGAAAGGTAATTATGAATTTTTTCTTTTTCTGAAATAGAAAGTAATGTGTATGCACTTTTGCAAGTTTTAAATAATCTGCAAAACTTTTGACATTATTTTAATGTAATGAATAATGTTAACAACGCATCCAAAAAATAGGACATATGTGTGTGGTCATAATTTCTACAAATTGAATAATAAAATCCTAACAAGTAAGACCTATCAAACAGACTCGGTGATCAGTATATATATTCAGTATTGGCGAACTATTTTTATTATTGGTTAAGTGAGATTCTACTGCAGTTTATAATTTTATAAAATTTTATAAAACCTTCCTATTTGTTGGGAAATAGCCAAATTCATCAATTTTAAAGTTTCAGCTCCTGAATTCAGTAAATTTTCATCATTCATTTTAAGCAATAAATTAATACGAACAAGTATCGTCGAAATTATTTCACTTTCAAAACTTCATTCAAAAATGAAATAATTACAAAAACAATCGCCAAATTATTTAATGACAAAAACAAACAAATCTATTATATCACAAAATTTAAGCACTTAGAACGTATTTGGATTCATGTAAAGTTTATTTCAGTCCAATTAAGAATTTCTAAAACATAAACAGAATGAACTAAGAAAATATGTTTTACGAAAGAAAGGGAAAAAAAAAAAAAAAGGTTTTCTTTTTTGCTCAAACTAAACTTACTCGAAGAAAACAAGATAATATGGAGAAGAAAGAAAAAAAAAAAAAAAAAAAAAACATGAGAAGACATTTACATGTTAATAACGTGGGAAAGATTTTATCAAATCTGCGCTCGAGGAGCAATTTTTCTGAAGTCATATAACCCGATCCAAGGTAATTGACTGTGAGAATGAGTGATTTTCTATCCGAAACATCATCATTTCCAAACTGGGTTTTTAGAGCTCAGAGACACCCGGAGAATTTACTCGTAAGCAAAGGTAATAATCAACAGAAAGCAAAAAAAAAAAATGAGATATTATCTATTCGTCATTTCGGAGGGAGAATATGGTGTAAAATTCAAAACTCTCCATTTATTTATTTTTGGTTTTATTCTTTCTAAGCGAATTCTAATGTAAGAAAAATGAGTTAACAATAATTCTAAGAATACTGTTTTATAAATGTAAAGATCTTTCCGTATTATTTAATATTACAGTAGACTCTGCTTGATGTGTACCGATCAATCGGTTGTACTAATCAAAATAGCGAGGAAAGTATTTCTAATATCTATACGCATAGAAAATCCGGCAGTTCCAGTAATCAACAGTTCGCTTAATGATCAATTTCGATGTCCAAGTGGTTCGGAGTAGAGATTTTATCAAGACAAATCAAGAGGATGGCCTTGACTTAAAAAAAAAAAAAAATGCGGCTTGATTTAATGTTGATGTAAGAAAATTAGAAATCAACAGAAGGAAGAAACTGTCATGTATGGATGAATCAAAGGAATGAATGGCATACAGCATGAGGACAATGACGATGAAGAATAGCCAAAAAAGAAACCACCCAGAGCCGACGAGACTCTGCAAGACTTCGTAACAAGATGACTCCAATACCATGCTGAAACTTTTGTGGATTATTATTATTATTAAGAATAATGTTTATCCAATGAACACTTAATTTAAAATTTAATTACTCAACAGTTCCAATAACGTCTTAAGACAGTATAAAAAAATTAAAAATACATACAGTGTATCAATATTTGCTCCTTACTAATATGTGTTTTTTCCCCACAGTTCTCCTTATATATTGGATGCGTGCATTCATTCTATACTACAATACTGAATTGTATTTTAGTTGTACAGATAATTCAGATGTGGTAATAATTTTAGCTTGGAACGGAAATAATTACTACAAGCTGTATACACAGCATTCACTAACGCACTCCAGGTTTTAATAAGAATATAAATTAATTTATTAGCATCAATTGAGTTGAAATAGCCGTTGTGAATGCAAACTTTATTATTCGTTAACAGTTTTATCAGTTATATGAATTTAAACACTAAACTCTATTTCTTTTTTACGTGAACTGTTAATTTAAATATTTCTGTTTCACATATACAGACTGCTCTAAAACAATCATCACTGCAAATGCACTTTTATTTTCGAGCATTGCTGCCAGGTTACCAATAATGATATAGAAATGTAGTTTAATTCATTAACTATCAACGATATACAAAATAACTTAGATAAATAAATAAAAAAAATGTGACGAATAAAAGAAATCTGAAACTAATATGGAAGTTTATGCATCTAAATTTTACAGTTCGTTATTGCTGTCAAGCAGCAATCAATTCCTCTAACCGACTGTCGACCCACAAACAAAAGTGTTAAAGATCGTGTTTACTAAAAAAAAAAAAAAAAAAAAAAAGAGAGAGAGAGAGAGAGATGCGTTTCGTTTGATATAACTTGAATTCCTAGTTGAAATTCCATTTATAATTACCAACTTCATATAATTTCGACACATTTAAAAGATGCCAAAATTTATACATGTTCAACAATTCGTTGGAATTGCTTTTTTTCCTCACTTTTTTTACACCAAAAATACTTCTGCCTTTGTTTTGATTCATATAACGCACACTCATTAATAATCATGAAATTAAGACAGAACATTAGTCATCATCACAAGCTGTATCTAAATAAATACCTAAGGAATAAAACTTAATAATTTCTGAAAAAATGCAAATGACTTTCTTGTTTATGAGACTGCATTTCTTAATAAATAACTGCATTATTGTTTCAATATTTCATCTTTAGATTCATCAGTTAACTCAAAAACATCGACGCAGAAAAGCCCACACAGAAATAAACAGGGATTTCTCAGGAACACCTGTTCGATTCAGACGAAGTAAGGCGCCGACATCCTATGCAAGACATCATCGCACCTGCACGCAAAGTCAACAAAAAACAGCTTGGTCAAACCAAACGCGCCGATGGCAGAAACTGGGCAATTCATCTCATCGCCGGCTATTGTCGGACGTCGCCATCCACACAAACCGATCAGTGTGGCAATTTTATTTTCGAGAGTATCATTTCATCGAAAAATAAGATGGAGTCACGAACAAGCAGAAATTAACCCCTAGAGCTATGGAGATTCGGACACACGAGACGAGGTTGACCTACTAGACAAGGCGGAATAGGTAAGGCGAATGAAGGAAGAAACAATCGGCCTGTTTCGTCAAAAGCTCAAACGGCTCAAATTGGTAGTACTACAAGAGGGTTTTTGAAAATCGTGAAAATATCTAATAGTAGTTGCTAGAGATATTAGCATTCTAATATTTATTTCTTCCATTTTTAGGGTTATGAAAGGTATACGTATTTGCAAATTACCACAGCAAAGCAAAATGTAATAACAGCTGCTAGAACACTAGAAAAGAAAAAAAGATGGTCCTTGAAAACGTTCAGGTGATAGATTGGTGCATTATCAACCAACTGCCACGTTTTAAAACTTTCTTTTCGATGAAATTATTGGCGATATTCTATAGACGTAATATGACATAGACGTTTCTTTATTGAAATTTCATTCGTTTATTTCCTAAATAAAATTCAAGGCAGCAAAAAAAAATTTAAATGGAATAAAAAAAAATGACAAATAAGGATTACACTGCAATACTTCTAAACGTGTGAAAATGTTATTTTCTAAGAAAAATTGTAGAAAATTCTTTTTAAATGAAAAATTCCGACATTCATTAATATAAAAGAAACATTACGCTAAAAAATGTTTTAGACCATTTCAGTTTGATCTCAAATAAAATGAAAAGGTTTCCGCCATGAGAGTAATAGGTTTATAAAATTTCCGAGCAGTGTGTAAGAGAATAAGTTTATGTGTTTACTTAAACAGAAATAATTCATTCGCAAAATGTTATTAATTGAGATGCCATAAAAAAGCAGTGTGAAAACGATATTAATTGAAAATCATTTTTCTTTTATAGATATAAATATATCAAGAAAACTAATATTAAATAATTTTGGTAGATGATCTCAAAAATTTTCAAAAATTAAAATACGCAATAGATACACATGGATTCGTTTTTTAAATTTATCTATAACGTGTCTTTTCTAAGAAAACGCATTTTTACCTCCTCCCCCCAATTTTTGTTTATTTTTATAACTAAATATTAGAGCCTTTTTCTATCTGATCTCATGCTGACAATGTCATATAGCGCCTTCTCGTAAATTTTTGTGGTATTTGCATTGTTGCCATAGGATAATAACCTACGGCTACCTTAAAATCTTGTGATCTAATATTATCTAATTATCTATTTTGTGATCTAATTATCTAAATATTTTCTCCGAAAAAAACATGATTTTAAAAAAAATGCCGAGTGAAATTCGGTCTTCCATATATTTATTATTTTTATTTTGAACAGATCCAAAATTCAAAAGAAATTTAGAAGCCCACACAACATTCAATTATTCAACGAGATTCAACAGAAGCCAACAGAAGCGCGATTGCATATCCTCATCTTATTTATTGGGTCGTTCAAATTGTTTATGATCGCTTCATCTTCCTTCTCGAAGCTGCCAAGATAACAATCGAGTTCCGTGGCTTTCTACTATTCGCGCCATTTGCTCATACTCTTGACACTATTCACCTCAGCATTTAAACAAACACGGCATTATCACAGATCCGCAAAGCATGATGGATGGCCCAAAGACAATGACATAATCTTGTCCATGGTGACAATCTAATGCGTAAAACAAATATAGGATTATCACTGACTTTTTTTTTTAAATCATTGCGATTGTTTTTAGCGCAATTTCAGTTAAAAATTGCGGATTTCGAAAGGGGAAAAAAAAAAAACTAAAGAAAAAAAAAGTTATCTTTTATTATAAATTGAGAAATATTTAGAAAATTTTTAAATTCCAAATATTTGTCACTGAAGAGAAAAAAAAGTTTTCCTTTATTATAAATTGAGAAATATTCCGAATTATTTCGAGTAATTAATTATAACAAATATAAATAAACAACATCGTTTGGCATTAAACTATTTTTGTTTTGCCCCCCCCCAAAAAAACCTGATTAATATACAAAGGCAAAAATTAAATTGGGCTTACGCTATTAACTAAATAGAAGAGGTTTGCATCACAGCCATTTCACATACTCGATAGCAATTAATAAAATTCCATTGTTAAAAATTATGTAGTTGATATGTAACAATGATCATAATATATATTAATTCAGCACAATTTCTCTGTTAGTATTTATAGAATATTTTCAATAATCAAGAAAAATTATAACTCAGACGTATCTCTCTTATGCCCCCATTCCTTTATAGTTTTATTTCATACATTAGATTTTTTATTAAAAAGCAAATATGATCATCAATTTGAAAAAAAAAAAGTCATAAAAATCTATTAGCGACCGCCTGGTTCAAGAATTGCTAAGGGATAATACAAGAACATATATGAAATAGAAATAATAGATAAGAAATAATAAAAAGAAGAAGAAATAGAAGAATCGAAGAAGGAAGAAATCGTAGAATTCGTTCTGGGAATAATCACTTATCAAGAATGACGTTCGTTGTCATTTTTTTATTTTTTTAAATTAAAAAATGATAGCAAATTTATTACTCGATTATCAAAGGCAAATCATAAACATACCCATATCGAAATCCAGTCCACGAGCAATTTCAAAATAAAATAAAACTTTAAGCTAATTAAATTATGAACGAAAATTTACAAGCAGCACTTAAAGAAGAAAAAAAAAAAAAAAAAAAATTACAGCACTGAAAGAAACTGCGTTTAAAGACTTCGCTTAGTTAGACTATTTGAAAAATAAAAAGTGTAAATATAAGTTTTTAATCAAAACAGTTGTCATCTATTTTGTCAAAGTCCAAAATCATCATTTTTAATTATTGAAAATATTAAAGAAATAAATGTAACATATTAAAATAATATATTAATTAAAAAATTCCTTTTTTTTTTTTCATTAAAAAGTGGGAAAATAGTCAGCGATTTTAACTTTAATAACGCAGCTAAAAAAAAATTTATCTTATGTTCAAATTCAGTAGGCAAGAATTAAAAGACTTTGTTTCATGTTTCAAAACATATACATGTATCACAAAAACTTCAAAACTGAAACGCACAATAAAAGCGACAAAAGGCGCTTTAAAAAGTTTACAAACAGATCACATTCACTTTCCAGACAGAAACGCCCGCATAAAACTACAGGTACTAGGTAAACGAAAGGAATAAAAAAACCATGAAGGGAAAGATGTGAGATGAAAATGCGTAGACGTAAAATACTTTTTGTCCTATTGTTAAAATCTCATAAAAGTAGCGTTTTAGAAGGAGAGGAACTTCTTTTTGAGCTATTTAGATGACTTATGAAGGACATTTCTTACTCCTTGAAAATAAATTAACGCGTTGATTATGGAGCCAACCTCCACAACAATCAAAATTAAATAGGCTTTTAGAGTTTGTTTTGTTGTTAGTTGTATTTCACGTCAACCATCTTGCAAGTCAGATATAAAAACGCTTTTATTTACATAGTATAATATGCTACATATATATAATAAGAATTTAAACAGATAAAATATTTAAATACTTTATCTTTTAATGGCAGCATATAATTTTCTATCACTGTAGTATAAGCACTGTGAAAAAAAAAAAAAAAAAAAAAAAAAAAAAAAACTTTTCAAAAAGTTAAACAAAAATGAATTTTAAAATATGTAAACAAAATTAAAAATTAATATTGGCAATATTTTTGGTTCATCGATACGTAACATTTATCATGCGATTCAAACGTTAAAATAACCAGTAAAACGTTTTTAGTAAAAACACAATTTCTACATTTGATTGTCTAAAACTGTGTGTTTTCACATAATATAACAAAACTATAAAATAATGGAAATAATTTTATCACGAATATAATACATCCCATATGAGGCACATCCCGTCATCGTAAGAAATAGCCAACCTCCACAATTGCTATACTCAACTCAATGGCGAGAACCAACTACCATACCGGAAGCTTATCATCCTCATATCTGAGATCCCCCCTCTCGTGGAAGAACTGCATATGATAAGTAATTGCATAACTGATTCATTTCTCCAATGCGAATGCGGTCACAGAAGCATAAAATTTTTGACAGAAGTTTTTTTTTTTTTTTTTTTTTTAATACGTTTGAAATTAATTTAAAAGAATTTTTTCAAATTTGAATATGTATGAAAATAATATATCTGCATTAGAACTACAATTGATATCGAATTCAAAATGGTAAATTAAGCAGAATTACATTAATCCCATGGAGATAGACATGACAACTTCAAAATTTCATTATGTCAAAGAAACTTCAAAGTAAATTGGAAATTACAATAATTACGATTAAAAATTTTTTTATTTAATATAAACATTAAAAAATAAATCATCATGGTTCTAATAAATACACCGGAATTATTTGCAACATTCATCTTTTCATTAAAACGAGAAAAAATGGCCACCATTGACAAAATATAAATACGTAACTACAGCTATTTTGAAAACGCTCGGGATGGATGAAAAATGATAGCATAACAATGAAATTGGATACAAAACGAGCATCGGAATAAGAAAGAAAAAGAAATCCTTTAAAAAAATGAAACCCAATAACTGAATGAATCACTGAACAATCGAAAGCAAGAAAAAATAATGGCACCTTTAACCTTCTAACTGACCTATGGTCATATTGAGAAACAATGTTCATGAAGAGAGCGTATAATACAAATTCACGCATGATAAATAATTTTAAATAAGCGCTTTTTTTCGATTTTTTTTCTTTCTTTATTTTCCTTATCCGATAACAGACAAAAATAAGCAAACATTATACCAACGCGGAAGGGAAGCGTTTGAAAACAGCAGCCGAGAACCAATTAGAAAGAAATCCACTTTCGATAATTAAAGAAACCTTGGAAGTTACGCAATGCAAAACAATCGGATGAAAGGCTGGCGAAGACAAAAAACAAATTCACGACCAACCGCATATGTAAAAAAGATCTGCAACAAAAGAACAACTCAGCGTATTTAGTTTTAATGGAAAACCAGCGCTAGGTGTTGGCGGTTAAAAACGGATGGTCGTAGGTAGCGAATATTCAACAAGGATACTTGTAGCAGGCCAGACGTCGATAAGTTCTTTTTTTAACCCATAAAAGGGCCGTCTGCAAACCGAGAACGGGTATAAAACCGTTAACATCTCAGAAAGTTTCTATTTGTTATTGTCTGGATGCGGCTTCGAGGTGTGCCAAACTCAATCAGGACATCAGCGAAGAAAAAAGTTTAGTCACCAGCTCATAATGCAGTAGACAGGATTCAATTTCATAGAATTGACAAGAATGGTATTATGGTTTTGTTTCCTGTGTAGACGAAATAATCATTAATATTGATCTTTTTGGGTGAAAAGAAGATGAAGAAAGCAAATAATGTTTGTCTATTTTCTTTAGAAAGCATGAAAAGAGCAACTGATGTTGATTTCGACTTAATTATAAGAATACTGCAATTCCTTATCTTAGTTCAGATGAATTTAAATATAATTATTAAAAAAATACCCGACTTTAAAAGGAAATATATATATAACTTTTGTAAGGCAATATCTGGTGCTTAAAAGTAGCGGCGATTTAAGGATTCTGTAAACAGCCAGAAATTTACAAAGACGGAAAATTTTTATAAAAAATTTTTTTGTTAACAATGTAATTGCAAAAAGGTAAGTGTAGAGATGTCAAAAATCTTTCAGGCAGTTATTTAAATTAAGATTTCGAAAATAAATTAATTCCAGAACAATAATAGCTAAGCAAAAGGAGCGTACTCCCAACTTTCTTGTGTCTTAATACAATAAGGAACTATTTCTGTTCTTATTATAAACTTATTACTTGCCTTCCTTTCAAATGATTAAACCCAAAAATGTGATACTGATCATCAATTTTAGTAAGGACATAAACTACACGTCAAATTTCATTTATCTAAATTGCTGCAGGTTTGAGCTCTAATTCACATACCTCCAATACAACAGATGGTCAAACCGATAATGATTTGATCCAAAATTTGATACCAATTTACAATTATAATTATAAAGACTTTTTTCGTTAAAATTTCAATTTTCTAGTTTTTAAAGTTTTAATATCCACATGGGACAGACCCTGGATGGACCTGTGTCCCTATACACAAATATCATCTAAAATTTGTAGAAATAAATGATATTGGTGTATATATTCAATTTCTTTAGTCCAGCTGTTCGCACTGAATTATCCTGTATTACAAAATTGCTTCTTCCAGACTGATGGAGATTAAGCAAATATAGATTCATAATCTCAAGGTCAAATCATTTTACCATCACACTGCTTACTCTTTATATAAGAAATAATAAAAATATATTGGTTTAAAAAATAATACTTTGTGCAAAAAACATCCAAAAGGCAAAAATATAGTTCAATGGATACATTAGTTTTCCTCCATTAAAAATTAGTTCATCATAATAAAAATTTCTTATAACAGTAGATATCGTATCTCAGAAGACTTAAAAAACGTTGTGATCCAGAGGTCTTGCATTTCTGACAGTGGAAATCAAAAATAGACTAAAATAATGTTTCTTTCACTGAATGTAATTCAAAAATAACAGGATCGGTCTGTTATAGACAATTTGCTTCTAAACTACAAAGGAAAAATGAACCTTGTATGCATTTACATCATTCTATTAGTATAATCAAAATTCCATATTTTCTATTGATTAGAATGCTTCGATATTAAAAGATTTCGCTGTCACAATGTTATTTTTATGTATGCTCGACAAAAGAGAGAGAGAGAGAAAAAAAAGGCAACTATTTACAGTGAAGCAATAATTAAAGAAATCAAATTTCTTTTCTTTTTTATATTTTTTTCTCATGTCAAATCAACTGAAAATGATGTCAAATTAACAGCAAGCAATCAAATCATACTCATTCATAAGAAAAAGGTCTAAAAGAAAGTAACCAACAGGCATATTTTTGTATACTTTTATTACACCTTTCAATAATAATAGACAAAAAATATATATATTCAGCAAATTTTTTTCCGAAAAAAAAAATGAAAATATTGGTCAGTTTTCATTTCTAGTTTTCAAGGGGGAGGGGAATACAAGATTTGTAGAAGAAAATGTAAATAATTTTTTTGAATGGTATTGTAGAAAATTTTCCATATATAAAAAAAACTTCTCATCGCTAAATAAACAATCTGTAGGCGACAATCGGTGTTCATCATTAATCAGTCCTATGAGCCGGCCATGACACAGAGCGCAGAGGCGGGGCGCGAAATGTCACCTTTCGAATCTGAAGTGCGGAAGGAAGTAGTGCCGCTCCATGTTTTTAAATACTCCAATGAGCTCGTACACAAGAGCGGGTTTATCAATTCGGAAATCCGAGAGTTAGAATAAAAAGCGCGCGAGAACAGAGGAAAGAAAAAATTACACGGGACGGGTTTCGGTCAGTGCACAACAAAAGGCGGGAAACGCCGTGTTGCGATATATCGCCGTTGGATGCCAGACCGTGAAAATTGGTACAAATAAAAGAAAATGATCACCGACAACAATGCATCACTCTTCAATTCAAAGCTTTATAAGGTATCTATTTGGATTTCGACTCAAACCTTCATTCATGGTTTATTTACTTGCTATTTAAACCTTCACGGACTACGAAGGAAATGGCAAACTATGACACAAGTAGGGTTTGACGTTTGGAACTTTTGAAAAATATAATTTGCCTTATATGGGCATATTAATCAGTAATGTTTATTCTTTATTTACTTATTCGTAAAAACTACACAGTTACATCAAGAATCGGAACCTTCAATACTGTTTTACCAAAATAAAAATAATTAAAATTAAAATCTTTCATAGTTTTACCTTAGTAGGAACAGTAATGTACGATATTTTTAGTTGACTTGCATGCTTGTAAATGTTTTTTTTTTAAATTAATATAAATTATATATTATCTTGACAGAAAAAAAAATGTTGTAGAAAAAATAAAATCTGCAGCTGTCGTAAAACAACTGTTTGTATTTCCTAATTCGAATTTTCCCGTCACATTTTAGAACTCCAAATCTAAAAATAGCTCCAAATTTAACTTAACTTCGAATTCAAATTGGCAATTTTTTCAAAACCGAAAAATTGCCAATAATTTTATTTTAATTCAATATTTATTTTAAAGTTGATTTTAGATGAAACTCGGTCATCTCATGATATGGAACATTATATGTCTTAGTGGAATTTAATCAAAAGTTTAGATCATTTCTCAAACAAAATTCTTATTGAGCATCTCATTTTTAAAATTTTATAATCAAAATATTCAATAAAAACATGAGAATTTTATATTTAAAAGCTAACACGAATGAAAAAGAGCTGCTATTTAAAAACAAAATTAGTCTTGAAGTCTATTTCACAGAATAGAGAAAAAGTAATGACAGAATAACTCTTCGCATGCAGAAAACATTTAAAACATTTTTTTTTCTTTTTGAAAAACTTATTTGTTTTAAAAACTGAAAAGTGATATTCTATAACGCATTTCTTCCTTAATTGAAATTCTTTTTCCAAGGATAGTATCGAAATCTCCTGAAGGTGAAAAAGTTAAGGCCATACATCAATTTATCTGCTTAGCATATTGGCTCTAAAGTCAAGGATATTTTTATTATTTAAAGCATAAAAATTTTTTATGGATACTGCATACTTAATGTTTACATGCATATGTTGAATGCTTTATTATTTCAGATTGATGTCACAAAAAAACAAAATTAATAGAGAACTTAATTGATAGCTCGTGGAACATTTGAAGACTGGCAAGATTCCTCTGACAGACATTTCCGTTTTTGAAAACTTACTTCAGCTTAAGCATTTGGAAAGAATATGCATTAAAAATGATGTTTTCTGATGACCATTTGTAATTACAATATTTAACAATTAGTTTTACAAATTGGCAAAAAGTATCGAATATTGCGGTCGGCGTTTTTCAGCTATAATTTCTAAAAAATATTATTGTACAAAAATTTTACTCCGTTTCAATGATACCAATTAATACTCGTTGCCCTTTTAATGATACCAATTTAATACGTGTGCGAATTTTTGCTAACATTTGGCAGTTTTTTTTTTTTTTTTTTGCTTGATTTTTAACCATTTACATTGTTGTTCTGAAATTCAAAACATTTTCATTGTTTCGTCACATATTTAGTCACATGATTCCTCCCCCCCCCATCGCTGAAACTAAGAAATAAGGATCTGTACAGTTTGCAAAACATATGAAAAACGAAATTATAATATCACGAATGCTAGAAGAGAGATAATCGCACATCAATACTTTTAATAGCGTTATGATATCATGGCACTGATCTCTATTAGAACGCTCATGTACACAATGAACAGAACATAAGTAAGATAATTAAAATAACAGTTTTAATGTTGACAATTTGACGTAATCATGGCCATGAAGTTATATCTAATTATTTAACTGAAATTAAATATAATGAATATTCAAGTGAAATGTTGGTCTCCAAAGATAATTAGTATAAAGTAAGTTACAAGAAAAAAATATAAGCCAACAAAATAACTGTATTTAGATGAAATTAATTCATTTAACGTCATTATTAGGAGATAAAAGCTCACGCCATATATACAATATCTACACTGTTCACTTCTTTTTCCTCGATAAGGTACGTAGCAGATTGTAAAATCAAATTGTTGTGTCACACTTGATGTATATCAAATGAACATGAAATGAGTGCATTTAATTTATTATAATTAAATATTTTATTTAGATATTACACTATTTTTAGTACTGGAATAAAAATTAAAACTGCGGTTTTTAAAAATGTACTTTTGCCACATTAGTTTTTATAAATAGTTAGCATTTTATGGTTTACTGCTTTCAGAAATTTACGTTCGAAAATTTATCATAAAATTTTCATTCCCGATGTATAATTATTTTCTTAAGAAAACATCCAAAAAAATATCATCATTAAAAAAAATGAAAACTAAGCGAGAACTAGAATCCAACTAGAAAGTCTGCCATGTATTTGCTGTAAAATCAAATATCTTACCATCATACATCACCTTCTAGCAGTATCTCAGAGATAAATGAAATAAATTACCCAATAATAAACATCTAAATAAAGACATAATTCTATATTAAAAGACAAAGAGAACTAAAATCAGAGACAGAAAAATCCGACATCTTTTATAGCATCTCCATTTTAAACACTTCCTTTACTGATACTTTGATACAAGTTGTTCCCTAAATTGGAGGAACACACAAATTCTATTGCAGCACAAGCATCTAATTAATGTTGGAAGCAATAGAGGAACTAACCTTTTGGCTATACAAAATAAAGGAGGAAAAATGCCGCATAAGAATGAGGAAAAGTAAAGTAACAAAGCAACTCTACACTTCCCTACACGTTCTGGTGTAATGAAACCAGATTACAAGATATGAAAATGATACTTTTTCCTTGGTGAAGGTTGAAGAACTGAGCTACTTAGCATGAAAAAAGGATCATTTGCTCTGATCCTTTTTATTATTGAGATGTAACATTATACTCTTTTATCTGTAACGGAAAGTTAATTGCATGCATAAAAAAGAATTACAGTTATCTAGTTTGGCAGAATGGACCTAGACCATAAAAATAAATTCATTGTATATCGTTCTTTTCAGTCACACAAAAATTGATGTAGGTAAAATTATTTTTAACAAGAGCAAAAAGCGATATTACCAATGTTTTTATTATGTAAAATCTATGAAGGAAATGTAATTAAGATATTAAATTGATTTTGCTACATTTCAATTGGTTATAAAGAAACGATAGCTGAAAAAATGAACGCGATCTTATTTTAAAAATATGTACAAACATAAATAAATAGAACAAATTAATACTGAAAAATATATAAATCATTAAGACTCTCAATTAAATTAAATAGGTCAAAAATTTTGCGAACCAAATGAATATGGATCATTACAATTGATGGGCAAAACATAATTCTTTTTAAATATTTTGCTTCATGTTTCTGAAATTAGCAGATCACATCATAATTTAATGTTTAAAAAAACAATACATTATATCAATAATTACTATCCTTTAATTCGTAATAATATAGAAACTAATTTATAAAACAAGTTGCCATTTATCCAATATACTTGCATTGGAGCGACTGCATCTTTTATAAAAAATGTTGATTTCTTAATCAAAAAATTATTACACTAGAAGCTTTTCCCATGTGAAATCGCGTTTCAATCAAAATAAGATATTGTACAGTTTAATAAATTCTACAGTATCATAAATGCGTCAGAAAATAATTATCTTTAATAAACTATTTAGTTTTGCAAATTAATTACTAGAAAAATAATAATGAATTAACAGCCAATAACTTACCATCAACGGTACGCCTCAGAATTGTTAAAAATCCAAATAACTGAGTTAGAAGACAATGCCTTTTCGACAAACTGTAGGCTTCTCCGCATTCAATTGACACAGCACTTAGGGAAGGCACTTAACTAAACAAACTTTAATAGTTGCATCACTTAAGATTTATCATCGGCCTAAATCTACTAAACAAATGACACGAAATAAAAGGATTTAAAGCGTTACGGCTTCATTCTTAGCCAAGTGGACAAGTCAAAGCTTCACAACAATGCTATAGAATTGGAGGAGGATGGACTGATCTGATATCAGATAAAGAAATGGGGTAGTCCGTTTGCATTCTAAAAAGTGGTCTAGGGGGTAAGACCCGATGCACGCGAGACACCGAAAGGGTTGTCCAAAGATATATTGACCGCTAAATCGATGGCATCAAGGTGACATTCGTGTTCCCGGTGGCTGAAACGTGAGCCGTTAATAGACAGCAGTAACCTTACCTGCAAGCAGTAACAGGCATACGATAATCATCTTCCGCAGAGCATACAAGACAGACATTTATTGGCATTGCAACACATGACTGGTTCGGACGTCTGTTTAAATTTGTGGTTTAAAATAAAACAGAAAGTCACCTAACAATTGCTACTTAATGAAGTCTATGTTTGCGGACCATGGGAGATGACATTGACTACTTTAAGACATATTAGATCATAATCGTTACTGAATAGCAATCACATCAGAATTCAAATTGCAAATTCAGATAATATCACACAATGAGGTTAATCTGCATACAGATAACTATATATATATATATACTTGGTTAAAGTAATAAAACTGGTTTTTTTCTCATAAAGATTTATACATTGATATCTAAACGTGATTCGAAATTAAACGCAAAACAACTAAGCGGTAACTACAAACACAACGGAACAACAAGAATCATAAGTCCTAGGTTTAGAAATACTGAGACAGAATATAATGCACATATATTAAAAGCATTATAAAAATATTACAGATTTTCAGAAATATTTAATTGTTATATAAATAAATTTCACGTAAGTATCTGATAACTGCTCAATTTCTTTTAAATACATGGCATATTTCAACATAACTTTAAAAAAAATATTACACTGAAAAGAAAATAAAAATTTAATTAATCAGAAGTTCACCAATATGTCCCATAAGGAGGTAATTTACATAGAAATGGAATTTTAATCTCGTTCGGCATCACACCATTATAGTTTTAAAAGGGGAAAAAAAAAATCATACTGCAGGATTCGTCAAATACTGAATGTAAATCCATTTAAAACCCCATTTATTTCCAGGATATCATTAGGTTTCTTTTAAATTCCAGGATTCTCTTCTCTGCCAAAGAGGCCGCATTAACCGAAGTAAACAGGACATAGGGTTCTGTACCGGAGTGAGATGGATGAGTGGGCTCGGCAAGGGCGCGTCGTGACATCAGGTGAGGTCACAAGAGCTGCTGCTGCTGCTACAGTAATTATACGCAATAACCCCTGGGGGGTACATGGCAAGCGGCGTGTCGCAGCAGGATGAGCAGTTTCTTAATTGGGTGGAGCTCCCTAGAAGAATGTGGAAAAAGGGGTGCTAAGACAGGCTGGGATACTCATTAATGAAAATCAGGAAAGAATTTCACCTCCTTCCCTAGCGAACTGCAAATAAAAGTTGGGTTGAAAGTCCTCAAAAGATCTGACGAATCGTGAATTCAGTGGATATTATGATTCGTGTATTTCATCGATTTTTCAGAGAATTTAATCCGATTTTTATAAATTTCTATTGGAGTCTAACTAATATCATGAAGATATCACAGTACCGATATTTAAAATATTAAATTTTACAACGGACAAAATTATGTTTGATTGCATGTTAAGCGGTCTCTATAAATTAGTAAAAATATCAGATTATAAATTCATCGGAAGATTTCTAAAAAACTTATCCCGATATAATTTATGAGCAGTAATCGATGCTTAAAGATTTAAAAAGATTCTGCGCTCGGCATATTTTGTACGAGATACCTTTACCAAAATATATAATCATCATTTTTCTTGAACGTATTTGAAAGACTCAAGATTATTTCTGTATTACTGAAAACATAGAGCAGAAATTCCCATCTTAAAATACGCAATGATGAATTGCCAATAATAGTTTTACATTTGCGACTTCAAACTTCTTTTTTTAAAAAAAGCTCCTGATGATTTTCAATATTCTGTTCTATATTTTCTTTTTTCTGGGGTGAAAAGAATGGAACTGATAAAATATGTATATATATAAGTGTCTTAACTTTATATAAAATACATTATTATTAATTACGTACAAAATATATATTAACATTTAAATGTTAAGAGTATTGCCGATATTTATTAATTCCACTAAAAAAATTAACCTTCTAAGTCCGATTTTCAATGAAATGACATATAATTTGATGAATAGATAATTTAATAACTAAGGGGTTCTTTTCCTTCGTAAATCCTTTGAATTTCTAAAGAATTACCGTAATAGAAAAATTTTAATTTAGATATTTATTTCTAATCTATCTATTAACCTTCCTTCATTCACACATCAACGCATGTTCCCATGTTTATAATTTCAGATTTCCCTCAATCTGTTTATTTCACTAGAATACCGTCCATAGGAAACTAAATAATCCAAGTTAAAATATATTAACATATTATAGAATTAAAACCAAAACGTGTTAACGTGTCAATTTCGCACTTGACACAGCTGCTAGAAACATGAAGGACACGACTCAAACAACGTCAGTCACAACATGCCGACACTTCTATCCTCTCACTACTCGAAAATTTCAAGGTTCAGTTTAAAGAAGCCTTGAAAAATTGTTACCCTGTTCCCTGTCGCACTTTCTTCACCTATTTTTCCTGCAAACTTCTCTCCGCTGCTCTATTTTAATTCTATCCGCAAACATAAACAAGCAAAAGAACACGGAGCTAGCAGCTGTGTCCACATAAGAGGATGAGACCGCCCCGATGACACACGACGAAGACCGCAACACACCATTTCGTAAGATGGCAAGGTTACTCTCTGAACAGGTGTGGACGCCGTCCCAGCAGATCTTAGTCACGTTAGTACAGGAATATACACCAATATTCAACAGGTAAGTCACACCCACAGCAGAACACGTGGGTTGAGGGGGATTAGACTGACCGACCGCAAGCGCATGCGCGGCCACGCTTTAGGCGAATTGGAGGACGCAATATTTAATAAGAAAAACCATCGAGTTTTTACTTCATATTCGTTCAGCCTCTGTTGGCAAGTTACGTTGTTACTATATAAATCAAAGAATGTGTAAGTAAGGTGATTACTTGCAAAGAGTTTAAAATAGCTACATAAAAACGAATTAAAAAAGAATCAATAAAGAAATCTTGCTTATAAAAAACATATGGAAAAATTGTGAATAATTCTGATTGCAATGTCAATATTATAATTGACAGGAAAATTTGTATCCGAATCTTCGTGAACGTAATATCGAAAATATAACTAAAATTCAATGACAAAAAAAAGAGAAGGGAGTTAGTTGCTTCAAAAAAAAAAAAAAAATGAAGGAAGAAATAAATTACGAAGCATACGCATAACCATTTATGAAGAGATGTCGATAAAAAAAATGTGTTATCTACAGCTTAACAGTGAAATCCGCTAAACTTCAACACTTAATTTATAGTCAGAAGTCTCCGAAGAAAGATATATATTATTGAACTTCAACACCTACTGCTGAAAAATGAATAAATACAATTTGTTTGTTTTGTAGACAAAATCCAATTTCTTATCGCTGATAAAGACAGTATTCATTTCTGTATCACAACAACGCTGACCTATCTGGATGATCCCTTCACTTCACTTCAAGTGATAACATATCACCCGCGATTCCAGAAGTATCTGCTGAAAGAAACGTAAGTCAGTGAAGAAAAGAAAGTGTGGTTTATTATGATCCATTTGAACCAATAATGTGCCTACTCAACTCAAATTAAGGTTATAATTGAATCTCAAAATGAAAATTAATTTAACTAGACTGAATCAATTCATATTTTTCCTCCCCATCCCTTCAATTCCCTTTAAAAAAAATAATATTTTTATACAAACTAATTTTAAAATATGAAAGAGCATAATAAAAAGCAAAATGTTTTCAAACTTTCTTTTTTTATGCACGAAATATTTCATCCTCATTGCACGATAACACGTATCATCTCGTCCTCCACATTACATACTTCCACTGAACAACAAGTAAATTTGTTTCGGGGGGGGACAACAACAACAACAAAAAAAAAACAGGTGACATACCGTCCCTCGATAAATTCTCATAATTATTTTTCTTATCGAAACCAAAATTAAAAATGCAGCATATCGAAGTCCTCGGTAAGTCATTTTATATAAGACAGTTTGTATAAAAATATGCCATCGCAATACTCAAATAGGTCTGTGCCTTAAAAGAATGAAACATTTAAAATATTGAACTTCGAATTGAAGCAGAAACTGTTTTCTTTAACTCAGCTGAGCATGGATTAATAGTCAATCATTAATGAAAAATTAGTTGAAATGCCCATTTATAAAGGCTTTAACCTCATTAGCCCCCATCTGAAATTGCAACATTTCGAGGGCCACCCAGTGACAATCCCGAAACAATTATCAGAAGAAAGGAACTTTCTATTCTTGCGTGTCTTAGATCTATTAACGAATAAACACACAAACCAATAGGAAAAAAAGAAGCTGACATAAAGGCACTTTTCAGGGCAGGCAAGGGTTCTGGTCAATCTCCTCAAATTACCCAAGTCGTGGACATTTTCTTCTGTACATGTACACAAGGCGTAAAACAAACACGAGTCCGGAGTGTCGTAACGCCTAATTAATGGCCTATGTGGATGCTTGAATTGCAATTAGGTTGCAAGGCATACACAATGGAGCTGGAGAAAGCGCACAGATCTTTCTTTTCTTTTCTTTTCTGTGCTTCAGAGTTTTGTTTTTAATTGAGCCCGTCTAATGAGAAACGAATGGATGACTCAAACAATAATGTTAGAAAACCGTGAAATTATGATCAGCTGCCAATTATCAGTGCTTTTTGCCCTCTCTACTACCATCACCCGATTCTCTTCTGAAAATCGATCAGAGTAACCATTCAATTGGTATTCATTCAGTAAAAGATGAAATTCCAGAATAAAAAACTAGAAGAGATTCTTGACAGGAAAATATAGTGTAAATGGAAAAAAGGAAAAGAAAAAAAGCATGGAAATAGAACCAAATATTTCAAATAGTTCATCGTAGTTATTACTTAGTATTCAGTACATAGAATCGTTTTCTTAGTTGTGTTCTATAAATGAAATAATATATATTTGAAATGTTCTATTCCAAAAGAAATTTTATACCAAAATTAAATCAAAACTAACAAGTTCTACTTGGTTCTTTTTGTTCACTCTCTGTAGATTTAGCTAATTACCTAAACAATTCATAAAAGATTAAACTGTGTTTCGACTCCGTGGCGCTATATCCATTCGCCAGAAAATTTATAAACAATATTTGTCTGATAAAAACCTCCTAGAGAAAACAAAATAAAAAGAAATTTGGGATTATTTTTTTTTTCAACAATATTACATTTTAAAAACCAGCATGAAAAAGAAAACATATATAAATTCATGTTTTCCAGAGGCATTATTATCCCAGAGCACGCAGTTAAATTTACAAGAGGGGTAGAAAATAAAATCAATTTGAAATTTTCATTTAATTTCTAAAGCACAGAATTTCTACAAACAGCTACTATTATACCTACAACATTCTTTTAAAAATACTTTATAGACGAGGGAATAAAATGCCATAAATGGTTGGTAAGACTTTGGAAACAAATTCCTTCGAATCAATAAAAGAATTCAAACTTTTTCTTTTCTCTTCTCATTAGCGTGCCTTCAGAAATATTCAGCAAAAATAATCTGAATTAGAACCTGCCCGCTGATGAAGCCAGAGGTATACAACAAACGCAGCACCGAGATCAAATCAGTCTATCAAGAGAGAAGCCAAATAAACCACTGAAATTGACCTGACATGTGATTAGCGACCTCAAACTTGACATCGGGGGCGGATTTTTAGAATGAGAGCAAATCATTCACTCAGGGGCTTCCATAATCGGTCATCTTCTAAATCGAAATCTGTAGAATTCATCCAATTATCATCGCAAAAGAGTGCCTCGACCCGCGCACAAATTAAAGGGTTGGAACGTCAAGTAGCCAACAATGATGAGTAGGTAGCGCTGAAGAGTGTAATTTAATGTAAAGAATGAGCAGGGATGGCATATAATGAGCACGCATGATCAGAATAATCTGACTTAAACTGACTAGAAATTGATTAAATACTGACGAGGATTAACCATGCCATCTTAAAAGAAAATAAATTTTAAGTTTTTGTTTATTTGGATGAAAATTCTAGCAAACTAAAATGTTAAACAATATTTATTCCATTTTAAATAAACTCACAAAAAGAAAAATCATTATTTTCCAAAGATAAGGTTATAATTAAAATCTATGAAGGTTTAAAATCTTATAAAGAAGCATTGCAACCAAATTTCGGGTTTCTGAGCAAATTTCATAGTGTGAAAATCACAAAAACTTTTAGCAACATTTATCATACTATAAATTGGAAATCGATTTTCATTCGTTTCCAGTTAAATGGTATTCGCAACAGAACTGATGTCTGATAATCATTTTTTAAATAAATTTATTTATGAAAAATTCTTTATAACTTCATAATAACAATCAGACTACCAAATAATTAGACTGTTGACTTCGGATGCACATTCAGAAGTTTCATGCTTACTTTTAAACAATATTTCCTGAAGAAAGACAGGGAGAAACATTTTTAGAAATGCACGAAAAAACCTATCAACACAAAGTTTAAAACGGCACAAGTTTTCTTCATTTATCACAATCGTCTTGATTCAATTTTAGTGGAACAGCTATTAAAAATTTATTCAGATGGGTATTTCGTATTTCTAACAGCGCATATTGTCTTGCATAAGTATAAAATATAATAAAAATTCATAATAGCATTTAATGCATAGTCACTTAATTTAAAGATAGTATATTTTAAAAACCAAATTAACAATATTTTATTTATTATAACTTTTCGAGGGAATGGCAATAAAGCACTAGAACGGTCTGTGGAGTGAACAGTTGCTAACCAACTATGTGGTAATAAAAAGTGATTTTTAGGAAAGTCTCAGGCCCCCTTTTGAGAAATAAACTCTAAATTCATTTTTCAAAATCTGAATTCTTACTGCCAGCATGTGCATAGCATGTTTTACACTGATGACTTATCTCAGAAAAGCTTTTAAAAAATTCTACGATATAGATAGAAGGGAACGATGTTATTAGCAATATATATATTTGGCATCCAACTTTTGTGATCTAGAGTTAAAATCAGAGCAATTAAAATTGTTATGAAAGAAAAAAAAACGAGATAGCTATTAAAAGAGCGTGATTCCGGAATAGCTGGAAACGCAGAATCATTTATCAATTACACAAATAACTAATAATATTCAGCCATATCAATATCATCCGTAGGCAACCTCCAATCAAACACGAAACCCACATTAAGCTCATTTCCCTTTTATGTAAAGGAACATTTCAATTAACTAACCATCAGCCATCGCCGTCTCTAATCCATTATATAGGGGGCCACAAAATTGATCGTTGGATCTGCTGCCAGTTCGGCGGCTGAATCAGGTTAAAATCTGTGCATACCAAATTAAGTAAACGTGCACAAATTTTCGGCCGTGCGGTCATAGTATATTAGATGATCGGTCGACAACTTTTCCCCCTCGATAAGTAATTTGTTTTCTCGACAGTATAATGAGAAAATAACATAATCGACAGGTTTCGTACTTCTGCCCTTTCAGGATTCTGTCACACCCCTCTCCCCTCATCTCTTGAAGCAACGACACCGAATTGGTTGAGCCTAATACGTTCAACACAGAGATTCCAACAGGACATTAATCAACCAAAGGCGAGCAAAGGAAGAGGGAGATGCGAGGGTAAAAGAAATAATTATATGTAAAAATAATTACTCTGTTTATTACTTTGTAACTTAAAAAGAACTGAAGTGGTCTGAGGTTGCGGATTTGCTTAGAATCTTAAAAAGAAGTAAATACTTAACTCTGTAATTAAGCAAAATTAGAATAAAGTAAAATTTTATGTCCGGAAATGCTCAGTTAAGCTTAAGACTCAATAAACAAAAACTCATATGAAGAGGACTCTTTAAGTTGTAAACAAGCTACAGAAAAAGCAAAAAAGTGGTTTTACGATCTCAGTTGAATAATTTCATATTATATATATATATATATATATATATATATTAACATACAATTGCCATGTAATGGATTAAATTTTGTTCTAGTCTGAATTTAAGAAATGGAATTTTCACAAATGAACTGCGTTTGGAAAGCGCAGACCTGATCTAATAATTGATCAACTAGTATCTTGTTAAACAGGACTAAAATGAGCTCCAGGAAACGAGCAGAAGGCTAGAAAAGAATGTGAATGTTTTGAATCTAGTCTTGCTCGAGAACACTTTCATTAAGAAAATTAATAGATTAAATGCGAAATTTACTGCACTGCTGCCATGAAGTTTGAAAAAGGAGATTTTTTCAACTCCTTTAGACCCAAATTTATTTAGTTCCTTCTTTAGTGTATGCATATTATTTGAAACATTTATTATATTTCAAAAAAATACCAGAGATAAGAGTGTCCAATATAATTTTTTTTTCTTTGAAATTAATGGTTCCTTTGAATTACAGATTTAAATATCAAAAATTCTGAAAGCCGTAGCACAAGTCTGATGCATCATTATATTTAACCAGCAATTACGATGATCAACCTAATATACACTTATCTCTAGAAGCGAACATGCTGCTTTTGTAAGATTGAAAACTGCGACATAATAGCATCAATATTAGAAGAAGACAATCAAAAAATTATTTAAAGTTAACAAATAAACCTTTATTGTAAATATGTTACCAAAAGTAATTAATATCCTGCATCATAAAAAATAAAAAATATTTAGATGGTTACTTTTACTTTCTTTGTAACAGCAATTTCCAGAAACGCGTGATTCTATGACAGACTTTTCATACATTCAAATGTCTGGAGTTCTCAAGCTATACGACAAATTCAAATTCTGAGAATTTTTGTCAACTTCGAAACAAAACCGAAAAGTATCGAAAACTTAAAAAAAGGAAGAGACTGTCATTTTATTCTATATCTATATTACGACAAAAGTCGGATAAATTAGAAACAATCAATATCAAACTGCTGTCAAAATATTTTTACTGATACAGTGAGAATAAGAATGTAAAAGTATATCCCCTTACGGGAATTCGCCCTTAATGGCGGGGGAGAATACAGATCCTGGCGACAGCACAGCAAAAATATGTGAAAGGACGGGAGATAAAAACATAACAGGTCCAGACTGACACTTGGGAAGATTTGTAGAGTGATGAAAACTCTCTTTGCACTTATGCGGCATCAGATAACAGCAGTTACCCCAGACTTAAAGCATTTTTGAAAGATAAGAGGTCCCCCTACAACAGTTTACCTTCTAAATATGATAAAAAGAGATAGGTGGAGGTAGACCTGGAGAAATGTCGAAATAACAAATGAATCGCACTCCACAGAAATGGCAGACACTAGACTTTCTAAGAAGGTAACCTTAAAACACTGTGATAAAGAGCATGAAACCAAAAAAAATCCAGCCTTCCAAAAAGAGAAAGTATTGAGCTTTCCACGACTAAAATGTTTAAAATACTGTGATAAAATGCATCAACAAAAATTTGAAAATTGTCAAACGAAGATCCATTTTCTTGAAGTAAAGAATTAGCTTTCATTTTAAGCTTAGCAAAATTTTCTTAATTTCAATGAAAATTTAAGTATGAATATCTAACGAAAAATTAACAATCAATGTTCTGTTAGCAGCCACCAATAGAACTATTAGTTAGTATTTGAAATAAATATCCCTTCGTCTACATATTTTTTTGTTACTGCGCAACTGTAATTGTATCTCTTGATCACATACTATTTAATTCATTTTGTAATTAACAGTTAATATTATATGTAAAGCATAAATTGAAGGATCATTTGTATTTTGAGTCTTAACCCTACATCGTGCAGCTATTTGGCAACACGTTTTTATTCGCATTTATAAGCTTCACATGAAACTGCTTCAAAGGGCAACAATGAGTGTTTTGAAGTCTTTTATTAAATGAGTTTTCATAAACATTTGCAAAAAAGACTGATTTAAGGCGAGAGCGATACTAGAATTAGATTTAAATTAGAATCTTAGAAAAATATCAAGATGGCTGTTGTATGAATAATTCTAACCATTAAAGATGCTATCATTTTTTTTTTTTTTGCATTGTAAAAAAATATATATATTCGTAAAAAGGGACTTTTATTTTATTGCAGAATTTATAAAAAATGATTTGTGTCACTAGGACATTGTTAATTCATAATGAAGCCAATTAGCACATTTTAATTATTTTGTTAAAATATCACCAGAAAAAAATAAATATTTCTTTTAATAATTTTCCTAAATTATACTCAGCTATTCAAAACAATGCCTGTTTGTTTGTAAAAATAATAATAATAATAAAAAGTTATTCATTCTAGGGTGAAGGCTATTTTGTTGCGATTAAATGTATATAGTGTATTTAATTTTGTTAAGAATATAAGCTTCTGCTGAAATTGAATCTCAAATAATAGAACAATACAAATTACTAAATTTGCTTATTTGAGCCAATTTCTCATTTTTCTATGATCTTCAGTCTAACTTATTAATCGTTTAAACAGGAAAACTTTATGGATCAAATAATTTAAGAACGGCATTTTGTTTACAAACTCAGTCTTAAAAAATAGAGAATTACTAATAATTAACAACTGACAGAATAGCATTTATAAGACTATCACATATGCAGCCATAATGAAAATAACAGAGGAGAACGACATTATGACTTATGAGAGCCGCGGGCAGACCAAGTTTGAGTTGATGAAAACACTTGAAATCGGTGTTAAGTATAGACAAGTTTCAGTCGACACAGTTCTACGAAAGGAATAGAAACAGCTGTTATTTTCAGCAGACACATTCAGTTTGCGAGTCTCGAAAATAAACCTCTGAGAAACTCAGCTGGAACGTAATCAGGCAGCATCTAAAAAAATTACACGAACCTTTCCTCAAGTTGAGCATGATACTAATTAAAGAAAGTCATTGAAATTCCTCAAGTGAGAGCAAGAGCAAACACCGTGACTGTGCTTATTTCACACAGTATATGAAACTGAAAACAATTGCACAATTCCTAAACATACCAACTGCAGTGGATATTTATCAAGTATGTTTCCTGCTTTTCCTAAAAGTATGAAAAAATATATTGAACAGCATACAAATTTTAGTTTAAATTATTTAAATACAAATTAAACTCCACTTTTAACGAAAATTATTAAACAAATTTTTAAGGATTTACTCATTGACTTTCCTCTTGGAAAAAAAATGTTGCAATGAAGGAAGATCTTCAGTGTGCTATCGCTAATAGCATATCGCTAGACTAATTATGCATAGCATAGACATTTAGAACCGATTTAATTTATTTAAAATTAAAGCTTAAAGGGAATGCGACTAAATACAGAATCTATGTAGAAAAAGTATTTCAATTCTATTTCGCATTCATTAAAACTTTTATTGTCAACGCTGTTTATTTCTATTAATCACCCATCAAAACCAAAAAGGCATTAAGTAATATTTGAAATGTGTAAGAGTATAAATGGACATCGTATAAAGGGGGCACTGGCGTTACTTTATTTAAATATCATTCATTCAAAAAAAGGATCTGGAAGAAAGACCTCGATCCCTATTACCCAGTTCAAGCAATCCATATTAAAAAGGGCAATGCAGAGTTGCGTGGTTGGCACATTAAAAAAGAGGCATTGTTTAAAATTAGCCAAGTCAGAAGTCGGTGGACTTCGTGACGGCAGAGAATTACTTTCAATTTTGATTTTTCACTTCTTCCCCCCGACCGTTCTGTTACGACTTGGTGCACACGAACTTAGAGCCAAGTCCGAAAAAGGGGGTATTGATGTCACTGGGTACGGCCTCGCCTTCGGCCACCCACGAGATGCTCCATAAGAGATCATTAGGAGATTATTCGGTGAGTGGATGTAGATAAAGTTCCCGACGATTTATTGCACTAGAAATGATAAGACTTGCAATTTGTGCAGCAATGTGTGTTTTTTCTTTCTCTCACCTTGCATTTTTTTTAAGTCGTCAACTTAGAAATCAAATTAAGACTTAAAAGCAATTGTCAAAAAAAAAAAAAAAAAAAAAAAATCAAATCAAATGTTACGATCTAAAAGTAAAAATGTAAAGTATGAGATCAAGTTATTTAAGAAATTTGCTTTCAAACAGATGACAGAACATAAGCAAATTCCTTAACCCAACAATCCATCGTGTAGCCATTTGGCTATGCGTTTTTATTTCCATTTATAAGCTGAAGAAAAAAAATTTAATAGTACTTCTAATTTCTAAATCTAGAAATATTTTGCATTTTAATCCCTTGTTAGTGGTTTTCTCTAATTAACCACACATACGGGAAAAAAAAGAAGAAGAAAGGAGACATTTTATTCTGGAAATGTGTTGGCAATTTGGTTTAACTAAGTGTCGCAGAACACTTGAGACATTTATGGAATATATATTATTTTTGCACCCATTCAGTGAAAAACAAATATAGATTATAAATTAAAAGTTTAGATATAAAATTTTAATATTTCATATAATTATTACTAACAGCTTCCGGAGATCAAATGTTCGCTCACTATTATTCATAGTATTAATTTTGTCATGTTAACTAATTTCGACGAACTGCATCATGTAACAAGAAAAGAAAGATACCAATTTAAACTATTTTTGCATAATAATAATAATAAAGCGTTCCGATTGGTTAACTATCATTCTAAAATTATGAAATTGAGAATAAAACTGACAGAAACGACTCAATAGTGGACTCGAAAGTCATTTTGCGATATGACTCGAAATAGGGGGATGATGGACGAACGGTTACCATGATGACTGTCACAAGTTTTCATATCAAATAAAAATGGCGAAATCTATAGAGGGGTTGGTGATTTCTCAATCAAAATATGCCTTGATGACGCAATCAGAATATACCGTGAAGTAAGGTTTATGAGATATCGACTGGAAATTGGGTGATAAGCGACGACTGATGACATATCTACAAATCATAAATTTTCATACGAAGTAAAAGCTGGTGAAATCACACCAGCAATTAGGACTGGGGAACTGGTTCGTAAATTGTCCTTATTGTTTTAAGTATATAAAATTTATATACCTTATAGAAAATTCAACACACCAAAAATATTTAAAAGAATGAAACATTTTAAAGCATTATTCACATTTTAAAAATAAACCTTAAATTCTACCAAAAAATGAAATACACTTGTGTTGCTATATTTACTCTAACAAGCATTTGTCAAACCACGAAATGAAAATGGTTGCATAAATAAAAAGCGAAATTACTATCAAAAAGATTTTTGCTGTCGTTCTAAAAATTCATGGAAATCAAGAAGTGTTAAAATAACACACAAATAAAACTGATACTGAAAAAGAAAGCCCCCCCCCAAAATCCCTAATTTGATAATGAGTAGGTGAACGAACTGAAACAAATTCCTCTATATTCCATATTAGATTCTGCTAAATATAAATAAAATAACTTCATTAACTAGTTTCTGTAAAGCAACATACGTGACTATTAAAAAAATATATAAACCAACATAATGTGGATCATTGCCATTGAAAGTTTTTATATACTTCCATTGACAATTAAGCATTTAAAACAGTCCAGTACTTTAATATAACACTATATAACCACTTCACGACAAACATTCTACCCGTGTCATTTTTCTTTGAATCCTACACTAAAACCTCTGCAACTCACCAAAATCAAAAAACATTTCACACACAAAGAAACTCGCTACCACAACCATGTAAAACATCACACTAATAGCTTGGACTCGAACCCAATGACATTATCACATCCCACGATCGAGTAATGAAAGTCCAAAAGTAAGGCGCGGTGGTTAAAAATAATTTGCATCGGCACAAAGCAGCAAGAGGGGCGTGCTCGCCAACACTCTTCTATTAATGCGCGTGTTAAATTTAACTTCAACCACTCCTCTCCACCTTTAACTAGTTAAAGATAACTATCAGAGATCATGAGGAGGCGAGGATGGTGATAAAGCACGCATGTTAAAAGGTAACAAAAGTTGCAACCTAAGCATCTCCTCCCTAGGTGAAAATCAAGCAAACCAGAAGCTCGTTTAGAGGCCATTTGCGGCCTTTTAACAACTGAACCCGCACCCACTGATGTGTAGTCAAATATGGATAAGAGTGGGTTATGTCGTTTCCTTTGATTTGACAACAACACATGGGTTTGGCTCTCTCTTTCTGTGTGGTATAGACAGTGAAAAACAAGGAAGCGTACGTCCAATGTCACGCTAGTTGACGTAACACACTCTTCAAACGTGCGTTTACACAATAGACCAATAAAAATGACAGTGATGTTCAGGTTAAAGGGATAGGATTGACTTTTCGCATTTTGACCGATGTCGCATTAAATGATGAAATCACTATTCTAGTTTCTATGGATGGGTGCCAGCAGAATTTTACAGGAAAGGGTGGAGATATGTATATAAAAAAATAAGGTTCTCTGAACACTAACCTTTTTACTGGAATTCAATGCTAGTATAATTGAATAGAACATTGGGAAATTTTTAATAATATCCAGCAAATTTTGACTATAATTTATAAGTTCAAAATTTCGACTGTGAAACATTTATCTAAAATTTGTTCTCAACATGTTCAAGGGCAATAAAAAGAGAACAATTCTCAGTGACTCAATACGCGAATACCTTAATTTTTTTTAATTTAAAACAATAAAAAATTTAATGCAAGACAATGAGGTTTTTAAATTTAATGTTTCAAAATTCACGTCATTTAACATATCAAAGAAAATTAACGTAATAAAATACACGACCACGAATCTCTTAAAATGCTAGTTATGGCATTTTAATATTTAGGTTAATATATAGATTTTTCTGTCTTGTTTTTTTACAGCTAATACCAATTTTATCTATAGCCTGTTTTCGGGTTCGAATTATTTACTTTCTGTTTGATGCTATTTCTTGATTTATTTTATATCTTCTATCCTCCTTTATAAAAAAGAAATAAAGAAAACATCGTACAGAAATGAAATTGGTGTCATTAAAAGGTAATTTTTTATTTATTTTTTTATTTTAAGATATTGCAAAAAAATATATTTGTAAGACAATGGCTTTGGTAAATATGGTCATCAATTTCCATAAGTAAATGACAGTGAGTTTGGCAATCGATTATATTTTATCTGACACTTTCTTTTTTTTATTTCCTCCGAGTGCACTATTTTTAGTTAACTCTATCTAAAGCATTACTAATAACACTTTAATTAAAGGAGTATTGGATTAAATACAGTTATAAAAACGTTCAATGAAAAAATCTGACGCGTTTATATAGCGATTCGCTTGCGTTTGGCCGTTGCAGTCGACAGTAAATAATAGAGCGATTTTTGTGCTACATATGTTGACGTTTCATGTGTTATTTCTTTCCGATAGCTATTTGTTTAGTTACATAACATTGAAAAGTTCACTATGCGATCTTCTGCCTTTATACCATTGTAGACTAATCTTCAGTTACAATGCTTCTCTCTTCTATCCAAAATAAAATAATGTCTAAGCATTTAAAATTGCAGGTATTCATCCCACTCATTAATAATAAGGTACATAAATATGGTTCTCGTATGGCCCTGTACCCATACATAGAAAGTCATTCTTAACTTTAAATATATGCCCATAGACATATCTCCCTTCTCTAATTTCAACTATTCCATCAAATGCCAGTAAAAATGCAATTTCAATTCCATTTGTAACAACTTCGTATTAATAAGGTTATTAATTATGAAAATTTAATGATCAGCATATTCTAATCCGGTTAGACGACGACATTTGTAGTACAACTAAACTTAATTAACTTGGGTGGATTTTAAGAATTTTCGATAAAACAAACTAATGTTTTCAAAAGCAGCTGCATTTAAATCAACTTCCTTCAACAATTCGTCAAACAGCAAGTGTTCAAAATCGCAGCTGCAGTTCAAGTTTCAACACCTTTTCATGGTTACGTGTCATGAGCAAGCTATTATTACATTACCTTCCCCCACAGCTTCTTTAACGGGAGAAGAAAAAAAAGAAAGAAAAAGGGAAAGAAAAAAAGAAAGAAACAGATAAAAGTGAAAGCCGGAGTTGGGTGACATTTGTCAAAAGACTGGGTGTTGTCGAACGTGCTTTCGTTCCCCTCCCCACGTGAATTGTTCAAAAGAACTGGCAGTGTCCTTGGGAGACGGACGACGTAGGAGAACAGCATTTTAGGCCATAGATGCAAGTAATCGAAAGTGATTGATGTTATTGGTTTATATGGACGACAGAATGATATGATTTACTTCACACAATAGATCAACAATGGGTTAGTTTGAAAGAAGTACATTTTTTTTAATACTTATTTAAGGAATCCCAACAATGCGTTTTCCTTTTCCAAAATCATAATTCACTCACTTTTAATAGAAGTTTGATACAAAGGTGATGCACAATAGATTTTAAAAGGAAAAAGAAAAAAGAAAATTATTTAAACCAGTACTAAATTGAATGGCTCAAATGAACATAATAAATGTAGCTGACATCATAATTAGGCACGTACTAAAAACTAGATATAATGGTGTCGAGAACTATCATTTAATAAATTTCGGATTTATTATTCTAAACGGTATATCTAAATACATGTGGTTTGCAAAGCATAATGGAATCAAAATCTTACGGAATCAATACTTGTAACGCAATAATACGTTTTGGAAATTATATTTGGAGTTATTCATCCTTTTTTATCAGTTGTAAAAACAGTTATATTTAAAATTGCCTTATGAGACTCGTTCTCTATTGCATAATTGCGCCAAACAGTGTCGAGACAGGCCTTACAATCGAACTGACAATAATGACTAAAATAGAACCGAACAGAATAGAACTGTAAAATCAAAATTTCGCAATAAATTAGTGGGAAGAAATCATGACACTTTACATTATGACATACTTGCCCTTTCTCGCACTTTTGACAGTCAGGTCTTTGTAGATTATTTGTTACAAATAATTTATTTGTCTAAGTAAAAATTGTTTATATCTTTTCATTCCTTTCATAAAATGCTAATGAGTATTTGATCTTTTTAGATGCGCAAATAAAAATTATAATCGTTTTTTGGTAGAATAAGTTTTTCATTGGAATCTAATGTCCCTGAAATAACTTTCTTTATCCTTTTTAAAACAAAACATCCTGTCAGGTTTGCAATTATCATTTGCTTTTCTGGTGAATTTGGATAGACTTCTACAGTAGGATTTGTTCACTAACTCACCCGACCCCTCGATACGTTCATTGACTGTCAGTTATCTTCCCCAAAAAGTTCAGTGATGTATATTACTATCGACTTCCAATATTAACGCCCTAGCAGAATGAGCATGTTCCTTCCATTATAAAAGCGACAAGATCATGTAGTAGGAGAAGCGTAGTCGTAATTTCTGGCGTTGTTTCCGGCTAGTATTTAACAAAAGAATGATTTTTATTTTTGGGTGAATATTGAAATTTTATTTCAAGAATACTCAATGTATCATATATTCTAAGTTGGGAAATATTCAAAGCAAAAAGATAGCATACTTAACAATGTAGCTTTTAGTTCGTCAAATCCCCCAATTATTATCTTCCCACAAAAAGATGACAAAACATTACGAAAAGAAATTCTAAAACATCATAAAATTTTAAAAGGTACTTGATAAAAAAAAAAGCTTTAATCATTCAGTTAAGATCATGCAAGGAAACGACAATTTAAAAGATTCTACCACCTGAAGGACAGTAATATCCAGATTTCATCTAATTCCTTTGCTGATGTAAAAAAGAAAAAATACATCTACTTCCTCGCTTGCAGCTGCAGAGCATCGTTTTTGAAGCTTCAGATTTGTCAATACGCTCTCTTTCTACCCCTGACTGAATACTTCTGCCACACCTCGAAATTAATCAATTCCACTATCAGCCGAGCCCGATAAAATAAACGCTTCGCGTCTTTCTTCAACTGGAATACTGTTTTCTTGTAATCTTTGACCCAAGGCGGATTTAGGGGATAATTAATGAGTTCCAAAAAAATTGTTGGGTAAGAGGTAGAGGTATCGAAGGTTCAGTAATTATGCAATAAAAAACGTTGATGTTGATGGCAAAATATACTTCGGGTCAAAAGAGAGGAGGGAAAAAATTGAATATAAGAACTGGATTCTATCATGATACTAGAGAATGAATAAAGCATTGCTATCAATATGTAATCAAGTCTTCAAAATATATAGATAGGTTCACATTTATTCAACACCAATACAAGATTGCAACGCATTTGTTGGGCAAAGACAATTTTGCCTTACCTCATGCACAGAAAGATGTGATTAAAAAGTAGCGCAAAAATGGCATTTCGAATTATAACTGATGAATCACAAAACTTCGTTTTCGCTGATCATTATCAATGTTCAGTGGAAATATCAAAGCAATACAGAATTCAAATCTTTTTACAATGAAGCCGTTTAATAATTATTCCTGGTATAAGTACAAAATTCATTTATTAAAAATAGCTGATAAGAATTTCTAAATTACTAACACTAAACACTAAAATAAAGATGATGAGAATCTTCATAATAAGACCTTTTGGTAAACATATTATATATCAACCACTTAATTCAATAAAGATATATAAAAAAATAATATTTGATTGCACCACTCATAGATATAAAAGACTGGGAAAATCCACAATCACTAATGGATAAATAAAAGACGGAAATTGCAGCCATGATTTTAAGCAAAGAAAGGTAGAAAAGCTAATATTAGTCTTTATTTAGCGATGACTGTTGATTTCCCACAATCAAATATCTTTCAATGCAAAAGGAGCTAGCGGAGGCGTTCCACACATTTATCAGCTATATTTTGTTTTAAAATTAGAATGAATCATATCTCTACTTAAATTTGAATGCTCACTTTCGCTAGATTATACAAAAATCCTCCCAAACCAGTTTCCTATTACCGAGCAAAAAAACGCAAGCGCACTTGATAGTATTCGCATCAAAACAATCGATTTAAGTGTCAAGGTTAGGTACAAATTCTTTGAAAAATAATTAACTGGAAAACTTCCGCCGCGTTTTTCATTTGAAACAAGTAAGCTCATCACTCAGGTAATCGAAAACAAAACAAACATTGCGTACCAGGACCAGTTTTGCGTTTTTTGGCACCCCTTGCGGAACCCGTGGGAAAAGCAATTAATTTTACTTTTTTCTCTTTCTCTCTCTTCTTTTGAGTTTTCAGAGGTCCTGGCGCATCCGTGGCCTTTGAAAAGTTTATTGAATTTTTACTTATTTTTTTCCCTAATCTTCATCTCACCTGTCCTCCCTTGATGAGGCTCGTGATTGCGAAAAGATGTGCTGTTACCTAACACTTAATGAGCAGCGAAGTGGGTAAGTGTGTCATTGCCGAACAGGAGGATGAGTTACAAGAAGAAAAAAAAATCTTCGAGAAAACACGATGGCGGAAAGAAAGCGGGGGAGAACGAATATGTAATTTGAGTAATCATCTTTCAGCCAGCATTGAGAACACTGGAAATGTATAACCGAGAATAGATCAATTAATCGTCCCTGAAAGCTCTTGGGATTCTCCAGTGGGATTTATTATTGTTTGGAAAATCTTCAGCAACTCCAACTCCTTAGTTGGCATCTCCTGATTTAAGTATTTGGAAACGAGGTTGCGGATCAGTTAGCAAGACGAGCCACTCGTAATAGTAATGTGGATATCAAAATCGATCTCTAAATCTCAAAAATTCTTAAGAAAAATTTCTAGAAATTTAGCAGGATAAATGGCTTTTAGGAAGAAAACGTCAAACTTCTCCATTCATATCCTATGTTTATTTTAACTAAACTTTGTTCAACTCAAAATTCAATGAAAGGACAAAGGTTATTTGTGGCCTACCACCAGAAGTGAACTTTAAGCTTTCATTATATATATATATATATATATATAAAATCCTTTATTTCATAAAGCTCAGGATGTGATAGTTTTAGCGCCAAAATATTGTTTAAAATAAAATGAAAAATCGTGGCATGTATAATGAAGATTTGAATTGTTTAGAAAGAATGAAGCATGTCACCATTGAAAAGTAATTATTTTATGTCTTCATTAGTTACCAAAACACTCGTTTTGGACTTTTTCAGTACACGTTATAGATGAACCTCCCTCCCTTTTTATTTATTATTTTATTTTATTTATATATTTTTACACACTTATGTCCCGGATTCTTTTTCTTTTTTTTCTTTTTTTTTTTTACGCTGAGTTTAACAGTAAATCTTATCAAATCAGTTCACTTTCGGCGATTTAATAAGAAACAGAATCGAAGGATATAACATTTACACCAAAAGAATTCGTTTCTTCATAAAAAATAATTTACAGTAATAAAAAATGCTCAGAAAAAAAAAAAACCAAATTCATTATACAGTTTACACATTTCTTTCTGTGCTAACAACCTCTGAAAATTAATTTATAATTACTTTAAAAATAGTTAATTGTAATAACTGTGGAGAAAAATCTAAATTAGGGAACTTAAAAATCACCATTCAGAAAGTTTTCATATCCTTTATTTTAATGCTTCCTACATCAAAGTAAAAGCACATCCATATCAAACATTAAAAAAAAAATCCCAATTAAATATCCATCTATCTATCTATACTTATAATAAAGCTCAATGTGTGTGTGTGTGTGTGTGTGTGTGTGTGTGTGTGTGTGTGTGTGTGTTGGCGCTCTACAGGCCAGGTCATTTGACATACAGCTATTAAATTTGGTACATGTATACCTTAGAGGTCGGGAATGTGCACCTGGGGTCCCTTTTTTTGAAATTTTAATTAGAATTTTAATTATTAATTAAAAACTAACTTTCCCGCCAAAAAAATCTTCCATTTTCCCCAACGCCAACTTTTCCGCCAAAAAAATCTTCCATTTTCCCCAACGCCAACTTTTCCGCCAAAAAAATCTTCCATTTTCGCCACCGCCAAATGAATAAGGCTTCCGGGTTTTTTTTCTCAAAACAGTAATGAGGCTAGGGTTAGTATTTTTCGGCGGATTATTTCAAACGATTCTGTTTATTTTCTTAATGTTTGATGCATTTAAAATTAAACATTGTTAATTAATCGATCCTTCAGATTCATTCTGAAGTACTTTTGAATTAAAATAAAACAGAATAAAGGAAATTAAAAATTTCTAATCCGCATAGCGTTACCCCAACTGGCGTAGAAAAAAAATCACGTATTTGCGTTACGTAACTGGCGTTGAAAATTCACGCATGCGCTTTGTGTTCTGAATTCCGCATTGTGTTGACGAATTATTATCAACGAATGCGGACTGGATTTAAATTTTTTTTAGGTTCGTTGCATGTTTTTGTAATTAAAATGTATTTATGTTAGTTATATATTTTTTGTATATGCTTATAGTTTTAAGTGCATCGTTTTTTAAGTAGTTTTTTTAAAACCTGTTTTAAACCGTCTATTTTAAACGATTCGTTTCATTTTCTTAGTGTTTGATGCATTTAAAAGTAAACATTGTTAATGAATCGATCTGCTCATGATGAATCTAAGAAAATTTTGTTGACAAATTCTTGAGATAATATGTAAATTGAAAAAGATATTCTTTAGTGCCCATAAAGTTTAAACGCTGAGTGACTCTATTTTCATTAATCAGATTATAAAAAAATTCTTTGTTTCGGTAAAAAATATTATTATATTAATTGCAGATTAATTCTTTCCACTTTAATTTAAAACATAAATTCTACGGGTGCTAACAGAAAATTAGAGAGATACATATTACGTTATGACTGAAGGCTTTTATAATATTATGAGTGAATTATATGACTATCAAAATTTGAAGTTTTAAAATATTTTGATGAAGAAGCTATTAAAGTAGGAATTGCATAAAATATTTAAATATAAAAATTTTAACGAGCATTAAGATTGGCGAACCGGCTGGTCGACAAATTCTTGAGATATTACATAAATTAAGAAACATATTTTTTAGTTCCCATAAGGTTTAAATGCTCAGTGACTCTGTTTTCGTTAATCATGTTATTAAAAAAATTAACATTTATTGACGAACACGAACACACTGATATTCACCGTTACTCTGATTAGATGTTATAAAATCTGAATAGATAAACATAAACGTGTAAACAGCTGTGCGCCGGTTTCTATGGCAACACAGCTGGAAAGGGAAAAGAAGTTTCCGAAGAAAATTCACGCATGCGCATTGTTCTGATTGTTGTCATGACAACCACTTTCAACAGATGACTTAAATTATTTTTAGGTTAGTTACATGCTTTTGTAAGTAAATTGTATTTATGTTAGTTATATATTTTTTGTATATGCTTATAGTTTTAAGTACATCGTTTTTTAAGTAGTTTTTTTTAAACCTGTTTTCAATGATTTAAATTATTTTTAGGTTAGTTGCATGCTTTTGTAATTAAATTGTATTTATGTTAGTTATATATTTTTTTGTATATGCTTATAGTTTTAAGTACATCGTTTTTTAAGTAGTTTTTTTAAACCTGTTTTAAACCGATTATTTTAAACGATTCATTTTATTTTCTTAGTGTTTAATGCATTTAAAATGAAACATTGTTAATGAATCGATCTGCTCATGATGAATCTAAGAAAATTTTGTTGACAAATTCTTGAGATAATACGTAAATTGAAAAAGATAATCTTTATTGCCCATAAAGTTTAAACGCTCAGTGACTCTATTATCAGTAATCATATTATTAAAAAAAAATGCTTTGTTTCAGTAAAAAATATTATTATATTAATTGCAAATGAATCATTTACACTTTAATTTAAAGCATAAATTCTACGAGGGGTAACAGAAAATGAGAGAGATACATATCACGTTATGACTGAAGGTCTTTATAATATTATGAGTGAATTATATGACTATCAAAATTTGAAGTTTTAAAATATTTTGATGAAGAAGCTATTAAAGTAGGAATTGCATAAAATATTTAAATATAAAAATTTTAACGAGCATTAAGATTGGCGAACCGGCTGGTCGACAAATTCTTGAGATATTACATAAATTAAGAAACATATTTTTTAGTTCCCATAAGGTTTAAATGCTCAGTGACTCTGTTTTCGTTAATCATGTTATTAAAAAAATTAACATTTATTGACGAACACGAACACACTGATATTCACCGTTACTCTGATTAGATGTTATAAAATCTGAATAGATAAACATAAACGTGTAAACAGCTGTGCGCCGGTTTCTATGGCAACACAGCTGGAAAGGGAAAAGAAGTTTCCGAAGAAAATTCACGCATGCGCATTGTTCTGATTGTTGTCATGACAACCACTTTCAACAGATGACTTAAATTATTTTTAGGTTAGTTACATGCTTTTGTAAGTAAATTGTATTTATGTTAGTTATATATTTTTTGTATATGCTTATAGTTTTAAGTACATCGTTTTTTAAGTAGTTTTTTTTAAACCTGTTTTCAATGATTTAAATTATTTTTAGGTTAGTTGCATGCTTTTGTAATTAAATTGTATTTATGTTAGTTATATATTTTTTTGTATATGCTTATAGTTTTAAGTACATCGTTTTTTAAGTAGTTTTTTTAAACCTGTTTTAAACCGATTATTTTAAACGATTCATTTTATTTTCTTAGTGTTTAATGCATTTAAAATGAAACATTGTTAATGAATCGATCTGCTCATGATGAATCTAAGAAAATTTTGTTGACAAATTCTTGAGATAATACGTAAATTGAAAAAGATAATCTTTATTGCCCATAAAGTTTAAACGCTCAGTGACTCTATTATCAGTAATCATATTATTAAAAAAAAATGCTTTGTTTCAGTAAAAAATATTATTATATTAATTGCAAATGAATCATTTACACTTTAATTTAAAGCATAAATTCTACGAGGGGTAACAGAAAATGAGAGAGATACATATCACGTTATGACTGAAGGTCTTTATAATATTATGAGTGAATTATATGACTATCAAAATTTGAAGTTTTAAAATATTTTGCTGAAGAATCTATTAAAGTTGGAATTGCATAAAATATTTATTTATTAAAATTTAACGAACATTAAGATTGGCGAACCGGCTGGTCGCCAAAGGCGGCTAGTACTTATAATAAAGCTCAATGTGTGTGTGTGTGTGTGTGTGTGTTGGCGCTCTACAGGCCAGACCGTTTGAAATACAGCTTCCAAATTTGGTACATGTATACCTTGGAGGTTGGGAATGTGCACCTGGGGTTTCTTTTTTCGAATTTTTAATTAGAATTTTAATTATTAATTAAAAACTAACTTTCCCGCCAAAAAAATCTTCCATTTTCCCCAACGCCAACTTTTCCGCCAAAAAAATCTTCCATTATCCCCAGCGCCAAATGAGAAACGCTTCAGTTTTTTTTTCTCCCAACAGTAATGAGGCTAGGGTTAAAATTTTTCGGCGGATTATTTCAATCGGTTCTGTTTATTTTCTTAATGTTTGATGCATTTAAAATTAAACATTGTTAATGAATCAATCTTTCAGATTCATTCTGAAGTACTTTTGAATTAAAATAAAACAGAATAAAGGAAATTAAAAATTTCTAATCCGCATAGCGTTACCCCAACTGGCGTAGAAAAAATCACGTATTTGCGTTACGTAACCGGCGAAGAAAATTCACGCATGCGCATTCTGTTCTGATTGTTGCCATGACAACGTTATCAATGGATGATTTAAATTATTTTTGGGTTAGTTGCATGCTTTTGTAAGTAAATTGTATTTATGTTAGTTATATATTTTTTGTATATGCTTATAGTTTTAAGTACATCGTTTTTTAAGTAGTTTTTTTAAAACCTGTTTTCAACCGTTTATTTTAAACGATTCGTTTTATTTTCTTAGTGTTTGATGCATTTAAATTTAAACATTGTTAATGAATCGATCTGCTCATAATGAATCTAAGAAAATTTTGTTGACCAACTCTTGAGATATTACATAAATTAAAAAAGATATTCTTTAGTGCCCATAAAGTTTAAACGCTGAGTGACTCTATTTTTAGTAATCAGATTATAAAAAAATGCTTTGTTTCAGTAAAAAATATTATTATATTAATTGAGGATAAATTCTTTCCACTTTAATTTAAAGCATAAATTCTACCGTTTTCAACCGTTTATTTTAAACGATTCGTTTTATTTTCTTAGTGTTTGATGCATTTAAATTTAAACATTGTTAATGAATCGATCTGCTCATAATGAATCTAAGAAAATTTTGTTGACCAACTCTTGAGATATTACATAAATTAAAAAAGATATTCTTTAGTGCCCATAAAGTTTAAACGCTGAGTGACTCTATTTTCAGTAATCAGATTATAAAAAAATGCTTTGTTTCAGTAAAAAATATTATTATATTAATTAAAGATAAATTCTTTCCACTTAAATTTAAAGCAAAAATTCTACGGGTGCTAACAGAAAATGAGAGAGATACATATTACGTTATGACTGAAGGCCTTTATAATATTATGAATGAATTATATGATAATCAAAATTTGAAGTTTTAAAATATTTTGATGAAGAAGCTATTAAAGTAGAAATTGCATAAAATATTTAATTATTAAAATTTTAACGAACATTAAGATTGGCGAACCGGCTGGTCGCCAAAGGCGGCTAGTGTTAAATAAAACAAGCATTCAACAAACCAAAAAAAAAAAAATGATACAAATTTCAGTAAAATATGCCAACAAGGGAAGACATAATTCATTTCAAAACTAGTTTTAAATTTTTAAAAAAATCAAACTATTCCTCTGCATTTTTGCCTTGAGTTTTATAACTCTTAACAGCCAAACTTTTGTTTCACGGCGCATATTTATAGATATCGCACTTTATCATTCTTAAAGGATTTTAACGGAAATAAGTAACAGTTAATCTAATTTCTGACGGATACGAGGTTCCTGTACGGGATTTGATTTTGAAAAAATTTCCCCAAGTACAAAAAATACTTTTTAAAAACAATCGTATTTCTTACCATAGGGAAAAAAAAAAAAAAAAAAAGGAATTCTTCCAGTAAAGCATGCCTAGAGTTTGCGACATACTGAAAAGATTAGGTTCATTCGCATTAATTAAAAAGTTATAATGGTTTGTGAAAAGGACTCAGAATTAAAGAGTAAAATGAAATCAATTAGATTTAAAATTAAGCAGTTTAGAATGATAAGGTCAGTCACACATTAAGACCATATTTTTTTTAAAAAGAATCTAGCGGAACTCAACGGATTAAAGAAAAGAAATTCTGAATTCCACAGAGAGCAGAATAAAATTTCTTATAACTTAAATTTCTGAGAGAAAAACAGTACATTCAACTTTTAAAAATATAATCAATAAAGCTTTTTAAAATATGAATCAAAAATATGTTTTCCTTTTTTTTATTACCCGATTTTAAAACGTATATTTTATTAAAATACTTAATTTCGAAAAAAAAAAAAAATGTTTTCTTCGACAGATTTTATCTACTTGATATTTCAAAATAAATAAATAGTTTTTTAAAAAAAAGCAAATAACACGTTTTAAAAGTAGGAAAAAAAAATTGGAAAATTTGTAAATTAGTTTAAAAAAATGTTTTTCACAGTTTTTTTCCTAAAATATTACTTAAAGTCATAAAATTTAACTCTAAATTATAACCAGCATTCGAATGTAAGTAAATATATTGAGAATGAAATCACTAATACTGCTTTCAAATCATATTATAATCATGATTCCGTAAACTATTTTTAAAATATATTGATTCTTTTGATTAACACACATTACATGTCTTTTCCCTTTTAAATGTCTTGCACAGGAATAGAAAACTCCAGCATATAGTAGCTATGTACATTCAACATATCTGAAATTCTTTAACCGGTGGATTAAATCATGAACAAATGAAACTATCATTAGTGTAATCGAAAAGAAAGAAAAAAATCTTCAAAGTTTGTTACCCCTACTTCTGTCAACGGCTCAAAGAAATCACAGATGTTTTTCATTCAATACGGAAGACAGCAATTCATTCACTTTTAATTGACATCTCATGCATTATCTTTCATCGAGCAAAAGAGCTTCCCGCTGAGTAGCCGACACTGATTAAATTACCGAAATGTCATATCGAGCATACTTATCCAACAGCTGATACACTACAACCAGGAAGTATTCCGTTCGACCACAGGAAGCAATGATAGTTACCCCTTCCGAACATACATATGGATCCCGTTCCGCTCTTACTAATTATATAGAAACCACTTTTTTTACTCGGCAACCCGAAACCCAAATATTGACAATGGAACACACATTCCAGGCTTCCGACATCGATCGTTCGTTCTGTCCACTTCCGAAAACGGAATGGACAACCACTGTTCAAACGGTTCCATAGTTTCCGATAAAAAAAAACCGAAAGGTTCAACGGCCTACATCCACCACGTGGAGAAGGTAGGCATTCACCAAGAGAAAGGGATGGAACAATAAAGGTTTAATAATTGAGATGCTATATGGGTCGACGGACTCCCGAATGCCTGTCATCGAGGAAGTAATTTGACAGAGAAATGGGGGAAGGGAGAGGGGATGAGACACCTGTTGTTCAGAATGGGGAAACAAAGCATAGAGTAATGGGTGGCTTTAACGGTAAAAAAGATGACATTAAGGCATTCCATGTCCCATTCACTGGCAGAGATTACGGTTCATTACAAGAAGAGGATGCGATAAAGATTGAAACAATTAGAAACGGTACAGGCAACATGCCAAAGCAATGGATCGTGAAGAGATATTCGCTCGCCAAATGCACATTAGCGCCCGCTCAGGACTTTTTTCTTGTCGTCATTTTCACACCTAAGGATTAAGGATAAGAAAGATGCATTGTTAGGTGCAGTTAAGAATCTCTACAGAAAGATATTAACCCGTTCGAACTGAGGACTCATCTTTTTTATTTGTCTCGATATATCTATCTAAACGGAAATATGCACGCGATGCTATAAAGGTATTAGGTTGGGTTTGAATGCAAAAAGAGAAGTCAATAGCATGTCCTGAATTAAACAAAGTACGGAGAATTTAAGAGAATGAAAATAGATGGAAACTAGAGTAGAGGAGGCGGGGGGGGGGGGTAATTTCCCAAAAGAAGTTTCAATTATTACAGGCAAAAATCAAGATTAGATCCAGTTTGTAACAATATAAAGTATATTTTTATAAGATTTTACATAAGTGCTTAGATTTTGCTTTAAAAAAAAATTCCGTAAATAATTAACACAAGCATGATATTGTACAGCAATTCGAAGAACAGAATGTATTCCCGAAATATTGACTGGCGAACATATATATATATATATATATATATATATATATATATATATATATTCAAATTTAGTTTTCAAAACGTATTTTTTCCCCAACATCACATATTTGCGAGCAAATAAGGAAAAATGTTTGGATATTGCCAAGTTCTAAATTATTATTTTGGTAACGAAAAGGGAAACCGGAAATATCATTAATGCATTCAAATTAAAACAATGACGTTCTTTACATCGATATTACTATGGAACAGCTTAATATAGAAATATTTCGTTTAAAATTAAATTAATTGTTTGCCAGTTAGGCATTCGACACAAAATGTTTCATTTTGTGTCGAACGCCATTTCAAACTATTTAATTTAATAGCTGGAAATTGGAATGGCTATCAACGCTTTTGTGCATACAGATAAATATTTAATTAGCTGGAAAATAGGAATAGCTGCCAACACTTTAGTAAATACAAAAAAGTATTCAGTTAAATAGCTGGAAAATAAGAATAGCTGTCAACACTTTTGTGCATACAGATAAGTATTTAATTTAATAGCTGGAAAATTGGAATAGTTGCCAACGTTTTTATGCATGTAGATGACAATGCTAGTAAATTAACTTTCGGCCAGAGCAAAGAAAATTTAAATACAAAGTTTCTGATATCACAGTAAGAAAATCACACATTGAGTAAGTTTGGATTCAAATATCCTGACGGGGTAAGTATATCATGTTTCAGAATTATTGTATTATTTTCAAGAATTACTATGTTATTATACCAGAATTATATTATTTTCAATGCAGTAAAATTTTGTAAATAAGTTTATTTAATCACACTCGGTCTTCACATACACGTTATCTTCCAATCCCCCACAAAACGAAAACACAAGCAATACGATTTGGGCATCAAAGAAATGCTGGTTTGGCCATCTCATATTTATAAATTACTCGTTCCCATCCTTCCAAGCGGTTATGAGTTATTGGGGAAATGCAATCAAGTCCAATGATCATCACAGATTTGAAAGCTATATATTACCTCGATGCCTGTAACCAACGATAGAGACTTGCTACAAAAAATTGATAAGAGCTCCTTTTAGAGAATAAATGTATGATCCTTTTAGCAAAAGAAACACGAAAAGAATATTTTCCACTGTTATATTTTAAACTTGATTATATACACTGACGAATATTCACAAATGTTTATCTCGACAAGCCAAAGCATTCGGGAATTCAACTACGAAACTAATTGGTAACAATCTATTACAAAGCAATATTTTGAAATAGATTTGAATTCATTTAAATTCCAAGTCGTGCAGATTTCTCGGAAAAAATTATTCAAAGGAATAAAGAGAAGTATAGAAATTATATACAGGTGTTATGAGACCCTAAATAATAAATTAATTATTTAATTTAGAATACAATGCATTTTAATATATTAATGATTTAATTTAGACCATTTTTATTCTACTTTTTTGAAAATGCATACGTTATTATTTAATTATTAAAACACACGAATGTGCGACATCCACATTTGCACACATCTCTTATACAAAACGTTTATAATAATTCAATAACAAAATGTATGAAAATAGATAGGGATCTGAACAATTATATTTGACAAAGTATTGATATTAACTAATAACAAACAGAATCTGCATACTTGAAAATTTTACTTATCTGGAAATTTGTCTAAATAGTACTTTTTAGACAAATGTCCAGGACGCCTCAGTCCAGCGGCCCTAAGCAGCTACCTTCTCTGTCTAAGTGCGAATTCCCCTTCAACACTTAAATATAATTGTCATTGATTTTAAGATGTTTTAAGCCAATTCCTGGCAAATTTAAATTCAGGCACACGAGATATAAATTTCATGCTCACGTTCTTTTTTGAATCATTCCTAATTCGCAAGGTCTTATTTCAAAACATATATATTTCAGCCTTAAATATAATTATGATAAATGCTCGAAAGTACTGACATATCAATAAAAAATGACTCAATTCAAGGGAAGGGTAACGAAAAACAAAACAACAAGGAAAGAACATTTGAATTCAAAAAATGAAGAACAACAATGTGAAAGAGATCGTCTTAATCATATTCTGCAGCAAAATTATGATGGAATTCGCTTCAAATCTACAAGTCCAACCAGTTTTCCGGATCTCACTTTTCTCTAGGAAAAATTCCAAAGGGGAAAAAAGAAAATAACTCGTTTTCGACTAAGGAACAGAGATAGCTGTAATCTCTCCTACAAGAAACCCTGCCGACATTACTATCCGACCATCTCTTTAAGAGTAAAAAATAAAAAAAGGGGTAAATAAAATAGGAGTAAATTTATTATCAACTACCCTTCTATGATTTCGTCTTTGCCCTTTTGTTTTAACATCAAAAAGAAAAAAATCCAGTATGTTTTTAATCACTTTACGAGATGTTTTGAAATCAGATATTCAAGGCCAAGGCAACTCTTCCGTGCAATTTCTTCAGGAAAATGCAGGTTTACACGATACGATTATAATTTTTTTTTTATTAGTTTCATACAAAAGAGGAATTTGTCTGTCTAATGAATGTATACACGCTGGGTATATTTATCATATTCCATTTATGAAATTTCAGAAATTTCCGCATTAAGTACTTTAATTAAATTTTCGCAAAATGTTCTTTAATATTCAGAACAAAACCACTAATCTTTTGAAACTTCGCAACCATTTTAACTCAGAATATAGAATAAATTTAAGGTCCCCGTCATATGACTATTTAATAAAAGTAGTTCTGCACACTGAATAAGAATTTGCAAGAATCTTTAAACGTGGCTTAAAGTCGATAGACATTATACAAGAGCAGGTTAAAAACTTTTACTTTTTTACTTGATGACTTTTTACTTTCTCGTATACGAAGTACAGAGAAAGTACTGTAATCATCAAGAAAATCGAATTTCAGATTTTGACAAATCTCCACATTTTAACATATCCCAGAGTTCAAAAAAAACACATTTTTGGAAAATGTCTGCCTGCGAAAAAAATAACTCAAAAACGCTCAGAGCTAGATGAGCGAAATTCGATATAAGGTCATTTCGTAGATTTCTTTCACATTTTGAGCAAAATCTATTCAGAGAAAGTCTGTCGGTCCATCTGATGGAATATAAGGTAATTCGATAACTACAAAACTAAGAGAGCCAGATATGTAAAATTCGGTACACAAAATTAGCATCTATAGTAAAACATCAATTAAATTTTGAGTCAAATCCAATACATGATTGACGACCTGTACTTTTAGAAACATGTAAATGCGACAACTCGAAAACGCAAAGATTTAAATATATCAAATTTTTAATGACATTTTGTGACTACAAGTATAGTTTTGTATCAAATTTTGTTTCAATCAGTTGAAAAAAATGGGTCTGAAATACAAATTCGATTTTTGTATGCTATTAGCCGCATGTCAGGGATTAATCGTCAAAAAATTCGTTAACGATCGCTTGCGTTCGATTCAATAGAAATACTAAGGTAAATATTTCTTAATTATTTTATGTTAATGCCATGAAAGGATATTCTGAGATATCACCTCTACTGGAGAGTATGCGAGAAAGTTTTTTAGGAGACTACTTCCGCCGTTTTGTTTTAGAGTAATAGGATGTTTGTAACATAAGATTCATCTCAAGTCACAACTTTTGATGTTCTAAAATTAAAATATACTAAGATTTTAACATCACAGGATTATCATATGGAACCAATTTCTGAAAAATTCCTACATGATAACACTGTATTAAGTTAACATAAAAACTTTAGTTGAGAAGACTCGATTTAAATTTTCTGCGTGAGAAAATTGCACTTTGGACGATAGAATCATGCCCAAAACTAACTAAGAGAGCAAATGTTAGAAAATAAGAATATATTCTTTAAAATATGCAGATATCTTTCAGTATTATTTTGCATTCTTGAATAATTTGAAGAGATGGAAATTAAACATGAATAGCGGTAAAAAGGTCTCTGTGTGTATGTGTTAATAGATGGAAAATAAGGAAGATGGTGTGATAATATTGTTCCTATATAATCACACCATATGTTTTTCTTATTAACATTGTTTTTATTATAATTATTTATAAATGCCTAGTCTAAAAAATAATATGCATAGTATTGGTTTGGAAATTAAAACGTGAGCAGATTAGACGGATTTCAATGTTATGCTAAACAACGCAATAGTTTTCCAACAAAGAGAGGAAAAAGTTTTCCAATAAACTAAAAATTTCCAAGATATTTTGTGGTTAGGGATTGTCGCTCATTGCAGCTATGTTGCTCATTGTAGCTATGTTGCTCATTGTGGGTGCAAAAAGACGAAACTTACCCTATTGCTTTCGAGTGCTTCGGACGAATGTGCATCTTTTCCACGAAAACAGTTCTGACACTTGCTCTTATTGAAGATATTCGGCGAAAATTTTCGGCACTCTGTTTTCAAGGATGTCATACTTATGCCTGCATCCTAACAAGATGAGCTGGAAAAAACAAGAAACACACTATTGTTAAACATACTGGAGACACAGAAATAAATCTGCAAGTAAAAAAAGCCATCAAAATCGATGGAAATATAATTATGCATAAGAAAGAAAAGAAAACCTTATTTTAAAGAAAAAAACTTGTGGTTATAAAATGCGTTCTATCATTTCAAAGAACACATTCTTATCAGCACAAAATATACAACAATGCTGCTACGATTTTAATAGACATTCAAAATATCTAACAGCATCAGAAAGATATCAGGCGATGCATGAATATGATAATTAGGCTGATAAGTAAATACTTAAATATCAAAATAGCACAGATTAAGTATATGATGGAATTCAGTTTCTCGAGGGAAATTTTCAATCATAAATTTTAGACTCTTTACAAAACATTCTTTCTTTAGAAGCAAGCAAATAATTCCACTGAAACCATTTAAAAATAATAGAACAAAAATCTTTGTTTTTACAGACAAGTATTTTTTAAATATCCCAACAATTAATATGATGAATTCTCCGTTCATGTGGAGTCCGATGTAATTCTAGCCTCCACATGAATCAAAACACCGTGGTTTAAAAAACATTTTATTTGTGTTTGCCACAACTATTATCCGCAAAATAGTAGTGAGTACATTTTAAGTTTAACCATATAATACTTTTTAAACCTCTGTAACGTTTAAGGCGCATCTTCATAAGTTAACACTTCAGTCGGTATTAAAAATATTTTTAAGTATCGTTTCAGATATGAGTTTTTGGAAAGTGAACAAAATTATTTAACTTTTGCATTATTAAGTTTTCATTTTATATCGCCAATAATTTAGTACTTAGAATAATTTTAATTTAATCGCTTAACTTTTTTTGCCCGAATGCCATACGTGCATCGATTTATCGAATTTTGATAGTTGTAAGCAAAAAATAAACCATTCATAACGATTATAATTCACTATTAAAATTACTTCAAATACATAGACAAGTCAAGTATTCAATGGATTTCCATTCAAATCAAAATAAGAAAATATTCTCAAAATAGAAGATGTCATCTTATTAGATAGTAAAGAAAATAAAACAGTTAGGTGGTTAAAGAAAAATTGAATGTACGCAATCAATAATGCATTGGGAGAGTTAATTCTCAAAAAAGGATCACATATCTAGACAATTTTCGTTATTTTCAATACAAATTTAAAAGATAATTTCTTTAAGTATGAAATTATCTTACGACATTATTTTTCCTCTACGTATTAATAAATAGCAAAACATTTCTCACATTATCTAAATTTCTACCTTCTTTAATCTTTAAAAAAAAAAATTAAATTCTGCTCAGGAAATTTTTCTTAGAAACGTCCTGATCAAGGAATTAGTAGAAGAAAAAATTTTTGATCGACTTCTCTACAACACAATTCTATTCAAACAAGGCAAGTCTTCCCTTATAATTTTTTTTCCGACTTTGGTAAGTGAACAAAGTGTAAGTGCTGCGTTACAAAAGACATAATTACTACTTCATAAATAAGAGTAATGCCTAATAAAATGTAATCAAAATTTTAAACAACGCTTAAATCGAATAAAGATATCTAAATCATTAAGATATAATCAAAGCATTATATTTTAAGACATAAGCCGATATCTGCATGAGTATTGTAAAACACGATCTCTTATCCAATGAAGAACCGTCTTGCGACCTACACTATTTTGATGAGTCTGGTGCTTTATTTTCATACACATCCCTCAACAATAAGGGTGGAATATGTTCCATGGGTGATAACTAAAGAGGGTTGAAAGCCTCTAATATAAATATATCGCCACATCTGGGTCATGTCAAATCCAAAGAACCCGGAGGCGGGTTTAAAGACGATACGTTAAAACAGCCACCACTATGACTTCCAAAATTGGTAGGCTTGTTGGAGAAAGTTCACACAACTCAATAACCTCTTATGATTTAAAAAATATAATTACCAACCATTCTTGCTTTAATTTGGTACAAGATCCAGATCAATCACGTTCATCCTCGAAGGCAAACAAAAATTCATAAGTAGAATCAAACCATCCTTAAACCCGATTATATGCATGGCGATTGTGTAGCAAGCAGAGATTTTATCCTGTTTAATGACTTATTTTTACTTATTCGCAAGTAGTCATAACCATTCATTACCAAGTATACAAATTAAAAGAATGTAAAAATATATGATCTAATCCTTAATATACATATCCGTAACATACTTTGGAGCTAACAGAAAAATCAATACAAAAAAGACTGAGTTAGCATAAACAATTATGTAGTTGTAGAAACTGCATTCGTGACTGCCATTCTAGATATGAAACCAGCCAAATTCTTAATCTAAAATGCAACAAAGAATTGAATGCGTGAGGTGGAATATTTAAGCGGATAAAATTACTTTAATATCTAGCACAATGTATCAGACAACGAACAAACAGGAAAGCGACCAAAAAAAATGAGACTTCTAATAAATGCAAATTCAAAACGACTCCAAAAATTATATAAATAAATGATAAAAATTAATTCGCTTATTAGTAAACGAATTTTAGATTTGATTGGCATTTAAAACTTCGATGCGAGGTGCTTCCGGAAATCTGCCAGCTAGTTATATCGTTTATATGTGAGAAAAATTCTCTTTTTTGGGGTTCAATTCAGTATTCAAAAAAAAAAAAAATTATTCGAATTTAGTATCACATTTTTTTGTTGCGTCTTATCCAACAGTAAATAGAATATATTAAAAAGAAGATTAACAATTTTTCATTTTTGAAAAAGTTAGCTTCATAGGATTTATTTTTCCATCTCAAACAAACATAATAATCTTAAAGTAACTAAGATGGATGAATCCTTCTGAAGAAAAGATAGCAAAATTATAAGAATAATATATTATTCAAGAAAAGTTGAAGACTGAAATTGAGAAATTTGGTAATTTAAAGTAGTCAGAGAAGTTCGATCCATTATTGCAATTATCTCTATTGAAATTTAAAAGAGAATTAAATACTGAAATTTACAAAATTTACGATAATGAATATTGAAACTTACTAAACTTCCTTTTTTTTCTTTTTCATAAAAATGGCTGGAAGTAAGGAAAACTTAATTTACATATAAACAGAAATTCACAACGGAGGATAGAAAATTAGTCCATAATTCATTATTAAATTGTTCAAATTCATCATTCATTTTTTTGTCGATACATATTTAACACATAAAATTTTGATACATTTCTTGGTTCCATGATAATGTTGTAGGAATTTCAAACCTAGCTCTATGTCAAGAACATTTTCCTACAATACAAGACACATAAAAAATTATCAAAATTATCTGTAGGGCTTCAAAAGTTGTAAACAATAATTATAATAAAGTATGAGAAATTAATTAAATAAGGCTGCCATATCAAAATTACTTTTTTATTTCTTTTGACCTTCACAAAGAAGTTTCAAACTGTTTCATCCACGAACAACAAACATATTTAGGATTATAAGATATCGGAATGAATAAAGGATAGCATATTTAGGATAATTAATATGATGAATAGCATATTTATGATCAAACAATAGAGAGAGTATACATCCTCAGTTTATTATACATCCTCAGACTAAATGATTCCAGCCAATATACACCCTCGAAAAACACAAATAACGCCACTCTTAGAATATCTACATAATTCTCAAAGAAATATTTTTATTAAATATCTTTACATCCAAATTTTATTATTTGAAAACTATTTCACAAGTACAGATAAAGCGATTTATTATTTTTAATCGAAAGTTAGCTAACATATAAAGACTACTGGCACTTGAAGAAAGTGGCACCTTAAGCAGCCAACTAGTGCAATACTTGACTTCCTCTCAGAGTGGATAAGTGGTCTTTTGTCACGCAATCAAAACTTATTAGTTTGTCGTGACACTTGTCACTTCTTTTGTCAGATGAAATAAATGATAGCTTTCCTCTGCACGATAAAGGATCTCTAAAAAAAATTACTTCAATGAGTTCGCCTTATGGCTGAAAAAGCATGTCGAACAGTGATTCCCAAAGTGAGCGCTGCGGCTCCAGTTTGAGAACCGCCAATAAATAATGCTTAAGGGAGTCTTTATTTCCTCTCTATATATAATTTTCATTTGTGCTAAAACCTAGAATTTTTCGATTGTTACTACATGCATACGCAACACTAAGTTTTCAGCAGTTACTATCACAAAATCAAAGTACCATGGAAAAAAAAATACAAGAAAGAAAATGAGGATAGCTATGTCCAGTTCAATTTCATGAGTAATCAATAAGTAGTATAAAGTAATCAACAGACTCATTCATTCCACTTCACAGATCTACTCAATTTTGAGAACATTATGAAATAGAAATTCAGAGAAAGTCAATACTTCCAGATCATTTCAAAACTTATGTTGGTATATGTGATATACCGGTGGTTATCAAAATAAGAGAAACACCTGTGAATAAAAGTGACATTTAAGAATGCGTGTCGTAAGTATTAAAATATAACCTTCACAATCGGTTTTTTTAATATAAAAATTATATATATGATAGTATGAGGTAACTTTAGTGAGGTTGTATATAATCTTGGATTTTTGTCAAAAGCATAAAATTCAGACCTCAAAAGAGACCACAATGTAGAAGTCCGAGTATGTGGAAAATCCTGTGCCCCACATCCCAGCTTTTAGGCGTTTCTGGAAGTACGGTGTCTAGAATCGTGACAGCGTACACATAGCACGACAAGACAATCCTGGCAAAGCAAATTAGTGGACGGAAGGAGATGCTCAGTAACAAAGACAAACGGGTATTGAAACAGATTGCAATTTCTAAAAAGAAAAACAACTACAACCAAAGTGACCGTAAATTAAATCAGCATCTAGATTCTCCAGTGTCAATAATCCGTTAGGAGATATCTTCATAGACAGAACATTTATGACAGAGTAGCAATTTCCAAGCCATTTGTCACAGATGTTAATGTAGAACGTCGTCTACAATAGTACCATAACCACAAAACCTATTCAATTGATACATGAAAGGCAGTTATATGGCCAGACGAAACATCTTTCACACTTTTCAGTATAACAGGACAGTTGCACGTTTGGAGGACACCTGCACAAACGTATGATCGTGATTGTCTCCTTGCAACTTTCAGGCATGGAGGCGGATCTATTATGGTATGGATAGCCATGTAGTAGTTTTCTGCTGTCCAATCATAACTTTGAAATGTAAGATGACTGGGGAGAAGTACAGACAAATTTTAGCTAACCAGATTCATCCTATGAGGCAAATTTTGTTTCTTGCAGAAGATGGAATTTTCTAATAATGCTCCTATTCATGCAGAGGGACTTGGGCAATCGTGGTTTAATGAACACGAGGATGAAACGAAACATCTCCTTTGACCAGCACAGTCCCTCGACCTCAATATAATCGAATCGTTATAGTATATTTTAGAGGATGCAATTCAAAATCGATATTCTCCATAGGTATCTCTTCTGGAACTTTCATAATATTCTCACGAAAAATGATACAATATTCTTCTAAACGCTTTTAAACATTTATCACACTCGATTACCAGATGAATCCAAAGCTGAATTGCATGCCAAAAATGGCCCTATTGCCTTATTAATAAAGATTCTTGTACTTGTTTTTGGCATTCCCATTATTTTGATAACTGCCTTTTTCTCTATTACCACTATTTAAATTAAAAAGCAAGCCAAGGTGCATTCTTCCTACCACCCTATGGCAATCGCAAATCAATCGACAAGTTGAGTTTGCTTCGTTGAGTTAGTACGTTTAACATGCCGAATCTGTATTTTTAGACTCAATTTCATCGAGGTATGACTCTGCTAATAACCTGTTGTGTAATTTGCAATATCTTTTGACAATGGCCATGGATGGATCTTGAATATTTCAAATATAATACGTTATAAAAATTGACACATAAAATAAAACGCTAAATAGATACAAAGTGAATATAATTTTCACCTAAGGAATTGTCGTTTTCAACGACAAAAAATAATAATAACTATCTTTACAAAATTTATTTTAAAGTTACAAAATTCCTTACATTACAGTTACATTCCTTACATTCAACTGACACTGCTCAACCATTATTATTAAATTGAAAAGTATTTTCAGAAGAATTATTTTAATCACTCATTCAGCAAATATGCTGCTTACCATTTTTCAATTACCGAAACATAACGGATTTTAAGAATAATATCCCGTACATGTATCATCCAAAAAATTTTCGACATATAAATTCGACAAAAGAAAATGTTCAGAAAGAAGTCTTATGCCAGAAGTTATTAATAATTCAAGAAAAATATTTTAGATATTGATAAAATAGCACCTTTTACTACTGTCAATTTCAAAAAAACATGTCTATCATTTTTGGATTATTTTACTCCTCAGGGATATGAAAATGCATGCAGATGTTTATACTTAGAAAAATAATTTGTTATATTTTAAAACGACCCAAATATACATTAAATTAACAAATGAAAATAAAATTTTCATTATATTACTTAGTAAAAAGTAAATAACTTCATTTTATATCTAAACCTTATATTGATGAAATAATTACTGGACTGGCGCATGCGCAGAACCGTGGACAGTTCCCGTTCTGAAAGTGGATGACAAATATTCATGATTTCTTTTCAATAAATGGAAATTAGTGCAGAAAAAGGAAATACAAGAAAGTATACTAAAAACATACTCAGAAAAACAATTGGAAAGATAATATTCATAACCCTTACTTCCCACTTTGTCTCATGCAAAATTACTAATGATTAAATTGATTATTATTTTCAAGCATTAAAGAACATTACACGAATGTCATTTAAAAGTTCAGGTATGCGAAGCATTTTGGAAACTGAATTTGTTTAAAATGGCTTCTATGACAAATTAAAAAACAAAAAAAATTGAAGTCTGTTTTAAGTATTACTGGTGATATATAGCAACCTGAAATAACAGAATAAGTTGCAGCAAAATAGTAAATGCAAATGGAACCTCTAAAATCGGGAATTACCAATGATGAAAGCATTTTCTCTCAGTCAAAATACTTTTTTCTAATTTTTGAATGCCTCCTCGCCCTAGAGTAATTAAAAAAAAAAATGCATTAAAATTACCTATTTCCTATTCATTTCGACATTTATATTTTAACAATTATATAAGTCTTGAAATATTTGAAAAACAATATTATTTTTGCGTGTTTTTTACGATTTTAGGCTGAGTATTGAAATGATATTCAAATAAGCTTCCATTCGTTTAGAATAGACAGCCTGTACAATTACTTTTTCAAAAGCCTTAATTAACATTTACTATTACAAAAAAAAAAGAATGTGCTGTAATAGTTACTAATAAGATATGAATCAGAATTTATAATCAATAGAAATAGATATAAACAAAGCACAATAGTGAATTAAAAAAAGATAAAACATACATATTATTAATAATATTGTAGAAAGGAAAATGGTTAATACTAATTAGTATTCACTAAATGTTAATTATGTCCTTCATTTTATAAATGCAATATTTTAAATTTTAAGACACTCTTGTCACGATATTTGTTAGTAAAATAAAATTTTATGTTTATTATTCATTGCAACCAGTATCGGTTAGTGCCTATGACAAGTTGCCTTTTTCGAAACAGGTATAGTCATATAGTCACGTATTCATACAAAAAATTTTCTACAGTTCGAGTATTTCTAGTTAAAAAGGGGCAATCAAATTTAAATAAGAAACCACAGAATAAAAAAGAATGTCAATAAATGTATTTCAGCACGAATCTGTAGAGATAAAAATTAATACAAAAAATATTAAAACACACTCCGCTTTAAAACGGTAGCTTCTAAAACAATTTATGCAAATGTTTATGCAAATTTGAGTAATGCAACTCTAAAAAACCTTTAAGAAATAGCTAGTAACAGATCATTATACGTCATTTGAAAAGTAGTCAATAAATTTCAGACTCTTAAGATATTTTCAACCAATCAAAAGCGAGGCTACTTCGATGCTTTAAACACAGTTAAAGAATTTTAGATAATTTGAATTAATGATGTTCTCTTGAAATATCATTGATTTGTAGCTCAACTAAACGTTTTTAATAAACAGGAGGAAATATAAAAATGATTACACTACAATTTGGGCCAATGTATAAACACAAATCACTATTATTTTGATTCCATTAACTTATTGTGAAAGTATTAGCGAGAATGCCGTATTAGTCTTTGATTCCCATACCATGCCAACATGAGAATACTTGATGAGCGATATTACGTACACGCCACATCTCCGACTACGTCAAGATTGTTAAGCCAGTGATTTTCAGATCATTTTCCGATTCTTGGTATTCTATATAAAAAAGTATTGATGCCAAACAGTCAACTTTTGTGTACGTTAAAGAAAAATAAATAAAACTCGTTTTAAATCATATAGAAACTAAATGATATTTTTAACAAATACATTAATACGCGGGACGATACAACCTGTTGGTCACTATACATTATTATCCTGTCCGTATACTATATATCATTAGATACCTTAAATTGTAGAATTAAACTGGACACAGCTTACCTTAGTACCTTTTTTTCAAAATTGATTTGAGCGTGGCCCTTTCATTTTGCACAGTAATTGCCGAAAATAACTTCATAAAAAAAAAGCAAACGAAATTGTAATCTTACGACATTTATTATTTAAGAATGAATAATCCTCTTTTACTAGTAATCTAAATTCAATAGACAATCAAAGCATGATCACCCGATAGTTCTTAATAGATCTCCTTGAGGTCACATCCTATGAACAGAATCAAAATTTAAAGCTATTCGCTATCAATATTAATGACATTCCTTTAGTAATTGCAACCAAATTTGGTAAATTATATCTTATCAACACCAAATGAAAAAAAAAAAAACTATTTTAAATAATACTTGGCTTGTTAATAAATGGCTGGCTTGTTATGCATGCAAAGTGGTGAAATTAACTAATGAATAAAATTGACAAAATCGGTTCAATTGCTGAGGCTGGGCCTTTGCAAATGTTTTATTTTGAGAAATTTCTACAAAATTTCAGGGCGAGGGTGTTAGACAATCATTAGTGACATGTAGAGGGATCAAGCGCTTTCATCTGAAGTAAAAGTTTTCGAAATCGGTACAGTGATTACGATTGGAGAACTCTGTCGTTCCTTCTTTTACCCTAGAGAGACTTGTACAATGAAGTAATGCTTTTGACATTTTCCCGAAAATAGAAGGTGGTGGAGGAGAGTGGTCTCTTGACGGTATATCTAGATATCGTATTCTTCTATATGGAACAAAAACTGATAAAATTACACAAGTGGATGGGACTGGTGAATTAGTTCATTGGTCTACCATATTATGTTAAAATATAGAGACATCGGCTCTCCCCATAAAAAAAAAAAAAAATCGAATCTCTCCCCTTCTGTATCTGGAGTTTAACAATAGCCTCAGTTTATTAGTGAACAGAATATGAACATCAAAATTCGTTAATGGTCGATTCGTTCATTTGAATTTAACCTTCAGGAAGGGTGGATAAAAGCTTAAAAAAATCTAACGAAGAGATTACCTTTATGGCTAATACGATTAAAATTGTTTCTATGAAATTAGAATCAGACATTACAAATTAAACTTAATCAAAATATTAGAAAATAAAATAAAACTTCCTTGTTACTACTATACAGTTATTTATTATTCACAGATTAAAATGGCTTCGAGTAGCTGCAATGGCTCCCGCTCTTACCACCTTCATTTGGAGAATAATTGAGAATTGCAATTAATTATTCGGCCAATAAGGAAAACATCTACAACACAGTTCGGTGGACAAGTAATATATAAATTAAAGTAATATATAAATAGAATTCGTATCATTTCAAAAGTATTCATACTTATTTTATATAAACAGAGATGAACTTTAAATAAGTTACATATCCAATTCTGAAACAAGGTGAGCTGTGTTGGAAGGATCTCTTAACTTTAAACCATGATCAAATTACGTGTACAATAACTGAGGCAGCATATCTTCTCCAAATTTCCGTGCCACACCAGTCAGAAGACGTCCGACCCCGACAGATTTAATTTGCATCAGACCCGTTTACACGATGGTTTGTCGACAGAGTCGGATTCCGAAGTTGGAAATATGTGTACTTGATGCAGCGATTTTACCACGGGACAATATAATCAAGTATAGATTAAAAATACTTCGTGATTTCATTTTAAAAAGAAAAATTATAATAAACTAAAGCTGGAAGACTATTTTAAATAAATATGTAGGATTAAAAAAAATTCTTATAATTTTCTTCAGCAATTTTTTTCGAAGTTGGCAAAAAAATTTTAGATTTCAAAAAGTTCAATATTCTGAGCCAAAAATTTAAAACTTAGTCATTTACTAAAATAGAAATTCCATGAACACCATGAATAATAAATAGTAAACATGACATCATTCTTTAAATTAACTCTTTCGCATTCAATGATGGTAACGGTGGTCTAGTGGTAAGGGCCCGATTATTACAACAAAATCGTCGTATAAGTGGGCCTGATGCTCGTTAAAAGTGTAGAGCAATGATCTTTCCATTTGTGTGACTCGAAAATCGGGAGACGCTATTGTCGGCCTAGTTGTCGTCCTCGTTATCTAATCACAACTACTCGTGCTGCTTGAAAATGTGATGTAAATAAAGCTAAAACTACAAATATCGCTTGAAAATGAGTATCTAAATCGTTCATTAAATGGCAATTTTTTTTCTTTGATATTTGTAATTATATTTAAGTAGGAAATAAGTTAAAAGGCAAATATTTTTCGAAAACGCTTAAATACTTAGAATGTTTTTATTATCATTATTTCAATCCATAAAAGAACATAATGCCTCATATAAAAGCGTGCCATTTAATTAGGAGTTGAAATAAGTTCCCTAAGAAGTTAAACAACAGTCATTATTTTACAACTAATATTGCTGCTGGTTTGAAGAGTCAAAAGACTATTTAATATGAAGTTTGGCAATTCTGCTTTTTTTTTTATATAATATTATATATATTATTTAAGATCATCCCATGAAAAGAAATGGATAAGATGGCCCGCATTACATATTTTAAAGCAACTGAACTTGAAATATATCAGGCAGTTTTTCAACTGAAACACAACATTAAAAAAAAAATCCGCAGCATTTAATGTTCAATATAAAAATAATCAAAGCCACAACTGATAAACACTGCCACTTTAAATAAAAAATAAAAGGAAAACTTTACATCCTTCCTGCTGCTTTAATCTAGCTTAAAAGTAATAAAAAGTTACGCTGTCTTACTTTCTTAACTTCAACTAATAAAACTACTAAAACTTTTTTTCGTATATTTTTTTCCCTCTGACAATCGTCGACGTAACCTTGACTTTGAGGCTTTTACAATACACGTGGGTGTGGTTTAATATAAAGAAAGTAGCAAAATCGAACTGTTTTATTGTTACGGATCCAGTTATTGATCCATATGGGTGCGGTTATTGTGATCATCAACATGGCCAAATTTTTCATTTATTTTATGTTTGCTTAAAAAAGTTACATACTTAAAATATCTTCATTTTCAACCTATAAACGGAAATTTCAGAATTTTGTTTTGTCACATAGTATAAAAATTTGGTAATAAGAAGTCCAATTTTTATTTTTCGTCACTTGTTTATTTATTACTTAAATTAATTTTTTAAAATTATTTTCTAGCAAAATTAACTATACTAAAATTAATTTATGGCATTAAATGAATAAAGATAGACATGATCTATTTTTAAATATGATGATACTGCTAGATTTTTTATTTACGTTAAATGGTTACACTGTCCTGCTTTAAGGGTGTATACCAAGGACTTTTTTTTTTTTTTTTTTGAGATAGATCTTATAAGCTTGAGTCAAGATCAGATGATGAAGTTAATACTAGAGATGGCACCCTTTTCCCAAATTTTCAAGTTTTTTTTTAATAGTACGACTTTGTCGCATCATAATTTAATTGTCTACCTTTTCATATTTTATAGTAAGATATTTTTAAAATCACTAGTACCTCCTATCCTAGTGATCTAGAGGAACTAGTCATCTGTTACACTCAATTTCCTATTTGTGATAATAAAAGAAGAATTAAAGAGGATTGTTATTAGTACCGGTGATGTAGTAAAGATAAGTGGCGCAAAAAGGTAATCTCATTTTTTACGCTTCAAGCCGCCATTAATAGCTTAGAAGCATAAGGAACTTCAGAGTATTATATTTTTTTGCGCTTCTCCCGTCATATGTATTAAAAAAAATGAGGTAAATTCATTAATGATTTTTATCTCCGTCGTGCTCTTAAGATGAACATCCGAGCTCTACAACTCCGTTACATCCCCCCCCCCACCAATCTGAATAACAAATATAAAAAGTTCAGCGAGTTCCAAATTTGAAAAATAAAGGGGGAAAAAAAAAGATTTGGAATGCATTTATAAACTGTCTCCAATGTCATAAATGCATACATTTAGAACTTTATTTAAAAAAAATATCGGATCGGATATTTCCCACCTTGTACAGTACTATACATTTTAAAACAATGTCGGCAATTATACTATAAACTGTATAATGTCTCAAAAAAAATTCTCACTTACGTAACTATACATAACAACAATGTTGAGTAACACCTAGTTCTGTAAATGATTTTAAGAATGTTAAATGACGTCTCGATATCGTAGACTGTGCACTCGTCTACGATATCGGGACGATCGTTATCACTTATCAGAATAATGGATTCGGCTTCTGCTGTTACGAATTCCTTTTTATCATTATTTGTAAACAGGTGAATGCTGACCGGCTACTAGTTTTACTTATTTACATAACAAACACAAACTTGCTATCAAACTTGATGTTGGAGATTATACATACAATTTATTACTGAATGAAAAATCTAACGATGACCAAATGTGGAGACGAGAATTATATGGGAAAATAACACTCATCCATTGGACAGAAAGTTGAAATTATGCACTCGAGTAGTCAATTATCAGCAAATAAAATGCAAACGGAGTTTCTAATTTTGCTAATAAGTATATATACAAATTTCAGTAAGTATTAATTGCTAACTGTAAAGTGATTTGTTTCATGATTTTATAATCAGATTTCCCACCTTGTACAGTAGATTAATGAGAAAAGACTTGCATTTTGGCAAAAGGGCAATTGAATTTAAAGATAAGAAAAATAAAGTAGTGAATTAAAATAGGAACTGGCAGATTTCCTGTCACAAATTACATAGAACAATCGTATTGAAATAAAAAAATATGCTACGAGTTTTATCTTAAATTCCGCCAATGAATACTGAACAATGGCAATTCTTACAAGGAACACATTTTTTAAGAATTGTTCGAGGCCACAACGTTCTTTTCATAATAAATATTTATTTAAGTTAGTTATTGTGTCAAATAATTTTTAAAGTAGCAGCTGCATATCTTAATATACACCACTTTTAATAACGTTTAAAGAATTTCACATATGTTGAATTAATACTATAAGAAAGTGACAGTCATGGATTTTTGCTTGTTCTTAAAGTACACTATTTTCCCATTTAAAAATAATGCATCTTTTCGTGGTATGGTCCCCGTAATTAAATTTATTTCGAATTTTTTACCTCCTTTTTCGTCAAATTCGTTCTTTCATATTTAATTATTTCAGGCTTTAAAGGCAGCACATCCCATATGCTTAAAACAATTAGTATTATTCGAAAATTCTGCACATCGTCTTAAACGAACTTTCCTTTTTCTTATATAGCCGATCCAAATCTGAAGTTTTAAAGGTTCTAAATGGAACTTAGGTAATTGAGCTCCAATTATATTCGCCTTAAATTAAAAGCATTCCGTAAGGTCTAGAATATGTTAGTTTTTAGTATGATAATATCACAGCAAAACTGACTCAGTCTTTGAAGCCTTATTCATTAATTTATTAAACAAAGACATCATTAATCAACTTTTAAAACCAAAGACTGGTAGAACTTTATTTGAGGCCACAATCAAAACGAATCGTGCTTTCAAAATAGAATAGAACTCATATCAATTTTTTGAAAAATATTACTTATATGATCGAAATAAATCATTTGAAAAATTCAAGTTCTTTGAATTATGATTTATCAACTCAGTCACGATTGACATGAAGAAAATAGCACTAAAAATGATTGGTATATGACTAGAAAACGAACAGCCTCAATACTTTTTTAAATTACACTTGCAAATCCAGCTCATAAACGAAAAGAAAACTTCTAATCATCCATCCCAAAATGTAACGGAGTAATCATCAAATAAACTTGTTTATGGATTGTATTGAAACAAAAATCTAACAAGAACGTAACTATTCTTTTTTTTATGTCAAGTGAATATTTTGTTTAATGCTTACGCGAACTTTAACGAGTGAGTGAATTCAACACTCTTTCAACAGAAAATAATTTTTTTTTTAATGGAATGATGTTTAAAAATTATGCGAATTAGTTTAAATCGAATACAGTTGATAAAAACTATTTGAAGCAAAAACATTTTTTTGTGATAATTATGTGCTTTAAAAATTTTTAAAAAATTAAAATTTGATTTATTCATTCAGATAAAATAAAAACTGATGCATTTTGTCTATAAATGTACAGTGGGGAATTCATATTCTTTTTTTGGTCACCTTAACTGAGCAATAAAAAGAGACAATTATAATTCAGATAATTAGTATATGAAAAATCAATAGCAAAATAGACAGAAATAATGAGAAAATGCATCACAAATTCATTTAGTGGACTGACTATTTAGTGAAAAGATTTATCAAAGAAGGTATGTACTCAAAGGCACATTCTCCCTGGTCTGGAGAGATCCCTCAAAATACAACTTTTTCTTGAAATGAACTAAACACTAGTTGGAAACGCCAGTTGATGAAACATTAGTTGGTATATTATATAATTTTTTAACATAAGAAACACAGCAAATATTTTACTACAAGTCTTGAAAAAATTTTATCAAAAATAATTCTAAAAAATTAAAAGAAAATATGAAACAACTTCAGTTCTGAAATTTAAATTAATTTATATCCATCTCTTCTTTATAACATTTAAAACAAATATATTCTAAGAAATATTGCAATTAATCCTTACAATGTCACTTAGAAAACAAATATTCAAATAAATTTATACAAAATAGTTTATATAAAAATTTTACAAAACAAAGATGAATATATTTCGCTAAATAACTATGCACAGAGCATATGAATAAGTAAGAAGAATTGAAGATATTTTAATTAATGCTATATTCTAACATTTAATACTGTAAACTGAGGTGAAAGGATTTTTAGAGATGCTTCACAAATAATATGTAAGCAGATAAATAAAAAAAAATCTTATGAAGACAATATGATACAAAATGATATTTAAAATAGAACAGTAAACAAGCTATTTTTTTTAAAAAATGATTATTTTACATATTTATTTTAAGAGTTTATTTCCTTATTGGAAGCTAAATATTCTTAATATAAAATCAAAATATTATTTACTTAATCATTCAAATTGAAATGGGCAATTACGTCAAGATAAAACCGAGACATTGTTAAATCTTGAATGCAAATTTAAGGTAACAATTCTTGAGGAAACAAATTCACATTATTAATCATTTTTAAATTGCATGATTTGATTAATGCTTTAATAAGAAGTCAATACAACTTTCTTATGTTTTAATTAATATCCAACAATCTTTAAGTTTGTATTTATTTATTTTAAAAATAAAAACAAATTAAATACTCAAATTCATTAATTTTCACATTGCGACACAGACAGAAAAATGCCAAATACATTACATTTAAAGCAACTTACTCTATAATTTTATTTTAACTTAAAACAAACATATACTACTACATATTTATAAAAAGCAAAATTTAAATATTTAGAGAAAGAAAGAAAATAATAAATCATAACCTGTAAAATTGACATTCTTATTTAAATATGAATTTCAAATGGCACAATTTAATGTTAATGTACTCTTTTTGAAACTGCTAATATGTAAAAGTGCAAGCAATGCTGCAGAAAATAAAATCTGAAATTTTTGGAATAAACTAAAAATCTTGAGCTATGAATGAAGTTAAAATTATTTTGGTACATGATTTTAAACTAACTGCAATTGAGTTATGAATGTATTTTTTTATCTTCTATTAGTTACACCAAATATTTTTTTTTGTGGTCGATGGAATGAAAATTTTTAAAGTTTTACAACAGCTAAGAATTTTTTTAAAAAATTTCCTTTTTTTTTTCTTGTAAAAGCAGACAATACAAAATGAAAATAATACAAAAGAAAAATAAAAACATTCATTAATTCACTGTTAATCCAGCCAAATTCTTTCCCAATTTTATTCTGTTTTCAAAACGTGTTCCAGCAAAAACTTCAAAATATAAATAGATAATATGCAGAAAGTTTAAATTCATATAATGAGTTTTTTTTTTTTTTTTTTTTTTTTTTTTTTTTACTACATATACCTTGAATGTTTGCTTACAGATATAATTTAAAACTTATCAACAACTAAATTATTTTATGTCACAATGGAATTCTTTTAACAATATATTAATCTGCATCCAATTTCAATGACTATCTTCAATTTTTAATAACTACTTATTTCATAACACTGAATCATTACATTAGGAAATGCACTATTCTTCATATTTAACATTGTGAATTGTATTGAATAGCAATTTATATTTATTCCTGAATGAGATCATCACTTAACTAAAATTAACTAATTTAAAAAACAAATGTTTGAATAAATATCATGAAATCTCAAGGCAGAATATATTATTTAGTGTCATTTATATAGGAACCTTGAAAACAAATTAAGATTAACATTGAAATCTTATTATCTGTTCTATATTACTGATATTGCATCAGAATTCTGCATTAAGACAGTGCATCAGATCTTTTTTATTGGCATGTCATTATTATTCAAATATTTTATTTTACATTTTGACACAAAAATGCAGAATTGTTCGTTTCTAAAATATTACATTCCCAAAAGGAATACAATCATATTATTATTATATTACTGATTCATTTTATATAAACGAAGTGAGGAAACATAGGTTTGATTTTTTTTAGTAATTATTAGACAAGAAAACAAATTTAAATACATTGGACTGAACTGGAATTTAAGACAATTATCTTAAATATTAAAATTCAGACTTTTAATTGTATTAATTTCATAACTAAAACACTGTTATTATTAGCAATGAGTCCTTAACATTTTAAGGTACAAGCGGAATTGAAATTCCCCTCGTGTTTACAGTCTGAAGTTTAGAACATGTAAACAAAAATCTATTAATACTAACGAAGCTCCCAAACCATACTGCATCTTTAACGCGAAACCACAAGTATCCTCCAATATAAGTAAATACACTTGACCTTTATTATCAAGGAGAACCGACGGAAATTGATATCTAAGATGAAATTGTGCAAGCTATTAACTTACCTGATATTTTGGGTATCCACCACCAAAACATAAAAACATGTGAGAATCACACACTAAAGAAATCACTTAATATAATCGTAATATCCCACAGTGATCTAGTTATTTCTTTACTGAACTTTCTCTAACAAATAAACATCCAATCACACCGATAGCAAAATAAATCCACGAGCCACAACAATCACAAGACACCGTTGCGAAGCCATATTTAAATGCACATACGAAACTACCACGACTCAAAATATTAATGCAGAGATGGAACAGGTACGAGAGAAGTTGAAGCGAAAAATGTAGCCTCGACACCCCGGCGTAGAACACTGCGCGCTTTTTTAAAAGTTTCGAATTATTAACCTATTAATTTAAACACTCATTATTGATATAATTTTCTGTTTCATTCTATAAATTTTATTAAAATAATCCGCAAAAAATAAATTAATGTATAAAAGTATTTATCATCTTAGAAAAAGTATGCTAACTTTTAGCGCCATCTAGTGAGCTATGCGTGCAATGTCCACCTGTCGGGCAAATCGACGGATTGATAAGTGACAGGCGCGTGCTGTCAAAAATTTTAATCTGATACGGTTCGCTTTTTACCACATTCTGCTCTATTTATGGTTCTTTCGTTAAAACTGTTTGAGCTTGGATAGAATTATTCCTTATAGCCTGGTAAAATCCAAATACTAAATGATAAATTAGATTTATATATCAGAAAATAAATTTAAAACAAGTCATAAGAGAAAATCTAAAAGATTAGAAAAAGAATGAACAAAAAGCTTAATTTCTCTCAAAGCCCAGAAAATTCCAATTCGTTACTACTATAAGGGCGTTTAGTGAAAAAATTGAAATTGTTCCGATTGTGTATTTGAGATCTATTAAAAAGTTAATTAAAAATATTGATAAGAAATTAATTTCTTAATCGAAATTTAGGTTTTTTTTCCAGTTATATTATTTCATTTAGGGCTTAATTTCATTCTATAAAATGCTCTTTATACTTATACCTTGGCCTTTTTTTTTTTTTTTTTTTTTTTTGTATATCATGTAAAGTTTGCCATTTTTGAGACTAGCTACTTCACTCTAAATTAGTTCTCCCGGCAATTAAATTAGTAAAGTAATTGACTACGTTAAGAAGTCAATTTTCGTGAAAATACGATTTTTGTTTTTAATTTTATTTACATTTTTTAAATGTTTAAACAATTTTTTTTTATAAAGACCTTTGAAATGTTTTTTTTTTTTTTGTCTATTTTTGGGGGAAAGTTATACTGACTTTTATATTTTCATTTATATAACTTTTATTACTATTTCATATCTTTAATTACCATTTTCACAAATTCTAATCTTTGGTAAAATTTTCTTGGGGAAATTTCATAAAATTGAAATCTATTGTATATCATTTATTCAAATTTAGTATAGTAATTTCTCAACGTCATCTGCAGTTCTTGAACTAGAGAATAAGTAATTCATTTAGAATTATGCTATAGTTATTTTAATGCTTCAAAATGTGAAAAAAAATTGAACATATATTATTTATTAATCGAACTCCAATATTTAAAGAATGGATTGGAATATAATTTATTTTTTCGTTCAAAAATTAAGTAATGAATTTCTTAAACTATCTTCAAAATTTTAAACAAATCATTAGATAAACCTCTAAATTATTTGCTTCATACTTCTGTTTAACCAAAAAAGCTCTTTTTTCCAATTTTTAATATATTTTTATCTTTTAATCATTATATTTCGGTTGCATACATATTTTTTCAATCTTTATTATGCAAAAATTCAACAATATAACTACTTTAAAGCATTTTTCAAAACTTTTATCCTGAACTTACAGACAGGAATATACATTATGGAATGCATTAACTTAAATTCAATGTGAAATAACATTTATTTTTTTAAAAAAATTTCATTTTAATAAATTTAATAATCGAAAAAAGAAAAAACTTGGTACAATCAGATTATTTTAAATTAATGCGTTCAAAACATATACTACGAAATAAAAGCAGAATTGAAAACATTACTTTAGAGTTAATACCAAATGAAAGTCTTTAAAAAAAAATCATAATTTTAACACTGGCAAAAACCCTCAATTGAGTGATTTGATTAAAGAATGAAATTAGTTTGAATGTCATCTTAATAATAAAAACATTATTACAAATTGAATATCAAACCAAATTTATACCATTTATTAAAATTATAAAAAAATATTGCTAGATAATGAAATTGATATCATTAAATAGTATTTTTTTGAATTTTAAGATAATATAAAAATTCTTTTTGTGAGATATTCTTTTTGAAAAGTCAAGCTAAAAAAAAACATCAAATACTTGCTTATTTTTTAATTAAAATATTTTAATTAACTTTTGAACTTTAAACACTTGGTAGTAACCTTTCTAATATCTTGAAGTGCGCATGCACAAATTTCATCAAATTCGAATTTGATTTATAGATTTGTTTTAAAATGCATACAAACAAACAAATATATAGATATATATGTAGATAGAAAGATCTTGAGTATCTTGTTGAGTATCTTGAGTATCTGTAGTATCTTGAAAGGCGCATGCCCCAAATTTCATCAAAATCAGACAAAACTTATTGATTTGTTTAAAAATGCATACAAACAAACAAATATATAGATATATATGTAGATAGAAAGATCTTGAGTATCTTGTTGAGTATCTTGAGTATCTGTAGTATCTTGAAAGGCGCATGCCCCAAATTTCATCAAAATCAGACAAAACTTAAGGATTTGTTTAAAAATGCATACAAACAAACAAATATATAGATATATATGTAGATAGAAAGATCTTGAGTATCTTGTTGAGTATCTTGAGTATCTGTAGTATCTTGAAGGGCACATGCCCCAAATTTCATCAAAATCAGACAAAACTTAAGGATTTGTTTAAAAATGCATACAAAAAACCGATAGAAGATAGATAAAATCTTTGGGGAATTTTATCTGTGATCAAATATATCGAAAATAAACAAGAATTCTGTATCTGTAGGTAGTTTGAAGAGGAAGTTCTCGAACTGTATGATGTACTGAATATAAAAACGGCCTTTTTTCCGAAATAATAAAAAAAAAAATGTTTCTTGGTAAACGTTTTATGATCGAAATTATATCTTGCTGATCATTTAAAGGAAAGTAGTAGCCTGATTTCTACATTTTTTTTTTTTTTTTCCATTCACTAATTTTTTTTAAGGCTTAAAAAATAAAAAAATAAGAAAAAAAAAACCTGAGGCCCGATGTAGTATTTTCGCAGATTAGAAGGTAAATTAATGAAAAAAATAACATTTAACGGTTACTAAAGAGAATAAGAATTAAATTTATTTATTGTTTCCAAAAATATTCGGCCAATACTAGTTTTATTTGAATATGAAGAAAGAGCATGAATGAAATAATTTACCCTGAGTTCAGCCCTGTTCTTCATTCCATTGAAACACACGCCCCTAAAGGAGCTCCATACCAAAATACTATCGCGTTTCTATTATTTTTAATGGCGTAGCTAGATTAGAGGTGGGAAAATCACATGAGCGATAAACAACTACAAATGAATGTAAAGCTTAATTTCAGAATTATAAAAGACTGTATGTATATATATATATATATATATATATATATATATATATATATATATATATATATATATATATATATATATATATATATATATATAAACTTTCATAAGTAAGAAATATAAAAAGCAGAAGTTATCGATTTTGAGATTTGATTATTGTTCACATTTCAAACTTCTCTTTAATCTAATTCTCATTAAAAAAAAATAGAATTATAACAGGATAAGAAAAATAAGAAAAGAAAAAAGAAAAACTAACCTGATGAAATATGGTATGTAGTCTTTGTAATTTTATTAAAAGAAGGTCCTCCTAATGCTCAGTGCGTGGAGACACAAAATATCTAATTCCGCCACTGAAAATCAGTCACTGAGCAGAGCTCTCAGAAAAGCGCGGGGTCTAGCGCGTTCGCCTAATTCGCAACTTTCTAAGTTCGGTACTGATTCTAAAATTCAGTTTTACAAAAGACTCCTCTCAGGGAGCCCTAGTTGGTTGAATGAGATTCTTTGGGTGTAACGAGGGTTTCCTTCCATTAAATTAACAGTTTCCCCAAATTTCGATAGCAAGCTCTAGATTTTTTTTCAATACTCTAGAATTTTTCTATTTTTTCTTCATACTTTTTTAAAAGTCGTAATCATTTCTAGCTAATTTTTTGAAAATAATTAAGAATGAATAGCAAAATTTTAGTATTACCATCTTCTCCTTGCAAGTCATATTTTCTTCAGGTCTCAGGAGTGAAAAAGATTGATATTTAGGAAATAAAATTGCTTCTGAATTAGTAACTGAATTATAAAATGAAATTTTTAATGAGGTGCTAGTTTTGATTTATCGTAACTTACTGGTGTCTATAATTGTTTTACAAAAATGCAAGTTTGTAAAATAGAGAAAAACTCAATATGCAACAATTTAAATCTGAAAGAAAAATAACCCACAGGCAGTGTTTCTGTGTTTAACTTCGTTGGATAGTGAATATATTGAGAATCGGGTTAGCTTCTTTTATCTTTTTCCTTTTATGAATCCAAAACTTGATAAGTGTCTGAATTGTGATATTAAGGCAATATACCAGATTTCACTTATAATAATTGCTATTTAATGTGATCATTTCCGCATTTAAGAATTTTGATAGCATTAACCTATTGATAGCAGTAACCGAACTGAGTAAAATCAATTATATTTTTATCTTAGCAAAAGAAATAAAAAGAACTTACTTCTAGATTATCTATGATTTATTTCAAAATTAATAAGTAAATCATTCATTAATCGTTACTGGTCGACAATTGTTCCTTATCAGTTCACTAATATATTGATCGTACTGTATTGTTGTTTTAAAAAAATTATTGCATGTTGCTGCACGCAGGGTTTCATAATATTAAGAGCATCATGCATTTTAGTATTCATTGAAAAGATAACTTCACCACATTCGCTTTTTTTTTTTTTTTTTCAAAATTATCAACATTTGTTGCTTGGTCGTACTCACAAATAGTTACCAAATTTTCAAAATTTTACGAAGAAGAAACTGTGAAAGTTCCAATTGCTCCACAGAGATTTGTTGACTCATTTTATGTAAACTTTAATACCTGTTTAAAAATTCAATTTTGTCTTTAACACTCAAATCACGTTTTAAAAAAATCCCTTTAATTCCATAATTGAATCGCAGGTAGTAAAGGTTTATGATTTTTCAGGATTTTAACTCAAACCTGGCTACATAACTACCCACCTCAATAGTGAACAAGAATGAAATTTAGGAATTAAATTTGCTTCTGAACTATAAATATGAAATTTCTTATGAAGTGCTAAATTTAATTTATCATTACTTTCTCATGCCTTTCATCGTTTTACAAAGCTGTAAGTTTGTGAAAGAAAGAAAAATTGATTATGCAGCATTTTAAATTTGAAACAAAAATAATCCAGAGGCAATGCTCCATTCTCGATAGTACATTTCATGTTTAGCTTCGTTGGAAATTGAGTATACAGAGAATTGAGTATGAATTTTCCCCTTTTTCCTTTCCATAAATTCAAAATTTGATAAGATATGGCAATGTGATGTGAAGACCATATACCAGATTTCATCCGTATATATTTTGATAACTTTGAAACTTAAGAATTTTGATAATATTAACCAATTATTAATAATCGGATTTCAACTAAATAATGGTGACGAAGCTGCCTTTTTAAATCAATCTAGGCCTCTTCAAGTGGAATGAGAAATTTCACAAATATCAGGGGTTAATTCCGGTTGAAATGAAGCATCGTTCAGTAATCTAATGTCAAACTGATAACTATTTAGGAATCACATTAAACGAATATTTTTATTTATAATTGAATACATCATTTCGAAGCCAGAGGATTTTGACAACATAACATCAGCCATGATCACATCAGACGACGTCCATAGTATTTACTTTCTTGTGTTTTTACGATATTGTGTCCATTTTCACATGAATGGTATCTGTCCATCTAAGATCCTTGAGACACTAATTCACTCATGTCCGTTTTTGCCCCTAAATATTCGCTTCGTAAAAAATAAATAAACCCACACTCCTTCCTAATTCACTTAAGTTGCCACAAAATAATGAAATACAACACGCACTCTTCCCATTTGAGACATATGGCTCATTTCTTCTATTCGTGTTGACTGAAAAATTATGGGAATTCACAATGTTTTATTGATTTCGACTGTGCTTTTTAACTTAATACTACACATCAACTTCTAGCAAATAGCACAGTAGAAAAATTCTTGGGTGGTAGTTTTTTTAATAGATTTTTGAGGCTTTCTTTTTCTTTTACATTTAAGAAGGAACTAGAAATGCATAACGAAAAATAGCTTTGAAAATTGTTGTTTACGATAACCATACTATTATGTGACTCATTGAAAATCAAGTCATGGCCTCTCAGTGAATCATTTCCTGCATTTTAAATTTTCCATAAGCCAACAAATGTCTAAAATAAATGGAAAGTTAACCCAGACAAGAAAATATATGCAGTCGGTATAAAAAAATTTTGATACCGAAATTCTAAATCCTAAATGTCTTAATATAATCAGAAAAAATAGTATCAGAGCAATAACTTCATGAGATGTAATGTTAAAAAAATAATAAAAGGACATTTGGTTATACGAATTAAAAAAAAAAAAAAAATCTTTGTCTAAATTGTTATATATTTGATTTCTTTTTTATTTTCCCGTTCATGAAGTCTATAAAGAGAAAACATTATAAAAGTAAAAGATTTTGAACTTGGGATGTTGATGATTCTCCATATTATAGACTTCCCTGATCCTATCTTACAATACGATAATTTAATAACTAATCGCTAAACCAGAGATTCTAAACCTTTTCTAAACCAAATAACCCTTTAAGAAAAAAAATGTTCCAAACTTTCCCATTCTTTCAAAATAAACAATCATATTAAACGTTACAACATTGTTACCTATAGCTATTTTATTTATAGAAGGCCACTTTCAAAAACCAAGGATTCCAGATTCGAGACCGATTCACCAAAGAATCATCGGATAAGCGGATCTAGGGTACGTTTCATTCATAACGGTCAAATGCCCTCCCGTTAATGTAGTGCGGAAGTTTGAACAGGGTATTCCAGCTTAGGTGTCATACTCATCATTTAACCTCGGCTCAAAATTACGAAATCACTCTTAGTATTGCTTTAAAACGTTTCGTTATAAATAATTTATACTATTTCATCTATCTACCAGAATTGTTCAAAAATTCAGATAACAAGGATTCTGATTAAAAAGTCTTCATTGCAAAATCAAAGCTATAGACAAGATAGCATGTTAGTGTAACATATTAATAATCGTCATAGTCGTTGAAACATTTGTGTTATCTATAAATCAATATATCGAAATCGACATAAAATAAGCCTGGCGTCAAGATAGCGATGGCTCCCCGAATATCGCCATCGATTCTGACATAGCGATTTTTGAACCACTTAAGTATTAAGAACAATAAAGCAGAAATAAAAAATGGGCATCAAATGAAGTAAAAAATGTTTATAATAAATTTTAAAATAACAAAAATTAATGAGATAGCTGAAGTTTGTGAAGTGTAAAAAAAAGAAAGAAAGAAAGAAAAAAATATATAGGTAGAGGTATATATAAATAAATACGCCTTTGTCACCCGACTTGACAGTCTGGGCACCTCTGTCCCCCCATTTACTTCTGGACGCACTATCAATACATAGATGGCTGTATATAGGTTAGTAATGTCCTCACTTGGAAACGTCCATGTGCCTGTTAATACGCTAATTCAAAAGCACCTCGAACTAGATAGCTGAGAAAAAAAAATGATATCAATACAGGTCTATATAGGGGGATACATCCTGCTCACTCCATTTGATTGTCTCAACACCTCCATCCCTCATTTACCTCAGGGCCCGATATCGCCCCTATAGATGGCTGCAGCGCCCACCAAAGTTGGAAACGTATGTGCTAGATAAAGAAATTTAGTAATCTTTTTTTTTTCATCAAAATTATAGGTAATTTTGAAGGAAATCCGTCTTGAAGATGTCTATCTGTCTGTGTCCCTGTGAATACGCTAATTAAAATGCGCAAAAGATTAGATAGATGAGAAAAAATGATTCGGCATACAGTTTAATCACATGAATAGTAAATCTGAATCAAATTTTAGACCTAAATCTGTCAGCAAGTTGACTGTACGTTGATATGTCTATTTTGTACGTATAGTACATAATTGGTAACTCGAAAATTGATAAAGTAAGATCAATAAAATCTAAGGTATGCCCTTGTCATAAAGGATGTATATCTGTATTAAATTTTGGATTCACTTGCTTTAAGGGAAGAGTTTTAAATATTGTATTAGGTTCACTATCTCATGAAAAAAGTGTGTAAATATACTAGAAAAACGGAAAAGAAGAATATCCCCACAGGTTTTATAAAGTTCACTTAATTAGAAAAAAATAGAACAATAAATTCGTTAACAAATTACTTTATATTTAGCTATATGACTAAGCAAGTACGTATTGGTAATTCTTTGTCTAGAGGCGCCAGGTATTCTGGCACCGGCTCTGACAATTAATATTCTCATTAAAAAAAGAAAAGGCAGCTGAGACAATATTATTTGCCTTTTTGGCAACAAACTTAGTTTGTAAGCTCATTTGCGTGCTCGAGGTAACTAGTTATTCATGATGTTTAATACGATGAAAAAAAAAAAATACTTCTGAATATCTTTAATGAAACGGCTGAATTTGGATATTCACGCATTAACCCAGTTAAGTTTCATTGAAAAGAAGTTTCAATAAGTGAATGAAATATTTCATTCCTATTTCGCTTTGAATTGTTATGGTAATTCTAATAGTAACACGAGGATTAAAGAAATTTGAAATTAAATATTTTTGATTCGTCTATCTACTTTAGTTTAAATAAGTACTCATGGAAAAGTTATCAATAATTACATTCACTAAATTAGAAATTGCTATACAATTTCAGGTTACTGAAACGATTTTCATTTCAATAAAAAACAGAAAATCAAATTCGTAAATGATTCTCCGGATGGTGCGATTTGATGGTTCCTGTAATTTCTGGAGTTTTCAGCTTAAATTTTCCCCCTCGATAGTTCAGAAATTTTAAATAAAATGACTGGATTTTCAACAGCGCATTGACCGGGGGCCAAGAAGAAGGTGATATAGGTGCCTTAGGCACCAGTCAATGAGCTATAAGTAGTCAGAATATTGAAATCTTAGAGTCACTATTATAAATCAAATATGATGAAATGACAAAAATATTATGTAATGTCGCAGATGCCCTTTAGCAGTGATGGATTATTGGGAAGATTAGAGTGAAAATAACCATAATTTGTTCCCAATACCATTTATTCTTGTTACGCCACTGCAGATTATTTAGCTTTAATTCGGCCCCCTTTAGAAAAAAAAAAGAGCAATTTCGGATACCGACAAGAGGTAAAGTCAATAACATTGGTAAAATCTAAATTAAATAAAAAGTATATACATATAACAGAAAAATTCGGAAACGATGAAATAATTAAGTGTTTAAAAACTTGCAAGAGGAAAAAAAAGTGTCATTAATATATTTTGCAGCTACTTTCGGCATTTTACTTCGTCCAGACTGATATTATTACTTTAATATCGGTCATGTTAAGATGACAATATATTTTGTATAGAAATGTTGGGAAATAGAATTCTTCAGTAATTCAGGATGTTTCATTTAATCTGTACAGCTAAAGTTGGAAGCTTAAAATTAGAATTTTTATTTAAGTAATTAATTATTTTAATATGAGTAATTAGAGCTCATTTAATGAAAATTCTGAAAAAAAATCAAGAATTTTCCAATTTGGGATAAACAGAATTTGAGAGTGTCCCAAAACTTCCGGTCACCTTACTTCAAAGCGAAAAAAAAAAAAAAAAAAAAAAGGAAGACATTTTACTTAGACAGACCAAATGTAAAATTCGTTGAGAAGTTAATGTATTCAGTAATGATTCAAAAAGAATTTTACTGACATGTTCCAGATTACTGGTCTGTTCCATTTGCTTAACTTCATTTTTATGGTCCAAATAGTTTACTGGCGTTTGTCTGTCAGTCTTGTCAGCGGTATAGGAAGCTGTTTAAGCATTCTGCAAAATATTATGCATGGAATTGTTGTAATTGGTTATATAATGGAATTTTAGTTTCCTCATTCATGATTTTTTATCATGAATATTTATTTATTACATCTTTAATATATAAAAAATAAATTATTTCATTGAAGCATAAAAAATGCATCATTAAGATTTGGTTTCCAATGAACAAAAAAGATTATGAGTTATCAATCACTTTCAAATGCTTACGTGCCTTTATGAATTTATTATAATACATTAGTTTCATAGTTTCTTAAAACTTTCCCAATAAGTTAATTGAAATGCAGTCATTGAATGGTCATTAAAGCATTTCACACAATATTAAATCATTAAATAATTAAACAAGAGTTCAATATAGATCAAAACAATAATTCAAAAAGCTTGCCCGTACTGCAAAATAAGATATTGTAGCATTATCCATTTTTAAATCTTTTTTTTTCTATATGATGATGATATCTGTATTCATCTGCTCAGTTTTAGGGAATTCAAAAACAAAATTGTGTTTCCATCAATTATTTGAATATTAATTTAAAAATATAGAAAATATAACATTTTCCAAAAACTATAAATTATAAGAAAAAGCAATATTTTTATTATACGAAGATAAAGAATTTCGACAAATAAAAATTATGTTCTCAACTACTATTTGGACATTCATTAAAAAAAAAAAATAACAAATACAACAACTTTTCTAAATGAAGTAATAAATGGAATTTTCTGTTTTTTCTGTTGATATGTATAGTTAGTTATTTATGCATAAAACTAATGATATTCGTGTCATTTATTACTTGGGTTCAAAATTAAGATAGGACCCTGCCAGTAATAGGTTTTTATGTTCACTTTTTATCAATAATAATAATAAGAATAGAACTAAAAAACTGAATTGTCCTTTTCTCTCACAATAATAAAGAAATAGAAACTTGATGAGTCCATAGGGTTTAAATATAATACACATTGATTACAAAAACAAGATTCAGTTATGTTGTGTTATTATGTTGCACTATATTTTCAACATTTTCCTTGATATAAAAACACGGATACCTTCAGAAAGAAGATAATTACCACTTCTGCTTGCTCTTGGCAAAAATTTTGCGACATGTTGGCGATACTACACTAAATCATCGGTTTCTCGAGAAAAGATTTATATCTAGGCTGATCAGTTTCGAAAATTCCAGATGAGGAAATCTTCCCGGATACTCCTTAAACGATTGAAGTGCTTATTAAAACGTATCTTTACGTTACAACTTGTTTTGAAAGTTCCAGCAAATTGGTCCTGTTGACGTAGATTTTAGGGCATAAATAATAAAAAGGAGCCATTGGCAGTACATAATTTTAGGAGATTCATTAAGCCATCTTAATAATCCTGATAGTTCACTGTCCCAAGTCTTAAATATAATTCAAATGTATTTGAAAGCAGGTAAAATATTTATATAGAATTAAGTTTACATTGTAGCTTATGAAATTTCAGCAGATAAATTGTGCGAATGAAATCCATGTAAGTATACAAAATGGCAAAAAAAAAAAACTATTGACAAATGAACTTTTGCAATGAGTCTTAAAAACTTTAATTAAAATTTCCCTTTTAATTAAAGATTCATGTGCTGTATATTATACATACCTTTTCCTTAAGAACATAGCCAACAAATTTTTTCCAATGGGAACTTAAGTTTGAGAAATGTGATTTTGTAGAGCTGGTAATGTATTGACAGCATAATCTTAATTGATTATCAAATGTTTACAGTTTATGTATGGTAGTTCTTGACTTTATTTTGAAATAATTTCCTTTGGCAGTTAGCTGGTTCGCCAGTGATATTGGTTATATTTTATTTCCGTTAAATCGTTTAGATAAAACTTCATGTCCCTGATTCAGTCAAACTGCCAGATAATAAAACTATGTTATTTTAATTGCCTTAATATGTTCCGGTCATTGTATACACGAACCTTTCTGATGGAGAAAATCTCATAGGATCAGAGTATTATTGAAAACGCAAATATCTTGATTATCTAATGATTTTCGAGGTATTTTAATTCTATTATTTTATTCATTTTATAAATTATTCAGATACTAAACAGAATCCTACAAGTCACTCGATGAAATGTTGATTAAACAATGAAATATTTGAATATCAGGGCAACAATGCAATCCATTTTGAAAAATTAAACAAAAAATACTTTTAAAAAATTTTAAAAAAATTAGGAAAAATTTATATGACTGTTAAAGTGACAGCATTAAAAAGACAGCTTTTAAAATTTTAAAACGGTATAACATTTAAAAAAATTTTTAAAAGTTAGATATAACATACGCATTTCCACGCTCCATGTCATATGTGATCCAATTTTGTAGTTATATTTCAAATGTTTTATCCTGTAGAACATCAACACGCACGCACGCACGCACGCACACACACACACACACACACATACACACACACATCTTTTTTACTAGGAAAGATGATGATTAAGAATCATAGTGGCATAAAAATTTGAAATCGGAGAATCTAGCTTTCAAAATTAGATTACTAAGATCGATTCTGTACATAAATTTGAAACGAATGGCATCTTAAATGGACAGTTTCGGAAAAGTGCAAGATATATCATTAAACGAGGTTTAATGGTCTTAAATACGATTATACAATATTTGATATTAATTAATTTTGATTACCAATAATCGATATCATCCATAATACCGTTCTGCGTTTTGTTAGAAAATTACTTTTATTTACAGATCTCTAATAACATCAAGAGGATTAGAATTGCTCAGTAATATATGATGCGGTCGCACGCAATAATTTGTATACTGTTAAATTGAATGTCACCGATCGGGGTCAAATTAAGTCTTCTAGGGATCCGTAGTCAATGCAAGTCTCAGGATCCCCGTTCTTTAACTATCAAAACAACATATTTTTATTAATTTAATACTATACAAGTAGTATTAAATAATAGTTTTTCACAAATTGCAAAGACAAAGTATTTCGCTGCAGAACGCTTTCAAAAGAATTAATTTTAGTATAAAAAGTATAAATAAAAACACATGATTAAATTTTAAAAACAATTTTATACAAAATAAAAAAAGCCAATGAAAATGCTTTTTAACGCAATTTTAATAATATTTAACTATATAATAAAAAACTTTTAAAATTATAAAGCATAATATTATATTTTAGAATTGTAATAAAACTTATTAAGTTAAAGATATTAATTTGGAATGTTTCTAGAATAATGTTCTAAAACTAAAATATTATTTGATTTTAATTTTAAAAAGTTTGAAAGCTTGACTTTTATCAAATGAAGGCACATAATAAAATTATCTTGAATACATGTTTGCATGTCTGTTTATATTTTATTGTTTTATTCATGCTTTGCCTGTTTAATTATTTGGCCCTATCTCTGATTATGAAGTATTTTATATCTGTGAAACTCATACTACAATATTCAATGGCCAGCTAGAAAGTAGTGTTGCTTTATGTTTATCAAAACTAACTTTTATTTTTCTTTGCCTAAAACAGGGGTGGGCATTAAGTCGATCGCGATCGACCGGTGGACTGCCAAGACATTTTAATGTTGTTCGTTGTTGTTGTTTCGTTTGGCACTTGCCATGGGCAAGCCCGCTGTTACGAAGACAGCGATTTAACAAGGCGGGTGAGTGTGTCTTGTTTTTAATAGCTCCAACTAGAGCCAAGAGTACGACTTAGCTACTCACACATCGCATTCGCTTACACAACCCCTTTTTACAGGGGGGAACATTCACACATCTCACAGATAGAACAAATGAAGAACAATCATGCCCGAACCGGGACTCGAACCCAGCACACCCAGATCAAGGGGAAGACGCGCTACCCCTATACCAGAACGCCGGCATATTTTAATGTGACCGCCTTTACTAAAACCTACAACGCGCAAACTAAAAGAAACTAATTGTTACATTCATGTGCTATACATTTTGCAATGTTGATGCAGAGAGAATAACTGAATATATAAATTATATATTCTCTTTATCTCTTGAAAAAAACGAAGTTTTTTCCTTAAAAAATGACAGAATTTTAAAAGCACCTAGTTAAAAACCTAAGAATAACTTTTGGAATCTAATGAACGAAGTAAAGTATCTTAATTTAAAAACAGTTCCATGTCATTTAACATAGTTCTTTGGCTTTATCTACCTGTGTCATTCTGCATTTTCAAGGATGAATATAATTAAGATAACATATTTTTCCCCTCTTACAAACGACCACTTAGAATCCAGAGCAAGATTGGCAGTGAGTAATTAATTACAAGCATATTCAAGATTGGCGGATAGTATGCAGACTAAGTTTTTTACTAACTATAACTACAAGAACTAATTTTAAATGAAAATGATTTATTTTTTTAAAAGGTATTTTGAATTGTTTGATAATAAATGCGTCATTTGATATTATTATATTTGTGGCTATTATTATTATGTTTGTATCTTGCTATTATTACTATGTTTGTAGTTATATAGGTAAGTACATATTTATTATTAAATTGTAATAAATATTGCAGATCCTTTTTTTCTAGCACACCACACATACGCCTTTGGATGGATCGCAAGCTTTGAAAAAATTTGAAGTAGCCCGCACCCTTGAAAAATCTGCCCACCTCTGGTCTAAAATATAACCAATTTCTTAATCTAAAAAATGTATAATAATTTTGTAATGTATTCAAAATGTTGAATACATTACATTTTATATAAAATATGTCAAATTGTTCCACAATTTTCATTGCAATCCACAATATTTTACACACACCAGATCACCAATCGAAAAACTCTTACCTATCAAGAGAATAGAAAATAAATTTAGTGATACGGATGACAATATGATGAATATAATACACAATGGATCCCATACAAAACATCTCATCCACTGTGTCCTCATGAGGAGGCAGTTTTTGCCACTGGCAGTTGAATAATTAATTAGATTCAATATATTAATTGAGCCATTTAAGGGATCAAGAACCTGCATGTTTATAGCTAAATCTAAACTCATTAATCAAACCAAACTTACCCACCCACTAATAAGCATATTAACTAATAAATCTAATCTGAATTTTAATGAATTTAATAAAGTTTCAGGATACAGTGAATCGGATCAACAACCTATTCTTACAAATTGTGTCTTCTAAAATAATTTTTACCAAAATTAAGTACAACATTTCGAAAGACCACAATGAAAATTATCTTTCAAGTCGAAATTTGAATAGAAATTAAAAAGAACATCCGGCTTGTAACCATGGATACAAATCAAAAGAATTTTCTAAAAAGTAAAGATATTTTTGGAAAGTCATAAAATGCAACCAGCGAGAAAAGAAGTTCTAGTTTATAGCATTAAGTCTCTTTTCTTCTGATTACTTATCGTGACTTTGGAAAATTATTTTGCTGGAAGCGTTGTTTTGAATATCGTACACGATTTTTCACAAAGAATTGGGAGTATTTATTTTGCAACAGGAAACTAATCGTCCTATTAAACTCTGAGAACAATTTTATTACAATAAATTCAATTGTTTCCTTTATGCAGCAGTTTTAAATATGTCTTTTATCTCAACCTGTTCCGGGTTAAGTTTTTATTTGTTTGTACAAAAAAGTTTAAAGTAAATCACTACTTTGAAAACTCATTTTTAAGAAAAAATATTGAATACTTTTCATTTCGTATTCTTCTTTTTTAAAAAAAATTTTTGTATTCAATATGTATGAAAAGTTTTCTTTATAAAAATATTTGTACTTTCACTCTAATTTCATTCGTGTGGAGATATTTATATTAAGTGGATTCGTATGTTTAATATTTGCATAATTCGCAATTAAAGGTTTTAAAATTTCAAACATTTTTTTAATTCTAAATTTTGGTAAATTTTCTTACAAAAAACCTTAATAAATTAAAATATAATAAATATCATTTTGTTGAAATTTAGTATAAAAATTTCTCAGTATGGTCTACAATTTTTGAAGAACATGGAAGAAAATTTAAACAGTCCAAGAATGAACTTAGAAAGAAGATGCAATATGTTCATTTAGAAAGATTCTACAGTTGTTTTAATGCTCTACAGTTTATCGCTTCATGTTATTTATCGTTTGAAGTCCTAATATTTGAAGATTGGATAGAAATACAGCTAATTTTTTTAGGAATAAAGTAATATATAGTTTAAATAATCTGTTAGAGTTTGAAGAAATGACTTAATAAAATTTTAAATTAGAAAGCTTTTGCTTATTACTCTTTTTTAATAAAAGGAAAGATATTTCTTCTAAATTTCAAAAACGTTTACACCTAATATATCTTTGTTTGATGGATATTTTAATTTATTTTATGTAAAAAATCAAAAATATAAGTAATTTATAACATTTTTCTAAAAAATTCCTTTCGAACGTAGTTACACACCTAAAATTAAAAGAAAAACAAATTTCGAAATGCTTCACATTTTAAATTGCTCATTTATATCACACTAATTAACCAATTAATTGCATACATATTAGTTAATTAATCGCATCCAGATTAATTACTTAGAATAATGAGATTTCGTATTAATAAATGGTTCGCTACTAAAGTTACAACGAGTTTTTCTATCTCTTATACCAGTTTCAATTAATATTTCCACAGAGTTGAAATAAGAAATGAATCATTATTAGATAAAAAATAAATAAATATGAATAAATGAAAAATCTCGAAACAAGTTATGAAATAGCATTTGTTTTTTCATCAGCAATTTAATAAATCATTAAAATTCAATTTAGAATTCAAACATAGAATAACAATTAGAATTTCTAAATAAAGGAAAATTGTAAATATATGTAATTAAATTTATTTTTAGCTATCAGCCGACATATAACAGTTCTATTGAAGTGATGAAATTCATCTTACATATTTGTAATTAGCTGTTACTAAGACTACTAGATAATAATATAAAATAATATAATTGTATATTTATAATTAGTTGTTACTAGATAATAATATAAAATAGTATTTTTTTAAAATAAGCAAAAACAAGCAGACCTATTGGACCGATAAAAATCTTCTTAGAATAAATATTTGTATAGTTTTAAAGATGACATCGTCTGCATATTAAACTCTTCCATTTTTTAATGTATGAAATATTATTGTAATATTTAAAAACATTACACAATGTTTCGAAATATTTCGAAGCTATATTTATACTTTTTTTAATCGTTCAACTGTGAAATGTAATTTAAACAGCAAAGAGAAAGAGAGGATCAGACGGCTGCATTGAATATGAATAATAGTAATCTGATTCAAGTAGTAGTTAGGATTATGAGATCTATATTGGTCAGGAGTATTGAAATTTGAATTAAAATAAACTATGTAGATTTTAAGTTGATTAGAATTTAAAATTAAAAAAGGCAGCTGCTAAAAACTCTTTGTTATAAATCCTCTAAAAAAATAGATTTTTTTTACTGCACTTATTTTCTACTTTTTAGTCTTTAATTTAAAATTAATTATCTATCTATATCTAGAATATCAAAATCTCTACTAATAATAAAGATGAATGTGTGTGTTTATAATCTACAAATCAGATGGTTTGCTCTAAAATAATCAAATTTCGCACATATATATCTTAAAGAGTGAAAATATGCACCTCATCACGATTGTTTTAGAAATTTTAATAAAAATTTTGCTTAATTAAAAATTAGGCTAAATTTTGATGTTTCTTCATTCTTACTTCCGAACATATTATTGCACTAATATAAATTTTAAACCATTTCAAAATTTAAAAAAATTGTCTTTTTTACAGTATTAATTTAATATGCGTACAAACTTTTTCTGAATTTTGGATATTTTTAACATTTTTCTCTGATTTCCATCAATATATTACGTTATACCTCTGAAATTAAAACCATTTTTATTGCTTCATCAAATATTTAATAACGTGAATTATTTCCATTGTTGAGAGCGGAAGAAGAGCGATTCTGTTTAATAATGTTAAGGATTATTCTGCCGTCGAGGGTTCTTTTACCGATTTGATGGACGATGAAATAAAACAATCCTTCAGTACAGAACAACGACGACGTTTATTGAATACAAAGACGACAAATACACAAGGACAACAAATATACAGCCAACACGAACATGGGCAACACACAGCAGCACACTTCAACAAACAGTAGACCACAAGTAGTAATAACAACCACATCACACAAAGCGGCCAGACAGAATTCAGCAGAAGGAGGAAATCTGCGTAGCTTCACACTGCGATCTCTCCAACTGCCGACACACTACTACACGACTGACTACTCCTCACACGACTAGAAGCTGCTTCCACAATAAACACCAGGACTCAGCACACAGCTCAGTTCAGCAATCACTTGAGTTCTAACAACGCTTGTTCTTTGCTGGACTATTCCGCCGTTGCTTCGTTATCCTCTCGAAGACTCGTTTCACGACTACAACTGACTGTAACTTGAGACTACAGGCCTTTTATAGTTCCCGGGAGCCGGGTAGAGAAGGTTCTGGACCAATCATGTGTATCTAGGTTCCTATTGGATGAATCACAAAAATTAAAGAAGTTACCAATAATACCTATTTTTTCGCCAAATTCGTCGTCAAATGGTCGCCAATCTCTGAGATTACTGACGCAGCACCCGATCATCACCCAACAGAGCTGATCGTAAAACAGTCTATCCAGTGATTGAACTAACCATGCTGGGAAGAAACAGTACAGGTTTGTAACAATACATATATGCATATGAGTGAAGATTTACAATATATATATATATATATATATATATATATATATATATATGCGTAAAGTTACAGTACTACAAAATTTAGAAGAGACATGGAAAACAGAATCATGTTTTTTATAGCACTGTGATGGCGTGGGACAAATTTCCCTCACAAAGGTTCATATACAAAATAACAGGTAAAATAACATCTGGCAATTTGACAGATTCACTTTGACAGTATCTGTGGCGGAATCATAGACGTAAAATCATATTTTCACAATTGAAATTCAATACAACCAAAGGAGCCAGCAAATCAGCTAGTCGCCAAATGCAATTATTTAAAAATATCATATAATCTCTAAATAAGTCACTCATTGGTGAAATCATTAGTGTATTATCAATTTATATAAATTAACTGATTTTATAAATTGATAATTATACGCAGAAAATATTGAAAAAAATGCGTTGCCTTTGAGAATTCACAAAATTCAAAACACTGCGGTTTATCAGAGTTTGAGCGAAATTTAATTTCATAATTCCATTATTACAAGAATCAAGTCAGATAAAAATTTGCAAAATTGAGAGCACTGAAAAATAAATCATAACTTAAATAATTGAAATTAATACAAAAGTTTACCAGTTAGTAGACTGTCCTAGGCTTCATTCGTATTTTCAATTATCATATTTTTTAAAATTTATAAATTAAAACTGTTATCGGTTTTCAATACAGACATGTCATCTTTATTATAAGCAGAAATGATAGAACTATGTGTATGTTAAGAATGAGTTTTCACTGCATTTGGGTTCCTCTATGTGAAACATAAATTAATTACCTTATTCCCCCCGAAAATAAAATTCCCTCGAATAAGTCTGTCTATTCTTATTTATGGCAGCTAAACTCAGAAATTTTTCCTCCGATACATTCCATGAGAGAGTACCTCAGATATTGAGGTTAGAACTTGCTATATAAGTAAGTAGGTCCTCATTTCCCCGTGGATATAACAATAATGTGAAGTGGAGTTCCTCCATGCTGATGTCAGATTAAATTCTTTTGCGACTGGAGGACGTTTAGGTTGTACAGTAATATCAGCCATTTTGCGATCATTTCGGTGACTGACTATGATGTCGTGGCGGTCTGCTAATTCACTTTTCCTTGAATATCAAGGCAGGGAAAGGATGCTGCGTGGTTTTATCTCAGATGCCACTTCGGTAATCAATTCACATTTTGAGCCATAGAAGAGGCCATAATATCCTTTTATCATAAATCTTTGACTCATGATGTAGATTAATTTATATACAGAAACAAGATAGCTATATCATTTGATATCGAAAAAAGAAATATTTGCTCGAACCATCTGATGTTCACTCAGGTATTACAGTACCAATTTATTCGATATCTTATAACACTGGTGAATCTTATCTTATCTTATTATCGCAAAATCTCCAACAATATTGTTATATTATTTTCATAATATTTTTCGACATTCAGAATATCGAACAATATCAAGGAGATATCTGTAATATCTTACGCTAACAGAATATCCTCCTTTTCCTAACTTATTTACCCAAATTCATGATTTGCAGCACATGATAAAAGAGAATCGTGACAGCTTTTTGTTGGTAGAAACATCTTTATATTACCTATATAATAATTGATTAAAAATTTGATTTGCTGTCAACATATGAGGTAAAAATATCGTCCCTAACGATTTTTTAACAGATACTTGCATAAGTTTGTGTTTCGCTTGGTGGGAAATATGAAAAGATATAGCAGATACAAGCACATGAGCCATAAAGAGCAATTCGTTGTTAGATCACCCGTCTATCTACCCGTTTTAATATTTTTCGAGTTATTATCATACTAACATTTATTCGATATCGCAACTAGAAGACATATTTCATATCTTTATGATCTGAATTTTATTCCTCAATCGCAATTTATTTCTTAGTTTCATTGTTAACATTTTTTTTAAGATTTTAAAATGCATAACGTTATATGTTTCTTTCCGAATTCTTTTTTAAATACGATTGATTATAACGGATACAAGTTGTTGTCTACAAAGGACACGAAAACGTACAAAAATTATTGAATAAGGAAAAAAAAAACTATTTATTCATAAGATTTTATATCCTTTTAAAGATAAGAATTTTCTTCTGTATATATATTTCTTGTTTATTTGGAGAAGTATACTTTATAAAAGAAATATTTTCCACCGTTTTTGTGTGGTTATAAAATTTAAAAAAAATGAATACACTGCATAATTTGCTCCAAAGATATGAAGCTAGAGGTGAATGTACAAACACATGGCTGTATAAGAAGAATCGAATCCTCTATTTATTTTTACATAAAAATTTCGAAGTTCTAAAAAATATTTCCTATTATTTACCTCGATCTTTATTCTTTTTTAAGTACACTATTCAAATTTGCAAAAAAATAGTCGCTCATTAAAGTAAGGAAATAGTAATTTGAGCCCTGTAATTTGCACCGGCCATTGAAATTTTTTAAAAAGAAAGAAATAAGATGTTATTTCAACAACAAATTAAATCCGATTAAGTCACACAGATTTTTTCATTGATATGATAGATGAATTTAATATATATAATTCAATATCAAGCCCCCTATTTAGTAAATACGACATTTATATGGAAATTAAAATAACCATACAAAAGTTGTTCAATCCACCTGAAAGATATCTGACTTAAGTTTCTATAGCTCAACCTCTATTCATATTACACATAATAAGCATATTATATAATCTAGAAAAATGATCTTCCCGAAATTTTCTACCATAATATCTAATGAAAGTACTTGTATATTATTAACTGCATGCCAATGGCAAACAATAGTTATGAAAAAACCCATTAGAGTGCTATCTTTTTCAATATTTTTTGGCGATTAATCACTACTCCAAGTACCAGAAAACCAAATGTTTATTTTGGATGCCTAACTTTTTCCAATTAAAATGGAAATTTGTCATATAACTACAATTATAATCACAAAATCATATACTAAATTTCCTATATTTATTTCAATCCGTTTTTGAGTTATCGCGTTTATTTGCTTGTGAAAGTACAAACCAAAAGAGGTCAACTCCTTGAAGGATTCTTGGAAATTTGATAAATATTCAACACTTTAGATGTTAAATATGTCAAATTTTATTCAGTTTATTCTCTTCGTTTTATAATTATCGTGTTAACTTACGATAATTATAAAACGAAGTATATAATTATCGTAATTATACGATAATTATATACTTCATATAATTATGATAATTACGTATAATTACTATAATTAGATAATTAATACGATAATTATAAAATAATTATATAACTTACTTGAGTTATCTTGTTCATAGACAGGCATGATTCCAAAAATGTATTTTTCAGATTCAGAGAGGTTTGAAATGTGGATATTTGATAATACTTCGAGCTTCACTTTTTTGACGATTATACTATTTCCTCTTTGTATACTTCATATACGAGAAAAAAAAATCATTAAAAAATTTGGTAACTTAAAAAAAGGTTTTATTTTCATGTTAATCATAGGAATTAAATTGTTGAATGTCTTAATGACTGCAATATCGTTTATAAATCATTGTGGACTTGTCTATTATATAAAATATTATTTAAATTAATGATTATACATCAAATAAAGTCTATTTCTTTATGAAATAATCTATCATTGATATTGCTACATATTTAAGCCAGATTTTATTAAAATTTGATAAAAGCAAATGGAGTAACAACTCAATTTTCCAATAATCAATAAATCTTCAACCAGTCAGTTTCCGAAAATAAATATTTAGGAATAATAGGTATAATTTCGGATACAGTATCAAACCATTCTGTATCAATCAGTATGGAATAAACCGTATGATTCTAATGGGCATCTTTTATGGGGATTTAATCTGTTAACATATTTTCTAATTATATCGGCATTTTCCAGGACGTAATTTTACAATTTAATATTTGTTACGGTTTTACTTATATTCTGTCTTAGAATTTCCTAAAACTGCAAGTCAAACATCTGCGATTAAAATCCTGTTATTTAATAATACGTATTACTTTTTCAGCAGATAGAAATATTAACAGAAATGATTTCCGTTAACAAAATTAAGAGATTTGTTTTATTAATATTGTAGCAATTGCATTTCTCTATCTTCTCTTTTGGATAATAAATGGTGATCCCTGATTAGGGACGCATCCCGTAGTGCATTGCGATTGTAAATAAAAAAGAGTTGAGATTGCTGTTCTGTGATGTATGTACGTGTTAATGTCTTGTTTTGTCTTCGTGTTTTGTGTGAAATGTTATCATTAAAGAAATGTTCCAAAAAACATGGGTCCTCTTGCTTCCACTGCATGGATCACAATGATCTTCATTCCACCACATTGGTCCCCAACGTGTGGTGCTACTGTGGTGGAATAAAGATCATTATGATCCGTGCAGTAGAAGCAAGAGGACCCATGTTTTTTGGAACATTTCTTTAATGATCACATTTCACACAAAATACGAAGACAAAACAAGACATTAACACGTACTTACATCAAAGAGCAGCAACCTCAATTCTTTTTATTTACAATCGCAATGCACTATGGGATGCGTACCTACTCAGGCATCACCATCTATTATCCAAAAGAGAAGGTAGAGAAATGCAACTGTTACAATATTAAGTTACTGTTAAGTTAATATTAAGTTAATAACTGTTACAATAAACGTGATGAATGATAACACAGTTCTTTATATTGCTTAAACGTAATGTTTATGTTCAGGTTTTCGTCAAATTGTCAGACATTGTTTAACACCTTCTTGTTTTAACAATCATTCATATTTTCTTCTTATTCTATATGTGAGTTTTCTTAATGAAGATCAGTTCCATGACATCATAAAGCTATTAAAAATGTAAATGTACCGTTCTTCAATCTTCCAAATTTCGTGGGATTTTAATTAAATTTTTTTATTTGTCTTTTAAGCTACGCAGACCTTAAATCTTTCCAGAATCCCTCATTTTTAGCTTTCAACAATGAAAAAAGAAAAATACTCGATTCAGTCTTTGATGAAGCAATGAAAACGATTTGAATTTCAGGACAAAAATGTAGTATGAAAATTGGAAATAAGAAAAAAAAAAATTTTTTTTAAAAAATTGCTAAAATGCAGGAAAAATTTGAATGATTAATATTACTGGTATCGTTAAAAAGGCAATTTTTTAAATTTTGAAAAAGTGTAAAATTTAGTTTTGTATCATAATATATCACATATTATCTCACATGTCATTATTGTGGAAAACACTAAAATTCAACTTATATTTTAATTAATTAAAATTTCATAAAACTCACTTCGAGCTGCACATTTCCGCTTTTCAAGATACCACATATACACATTACTTTTGTAATTACTGGTCGATATTATTGATTTACATAAGTCTGCATGAGTTTAAAAGGATTCTTTTGCTCCAAAATTCCTTAAAATCTTCAATATCAGAATATCAGGTAATTGAAAGCTTAAAAAGTACGATTATTGCTTTGAAAATAGATCTTATATAGTTTTTTTTCAAATTAATACATCTATGAAGTGTAGTTAAAACCTTTTACCCAATTCTTTATAATTTGTTTTTCCATTTGAGTATACATTCATTCGTTTTAAATGCAAATAATTAAATTATATTTCCTTCCGTAAAAAAAAAAAAAAAAAAAAAAAAAAAAAAAATCCGTGAGAAAATAAGCAAAATTATCGTTTATGGGAATTCAACTCACAAGAAAGCAACATTATTAATGATATATTAAAATTTAAATTATATATATATAATTTAGAAAATATGATTTGAAAACTAGATAGCATAATATTGTAAAAAAGAGCTATGCATTTTATTATATCCTAACAGGTGGGACATCAATACAATGTTCTAAAAATTCCTTAGAAATATTTAATCTTTTAAACAGAACTGCTTTAATATAATTTTAAAAGAAATTAATTGAACACTTAATAAAAACAAAAAGATGCTATATATCTTCTTTTCCAAAAAGATTTAAAACCAAATCGATTCTTATTAACTTGAAAGTAAATAGACCTTCATAAAGTTTCACCATTAATATAAAACACTCGCTATAAAGAATTACGCTCTATAAAGTATTTAATTACTTCCGTATGTGAGGAATTCGTCTATAACAGCCTAAAACTTGTCGACGTCACTTGTTTCATTATGGAAGAAAACGAGAAAAATAGATGAACTCACAAATTAAAATTTCTTGGAAGCAAATACTTCAAGCTGTTCCTGCATCTATTTTCATTATAAAAACCAGCAATTACGCCTTTTTTTAATTAAAACAGCGTTTTTTACCCATTAGACGTCTCGTAATTCATTAACCGACAAAGATTAGAGTTAGCAGGGGACAGAGGCTTTGACCTGTTAAAGATACTTTAATTAGTCCCGTGACTCTGCATACAACATCTTTAATTTGTCTCTGGTAGTTCATTAAAAGCAAAGCGTGTCGAATTTTATTTACTGCATTGGTAGAGGATAAGTTATCTAAGCTATTTGTAAATAATACAGAATTTGAACTTTGAAGTTAAATAAAAGCAGATATATATAGATATAGATATATATGCTTTTTATCACGTGAGAACGTGATGTTGTTTTGGTTTGTGGTTTTTGAAACTCAAAATACACGGGCAGAAAATTGGCGATTTATCACTTTTGAAACATCAATTTTTCGCTTTTAGGGTTATTAGAAAATGATAAGGAATGTTGTCACATTTGACGACTTATCGCCAACAAAAAGTTACATGTCTCGAATGTTCACCATGTATTGTTTGCCAACGGTTTCTAAAACTCTCCGCGCATTTGCGCATGCGTTAGGATGGGTTTAATGCGGCAATATAGGGGTGAGAAGAAGATGGAAAGGAGAGGATGTTTACATTTGACAATAAAGTAAATTCTGGAAATGGTGCACATCCTTTCGTGTGTCACCTCTTAGTGAGATAGAACCGCAGAAATGTGGCCATCTCAGAATACTAAAACGAATAGCACCCGAATCTCCTGTCAGGACAACACGTCAAAGTTGTGCCAATCTCCAAAAACTCACTTAAAGATTATCATCTTGGATGAATACCAGAAATGATAATAAAAAACTTTTAGAGTTTTCAATAAAAAATTGTTACGATTACATTTGGTGAGAAATGGCTCCAAATATTTCAACTTTGGTGACTGTGCATTAATCTTAAGCCTAGTTGTAATCGTTATGACTTGGGAGATATGAAATTGATATTCATATCTCCCAAAACAATTATCTTTCCAGAAATAATCTTTGTACAATCTTAAAACAGAAAAAATATTACCTTTTTAATGATAACAGGTTCATATTTGTATAGTTTTCATTTAATAATATTTTTAATTCACTTTGAAAAAATATCTGAAATAACCTTTTTAAAATGCTATGGAGTCATCCACAAAAATATTCAATTGCGCGTTTCTGTCAATCATTAACTCAGTTGTAGGATTTTCACACCAGCTTTTATTTCATTATCTATACACTTTTTAATCCGCAGTAAACTAATTCAATAAATTCGTGTGTTTCAATCAGATTTCTGTCTTATTGTTATCCTGTGACTTAAAAAAAAATAATGTTCTCACATAATGACTTGAAATTTCCGATAGCAGATTTCAATTTTTTTTTAATTTGTCTTAATTTCTTTTTTGTTTATAAAGATGGAATTTGATCATTGATTTTCACTCATTCCGTATACAATAGAAATATGAATTTTTTGCACGCTTATGTGCAAAAGATGGAATTAAAATTTTTTTTGTAACAATAAAGAAGAATGGGGTGTATGTGCATGTGTGTGTTGTTTTGGCGCACAATAGGGTGAATAAATATAGTTAAATCCAGAGCGATTTTACTCATATAAACTTTGGAGGATGGAAATGTTCTCCTTGGAAATATTTTTTTAATAGTAATTAATTAGAAATTAAGTGAAATATTGGTACTTTTGCCAAAACTTATTACAGCATTAAATATTACAGCATAAAAAGGATTTCAAAAATGCATTTTTTAATAATATTATTTTTTTTTGCCGTATAATATATTTTTTAATTTTAATCAATTCTTTTTAAAAAGGTATTTTGCGACAACAGTGTATTTCATAACAATATAGAATATTTCATTGTTGAAATGAAACTTAAGTTGCTTTCTTACTGCTACTAATATTTCAGATTAGCTTTTTTCCCATGTTACTGATCAAAATAAAAATCGGCTAATTTTTCTTTGTTAGGTATCTCCACTAAAAAATAGGTTTTTAATAAAATTTTTGAAAATTTGTTCTACTTACAAGTAATATTCAACTTTACAAACGATGGTGAAATTTTTTTCAGTACACTTATTTTTAAATAATGTTGTTCTTTTCTATGATATAATTAAATGTAAAAAGATATAAATAGGGCTTACATTCGTTTTACATATTTACATTTCTTAAAGATAATACTTTTATTTCCTTTTTTTTAAATATATTTATTTTTATACTTTATATTAGTTTGTTATATTGTTTTTATTTCTTATTTTAATTTCGTTAATATGCTGTTTTTAACTTGGCAGCAAATTTTATACTCTTTTTTTGTTTTACGTATATTAATGAATTATGACAACAGTTTTGTTTATTCCAAAGAAGATTATTTACCCCACAAAGCTGTATATTTGTTTTAAAACATCTTACCGAAATTAAATTTATATTTTTGTTAAAAAAGAATTGTTCTTTTAGTCCAAGTCAGACAAGACAGAAAATTTGGGGAATGCATAATACAATGTGCAGAACGGTATAAAAGTAGATATTTCTATCTCAATTCAAAATTTAAATTTTAAAATATTTATCTTCGAAATCTATTAAGATCAAGTTGCATATAATACTTAATTGAAATTTTTGGCTTCTATAAATTATGACAAACCAATTGGTCACCTAAACCGGCTTGTATTTTAATATTTATCGAAATTAAGTATCAGCAAATTGATTAATTGAATTGAATTTTTATTTCGCTCTAGAGACTTTTGCATAGAGGTGGTTAAATTAAAATAAATAATAATTTCAAGATAACCTTACTATAAATATTATGAAATCAAGACGAATAAAATATTTAAGTTACAGTATTGCATAATTTAGAAGTGAGATGAAAAAGACAGTAATGTTTCAATTATATCTCTTAAGTGTAAGTGAATGGGTAATCTATTTTAAATTGCACATTGTCTTTCGCGATAATGTAATTTCACTTACTGATTCATAATATAAATTGCTCAGAATACTAACAGGACCTTTCTTTTTAACTTTCCACAATGGAAGAACATCATGCAAATTTTCAAACAACGAAAACAAATGAATTTCAATCCAACATGAAATTTATTACTAAAAATCATGCGTAAGAATTTTCTTAGAAAAATGTCAATACTCGAGAAAAAATTTCATCAATAATAAATTTGTATCCTTCAAAAGGCATTTAAAAAAAATTCTACCGCATTAGAGGCACAGCCTGACTGCTGTATATTATCCTATTTCTGCTCTAATATTTTAATTGAAATTTCGCTCAGTTTCTAATTAATTAAAATTTTACTTTAAAATTAAAAAAAATCGCTTTCAGTTTTTCTTTTTTTTTTTACCTTTTAATGTATATATGTATTGAATTTAATTATGTGAGTGTAATGTTAATATTTGTGCTATAATATTTTCGGAAATTACGGCAAAAAACATCCAATTTCGCTTAATTTTTAATTAATTAAAGCTATATTTAAAATTTTAAAAATCGCTTTCAGTTGTTTGTTTTCATCTTCTAAAATATATATATGCCGAATTTAGTTGCTAAGAGTCAAATGTTGTGTCTTGTAAAGAGCCAACATATATACGCACGCTCGCACAAACATTTTCTTTTATAAGTATGGATAATGATTTACAAATTAATAATTAAATAATAGAAAACAATCAAAACAAATCAGCGGGTGTGTTCTTCCCGAAATTTTATTGCATACTGGCTATCAAAATTGTAGTCATTTCTTATCACGCATAAAATTCTGTATCTTAGGCAAAACCGCAAATACCACAAAATGTTTTTTCAGAGTCCTGCGTACGAAGATTGTGTGTTTTTGGAAGTATGGTAAAAAAATATCGAATTCCATTTTGAAAGCTTTTTTTTTTTTCATAGATTGACTGAAATCAAAATTTGACGAAGAACTGTAATTTCAGAAAAAAAATATTAAACATCAAGTTTCTTTTATTTAAAAGCTGCATTTTTGAGCTATCGCATTTACACACATACGAAATAAATAGTTTATTTATTAAATACGCTATATTGCGGCCAAGTCTTTAAGTAAATAAGGGCCTAAAAAATTATTCACCTCCAATCAGTGAGGGACGAATTGGTAGGAACGTATTTATTAATAAAAAGAAATAAAAAATAAATACATTTATATATAATTAGTTAGTTAGTTAGTTTTGCTTTCAGTGTAATTAAAATGAATTTGGAATAACCGAAAATTTTAATTTACTTAAATCCATGGCAAGTTTTTTTGTTCATGATTTTTTATTGACCAAAATTGGTTATTTACGCTAATATAAATAATAAGTTATATTAATCTGTAAAAAACCGGAAAAAACATCATTTATTTTGCATATTTTTTGTCTTTTATTCTTTGAAACGATTGCCGTAGATAATTTTAAATTCTTGAATAAACAAATTTTTCTTCGAATTCATGCAATACAATTAATTTATTGAACTAACAAAATAAAATAATCAGAAATTAACGCAATATTAATTTAATAAAAAGATAAGATCCCTACAATGTGATAACATACATATATGATTCCAAAATCAGTCAACAAAACTCTTAAAATGCTTTATGCAAATTAGTCAATTCGAACAAAATTTGTCTTCAGAGCGGTTTTACGTGCTTTTATCAAAGATACAAATGTCAAAAATCGTAAATATATAAATAAAGATAAAATTTAAAAAAATGTAGAATCTCTGAAACCAATCACACTATCATCCTAATTTTAGAACATGGCTAAATAAATCATTAGACATTTCCTCAGATAAGTCTGAAAAAGCAGCTAAATTTTCAAACCAAATAACTCAAAATTCCTAAACACAGTAAATGAATCATTGTTGTTAGATAAATGAATAAATTGTTAGTCTAATAGTTAGTTTCCCGTAATAACGAGGTACCGTGGTTACACTTCATTTCACAATAAATGCATTCTACGCTAATTTACCGATGCCTAAAGAATAATATAAATAACAGTATAAGAAATTTATTTTTATTGTTTCGTTAGAGTGATAAAAAGCCTTTTAGCATATAATTGCTTATTTTGAATACAAAAACGATCATTACACCAAAGTGTAATTTAATTGCCTGGACAATGTAACAATAAAATGTTGTTAAAATTTTCATACTTATTCCTTTAAAATCATCCTTGATTAGAATTTTAAATCCAGTTCAATGACATAAAATAGGTTTGTAATTGCTTGCAAATCCTTAATAATTTCAAAACAATTCAAAGAATCTAGGTTGTTTTTGGTGAAGCATTAAAGAGAACTCAAAAATACTCAAAACTTTAAAAGAAATAAAGAACCATCATCCCATCAGGCCATCCGTATTTTATTCCATTAATGTTTAGAGAAATGTCTATTTGATAGCTAAAAGGAATTTTAGAAACAAACAACTATGTAGCACGGCAGCTTCATAGGGGAAAACAATTTTCTACAGCAGTTAACTACTTTTTTTTTTTTGTGTGCCATCAGCCAATTATTAGACTTTAAATACATTGAAAAATCTTAAATAAAAGCAATGTTTTTTCTTCGTTAGATGTCAAAGACATTTTTCTTTCTATTTAATTAAAGATAATTCACAGTAAGTTTACTTGATAAAAATTCGATTCAAAACTTATTCCATATTAAATTGGAATATATTGCCTAGTGAAAATAAAATTCCGATTGAAAGAATCATTAACTTCAAAACATTGTTTTATTTGAATTACTTAAGTTTGATTTCTCAATTTAAAGAGTTTGTTTTCGTGAACTGAGTGCAATAAAGATGTGAATATATCATTCATAATTCCCCCTGCTAAAAATCCCGTTATGAATTATCAAATAAAAAAAATTAGAATATGTAATTAGAAATTCCAATTGAATGCTATAATATTAATTTAAATGAATATTTTTAATTATAAATAAATGTTTTCCATTTTAAAGTACTTAATTATACATTTCTTCTTGACTGTTTCTATCATGGTTTAACAGAAATTTAATTAACCACTTCGTCGTCCGTAACGCGTCTAGTAAGTTCAAGTGAAACTTCTATCGGGCGGCCGTAACACGCTTCAAGCGTTTTTTTTTACATTTTAAAACTTTAGATGATGGTGATGATGCCGTGTCCGCGTTACCACGGAAAGCGGGTGCAGTAGCTTCTGAAGGTAAAGACCCTTGAGCACCCGACGGCAGAAGTCTGACTTCTAGCTCATATGAAGATAAAACTCACACATTCGCTTTCACAACCCCCTTTTTTACAGGGGGGCACATTCACACACCTCACAGATAGAACACAGATGAAGAACAACCATGCCCGCACTGGGATTCGAACCCGGGACGCCCACATCACGGGGAAGATGCGCTACCCCTATGCAAGGACGCCGGTTTTAAAACTTTTAAACGTTTATAACGGTTTGTAAATGTTTATTTGTTTGATTTTTTATTTTTGTTTGTTCTAATGCGGCGTAAAACAGAGAAAAAAACAGAATTTTCGCTGACAGGAGAGGACGGTGAAAGGGTTATTAACCGGATTATAAAAATTGTTAAATATTATAATACAAAGCATAAAAGTACAAGTTGTTCCAACTTCAATAAATTGATCCAATCAATGAAATAATTTATAAAATTTTCAAAATATCATTTTCTCATACTAAGTGAAATGTATGAAAAAAATACTGGTTGTGACTTATTATCGTCAAAAGAATTCCACTATTCTGAATATATTTTGCTTTTATTGATTGTAACTAAAATAATAGTCATTATAATATACATCTGAATCAAAAAAAATTATTAACTTTAAATATTTCCAAAATTATGTGTCATAGTAATATATAACTCATTGAAAATTGAAAAAAAATAATAATATTTAAAAGCTTTTGAATAAAACACACACTCAAAAAAATTCCGTTTTTTGGTGGCTTTTGAAATAGTGTCCCATTAATTTACTTTTACTGGATAATGAATTTAATAATTCATTGTTTTATTAATCTGTGTGAATTAATCACTTCCGAATACGAACGAATGCTTAAAAAAAACAATTCTTAATGCAAAAAAAAAAAAAAAAAAAAATTGAATGTTTTACAAAAAGCAGGTTTCTATCTCAAAAAAATTTAAAATATTTTACACTTGAAGAATTTTATTGTATTAACTAATATTTTTGTATCAAAAACACACATTAAAACAAACCTAAACTAAAAAAGAATTTAAAAAATAGATAAAATTCATACTAATCGAATAGGGAAGAAAATTATAAAGATAATGACATTTGGTACCAGGTTATTTTTATCATTTTCCCCAGTAATTTAAATCTTTGAAAATGTAAAATTATTGCATGAGAAAACGATCTGATACAAAGAAGCAATGCTACCTGAAGCACAAGAAAGAAAATCAAAACGATCGTTATCCTAAAAAACGTGCCGAATTGGAATGATACAAATTAAACCAGGACAACAAAAACCATAAAGGCACATCAAACCACATGCTCTTTTATCTGATAATGGACTTACACACCATTTCGTTTTAAGACAAACCCAAAGTCCATAATTTTAATTCCTATACATCGAAAAATAATTGACTTTCATAGCAACGTTTCACTTTATGATTCCTGTTGAGAGTTTAATACAGGATTTTATTTAATTTTATTTATTTATTTTATTAAAGAAGATTCCCCCTACCAACAGAGATAAACGGTTTAACCAGCTGTCACTGAACCGAAACCAGCAGAAGCCGCTTCGGAACTTTGTCTAACCGAATTTTCACACACGGCAGAACCCAGTGTTTGGGGCGTTTTGTGCCTCGACTTCAACGCTTTTTTGTTCCTGAAAAGCAGGCCATTAAAATCGACGGGAAACTTGACTGCTCTAATTGTTATCGAGTTCCACATGTATGAGCAAAAAGACAAATATCATTTACCGCTATGATCATCCTGTTTAGAGTTACGAATATTTAAAACAATGCTGACAGCTGTTCATATGCAAGCGTGGGGGTCATGTTTGCAGGGAAGAATACATTCTCATTATATTGAGGTCATAACGTCGCTTTGAAAGCAATCTGGTTTATAAACAACTCCATTTTAACTAAATACATTTTTAATTAGTTATCATAACATTTGTAGATGCTTTTCTTTTTTTGTACTACTTGAATTACAATGATCTCAATAGATGAGTTTAATATTCTCAGTTTAAAAGCCTACTGCTGTAGGCAAAGAGTAGCAGAAGGTAATTTCGTACTAATTTATTTAATAAATAATTTCAAGCTGAAATAATATTAAGAATTTATGAAACCAATTTGGGTTCTTTAAATCCATTTTGTCATGTCTAGTTTATTTTTCGAATATACTATACATAATATACACTTATATATCTAATGTATACATATGCGCTTTTGGAAATGTTTAATAGGATCAATATACCAGCATACCAGATCTCATTTAATCATTAAAAAGTAAAGAGATTAAGACATAATTTTAATACAAATAAAAAATATTGATTTTATTTATGTTTAACATCTCCTCCTAAATTCAAAGTGAGATTTCGAACAAACTTGGAAATGAGAAAAAATTGAAATTTTAAAATCCGATTTCTAATATACAGTACTGCCCTGTATTTGCAGTTTTCAAGAAGCCAGGAGAATAGTGAATTAAATAGTGGGAAAGTACAGATTGCAGAAATGATTTATATAGATCAAAATACTCAAGAGAAAAAAAGCGAGTGGCAAAGCATTTCATAAATGCGTTTTATAAATATTGAATATTTTGTTTTTGTTCACAGCGCTTATCTCCAGTATATATTCAAAGTAAATTTATTACTTATAGAGCATTTTTATCTTATTCACGGTACTTATCTCTAATCAATATCCAAAACAAATTAACTGCTGATGCAACTTTGATTTTCAAATACTGTTTATCCAATAGTTGGTATAATTGTGATAAAACTGCTTAACAATGTATTCTTTTGATTTTATTTCTCTTTATAATATTAGTATCCCTCACCGGGGGTATCGCAATATGGGGATAAACAGATTCTGGTATTATGTCTTATTCTTGCTCCACTGGTGATTATAACAATGGTGGGGAGTTGAGTTATTTCCACTCGAATGAAACGGACGTAAGAGGGCTTGTATCAAAGCCGATGATGCTATTCGCACTCAACCTTAGTACATGCCTCTATATTGTTGCGGTGACAGTCTCTTATCTCCCCCCCCCCTGATTTCTTCGGGCGGGGCATGTGTAATTCAGATGCTGTTAAATAGTAAATCAGAAATCTGTAATCTGTTTTGACATTAAGTCAACTCTGTTTTGACGAAACGATTCAGATAGGTTGGTTTTTTTATGCTTGCATATAATGAATACTAGCTTGAATAATAATTAGTTTTATTATGCAAGTTTTAATTTTATTTCCAAAGTATTTATAAAATGGGATTTTTTCTTTTTTTTTTCTATTTAATAATTTTTTGAAATTTTGTATTTAACAATAAATTTTCTTTTATATTAGTAAACTATCATTCGTTTCAATCTGATTTTCATGATTAGTTTTTAATTTGATTGCCCGTGAACAATATACAATTATGATATCACAAAGTTGAGATTTATTTACAATTATTTTTATGCTAGATTGTAGTAAAGGTTAATTAGCTGAAGTCTGTTGATTCAAAATATTCTCACTTCATTTGGAAGTTACTGCTAATATTTTCTTTCAGAATTACTTGTATTTTGTAATTTTAATTTCAGTGCAACCTTGGATTTCAGCATTTTCGGCTTCTAATTATTTTAATCCTTAAAATAGGTTAATTTTTTGTATAATGATTGTACAATATTTTTAATACTGCAAGCACTTTTTTTTAAAAACTTTATTCATTTTATTGTTCATTTAACCCTACTTATTTTACTTTTAAATGTTTATGTCTGGCAAAAATTCTCTTTTATTCTTTAAGCATTTTGACAACGTGTAGATTTGACCATGAGATTTTCTACAACAGATTTCATTAGTTAATCCACGGCAATCATATTCAAGATACTGTTAAAAAGACAACAATTATCCAGATCGGTACATCTTTCAATGGATGAGTAATTACCTAAGGTAAAATAAACATTCTTTATCTACATGGAACATTGAAATGTGAATAACCAATAACACATTGACAATACAATAACAATTGACAATTTATACCCGATGTAAAGAGCAATTAAAACATGAGCCCGATATGAATAGAATTCCATCTCCGCTTAGATTTCTTATTTTTTTGTCCTTTATCACTATAGCGACGGTTAAGTCGGTACTGGACGATCTAATCCTTATCATTTAAAGAAAGCCGTTTCGATATTAAATAGTTATTTATATTATAAACTCATAAAGATTATCTCAATTAATTCCATCTTTCTTGAAAAATTTAGGATTAATTGCGATGCCGTTTTTCTTCTATCCCTCTCCTCTTCAAACTGGAAAGCAGGAAGCATAAAATTTCCTGAACTTAAACTCGGGTATTGTAATATATTGTAAACATCTAAAATTTGGGGAGAGCTACAAAATGTGTTGTAAATTAACGGAAAACAGGACGTAAAGACTGGAATGTAAAAGATGGAGGTAATACTGTATTTTAATTCTGATGAATTTTTAGGAATTTTCTTTCTAATGATGTCCCATGTACCTTGATGTGTTTTTGTTTTAACTATCACCCAATTTAATAATTTTTGATTTGTTCCCCAAATTTTTCATATAATATTTTGTACTTTTTATTATATTAATAATGTACTTTTTATAAACTTGTTTTTATTTTTCCTGCTTTTTCAATTTTTATTACTTCCAAAATACTTTCCTTCCGTACTTCCTTATGGAAAGGTTGTACCGTGGTCGGTGATGACCCTTAGGACTCAACCACAGTTCCTGCCAGTGTTGCCGTATTTATCAGTGTGCCATCGGACGGGTCAGAGAGTCAGTGATATGACTTATAAAATCTCATCAGCTATCTTTTAACTGAAATTACTGACTTTTTTCAGCACTCTTGCAAGCATATTTCTGAATCAATTTGACATTTGGCATCATTCTTTCAGCCACTCTGCCAAGAAGCCAAACGCAGATGGAGCATCAACAGCTTCATTTAAAGAAACAACAAGAAATTGTGAAAATAGGATTATTTTATCACAAATCTTTATACAACGTATTCCAAATTATACCAATTTAGCACATAAATATATCTTCTAATATAAACAGACCAAGATAATGACTAAATTACTTTGAAAATTGGGTGTAATAACCTAAAAAAAGTTACTTTCTTTCAAAAAGTTTTCTTTATATATATATATATATATATATATATATATATATATATATATATATATATATATATATATATATATACTCTTTTCTGCTTCGTTTCTTCATTCCTGTTGTGTTAAATAACGACCTTTCTCTTGTTCTGGATGAATGTTTGTTACTCCTCATAAAAAATAATAATCCCTTTTTTATAGGTTTGTAAAAACAAGCGATTCTGCAGCAGATTCGTGACTTGAAGCAAAAATGCCCGATTCTCTTTTATGACAGTCAAAGCTGTGAACAGATTGCTGATATCAAAATTGCCGATGATTTTAGTGATAAGAGAAGAGTTGGAACACACCAATACCCTACATCTAAAATCTTTATCCCTTTTTTAAGAGTTTTCACAGCTTTTTATGAACTTGTTGTTCTTGATGTTTATCACTTATAAGAATCTAATGTAATTCTTCAAATGCAGTAGGTGTTTACAGATTTTAAAAACGCTTTCGGAACCGTTTAATTAATGTTAAAATGTGAAGACTCATTTTTAAATGTTCGGTCTCATAATCTTTTTTTTGGTCTATGAGTGATTTCCATGATAGAAGGGCTTTTCGTAAAATGTCCAAAGGCACTGATTTCCATTCTCTTCTACTACTTAGAATCTATAAATCATGACGTTTTCAGGCTTAGAATGGGCTCTTTTTAAAAGAAAAGACATAGTATTTCATATTTGGAACTATAGATGGTTTAAAAAAAATTTTTTTTTTGTTTAAGATGTTATAGTGCCAAGAATATTTTATTAAATATGATCGATACGATTAGAAAACTATATGAAAAGTAATGTAAAATATAATTTCCTCCGTAATTTAAAGCGTTTTTCCAATTGGAACAATTTATCGATCTTTAATGGTTTAGAAATTAACTATAGGAGTGAGCACCGTTGACGAAAATCCCATGTAAATGCGTTTTTAGTTAAATCAGATAAAGGAGTTTACTGACTGTTTAGTTGTCTGTCCGCGTATGAATGAGCATAAAAATTCAAAAAAAAAAAAAAAAATGCAACAAGTTAGATAGTGGAAAGTTGTTATCTGACCTTGGCACCATATTTGCAGATCAGAATTGAATTTTGGAGTAAATCTAGTAAAGGGATGAAATTCAATCACCATACCACGAAATTACATACATGTCACGTTTAATATGAAAGTGACATTTATGTGAGTTGTATATGAGAAAATAGAGGGGGAACATTCCCATGAGGTAATTTCCTCATTCATTTAAATGCATGCGGTCACCACGGCCAGTAAAAATATCCACATTTGTGTATATTTTATGAAAACTAAAAATTCAAAAAATTCTTTTTTTAAATTAGAAATAAAACAGCACGATAATCAAGTTAACATAGTTTATCAGTAATTCCTTTAAATGCCAATATGAATGAAAATATGAATTTTTTCCTGGTGACTGCTACCGAAAATATTTCAGAGAAATGTAAAAAGAAAAAAAAAAGTCCTCCATTCCCCAAAAAGTTCCTTTTTTTTTTTTTTTTTTTGTAACACTTTTCTACGTCATACCTAAAGAGTACATAGATTCCAATTGTTGCTCACAATTGGCTTGATATACTTATAAACAGAAGGTTAATGCCCAGTTCCCTCCACATAGCTGACTTCTTGTAACACACACATATTTCTTTGCCATACCCAACGTAAATTGAATACATTTGTGAACATCATACATCGAATACATACAGTGTACATCAAATTTATTTGTTGCTTATGTTTGGCTTGATATACCAGTAAATAGAAGATCGACCAACTTGAATGCCTAATTCCCCAAATAATTAACATATGTGCAGATCAGAAATTGTTGAAAGATTATGAATTGATCTCAGTATAAAAAATAAAATTATTTCCTAATATTTTCTGCGACCAATCTCCATAAGGATGGATGGATATTGGATTTTTATGGCACAAGAGCCAAAACTGGCTATGCTGCGCCAAAACAAGTGGTATGTGTATATTACCATATGATTGTTAAACAAAACATTTCCTCAAGGTTAAAATACAAACAACGTTTTACACTTTTAAAAAGAAAGCGTAATAATTTTAAAGGACAAAGATCTTAAAATTCAGACTCCAATTATGTAAAAAATTCCAAGAAAATGTTTAAAATCCCAATAGTTTTCATATAAAATGGAAAAAATTTATGGCCCTTAAAAATTCAAAGATAACGTCTCCATAAGAATACCCTAAAATATTCTCTAAGCATAAATATATTTCCCGTTTGAAGCATAATCTTAAAAATTTTAACGACAGTTCCGACAGCCACCACTGATTATGAATAAACATTTTGGGAAACTTGTTGTTGTTACTTACAGCACTTTACAAGCCCGCTGACATTATCTTTCAGCGATTTAAGCTGAGTGAGCGTCTCTTGTTTTTTCAGTAAAGCCAACTAGGGCCAAGAATACGACTTAGTCACATTCACTTGCACAACCCCTTTTTACAATGGGGGGGGGACATTCACACACCTCACAGATAGAAGAGCAACCGGGACTGGAACCCGGGACGCCCAGATCATGGAGAAGGTTATCTATCAAATATCTTTTCTAAGAAAATGAATGTGAAGAATTAAATTTTAATAAGAAAACAGATAAATCTTTTGAAATTAAAGCTGTGAATATATATATATATATATATATATATATATATATATATATATATATATATATATATATATATATATATATTGGGTCAATATGAATATAATACAAGTATAACTTTTAGATAAGAATAAAAGCTATTTATATTCTCTTTTGTATCAAAAATTTTATTTATTCAACTATTTTTCCTTTTAAAAATCTTTTTCGGTAACAAATATGCGAAGGATAAGCATATTTGTTACTGGGTTATCGAAATTCAAAGGGTGCTGGTGGCGAATTTCAAAATAAATCATATCACTGACTCTCAGACTCGCCTCGAAGGCACACGGCTAAAAACTGAATGATTGGACCGCCGCTACAGCAACACGGGCGGGAACTGTGGTTGAGTCCTAGGGGCTTTCACCGGCCACGGTACAACACTTCCCTAAGGAAGTACGTTCCGTTATCAATGGGAGGAGCCAAACCCTCAGCTTTTCGTGTACCCTCCAGGGTGGCGAGAACCAACCACTATGCCGGAAGCTTCTCATCCTCAAGTACGAGGTGCAACGCGGGGGGGGGGGTTGAATCTTAAAATAAGACAGGGATTGATACTTTTAAAACCAAATATTTTTTTTCACTTTTTAGCAGGAAAATGCACAGTCGAGTGTCAGAAATGACTACCAACAATCATTTTTAATTGTCATCCTAAAATCAGTATCTATAGATCCAAGTTCATCACTTGTAGTATACACAACTGATGAACATATACAAGGCCTTAATCTCACCAAGGACATCAAAATCCAAAGAACATGAAACAGTCCAAAACAAGGAAAGGATAAATGTGCACTTAAACAAAGAATCAGATATTTTTTTTTCATTAAGAAGAGGGGAGGGAGATACAAAGTCACATGTCAGTTGTGGTATACATAAGATTTTTACAATTGGAACATCAAAATCTTTACCCGGGGCATAAAATTCCAAAGACATTGCCGGCGAACCCCAACATAAAGGAAGAATTAAAGTATACTTAAACCAAGAATCAGACTTTTTAAATTTAATTAATTTTTATTTTTTATTTTTGTAATTTAAGAAGTAGGGAAAAAATTGCCCAGTGTCGTGTCTGAAAGTAGAATGCCTTCCGATCAGTTTGAATTGTAATTTTAAAATCAGTATTTATAGTGCAAAAGTTCTTCAATTGTGATATACGCAAGATCTTTACGGCAAATGGGACATCAGAATCTTCACCTGGGACATCAAAATATAAAGACACTGCCGGCGAACTCTAAAATAAGGGAAAGTTTAATGAGTGCTTAAACGAAGAATCCGATCTTTTATTTTTTCATTTGAAAGTGAAAATGAATAGTCGTGCGTCAGATAATACGATGCTTTCCTATCGTTTTTATTTTTTATACTAAAATCAATAAACAGGAGAATGCAAAAGTTCATCTGATGTGGTATACAAAAGACCTTTATCTCAGTCTGTACATCAAAATCCAATGAATGCTATGGGTTTTCAAAATAAGTGAAGGGCTAATGTTTGCTTAACCAAAGAATCATTTTTTTTTTTTTTCGTTTTAGAGGGAAAAAGCACAGTCATGTGCCAGAAAGTAGAATGTCTTTCTATGATTGTTAATTGTCATCTTAAAATTAGTATTTATAGAGCAAAAGTTCATCAACAGTGGTATACAGAAGACATTTATGTCACCGAGACATCAAAATCCAACGAATGCTATCGGCTAGCTTCAAAATAAGTTAAGGGTTAATGTTTGCTTAACCAAAGAATCATTTTTTTTTCGTTTTAGAGGAAAAAGGCGCAGTCGCGTGCCAGAAAGTACGATGTCTTCCGATGATTTTTAATTGTCATCTTAAAATTAGTATTTATAGAGCAAAAGTTCATCAATTGTGGTATATACAAGACCTTTACCTCACCCGACGACGGAGCCGATGCGTTACCAACCGAGCCCAAAAGTTGTTGAGACCTCCTTCCTTCTGAATTTCCATCAAGTGTGAAATCCCGACCTCAAGAAAAATCGTTCCGTAAGCCATAACGGGTCAGCGGAGTGTGTTCCGGTGATTAAAAATTAAAAACGTTTCCTCACGGATGACAAGCCATCTTTATTTAATCAGCAGAAACTTTACGTCTCTTGATTTTTTTTTCTTTTTTGGAAAATGATTTCCTAATGGGAAATAGATTTGTTCATTACGCGTTCTCACAGTTTCAACAGGGATTCTGTACTGTGGAAAAGGTAACGCTTCCCTAATGGCTCAGATTCCTCTGGTTTTCTGAGAAACCAGCGATTTCTTAAGTGATTTCGAATTGGATAATGTATTTGGTCATGGGAGGAGGTTAGTTTGGTGTTTGTCTGTTGCACGGAAGATGGGATCATCGGGAACTAGAGTAAAAGTTTACTTGTTACTCAAATTAAATGAGTATGGTTCATGGAGTCATGTTACAAATTCAGGCGGAAATCATTTTCTTACTTACTTAATTGCTTATTTATTTAACTTACTTGTTCAAACTGACTAATAGCAAGCTACTCGGTTAGTAAATAACTCCTTCAACGAATTATAGAATTTAAGAAATTTCATTATGTAAGAAATTACATTCATAGGTAAAATTACAATGGTAATTAACTAAAAAATATATCTTGGTCATACATAAGTAATTCAGATTTTCTACCCTACTTTTAAAGTTTGAAATTTAAATAAATATCTCAAACAGGATTTTTCTAATGGCACCGCACTCTTAAATATCAGAAATAGTATTTTTGTTTATGCTTGTAACTTCCAGGTTTTTAAGTTCGTAAAAGCATTTCCAAAGAAATTATCAACATGAGCTAAGGCAAAACCTAAAGATTATCACTAAGAATTTGATAGATAATTTCTATCAAAAGTTTAAAATGGACTTACTGTATTAATTGATGATTTCACTCTGGGATTGAGGAATAAGTATTATTATTTGTATAAATATAAATAACAAAATTTACTCCGACTCGCAAGGCATATTGAGATCAATACAAATATAAATATAAAATACAGTTAATAATCAATACAAATCAAAGTATTAATACAGTGAATATAAAGTGAAAGCAAGCATGTAATATAAATAATGCAATTTACCCAAGGAAATAAAATATCCATAGTTTAACAATAAATCCAGTTCGAATTCAGTTTGATAGTTATTACACATTTACATACTAACAATAATTTATAACATAATCAAATGCATTGATATATGCAGTAATTCATAACGGCTAAATACCTATTATAATTTTATCTGCAAAGGATAAATAATTACTTAATTAATTAGATATGTGCAACAAAACAAAACTTAGAAGCTATTTAGATAACATCAGAATAACATTATCCCCAAAGATCGTAACTTTCTAGCAAAACTAATTAGTTCTTGTTTATTAATCATTGCATAAATACAATCAAGAGTCATTTTTTGTATTATAAAATGTAAACACGACTTTGTAATGTTTTAACACATAGCACAATCGATATGTGCATTATAATATGTACATCAAACTCAGAATAATTTCAGATTTTTTAATTGCTAAAAATAAATTTTAACAGTGAGTAATGACAATTTTCTAGTTTTTACTTTTTTGGTTGGTTGGTTTGAGATTTTATGGCACAAAAACCAATATGAAGGTTATACTGCGCCAAACAAGTTTATTTCTAATTCAAAGTTTAATAAAAACAGTTTTTATAAAAGTGATACAAAAATAAACATTGGTAAAACAATGATAAATTAAAAAGTCATAACGAAGCCATAATGATGAGTTCAAATTAAGGAGTAAAAGCCTATAGATTTTAAAAAGACCAAAAGGTTCTCATGTGGATCTCTGCCAATCAACAATGGCAAAGTCACTGCTGTTGTTTTGAAGTAAAACAAACGTTGAGCATTAAAATATGGGAATCCAGTAAGGATATGATAAACTATTATTCCACAGTCACAATGTAGACATATCGGCAATTGATCATTTAATAACAGATGTCTATGTGTGAATCTAGTGTGACCGATTCTCAGACGAGTTAAAACTGTGTCATGTTTTCGATGATTCAAAGAAGGCCAATTTTCTATGGTAGGCTTGCAACTATGAAGTTTGCTTAGAGTTTCTGAATCCCATTCAGTTTGTCAGTTTATGCAAAGACAGATTTTTACCTGTTTCTTCAAATCGCATGCAGGCATGGGTGTTTCTAAAAAACGAGTTGCGGATTTGGCATTCTTATCAGCCTGCTCATTACCACATATTCCCACATGGGATGGTATCCAGCAGAATAAAACGCTTTTACTTCTTTAGTATCCTTCATTTTACGAAATAGAGCAAACAAAAAATTATGCTTATATCGTTTGTTCCTCAACTAAGATGTAACTTGTATCATACTTATACAGAAGGCATAATTTTTATGAAATCTGGTCTCTAACCTATGATCATCCGATTCTAAATCTGAGGATTCATGACCGGTACATATCAGCCAAAAGCTGCGCCATAATGAAATTCTGTAAATTATTGAGATATTAGAATCAATGTAAAAGCCAACGTCTATTGTTTACATCTTCTTTTCAAAATTATTTTTAAACGCCATTTCATTACTGAAAATATTATAAAACCATACATTTGCAATTTTAAATAAAGTATTTTGGTTAGGAATATATTTTAGAGATAATTATTAGGTTAGCAAATTGGTAAAATGATGACTCCAAAGCCAAGACTCGGCAAAAACATGGATTAGAAATATATAACCTTACTGTTTTTATCTCAAATCTAGCCTCTGTTGATTTGAGTTTATTTTATAAATTTGAGACTTCCTTATCTGTTAAGAGGTTATAGGATTGACTGCAATGAAACTAACTGTTGCTACATTGTTACTATTTATTACACGTAACATTTTATCGTTTATTTTTCCATGTGGGAATACAAAATATAGAGCCTCTACATGGATGGTATTTATGTTCAATTATATTCCAAAATGTCTAACTTAGTTAATAGTAAAGTGTTTAATCCATCGCCTTTTGTATAAGAGGCTAAAGGAATTTACCTTCTAGATGCATTGATTTTTTCAGTTTTTTTTTAATTTATTGAATCCTGTCGATTGCATAGCTTTGGTTTGAATAATAACTCTTCAAATTATTAAAAATTTATTTAAAAATATAACAAATAAAAAAATGAATGACAAAGTAGCTAATGTCATAAATTTTATATTAACCCTAAAATGTATCGTGTTTGGCTACATGTTTTTATTTCCATTTATAAGCTTCATATCATTGTTCCAAAGGACAAAAATGAATTTTGAAAATCCATATTTAAATGCTTTTTGATAAACATTTATAGAAAATACCAATAAATGGTAATAGCGGTGTTAGATTTAACCTGGGAAATGGAAAAATATCACTATTGCTGTTCTATAAATAGACATACCATTAAAAATACTATCAAAATATTTTTTTTTGCATTGTAAAATATATATATTGACCAAAAGGAACTTTTATCTTTATTGCAGAATTGTTATAATGCGATTTGTGCCACTGGGATAAAGTGTAAATCATAATATAGCCATTTGACGCATTTTAATTTTTAAAAAAATCACGAAAAAAAAAATAACATTTTTTTGATAATTTTCCTAAATTATACACAACTGCTCAAAACACATTCATTTTTTTGTAAAATAAATAAATAGAAAGTCATACATTCTAGGGTAAATGAAAAAGATCGCATCATAAACATCAACACTTACATCATAAAAAACAAATTCACCCTTTATCGATTATTTATAAATGAAATAACCCGAAATTAACATATTTATTTACATTTTCATGGACATGAGAAGGCTTAGTAAAAAAACATCTTTTCCTAACAATATAAATATAATTTACGTTGCTTTTCAGTCAGAACATAACTATAAATTAGATTTTACCATTTGTGTTGGGCAATGACAAAATGGATTCTTTTGAAATGCTTACTATCATTCGTAAGAAAGCTCGTGTACTATCATTCTTTTTTTAAAACACAAAAGATTTTTATCATCAGCAAAAGGTGAATAAACCCTCTAATAATCACCAGATAATTCGTTTTTATTTGTTTTAAAGAGGCTTTATTATGTTACTATTTTTCCTCAATATTTTTCAGAAATTTTCGAAATGATATAAATGATAAACACTATTTTATTAAATATAATGACGAGCATTTCAGAATTGTATTGAAACAAAAAATTTCGTTGAATAAATAATAAACAATTGTACTAAAACATTTAGAAAACAAGTCGGAAACTTTTTCTAAAAATGCCGTGATTGTTATTGCAATAAAAAAAGCAGCTGCATTACGGAAAAACACTGTCAAATGAGATATTTCTTTAAAAATTTTCCTCAGGGTAACTTTGGGAAATATGAGACTTATATTAAGTGAATAGAAAAAAGTTGTTTATGAGTTAAAAATGTTTTATGAATTCTAACCCATAAAAATTTAGAAAAGTTGTTTTATTCAGATGAAATAATTAATTTTTTTTTGTCCCAATTGAAATGAACACAATTTAACTTCCTTTAAAGATAGAATAGAGTTTATAGGACATATTTCATAATTTTAAATCTAAAGTAGATGACGAAATGGATTTAAGGAGGGACAAAACATTTTCTCTGAGTTAATGTAGCTGTTGAATTCAATGGAAATTATGTTCTCTAATTCATATATCGTAGAATAATTATCGTAATAATTCATTTTTTATGATGGTTTTGGGTTGAATTTCTGAATCGTGATTTTTATATCAAGAAATTTATAACTCTAAATATGAACATGTTAATGAAAGAAAAATGAAAATTCTACTTTAAAGTTAATGTGCACGCAAAGTAATTTTTTTTTTATCTTTGGCAAAATCATGCGAGTGTAAGATATGAAGAAACAATAAAATTTATTTCAATTTCATTGCAATAATAAATTGCATTACTGCAAATTGCTTTTAAAATTAATTTTGACTTTTCGTGAATTTGACTTTCGTGTGTTTTGAATTTTAATTTTTTGAAGTTACTTTTAGCGTACAAATATGTTTCTAAATCATTGCACAAAACTCTTACCTTATCACCATAAAATTTTAATTAATTTTTAATTAATCAAATCTTTAAATTTAATGTACTTGGAAATAATTTTTTTATTATTATTGGCAAAAATCATGCGAATGAAAAATATGATGAAATAATAAAATTTATTTCAACCACATTGCAACAATAAAATGCATTGTTGTCATTTTTTAAAAAATAATTTTGGATTCTCATTAAAATGCCAATGTTTTGAATTTTAATTTTTTCAAATTATTTTTTGCATTCTCACATGTTTCGAAAATATTACAGCAAAATCCTTGAAATTTTTATTAATTTTTAATTTATTAAAACTCTAATTAAAATATGTAACACTCTTTCTCAAAGAGCATTTACATTTCTAATTTGGTAGCTTTAAGTTCAAAATGTCCTGTGGAGCTCCTAGAAAAAATTGTGGAACAAGCAATTCACAAAAAGTATGACAAACTAAGATCTTTATCGCATTAAAAATTATCATTCTGAAGAAATGCCTTATTTCTCATAATTTGGAAATAGATCAATGTGGACTTTTTTGCAACTTTATTTACTTGCAACTTTTATGAACATTATATTAAAGCATTATGGTGAATTCTGTAATTTCGGAATACAATATATTCATTATATTCTCCTTACCTCACATTTTAACAAACGAATAAAACAAATAAAACGAATGTGAGAATTCTTTATAGACGACTTAACAAAAATAAATATTAGAATTATTGCTTGATTATTATCTTATTTGTCTGTTTTTTGACGGCAATGATTTGATTAATCTTTCATTTTGTGAGATCCTCGTTCATCATTTCTTGATGTTTGGACGTTATTATATCGTTTTACTTTTTCTTTCGAATGAGTATTAACAAAAGAAAACAGATATTGCCCTTATGACATAAACTGGGTTTTCCGGAGCAAAGGATATTTATAGGATAGGATCATAATTTTTGATGCACCTGTAGTATCATAATTAAAAATATCAACCATTTATTGCTTTTAAAACTGTGGACCCCAATGGGAGAGAGCCTGCTTATAGGCATGTTTCTACTTTTTTTTCTGTTGACCTTCAAAAGTTTTCCTCACATCCACTATGGGAATAGTTGCATTGTCATTACCAAATTTATGAAGGATGTGTTTTAGAATATTGTTAGTTATCACCAAAATAAAACACCGGAATCAGCAAGACTGGCCACTTGTAAAGGCCGCCGGGGTTTTTATGGCTTTGTAGTACCCATTACCAATGACATTATCTTATGCCCTGTACTCCATTTATAACACTGGAATTTATATACGTTCAATAGAAAACTATTTGCTTATACGCACAAAATGCAAACTTTACGATCTTAATGATCATGGGCCAGCAGAGAAATGTGAGATATTACAAACACAAAAAGGGACTAATTGTAATCAAAGAAACAGATGCATCATATAAAGTTGCCCATATGAATATTTTCACCCATCCTTTAAAATAAATGATCATAAGTATTTCCATCATATAAAGTAAAAGACTAAATCATTGTACAAATTTAGAAGTGTGATATAGCTTACTATAAAAACATTTTTTTTAAATGCAAAAATGTATGAGAAGAAAGAAATGTTGCTTGAAATGAATAGTGCGTCAAATATTTCTTAGGGCGATTCTGTTTTTTTACATCTTATTTCTATAGATATTTGTATCTTGTTTATATAAGCATTTCTATATGCCAGCTTTGTCCTTAAAATTTGTCTAATGATTTTAAAATCAACTTGTTGAATAACTTCATAGTAATAAAAACCAGAAAAGAAAAATACAATATGTTTTCAGATACAGAAACCTTTTGTGCTTTGTGCGTATGCGCCAATTGATTTTGGTTTCAGAAAATAGCGGCGAGTTGATAGATAAATTAAGAAATGTGTGTGTGCGTGTGAGTATGTGTGTGTGTGTGTGTGTGTGTGTGTGTGTGTGTGTGTGTGTGTGTGTGTGTGTGTGTGTGTGTGTGTGTGTGTGTGTGTGTGTGTGTGTGTGTGTGTGTGTGTGTGTGTGTGTGTGTGTGTATGTATGTGCGTATTTTAAATGAGCAATGCATAGAAGCATTTTCATTATTTCAAATTAAAACAAAATACTATAATATTATAAAGATACAAAATATAATAATATTCAAATGCTAAATGAATGTCAGAATGAATGTCAGATACGTACTTAACAGAGTTTCGAAAATTTTTTTTCCTTACTTAAAGCTCTTTTCAACTCATCATTTTTGTGAAAAAAATCTTCATAAGTGATAGGCACGGATTCTGAAATAAAAAGTGAATTAATCCGTGAAAAAAAAATAATAGCGACGAACGAAGTAGCGAATAAATATGTATAAAAGCTTATGTATTTTACAGAGACAAAATATGCACTTGTAGAGCATTATCTGTTCCATTTTTTCTAGTTTACTACATCAACTTTTAACTATTCAAGGTTATGTCTCATTCTCTATCAGGTTTAAAATAAGGGATAACCACATATGGTATTGTGATAATTTTCATATCCGCAGACTTAAAAACAGTGAAATTTATATAAAATTATAGACAAACTTATTAACTTGGCAATAAAATTATTTTCTTAAATTTTTCTAAATGTTTCTATTTTACATTCCTGTAATTATATATATAAATAATGACAGGAATACTAAGCCTTGAATAGTTGGAAGTTGCTGTAACTGTTATAATTGTTTTAATAAATATTAAAATAGTTATTATTTAAAAAAATATAGATGTCTTAAAGAATACCAAGTTCATTTGTAATAATGAATATAAGAAAATTACAAAATCACTACTTCATTCGCATCAATTTACACTCTTCGATTTTTGATAAGGAAAAAGACTTTAAATCACAATTTTTATTTGTTTCCAGGATATAAGGTATTATTTTATTTAAATCTAGATTCCTTAAAATTTTATTTATCAAATTAAGTGATTTATTAATTAATTAATCTTCTCAAAATTGTTTATCAGGAGCATTCATAAATTTAGCTCAGAATTTTGAGCATTGTATTCAAGTACAACAGACAAAATTAATATTATAAAAAGACATTGACGTTTCAGTTTATTAAATCAATAAATTAATTTTGATTCAATTATATAAATATTTCTGAAAATTCAACATTACATTTGCCTTCGATCGAAATCCATCCAGAGGGAGTTTGCTTGTCTATATGTCCGAGTGCAAGTACAAAATGTAAGGAACTAAACTGATAAAATTTAGTTTATAGTCTTAGAATTTCAAAGATAAATATGTGGCAAATTTTGAAGCAAATTTGTCTAATGATCGACTGTCGGTCTGTACATTTGCATGTGTATAAACGTAGATAAACTAAATAAAACTGATACGTGATCATATTTCTAAAATTATATTTCTGCACACACTTTTAACATTTATCAGTGGACAAAAATGTCCACTTTTAAATGTTTTATCAGTTTTTTTCAAAAGCGTAAAATTTCGGACCTCTCAGATTTTTTAAAAAGGCCAAATTGTAGGAGCCCGTCTAACTGGAGCAACTGTGACTGAAACATCCCAACTTCTAGACGTTTCTGGAGGTACTAAAATCATAACAGCACACACATACAGCACGGCAAGACAAGCTCGTCAAGGCAAAATAGTGGGCGGAAAGAGGAGCTCTGTGAAAGAGACCGACGGGTGTTGAAGCGGATTGTAATGTCTAAAAAGCGAACAACTGCTGCAAAAGTAACCGCAGAGCTCAATTCCCATCTGGATTCTCCATTGTAAGTGATTACAATTAGAAGGCATCTTCGTAAACATAACATTTATGGCATAGTAGCAATTCCCAAGACACTTCTCACAGATGTTAATGGTAAACGTCTTCTACAGTGATGTCGCACTCACAAAAACTGATCGATTGATAAGTGGAAGAAAGTAATATGGTCTGACGAATCCTGTTTCACACTTTTCCCTACAACAGGACGGGTGCACGTTTGGAAGACACCTACACAAGCGTATGATCGTGATTGTTTCCTTCCAACTGTCAAGCATGGAGGTGGATCTGTCATGACTTGGGTAGTCATGTCGTGGTTTTTTGATGGACCAATCCTAAGCCTGAAAGGAAGGATCTCTAGGGAGAAATATAGAGAAATTTTAGCTACCAGCACCATCCTATGATGCAAATTTTGTTTCCTGCAAGAGATGGAATTTCCCAGGATGATATTGCACCTGTCCATGCAGCGAGACTTGTCCAATCATGGTTTAATGAACACGAGGATGAAGTTAAAGATCTGCCTTGAACCGCACAGTCACCCGACCTCAATATAATTGAACCATTATAGTCTATTTTAGAACGCTCAATACGGAATCAATATCCTCCACCGGCATCTGTCCCAAACTTTCGCAATATCTCCAGGAAGAAAGGTACAATATTCCTTTAAACACTATTCAACATTTGTATGAATAGATTCCTAGGGGAATCCAAGTTGTATTACATGCCAAAGGCGATCCACACTATACTAATAAATGATTCTTTATAAATCTAAGGTGTTTCCATTATTTTGATAATCACCTGTATCAATAAATAAAATCTTACAGGAAAAAAGTTGAAACTTGGCTCGATTTCTTATTAAGGGATACAGCAATTAAGTTTGATAGATGATCTGCAGATACTCTGTTATTCAATGATTTTGTTGTACAATATGATATATGTGATCTGATTTATGCAATAACATATGTTATTTATTAAAACATATTACAGATCTATTGTTGATCTAAATTTGATCCAATATTTTCTATCAAAGAATAGAAAAGCTAAAATTAAATCTTAATCAAAGCCAAACTATAAATGCTCTTTAACTGACAGTTAAAACGATTGACAAAATTCTCTAAAACTTAATATGAATTAAAAATAATTTGTCAAAAGGCTTAAAAATACTATAAAAGGGCTTTCAGTAAAGAATTAGAACAAAAAACATTTAAAAATATTTTTGAAATTATACTAATCTTATTTGTACTGCGGTTTTTTAAAAGATTTTTTTTTCATTTGAAAGTTTTTTTTATGATCCTTCCGATTTTTTCGATCGATATGGTATCAGTTATTAAAAAATTAACTTTTTTTTATTTATTTACAATAAATAACAGAAAATAATTAAGCTTTTAAAATAATTTTAAATTTTAAAATTCCCTTTTAATGCCTTCGATAAAAATGGCGTCAAGAGTTTTAAAGATGTGCGCATTTGTCTTTAACGTGACTGGAAGACTGAAATTAATTATCTGTAAAATTCCATATTCGCATAATATTGCATAAATTCATAATTTAATATGCCAACAAGAAAGTTTTATTAACTTACTATACATAATTGTAAAAATTGTTACTTGTATCTTCATAATTGAGCACATAGTATATAAGAAATTATTCAAAAATTAATTTTTTAATTAATTTAATGAACTTAGAATCCAAATGTTAAATAAAACATTTTTACTAAAGAAACATTTGCTATTTATGCTAAGAATGATATAAATGAAAATTTTTGAAAAAAATTAAATTATTCAAAAATATTTGGGAAAACGCAAAAATAGCCGTAACTCAAATATTTATCACGGCATAATGAATAGCGAAATTTTTTTATTAACATGATTTCTAATGATTTTAGAAATATTTAAAATTTTTTTTCCCTTTAGTGGAAAATTTTAATTATCAAAAATAGCAAAATAAATATTCCTAACTCTGAACGCAACATTTTTTATTTGTTCCTATTCAAATGTTTATTGGCTTATATTTATTTATTGAAAATGTTATATTATTGAATTATTATATTTATATATATTATATTATTGAATTATTATATTTATATATATTATTATATTTATATATATTATATTATTGAATTATTATATTTTATATTATTATATTAATTCAACAAAAAATATTTCTTGAATTAACTTTTTATAATTGTAATAAATAATCTTTTAAAGTAAAACATATGTAAAAAGGAAAATATTCGATATTTTTGTTAAGCATTTTTACTTCGCATTTGCATGTCTATAAGGATTTCTTGTCTATAACTAATCGATTGTTCAATCTGTTCCTCATGTATTAGAGTTCTAAATATTTGCAACATTTTTTGTACCTATTAAAATATCATACTTTAATAATATTAGAACTCTTAATAACTAAAATTCAACTAAAAATTTATTTCATTGAGGAGGGTGAAATTATCTGGATTTCAATAATGAGGTGGAACTGGATTTCAATTTGAAAAGTATTAATTTTCAGCTTCCATAACATTTATAAGCCATGAATTATAAAATATATTAAAGATTAAAAAAATAAATAATGAAAGCAAAGAAGCTTTAAATGTTGTTAAAAATTAATATTGTTGTATATTGCAAAACAAGAAATACTATTTTTTATCGAAAGTCAAGCAATGTTATCGCGAAATTAAGAGACAATGCAATCACAACACAATATAATATGGGAAATCCTTGGATATTTCCATTAAAAGATAAAATATACTCTAAATGTGATTAAAATTCCATTTTTCAAAGATTATTTCTATGGAAATTTGCTGTTTTTACAATTTTGATATTTGTATTTTTGATTATAAAATTGATTAAATAAAAAATTATTGCAAAAAGATAAGAATTTTAAAAAATATATTCTTAAAATAGAAATATTACAAATGCCGAAATATTTACAATTCTAGTATAACATTTAATATATAAATTATTTACAAATTAGAATAAGAACATTTTCTTAAAAATCTAGAATATTCGTATAAAGGAATTTTCTTCGTAATGAGAATTTCTAATTCTTTAGAATATGGATTTGGAATTTCTTTTTTCATATATTGAAAAAAAGTTTGTTTTATATTTATTATTTACTTATATTTTTTTTCAAAATTTTAATGACTTAAAATATTATAGAAATGAAATATGAAGGGAAAGGAACTAAATGATATTTTATCGATTTCTACTTGCTGAAATAATTTTTCATTATTATAATAAAGAGAACATTATAGAAATTAAACGTAGGGAATTAAAAGAACTCTTATTCCGAAAATTTAGCTAACGCATTTTCCTAAAAGCAAGTGTTATCAATCCTAAGAATTTCACATTTGAAAAAAAAAAAAAAAAAAAAAAAATTAGAAAGTCTGGAATCTGTCCAACTGCTGATTCGTTAGAATTTCAAGCGGCCAGAAATCAAAAGCGGAGTCATGTTTTCAGAGATAATTCGTTCTTAGAATAACACGCATGATGGAGCTGAAAATCTGAAGATCCCGCACATTTTTAAGACTTCTTCGCAGAAGACAAGGACGCTATAATAGAAACAATACGATGTGATGACTAAGAATAGTAAATATGAAAGCTTCTACGGTATAAATTTTTTTTTGAAAAAGTGATAACATACTGTTTTTTCTGAGTATAATCTGTTCTGAGTATAGATTTTGATTCTGTATTGAAAAACAAACAGGAATGTAAGAGAATTGTTTGCTATAATGCACTGATATTTTACAGTTTTTCAGCTTTATCATGCAGGAAATGCAATGGTGAAATGTTTGCAATTGTCAAGAAATACGGCTATGATGAAATTATTATCACAGTTCTTCCTCAGTCTGAAAAATATAGAAAAAAATACGTTTTTCGTAATACCGCCAGTCTGTCGATGAGTCTTTGAATCTAATAATTCAAAAACTCTAACTCATTCAAACTGATTGGATGGTTTTTACATCAAAAGTACTAGCCTCCTTTGGCGACCAGTTTGCTCGTCTAGATTATTGGGTTTTTAAGTTGTTAATTATTAATATGGAATGCATTTATTAAAAAAAAACATTTCCCTTGTAGTAGTAGTCACTTAAAGTAGTTTACTGCAAATTAAAAAGTTTATATATTAAGAAATAAAAACTGAAGTGAATATACTGCTACTGATTTAATGATTGTCAAAAGCAAGTGCTTGAATGTTTTGATGGAGAGTTGAATTCCCTCGTAGCATTTGAAAATTGCAACAATTAAAATTGTTTCAGATAGTGTTTCGAATTGAATTAAAAATATTTTTTAAATTAAAGGAAAAATTGCATGAAAATGAAATTCTTATAATTAAAAAGGTAACTTTTTTAGTCTTAAGATAACACAAAAGCATTTTTATAAAATAATTGTTTTAAAAGACATGGGAGTATCGATTTTTGTAGGCAAGTCATAACGATTGTATTTCTCCTTTAACATATTTACAACACTCGAAAAGCAAAAACATTGGCATTATTCTGCCTGTGAGCTATATCTATAACAAAATTATTAGAATTTCGCTTTTTGAATCAAATTCTAACTAAACATTGCCTGATCTTAATGACAATTTGCTAGAGGGTGGGGGTGATTCTTTTGAAGAATAAGTACCGAAATTATAAATCTTAATCGAATTTTTACTAAATCCGTCAGTGGAAAATATATCTGTCGATGTCCATGTGAATAAAATGAAAGGGCAACAAGCTAGCTGAATAAAATTTAATATATGATTCTAGTGAATCATATTTTGGTGTAAATCTGTTAATGAGTTGAATGTATATTTTCTGTGTGGCTTTAAGAACGTAAAGTAAATACTCTAGAACATAAAGAAATATATATATATATATTTCTTGAATTATATGTGTGTACATCTATAATATTGTCCATAGATTTAAGAACATATTAAGTAAAGAATGCCATGAGCTAAATGAAGGAAATTTAACATGTGCGTCTTTATCTTTGTATATATTTGTATTTAAATAAAAAAAAATCTTCCAAATTGTTTTTTAATATCTGAACTATAATATGAAAATACATAAAAAATTATATTTAATAAGTTTTTTCGGGTCCGCGTTGGTGTTTTTGGTGAATAAAAGTATTCTTTCATTTATTTTGCTGCGCTGAGACATTTATTCATATATTAAATATTAATTCATTTCTTTTCTTTTCTAGTTAGTATTTGTTCTAGTATCCCGACACTAGCGCTTTTCGACGATTATACTTCGCTAAGGGATCGTACGCTGAAAGACGAGCGATTATTAAGCCTTCTACTTCCTCGAATTATTTATATTTACCCTACTGCTAAATGTAAACATTTCTCCTTCCATCTTTCCCCTTTACTTGACGAAATGAACGTTCCCTGGCGCATGCGCAAAAGCGTTGAGGATTTCCGAATCAGAAAATAAACAGTAACATGACTGTAATTAAAAATAAATAGGTAAATAAATTTTGGAAATCCAAAAAAGAAAAAAGGAAACTAACTCTAAAATTGAATTAGCATCATTAAATTTTCATCATCAATGATGAAAAATTATCGAAAAAAAGAAGATCTGAACATTCATTAAAAATCTTCATTCACCTCCTCTTAGTATCTATTTCTCTGTTTCACCATAAATCAATAATTATTTGAATTAAAATGCTTAACTGATTTGAAAATGAAATTTTTTAAAAAGAAGGTCCCTTGGCAATTTTATAAACGTGCCGTTTCTTCTATGAATTTGCTGTCAAATATCCTTGAACAAACAATTCTTTACGATTCCAACAATGAACAAAAATTGCTTAGCAATCTCAAGTGCGAGAAAAAAACACACAGGAAAATAATGTATTCATTAAATTAAAATAAAAAGCATTTATTACTTTATTTATAAATGCTTTATATTAAAATAAAGCATTTATAAATAATGCTTTATTTTAAAATTGCACTTATTATACTTTAAAATATTATCTGGAAAATATTATATTCCAGATAATATTTTAAAATATTATCTGGAATGATATTTTCTTTTTAATATTTATGAACAATAGAGACTCCCCTAATTCAAAGAACCAAAGCTAGATATTATCCTTTCATGCATACTCTTCTAGCCCCCTTTTCCTTTCTGCAATTTTTTTATGGTTTTAATTTTATCTCTATATAAGTAGTTTTAATTAGCAAATCTCGACAAACTTATGTACTAAAACATTCATTATTATCAAAGAATTGGTTTCTCTATCTTGTATATCAGAAAACTCAAAATTTTAGCTAAAAATAATTTTATACCTAATAGTAAAATTACAAATCTTTTTAATGGAATTTAAATAATACTTAATTTTTGAATCTATATTTTTATTAATTATATAGCAAAATAATATAAGGCTTTAAAAAAAAAGAAATTAATTAGCTATGTTGTTAGAATAATATTCCAAAATTTTGAAGATTATTTTATTTTAATCTGAATAAATTAGAATATATGATCTCTTATAATTTAAACGACAACTAAGATTAATTTATTCAAAAAATCTCCAAATCCAAAGGTTTCTCAAAGTTGAGGTGGTCTCTAGGCATATTGAGTATTTAATAACCCATCTCTGGAAATGACCCGTAGGTTTCATAAACCTTGCGTTTTATCATAACTTAAGTCATGATTAATTCTACCTTCTAAGCATTCCCATCCTACTACTCACAGAAAAAAAAATGAAAAACGTCGCCACTCAATTTGGAACAATCAAATTTCTAATTCGGCATTGACTGGGCACACGAAATTCAAAGATCCGGCACACAATTTCCCTGTCGTTTTTGCATGAAACATCACCCTACGACAACAACCCTGGCCTAAAAAGAAGATGGCAAATGCTTCTCGAAATAGCTTCTGTCATGCGGAACCAGCTCACATGCCGACTGACGATCCAGAACTGAGAAGGCTTCAAAAATCCTCTGTCTGGGTGAGGTTGAGAGATTAACTACCCTCTCCCCCTCTTCCAGAAGGGTTAAATCTCTTTTTCTTAGAAAATCCTCTTACAGCTCGACGTGGGCTTGATGGATCTTCCTATAATAAAGAGGGGATGGAGGGGTGGTGACAAGTTCTTTGTGAAAGCTTCTTAACCCACTGCGTTAGTGTCTCCTTTCAATCCAGCTTCAGTCTGGCAATGCTTTACAAATGAGATTTAATGTTCGTTCACTTTGGCAAATTAACTGAGTTTTGAATTAGTTTTTGATCGTATTATAATAGTTAGTAAATAGGGATTTATAGAAGGCATTTAGGACAATGTGGAATTTTATGGTGCATTAATGGATTTATCGCGGCTATAGAAGACTTGTTGACTACTTTACCCATGCTATTAAATAACTATTTTTATAATATCGTATATTATGCGCTGTATCATGTGAGGGCGTTTAAAATTGTGCACCATGACTTCCGGTGAATTGCAGAGAATAATATTGGTATTGATAACACATTGATAGAGCCTTCCTTATTTTTATTTCTTTTATTTTTCAGCAGTGGAAACAGTGGCTGATTTTCGACTAGGCAGAAAAAGCAGCTGCCTTGGACTGCCGCTGAATTGAAACAGCTCCCAGGCGGGTTATTCCAATAACGTTAATATCCCCACCCTCCAAAAAAGGAATTTATTAAAAATAGTAGTTTTATGAAGTATAAAATATTAGAATATTATTAATACTTTGTCAGTTCTATAATTAATTGACGGGTTTCATATCTCTTTAATTATATTTACTTAAATATTACAGTATTTATGAACAACGAGCCTTTGTTTACTTAATATTGCGTACAATCGTGGATACCAATACGTGGATTGTATATAATCGTGGATACCAATACGTGGATTGTATTTAATCGTGGATACCAATACGTGGATTGTATATAATCGTGGATACCAATACGTGGATTGTATATAATCGTGGACACTCGTGGTTATAAGACATAATGAATAAATAAAAATATTTTTTTATAAAGTGTTTAGTAAAAAATTAACCTAGAATAAATAATTTAAACATTTAGCAAGTTAAAAATGTGTTAAAATGTGAAATTAAATTATCCAATTAACCAAGAAAAGGCACATTATAATGAGCATTGCCTAGGACTGTAAATGTCGGAATTCATCATTGAATGGAAGGCAAAAATTCTAAAAGAATTATTCGAATTTAAAGTATTTCATTTGAATAAAGCAAATACATATGTTAAATTAAAATTATTTTTCATGAATAAATAATCTTCGGAAATTGTTACTCATTTTACAGTTTTAGTATCTCGAAATAATGTTTCTATTAAAGTGTAAATTATTTCACCTATGAAATTCGGAAAGAATAATCTGAAATAGAGGGGATTAAAATAAAATTTCAAATTCAAAAAAATTGGGTTCCGTTAACGCTCTGCTGAATATCAAATTTCAGGGATAAGTTATTGAAGTCGAAATAAAAAGTTCAAAATAGCCTTTACTGCAACGCTCCGGTAGTATTCTAGGAGGATAATTCTTTCGTTTAATTATCCTGCAGAGCGACTATGCGTTAAAATTATTAAGTAGAATTCAATTTATTTTTATTGATTTTGAAATTGTCAACAAGATGTTAGTTTGAGCAAAGTTTTTCAAATTTTTATAATATAATACTTGCGATCTTAAAAATTATTTTAATTCACCAGATAATGTAGAGTTGTCAAGACGTGCCATGGAAATTCATCAACATTTCGAATTTTGTTGACTATTACAGTTTTTCTAACCAACTTCGTGTACGAGAAAGTAAAAATTATGAAAAGAACAGAATTGATCCTCATCATCTGACCGTGGCTTAAAATTACGATATTCCTTTCAAACTAGTCAAATAGAGTGACTTTAAATGATTAAATGAAACTAAATTGCTCGAGATGAAAATATTTACATGTCCTTTACTAACAAAAAAAAAAAAAAAAAAAACTAAATATTTAATTAATTATCTTGGAACCTGCATTTAAACTTACCGAATGGTTCAATATTTGTTAATGCAACTTGAAGCACTATTATGTTTGAAACTTTCGTTTGACTGCAACAAAGATTAGAAACATAATTTTAACTGTTGACGTTTATGTGGTTATGTTAAAACGTATTATGCGTGAAAGTAAAAATATATTTAATATTAAAACGCACTACCAAATAAACTCATATTTTAAAAGTACATTTATTCTTTTTGTTTTAAAATATTTTATAAAATCTTTAAAATATATAAAATTATCTTTTATTTTACGACTTCATTTTCAACTTTTTTGCATCTTTCTCTTAGTTATTAGTGATTTTTAAAGGATAATGAAAATTTAATTAAACATCACGAGTGGAAACTCAGACGCAAATAAATAAAATTAGATATAATATTTTTATTCAATAGAAATGATAAAAACTAGTAATAATTTCTAAATATAGAAACATAATATTTTATCAACAAGAAAAATAGCTATTTAATTAATTGTCACTGAGCTTTCTTTATGCTATGAAATATTTGTGCTTAATAACTTTGAAAAAAGTCTATTTGGCATTTCTTCGGAATACTTTAGCTTGCAAATTTATCCTCAGTTATAATTAATTCTAATTCCTTAATTATTGAAGCTTGAAAATTATTCCTTTGCTTGCAATAAAGGTAAACATTCATGAATGCTAATTTTTATTTACGTAGAATTTAATTTTTCTGAAAAAGAATTCTTCATACTCTTTACGAAATATTTATAATATTAGATTTAAATTTGAGTTTAAATATATTGAAGGTGAATGTTCATGAATGTTCATCTTTATTGATGTAGATTTTAATTTTTCGGAAAAAAAAATCGTCATGCTCATTACGAAATATTGATAAAATTAGATTCGAATTTGAGTTTAAATACAATAAAGGTGAACATTCATAAATATTCATCTTATTTATGTAGATTTTAATTTTGCTGAAAAAGAATTCGTCATGCTCTTTACGAAATATTTATTATATTAGATTTGAATTTGAGTTTAAATATATTAAAGGTGGACATTCATAAATATTCATCGTATTCATGTAGATTTTAATTTTATGGAAAAAGAATTTATCATACTCTTTACGAAATATTTATAATATTATATTCAAATTTGTGTTAAAATACATTTTTTAAATATATATGGAACTAAGCCTAATATTCTTTTCTTCAACAATGATTCTATAACAGAGATAAGAGCATTAATGCATTTTAATAAAGTTATGCTTATAAAAATAATACGGGAAAATATATTCATTGCCATTAAAGTACATTTCAATCCATTTTTTTTAAAATGACAATATCCGCATTCAAACATGATTACAGCTTTAGGGCAACATTGTCTAGACATAATTTGGTTTTAAATCCTTTATTAAAACACGTCAATCTGAACTTTATTTTTTGTTTTTGAATTATAAACATGGAAATATTCAAATTACTTGCATTGTTTAAGAAATAAAAATATACTGGAGTCATTAAAATACATTTAAAACTATATTACAGTGTGTTTTGAGGAAATAATTCTTGAAACGAGATCAGGAAGTAATTTAATTCTTTAAAAATATTATTATTACAAATTGTTTGATTGAAAGGAAATAAATAAATTTATATTCAACTTAAAATAATTTATAACATGCAATGAAAATGCAATCTGATTATTTTTTTAAAAATTTTTATCGAAGAATTAAAGGCAATTTTGATTGTAAATTTCACCGTACTAGTTTCTCTTAAAAATGTACACATGCAATTAATTTTTATTATTTTGAATAATACAAAAGTATGAGCCTACTTGCGGACTTTATCTGCATGTAGGAAAGCAGAAGTTTCATTTTCCTCAAAACCATAGGAAATTTCATTAAATTTCCTTTTAAGGAATTTACTGAATATTTTTGGAAAAATATCTTTTAATAAGTTAAATATTTCTATAATTAAATAATAATTAATAAATATAGTTAAATAATATTCCGATGATTCTGACAGAATTAGAAAGTTTTGGGTTCAAAGTTGTTAGTAATTCATTGTAATTGTTATTAATTAACATTTTGAATGTGAAAATCATACTGTTGACAAATTAACATCTTATCTCGTTACTGAAAGAAAGTTATCTTGTATTAATGAGGATATATAGAGGCCAAATATTCAGGCTATTATTCTTGACATATACTTTAAAATATACCATAGATTTGAACTGATTTTCAATACAATATTTTGTTTTATTATCTGACAGTAATGATTCAAATCTCGTAATAATGATTGCTTAATTTTTTGAAAATTATGATTCGTTCAAACCTTTGATACTGAAACGTTAAAATAACCTACCCAAATCAAAGTTTATTTTCTGAGGAATTTTCTTAGATTAATTTGTCTATTATAATTAATCTACAAAAGACAGACAGACATACATACAGAGAGAGAGAGAGAGAGAGAATAAGAAACAAGCAAAAGATAAAAAGAAAAACAAAAATAAAGAACAAATATAACACCTTAAGTATAAAAAATAAAGTAAGCCAAAGTAAAGAAGAAACCGCCGTTAAAAACATATAGAAAATGAAGGGATATTGAGAACATATGCAAAACGAATGCGTAAAATTATCCAATTCAACGAATACTGTGGAAATAAACGGTAAGTAAACATTAAAAAAACTTAAAACTATGAAATTCGCAAACAACTCATTAAATTGCTCATCAGGGAATAAAATCAAGGCAAAAGGATCTCAAAAGAAATTATAGAATTTTCTGAAGGCTGTATTGGAAAATTAAATGAAATTAAATTGTCTTCACTCCAAATGATATAACAGACCAAAGCTGTAGAGACGGAAAAGGAGCATAAATCTGAAATTTTGTGGCACCGCATTTCAAAGCGATGTTGGTTTGGTTATTTTAAAACTGTGGCAACGTCACCAAGCCAGCAAGTTTAGAAATGAATCTCGAAAGTACAATTTTTGGCTAATATTTAAATTTTTAATAACTATTCTTTTTTTTTTTTTCTTCTTTCACACAACTTTTATTTAAAACTTTTTCTTTAGACGTCTTTTTAAAAACTACTATTTTTCTTTGAATATCGCTCTATTCATTTTTTAATTAAAAAGTTTTTACTCCTAATTTACAACTAATTTTTCATTTGTTGTGTTCATCGCCCCTAATAGTTCTTAGCCTTGGCCTGGCTACCCTCACAAATAGCTGCAAAAATTGCATAATTTGATACAATTCAGACATATCATTTCACTTAATTCTCCGATACTATCCGTAGAAAATGCTATAATTTCTTTTGCGATTCGCATATTTCATCCCTTGAGGAGCAAATTAATGCGTTTTTTTAAATTCACACTTAATGCGTTTTTTACAATTACACTCTTGTTTACAATTACATATATATATGTAATTGTAAACAAGCGTATAAATAATTGTGCGTGCGCGCACTAGATATTTTTGAAAGATGTCGAAGACCTAGAAGCGATATCTGTGCTGCACAAAATTTTGAATGATAAGAATTTGCAAAGTTGTAAAAAGTTCCAGTTGTTTCAAAGCAGTCAATTTGCATATATTATTGCCAATAATATCATATGTACCGTCAATAAAAAATTTAGATATGCCTCTTACTTTATTCATCCGTAATGTACATTTGTTGCTGTCTAATTCTCTATTTCTTCTAACTCTCTGTAAGACGAATTTTGATTTCCTCTACAAATGCATTTATAATATATAAAAGGCTTTGCATTGAAAATGTACAGTAACAATATTCTATTTTTTCCGTTGAATATTATTATTACCATTTTATTATACAAAAACATAGATAATATACTATATAGGCAAATTAATTTGTCTTAATTTAATGTCATTCAATTAATCCTTTAGTCATTTAAAATTGTTTTGAATTTTTTGATAATATGTTTCTAATCTTTTTTGAAATAAAAATTGCTTAAATTACTTGCGCTTATTAATCTTTACTAAATTACAACCTAATTTTAAAAATTAACCCCTTAAAAATCTATATTTTAAAATATAACTGGGAAGAGCTTTCACATTTGTTTAGAAGGTGTTCACATGTTCACACTAGAGACTTTATTCAAGAATAAAACGTCATTCTCCAAAAAAAATGTTTATAAATTATGAAAAATAATTTTTATAGTAATTATTTAAAATTTCAAAACTATTATTGCAACATGTGAGTGGTAGGCAGTATCCCAGAAAATATCCCTGGATATTAACTTGCTGAAAGGCAATATTATTAAAGTTAATTACATTCACAGAAAGTTCAACGTCTAACGATTAATCGGAAAAATTAGCATTTTAGCTTTATTCTTGACAGAAATCACCAAACTATAAAAAGATATTGATTTTTTTTTTATATTAAATAAAAAATATTAAATGGAAGCTTTCAAACTCTAAAATTCTACTAGAAAAAATCTATAGGCCGCAAAAAATATTCTATTTTAATTTTTTTGATAATTATTTGATGAATGAGTATACCTTTGATCAAACCCTTGTTTAAAGAATAACGAACATCAATCATTCTATTTAAAAATACAAAGCTTGTTAATGATTGAACGAAAGTATAAATAAAATATAAAATGATTTATTTATTCATAACAATCAAAAAGTCCAATTTCCTCGATATCCCATTTTGGAAAGCACTGAATGACGGCTTGGATGATTTTGATTTGACTTTTACTTTCATAAACGGAAATGCACTCATATTCAAAACAAATTCCAATTATTTATTCCGCTTTTTAGATGAAAGTTTCCTTCCTGAAATGCATGACTAACTTAATAACTCATCAATATCATATATAATTACTGATAAAAAATATTTACAACTCTCATATCTAAGAGATGGCTTCGAAATTCGTGATTCCATCTCTTGGATCTAATGCTTGTCAAAAACTCAAAACTTTCTCATGTCAGAATGAAGCACTGATTGCAAACCAGCATTTCAATCATTGTCAAAACTTATCATTGTTGACTATCCGGGCATCAATCCAATCGGAATCGCCAGTGCATTAGTCATAATTATTAACTAATGGCGTTTTGAAGCCCGTGACCTCGTCATTATGACGATTTGACAATGCTCCCACGACCAAAGAAGAGCTTTTCTCATCGTAGGCAAGAAGTTACTGATGTTTTAACTTTATGATAATTAACGCTGAGAGGGATATCGTGCTCTTTAATGTATGTCAGATGGAATAATAGGAATATAAAAAAGAATCTATCATGAAAATTGTTAGCAATGTTGTTATTTTTAATCAATTATTTAAAATAAAAGCGACAATTTAAATGCTCATGGCTTGTTTCATAGTGCTTCAAATTGTGAGATTTGGAACACAAACTTACACCAATCTGGGCGGAAAGTTTATAAATATTTTATCTCATTTTGAAGAACAAAATAATGGCAGATTTGGGTGTCCTAGTTATTGTTTGAATGGAATTTAAATTTAGTTCAAATATTAAGCAAACTGATTAACTGGTAAACATTTTGTAGTATATTTGATCATGTAGTTTATATAATCTGAAAAAGAAAAAAAAGTGGGTGAAAACTAGGGGGAGGGGTCTTTCCAAACCTTTCTCGTATACTCTCTAGTAAAGGTATTATACCAGAGAATCCTTGCATAGCATTGACGAACAATGCTTACGAAATATTAACCTTTCTCTAGCACTTTTGCTGAATCTATCGTGTCATCTTTGGTGAGTTATTTGGCGATTAAGCCCTGGAATGCGGTTAATAACTTCCGAAAATCGAAATCTATATTTTACATACGTTTTTACCAGTCTTAGGAAAAAAATGTTTGCGAAAAAAACTACACTTGTAATCACAAAATCCCATATCAAATTTGATATATTTTACTCATTGGGTATTGAGTTATCGCTTTTATATGTTTTTGGAAGTACAGACTGACTGATGGTCAACCCCTCCTATGAGGGGTTGACCATCATTTGACCGTCATTGCCATGATGGTCATCATGACCATCATTGCCTCAAAATTTGACACGTCTGCACTATATAAATATGTGTACCGAATTTTATCCATCTACCTCCTTTCATTTTGCAGTTACTATGCTACAGTCGGACAGACAGACTTCCTCTACACAGATTTTGATCAAAGTTTGATTGAAATCTACAAATTAGATGTAAAAACCATATACCAAATTTCATCTATCTAGTAGAAAGCGTTATTCAGTTAACTTTGTCACAGAGAGACGGAAATTTTTCAAAAATGTGTTTTTTGAATCCATGGAGGTTTAAAATCTGGCGATTTGTCAAAATCCTGAGTTCGAAATTTTTGAAGATCATTGTATTCTCGATACTATGTATACCAGAAAGTAAAAAAGGAAGTGCTCTATCTTTGATTTGTCATAAAACTATATACCTCTTATCTGTATAATTTAAAATCGAATATACATTTGGGAATATATATTGGGAAAAATTTTCTTGTAGATGCATTTTATAGTAAATTTTATATCGATGAAATCAAGACAGACGTTTATAAACAACTCTCTAATTCCATGCTACAAGTCTTTAAATCATTTATGAATTATCGTATTATCCATATGTAATATACTTGGACAGATAGACAGATATCCGGGTATAAATTCAATAACGGGCTTTTTTTTCGTCAATAAAGAATTCCAAAATATCAAAATTAATCAATATCTCATATATATTTTATATAAAAGATAACAAAAGAATTATCAAATTTTTTCGTCTTGTTGCAAAATTTTCTGTTTTTTATCAATGATAGTATGTTAAAATAAAGTATTCTCTTTTCATGCATTGAAATTTAAAACACATGTAAAATAATTTCGTTCAATAAGGTTAGCAATTCATATCACTGAAGTCATGTTAATGATATTATTTTCTTTTGTATAAAAATCATATTCTTACATTATTGATCTTTAAATTTGATTTAATCTTAATTTCTTCTGTTTGAATGCTAGAAAAAGGTAATGCCATGCTTGTTACAATTGATTATTGGCAAAAAGTATATTTATCACAAAAGACTAAGAAATTAAGCACAATTTTTGAAGATTATTCTTTAAAAATTCTAAAAATTGTTAAATATAGTGAAATGATCATTTTTAGAATTATCGTATCTTGCCCTTATTACGAATATTTTAAATTTGACTGTAGATAAAATGCTTATTAATAAGGGAAATTAATGATATTCTGATTATTCCTTTCTAAAATAAGCGTTATTATATATATATATATATATATATATAGAGAGAGAGAGAGAGAGAGACATATATATGTAGATATAAAAACAGTAATTGAGTATTAAAAATTTGAAACAGAATGTTAAATTTGAGAACAACACATTAATTGCTAATCAGAGAATGAAAACAGTGCGATTCGCAAGTGGAATTAAAGCAATTTCTGGAAGTATCGGACGAATAGAGTCAAATGATACTGTCTTCACCCCGAATGCTATAACTGACCAAAGCTATAGAAATAGAAAAATGACAGAAAAATGAGATAGAAAATTAATAAAAATATCAAAAGTAAGTTGAAATTAAAACATGATTACAGCAAAAGAAAATGAAGAAAGAAATAATAAAGAAAAGGATTTACCGAACTTTTTGTGTGGCAAAAGTCGTTCAGTGTGTTTCGACTGTATTATATGGTTATAATGTCATAATTCCACTTGCGATCAGCATTGATTTCATCTCCTGGTGAACTATTAATGCATCGTTTTGCAAATTTTAATTCTGTTTCTCCTTTTCTAATACTGAATTATTGTTTATTTCCACAGCGATTTTAGAACAACAGTATTTTGCGGATTCGCATCGCATGTGTTTTTGATTTTTCGTATATTATAAGCATTATTTCTTCTTTATTTTGGTTACTTTCGTTTTCTATTTTATTTGTTATTTCTATTGTTACACTTTTTGTTATTATATATGTAACATTTGTCTTTTACTCGATTTTCATTCTCTCTCTCTCTTATATATATATAAACATGTTTTGGTTGTAGCAGAATGCAGGTTCGAAGACGTTGAAGAGACATGTTATATTTTAAAATTAATTTTAATACCCGTTTCGTGAAAGCATAATTATTTACAAGCTGAGACGCGGACAAGGCATGTCTGCCACAGCGCGAAACAGAAGTAATGAAGGGAAGGAAGAAATGATCACTAATCTTATATAACATGGGATTTCCGGCCACGCGCCGATGGAATACATGTGTTGACCTTTGACGGAAGTATCATTTTCATTTGATATGTGGTACTGATGGCGCATTATTTTTACAAAGGGATTAATTAAACCGAAACTGGAATTGGATCACGAAATAAGAGAATATTTTACCTTGGCCAAAATTAAGATAAAGTTTTGGAAATTATTTTGGTTTATATTAAGAGTTTAAAATATAAATATACTTATATATATATATATATCATCCTGGTAGTTTATTATAAAATCGCTCCGACTACGAAGGATTTCATTTCATTTGTTGCGTTGTCAAAGTGCATTCGCCGTGCATTGCTTTTGAATTTTAACTGTTCATTTCTTTTTAAAATGTGTGAATTAATTCGTGAGAAGAGTCAAGCCGTTATTTTAATGAATAAAAAAAACATTTCAAATGTTAGGATTGCTCATCTGTGCGATTGCAGTGAGTCGACTGTTTCACTCCTCATAAGAGATTCAAAGCTGAAGTAACCGTAGATAAACCGTAGATAGTGGTCGTCCGAGGTTATTTTCTAAACTTTCTGATGCTGTATTGACACAATTATGCCTTAAAATAGATTTGCAAGTTCTGCTACACTTGCAAGAGAATGGAATGAATCCAGGTCTATCATTACCAGTCCCAGAACAGTTCGCATGAGGCCCTGTGAAGCTGGTTACAAGGCACAAGACCTAGAAAAAAATCAGTACTGACGAAAGCAATGCGGCAAAAACGATTGTAGTGGGTCAAGTTGCACAAAAATTGGAGTATTTCGGAATGGAGACAAGTTATATTCAGCAACGAAAGTCGCTTTACTTTAATGTTTAACAAGCCGGGCCACATTTAGCTAAAAGAAAAGGAGAGCATGAAGCCAGAATGTCTGTTTCTTACATCAAAACATCCAGAAAGCGTAATGGTGTGGAGGTGCGTGTCATATTAGCCAACTGGACGACTTCATTTTGTAAGGGGACCATGAATGGTGACATGTTGGTGTCCTGAAGGATCAATTTCATCGTAGTCTTGTGACATGTTCCCAAGGTAGAAATGTATATATCAGCAAGATCTAGCACCCTGTAATACATCGAAAAAGGTAATACACACTTTACAGTTAATTTTAAATTTCATTTCAGTTCAGTTCCCACCTCTATATCAAAACATTCGTTATTTTAGGTTAAGACTGCGTTTGCAAAACACGGTATTAATGTTCTGGCATGGCCAGGAAACTTTCTAGATTTAAACGCCATTGAGAATTTGTGGAGAATAATTGGAAAGACAATAACCGAAAATCATCCCAGAACAAAATGAGAACTTCAGGAAACAATAATTAAAGTTTGACACCATGAAATACCGTAAGAAGTGTTGTAAAACCTTGTGGATTCCATGCCTAACAGAGTGGCTGCTGGGATCGAAGACAGAGGCGGCCCAACCAAATATTAAATGCTTTTCAATTAAATTGAACTCTTTTATTATATTTTCCGAAGAACTTGAAATTTTTTCTTTATTTCATTTTATTCCGGGGAACAAAAATGGATTCCGATACTGAAAACCTGTACATATTGCCTGTATTTTATTCCTTTTAAAATTAAATAATTCTTTTTGTTCTATAACTCAAATATATCTTGCCTTTAGACTAATTTAAAATATTGGCATAAAAAATATTGCTTTAAATGAAAAAATATTACTTTTAGGGGGCTTATGGTTGAAAAACACAAAATTTCTCAAACTTGCAATACTTTTGACCCGTAGTGTATATTATATATATGCAATGATATCGATTTCAAACATTAAATCTATTATTACAAAGACTGAAAAGGCAATAATTGATATTGATTATAATTAATCTATAAAGGATTCTGTGTTATTAAGTTTCTGATTAATATGCAACAAAAGCTTTTCATACGAAACTATTTCTTGAGAGAATCTCTAACGTATTTAACTGCTATTAATAACAAAATTAGTTTGTAAGTACTTAGCTTACATTCATTTGGAACAAGAGATTGTAATATTTTGTAGTATTAGATATAATCTCGTATAGAAATTTTTCTTTGCTTAAAATAGATTATTTAAAAAAATAATGCCTTGAATATCTAATTATTCTTATTATTCTGAACATAACTTAAATTTAGTTGTTCGAATTATGCATTTACGATTTTGATCCGATAATTTAAAGGCAGACCTTTTTAAATATTTGTAGAAAAATATCATTTGTTCTATTTTTTTGTAGCACACAAGCAAAATTCTTAAAGTTTTATTGGCTGTAAACCTGTGTAAGACACGATAAAACATACTTATCTTTGTCATAAATAAATTATATGCCTTGAAGGACCAAACTTTGATAGCATCAAGGACTTTTCTCATTATTTATAAATGCAAAATTTTTACCGCTTTGGTGTATCAATACGATTTGAATACTTATATGAATCTATGGTAATCGCTTATAAGCCCCTAAAGGTATCCAAACATCGTTTCCTTTAAAGTAAACATCATTTTTTTTTTTTTTTTTTTTTTTTTTTTTTGCTATTCAGAAAGCTGAAAAGTTTATTCTATAAAGATCTGGAATTGAGAATATTACTTTATAAACACATTTATTTTGTTCTGATAAAAGATTAAATCTTCACACAGATTCATAAAAAATTTGATACTTTTTTACTTATGAATATCGAAGCGACATTATCCTTAATCCAATAAACCTATCAGCCTTAAGGTTAAAAAAAAAGCTAAATGTCTTTTACATAAAAAGTGGAATGAATACGAAATAAAACCTAAGAAATTCGCCAAATTGATCCGCCAAGTCTTTTTAGCAGTGATGTAAGTGGGTTAGACGCGACAGTCGCTTGGCACGAAGGCATTGGAGGAAATACTACAATGGTATGCAAAGAATGTTCTGAAATTGGGGTTTATGTCAACAGAAAATTACAGCTTTTATGAAACGAAAACGAAACGTTTTTCTAAGTAAGCATCTTAAATTGCCGCCTTTGAAAAGAAATGAAAGATATTTTTTTTTTATTTACTTGGTTTTTTTAGGAAAATGATTTGTAATTTAAAATCAAGGCAGGGGAAACGGTAGCAAGACTTTTCTTCTATTGTTGACAAACCTGTTAACTAATGGTAGCTGTCTGCATTTAAGTAAATGAAAAGATTAAACAAATGCAAGGTAACTGACATAAATGATGTCGCAAAATTTAATGATTGGTTCCCTTTCTTATAGGGATAAAAAAAAGTTTATTTTTTTATTTTTAAACTAATTTATTCCTTATTGTTTGATAATTGCACTATTAATCAAAATTAAAGATGGATTACATATTTAATATTTGTTGATATCCATGGCCTTTTATGAATAAAATCCGAGGTTTTCATATTCAAATAATTGCAATACAGATAATATTAGTAACTGTATCAAGCATTGAGTTTTGAATTCAAAGATGTTATATTCTATTGTACTTCTACAGAATTTGAAATTCTACTGTACTTATGCAAATACTGTACTTTTTAGATGTTATATTCTACTGCACTTCTACAAGTATTAAAATTAAATTCCTTAAAATTAACGATGAATTACCTATTTAATATTTGTGTGTATCCATGGCCTGCCTTGTATGAATAAAGACCGAGGTTTTCATGTTCAAATAATTGCAGTATAGATAATAGTTATTGTATCAAGCATTGATTTTTGAATTCAATGATGTTATATTCTAATGTACTTCTACAGAATTTGAACTTCTACTGTACTTATACAAATACTATACTTATCAGATCTTATATTCTACTGTACTTCTACAAGTATTAAAATTAAATTCATTAAATTACAGATCAATTACATATTAAATATTTGTGTGTATCCATGGCCTTGTATTTTTATGTTCAAATACTTGCAATATAAATAATAGTTACTGTATAATGCGTTGACTTTTGAATTCAATGATGTTATATTCTACTGTATTTTTATATGGAAACATAAAATCATTTTTAGTTCAAATACAGTAATGCATAGAACATTAATAATTGTTAAAAGCACACACTTATTGGTGTAATTTAAATAATTTTTTTAAATAAAATTTGGCCTTAGAAGAAATTTTTTAAAAATTTAATAAAGCCATCTTTGGAAAGCATCTTATTCATTTAGGCTGTTAAAAGATTAATAAGGAATACATGTTTTTAAAAAATTACACTTCATTATTTGATAAATAGAAAAACAAATTTAACTAAATCAATCACCTACAAATTATTGAGGGTGCCAATCAAAAAGTGCATATACTACGAAATAAAAGCGGAACTGAAAATTTTAATTCAGAATTAATGTTATAAGAAAGTAATTTTTCTGTCTTAATTTTATCATTAGCAAAAAATATGCAATAGAATTTTCGATGGGAGAGTTTGAATTCCATCATAATATTAAAAACATCGTTTCAGATTGTGCATTAAATTACATCTTAAAAAAATTCTTAAAAATAAAGACAAAATTGAACAGAAATGAAATAAATATAATTGAAAAGGTATTTTTTTTAAGAAAACGCAAGAACCATTTTTGTGATATAATATTTTTGGAAGATATTGCCCTATATTTTACATAGAAAAGCATGGCTATAACACAGCTGCTGATGTTAAGAATTTTCATGCTCAATTAAAATTTCTTACTTTCAGAATCACATCTTTTTCTTAATATTATTTCACATATTTTTTTTCTCTGGTTGAATGGAATTTTTGGTGACAAAGCAAGTCCCCTTCAGAGTATTTTTAATAATATTTTTCCGCTCTATTAATCAGCTAAAAGAATGCAGCAGGAGAAATACAGCAGAACATTAGATGAAGTATTCTGAAACGCTCATATGATGTTTTGTTTGCACTTGACTGCTGCCATTCGTCGATAAATAATAAGAGCGATTTCTATGCTATGTTATATTTAGATATAGATATATGAATAGTTAGATAGTGCAATACATTTAATAAAATCAGTTTCTAAAAACATCTTTATAAATGTAGTAAAAACTAGAAATATTATTATTTTAATTATTTACTATTTGTAGGCGTTAATTTATAATTCTTTATTCTAAATAATATAAATTCGTGAAACTCTTTTTCTCTCAGATTCATCAATAGCTGATAATTAATCAGAATTTTATTACATTAATCGAAAATCGGAATATTCCAAAACGGGAAAATATTTAGAATATTGCTGACGGGAAAATTCATTGACTCACCTTCGAAATCTTTCGCATTACGAAGTAAATATATTTTTTCAAGCATAATAAAATCCAAGTTATAAAAATAAAAAATAAAGCTTTTGCAGCTTTTTTTAAACAAAGTTTTTGAAATTCAGAAAAAAATATAAAGAATAAGGGTGTCAATATATGTCAAAAAGATTAGAATGTCAATAGCTGTCAAACAGATTAAGGTGTCAATAAATGTCCAAAGTTTCATAGTGATAATAACTTTTTCAAAGAAAATTTTATTTAAAAACACATGCTGACTGATAATAATAAAGCATAAGAACTATTACACGATTAGATTATAGAAGATGTAAAAAAAAAGCACTTAGCAAGTACTAACTAAATTATTAACGAATAATCAGTCGAAATAATGTCAGTTATTTTGAACCTTTCAGATTAAGTATTCACATTAATTATTTTATTAATTCTAAAATGAACGAAGAATTTATTGATAACGTAACTAATTTACATGAAAAATTTGCAAGTATTGCCTATTTCTTTGTTTTTATACGTTGAAATACGAACAGAAAAATTTGCAAAACATATTTTTATTGTAAAAAAATATATATTAAAATTACAAAATCGGGTATGAAAGTAATTATGATTCTTTTGGCTATAAATTTATTTTGTTCTATACTTTTTTTGTGTGTGATCCATCAGAGCTTGAAAAGAAAAAGGATTGGCTTTCGCACAGTGAAAATATAAAATTTTTAAATTTTATATATAGCCCAGTAAATGCATATTTAAATACTAAATAATATTACATTTTTATTCATTTGTATTCATATTTTAATTCTTTCAATTAATTGTTCAATAGGTGTTACCACACAGGAGAATATCATGAAAGAAATTTATTTTTCATATTTATTGTCATTATCTATGATCTTGAGATTTGAATATATCTGCTTTATCTTTCTAAATGCCCCTTGACAACAATATTATTGATTCAGGAGAAATTCTGCATTCTGTATCAAAGAGTTGATAGTGAAAATTTTTAGTAAGAAGAGAAAATATGGACATATTACTTAATTCAAGTTTATTTTTTATATAAATATATTATTCCTACGATATATAAATTTAACAATCTAACACAAAATACAAACACAAAATTAATGTTTAAATAGTGTTTATTTTTGTACTGTTTATATTATCGGAATATTTCACCACTAAAAATATACAAAATATCACCGAAATATAGATATTTTTGTACAATTTTTTAAAACTGAATTTTTCACCTCTATAAAAATAGACAACTAAAATATTAATTGAAATATGCATAATTTGTATTGATTACAATATCTAAATATTTCATCAGCATCTCTGACATAGCATGCAGATTTTCTTCTGAATATATTTCTACAGCAGTTGTAAGGTTATGCTTAAAATAATAGTAGAATGAAATAAATAGAATGAAAAGAAATAACATTTTAAAACATTTCAAAGTGTTTTGAAAAACAAAATTTTCCTCTCAATACCTTCAAGCATGGTTTGAGTTTTGATTGATTCGTTTGATATTTAATTTTTTATTGAAATTGAAAATAGCTGAAGCTAAAAATATTATGACAACCACTAATTATATAGAAATTGATGATATGTTCTGAACACCAGTTTATTGTATAGTTACTTAATTTAACATAAACCATACTTAATTGTTTATTTTGAAACTCAATATTTTTTTTCTCCAATTCTAAATATTGCTTAAAAAGTGTACGAATTAATGCTTTTTGGATCAAATTATTAGTCATAAAAAAAATCTTTCGAAAGCAGCAACATTCTTAGTTTATTCAAGGTAATTATTTAATTAGCTAATTAACTCTATGCGTGATAATAAATTAAAATTAACCATTTGTTTCGAAATCGTTTCCAATTAGAACTTATTAAGCTATTTTGAACTGAAATGAAAAGTAGAAATAAATAAATAATGACTCAACCACATTTTAACGTTACGTTTGACGACGAAAATAGTATTACCTTATTCGTTTTTCAAGGGCTGATTCGGGACGGCACGTGTAGTTTTGAGCCATTGTAAAATGACGAGGAAGACACCTGAGGTGGTAATTCACTTTCTAAATTTTTTGACCACAACGCAAATAATTTTACACCCGATGGTAGATACCGCACACTTGGTATTTACCATCACATACAATAAAATGAAGCTTTCTAATGTACCAATGCAGGAGAAGTTAAGTTTTTTTCTTCTTAAGAGAGCTAATAATAAATATTTATAAAAATTAAAAAGACATTTAAGAAGTTTCTTGTCTGAATTTGTATATATTTACTGACATTATTTATAAAGTACAAGTATGAACGTGGAAAGCAATATTGTGCTGCTGTTATATTGACGATGCTAGCAGATTTGAATTAGAAATATAGTTTTGTATAGTTATATTAGCATCCTGTTTTGGAGCAATTCTAGAGCTATTATGGGAGAGACCGCGACATTCTGAGCAGCGGATGTTTGACATGGATGAACCCTGAGTTGATATCTCCTCTCCGAACTTCAGCACTACACCAGCAAGAGGATGATTGGCCCCAACAAATTAAGCACCCATTAGCCTTTTAGGCGGAATCAGGTTTCGAACTTAAAGCTCTTTGACATCAATCTTAGATCTTATCACCAGCCACTGTGACCTTTGCATTAGTAATTTCAGAAGCTCTAAATTAATAATCATTATTATTAATTAATTTTTATTAAAAAATAATATTTTTTTCCTTATGTTTATAGTTCCTGATACTTTGATTTTCTTAAAACTATGGAAGGTTGTTAAAATATTTTTTACATTATAATTATTTCTAAAAATAGTTTAATTCTCAGAACACCCTACGCACTATCATTATCTACCACAAAAACAGCCGTTAAAAAAGTTTTTCTAGTCATTATACCTTCATTAGCATCCAAGTAAAAAAATTATCTGTGTGAAAGTAAAATCAGTAAAAAAAAGGCTGAAATTAGAAGTAATACAATAGAAAACTATGCCCCAGATTTCGCCGCAAATATGTTAAAATTAGCTATCTAGAGTCGCATCTAATAATAAATAGAGATTTTTCACGACATCTCTAAAAGTGTGAAATTACTAAGAGATAGTTCTGAAATGATGAAGTTATTTATATGCAATGTTCTATTTTTTTCCCTTTTCAAAATCGTCTGAATCATTGAACCGCGAAGAATTTTTTAATGTGTTTACTAAATATTTTTTTCAAGTAATTAGCCAAATGAATTGCTTCTGTCAAATTTATTTTATTTTATTTAAGTATAAAAGTTAAATACTTGTAGGTAATGGATTTCTGTTCGTCGGAATCAATTTATAATTAGAGAACTTGAACCCAATTTTGTTATTTTTAAAAACGCTCTCTGCATTGTTTTATTATGATGGAATCGTAAAATTTGGTACACATTTTTATTTTTTTAAAATTTATAGAAATAATAAATAGGTCTTCTTTAACGGAATATTTTTTATTTGTTGTTGGAAAAAAAAGACGGAAATAAGATTATTATCTGTTTAAGCTTAACGCTCCAAACATGCTTCATAAATATTTGAAATTAGTTTCAGAACAACTGAAAACACCATTGTAAGACATTTTAAATCTTATGAATTGAGAAAGAGAAGAATTTAAAATACTTCCTTGATTTCCAATTTACCCCATTTTATAATGTTATAAACGCAGAAAAATGTTTATAGCCTTAAAATAGTTACAATTTATATACATTCGTATTAATTTAATAGAAAATGGCACAATTATTTGATGATAAAATAACTTCAGAACAAAAACTTTTTATTAGAGCATAAAAATTATATAATTTTTTCTAATTTGTAATTGTAGCTATCTTTTCCTATTTCATTAAAATTTATAAGTAATAAATTTTTGAAAAAAAGAAAAAAAAAAAACTGTCTTTAACTAAGTTTTTTTGTTGTAGAGCCAAAAATTATGTTCTTTGAAATAACAAATTGAATAATTTAGATAAAAAAATTTGTAATTCTAGCCAGTTTTTAAATAAAATTGTGGTTATTTGACGAATGAATGCCTAGAGACTATTTGCAGCTTATAAATAATCCGTGCATGTTTATGAAGTTTGACATTAGATTAATTACTGTATTATTGTTATATTTTATAAAATGCAGAAGAAAGTCTATAAAATACAATACAATATAATATAATATAAGATAAGATATATAATATAATATAAGATATAATATAAGATGTAATATAATATAAGATGTAATGTTCGTATACCAAACAGATTATTGCAATTTACGAAGAAATATAATTTTATATAAAACATTATGCAGAGTGTCATTTTGTTAGGTACTTTTATTTCTATTAAATTCTTTTAAAGGTTATAAATATGTTCATATTATACAATTAAAGAACTTGGAACATAATCCTTGGATCATTGAATTAATTAGCAAGTCCATCAAAATTATCCTTTACAGTTTGTTAACAATCTATGTGCAGTCATCAATTTTGTAGTATCATCCTCCGATCATCAAGTCATTAAACCAACACGACTAGGAATGGTATTCTAAGAAATGTTTTTCATGATATAATATTGGGATATATATATATAATATCCCAAATATTATGCCAATTTTATACTAGTCCTCTTATACTTTTGTATAATGTTTGTAGGTATCATCATTATTTTATATATGTTTGTATATATCATCATTTGTATATAATTATCCCAAATATATCATCAAATATCGGCTCATTATTATTAATTATTTTATTTCATTTAACAATTTGTGAGGAATAATTCTTTTTGTGACATAATTCTTGGATCATCATAACAATATTCAGTTGTTACACTTATTGAAAACATCACCTTATTGTGATTTCAATCCTAAGATTGCCAGGATTATTTTCAAATTTATTATAAAAACAACATTTGAAAGTATGGCTTTTTCTGAGGCAGAATCTTTAAGGCACCGTAAACATTCGAAAAAAAAATTTAATTTAACATTTTTATTTCATTTAACAGTAAGCTACTTAGTTAACAATTTAATAATACTTTTTGTGGCCTTATCCTTAGATGATCATGAGAATTTTTTAATATCATTATTGCATTCATGCGTCTATGAGAGGACTTTTGTGTACTCTGCTTTTTTTTCGTGTGACTTTATCCTTGGATCATCATCAACAAAGTCGAGAGGTGTGAAAAGAATTTTGAGATTATAAAATAAGAGATGGCGTGTGATAGAAGGTATTGGAAAATAGTTAAGGCTCGTTAACGAGACATTTTTCATTTTTGTAGTTAGCAGCAGAATGATTACTACATAATTGGTCATATTTTATAAAATGCACAAGAAAGCCTGTGAAATATTATATGTTAATATAAAAAACAGATTACTGTAATATATGAAGAAATATAATTTGATTTAAAGAATTTTACATAGTTAGGTTTACATAGTTTATCTTGTTAGGTTCTTTTTTCTCCATTAAATTCCTTGAAATGCTATTAATTTAATCATACAAGTAAAGATGGAATAAAGCATATTTTTGGAACATAATCTTTGAGTCATTGAGATAATTAGAAAGTCCATCAAAATTACCCATTTCAATTTTTTAATAATCTGTGCGCAGTTATCTGTTTTATAACGTCATTCTAGTCATTAAATCAGTTTGACTAAAAATGCTATTATAAGCATATTTTTTCGTGACATAACATTTAGTATATATGTAAGTTCAGTTTATTATTATTAAAAAATTTATTTCATTTAAGAATTTGTGAAGAATAATTCTTTTTCTATACAACTCTTAGATCAGTATATATATCATCATAAATATTTAATTATTGCACTTATTGAAAATATATCCTTATTGCGATTTCAATCCTATGACTGCAAAGATTATTTTTAATAAAACTATAAAAACGATTCCAATGAACAACATTTGTAATTATGGTCTTTTTTGAGCCAGAATCTTTAGGGCACCATGAAAGTTAATTTTTTTTATATATAATTTAACATTTTTATTTCATTTAACAATTAGTGAATAATACATTTTGTCATATCATCCTCAGATGATCATGAGAAATTTTCAAACATCATTATTGAATTCATCATTCTAAACGAGGACTTTTGTGTACAGTGCTTTTTTTTTTCTGTGACTTTATCCTTGGGTCATCATCAACGAAGTCGAGATGTTTGAAAAAGAATCTCAAGATTGTAAAATAAGAGATGGCGTGTGATAGAAGGTATTGCGAAAATAGTTAGGGTCGTTAACGAGACATTTTTCAGTGGCGTAATTAGCAGCAGAATAACTTTATTTTGCACCGCTGCCCATGCAGCGAAAGAAACAAGAAGGATCATTTTTACTTCGCCCACTAATTACACAAGAAATTCTTTTCACGTTTCGAAATATGCGTTTCCGAATTGAATTCCTATGTGAAAGAAGTAATTAATGATTATAATCACATGCTAAAGTGTCTGGAAACGAGGAAGCGGTATTTTTTTCATGCTATTTGTCTCTCGTTAAATTTTGAGGATATGACATTTAAACTAAAAATAGTGCTTCATTTCTAAGAAACGTAGTATTGAAATGCCGGTCAAAATGATGGAATGCAAAGAGGAAACAATTCTGAAAATAATTAAAATCGTTCCGTATTATCGGAATCTAAGATTCTAATAAAATGAGGCTTGTTCGAATTGTGTTGTGGAAGTTGTGCTGTCTTCATTTCCAGCATTACTGTCACTTTTCAGTACCTTTTTAGGCATTCAGCACTTTCAGTAATTAAATCAGTGTCACAATTTCGGCATTGTTTAGAATATTCCTCAAATGATGATCCAAAATGGAAAAGACAAAATAAATGCCTTTGAATTAGTTGACAATTTCTTAAGATGACAAGAATTGTTACTAAATATAATTTTTAAAAAATTCCTCTCGGCAGGCTAGAAAGCAAAATTAGATTCCTTTTCATCTGAGTTAATATTTCATGAATCCGATTTCAGGCAAAATTGGGAATTGGAAATCACTTTTTAGCCCCTAACTTCTAAAATATTGCAATTATCGAAAAACATCAAATACGAAGGTTATTCGTTTTAATTATAAGCTAATTTGGCTAATTTTACTTATTTCTTTATCTTTAATACAAAAGAAGTTATAGTGAAATGAAAATTTCAACATCTCACCCTTTCCATTTCGTTTGAGCTAAATGGCCCATTTATGAACTCAGATGAGTTCATAAACGAAATTATTGCAGTTTTCTTGGGGTTCCATATATACAAGGGGTGTTCAAATGAAATGGTACGAAACGTCGTAACAACATAACCGTTAACATATTTGCCTATGACGCTGTGGGAGAACGTAGGGAGACATCTAAGGATGCGATTGGAGTTTCCGGCGAAGACCAGAGCATGCGCGGGCGCCCGCATACGCAGGAGAGGGCAGGGGGTTCTTATAAAGAGCGCCATCCAATTGACGTGGCAGTGCACGTGAAGACAGGATGGGGTTCACATTGCAAAATTCGACGATTGAGGAGCATTATCCGATTTCTGACAGCGGAAGGTGTTACGCAGGCCGCAGGTTTATTGCCGGATAGTCACCGTATACGGGGAAGACTGTGTGTCAGACAAGTCAGTGAGAAAATGCAATTTCCGTTTTCGTGCAGGCTGTGAGAGTTTAGTTGATGTCCAGGTCAGGAAAACACAGTCATCACGGCCGATCTTATCATAAGGTGGACGACCCAGTGAGAAGTGATCGGCGTGTCACATTACGAATGTTGGACGTGAAGGTGGATGTCAGCGTTGGAATAGTGGGGACAATTGTTCAATAAGTTTGCGTTATAGGAAGGTGTGTACGCAGTGGGTTCCAAGGCAGCTAACCGACCAGCACAAGGAACTGCGTATGGGACTTGCATTTCAACATCTGTTTCAGTATCATGAAGAGACACCGCTTTCCTGGAGCGGATTGTCACAGGTGATGAGAACTGGTGGCATCACTATGAGTCAGAGACAAAGCGGGGCAGCATGTAGTGGAAGCATACGTCGTCACGTCCTTTTAAAAAGTTCAAAGCCGTGGCGTCAGCAGGCAAGGTGTTGCTCATCTTTTTCGAAGACCAACGTCCCCTACTTGTTGAATGCCTCGAGCGCAGAAGAACCATTAACTCTGATGTGCAGTCTTCGGAGTGTCTAGGTCCATCAAGAATAAAAGACTAAGGCTACTCACGGAGGGTGTGGTTCCGCTCCATGATAATGCGTGTCCACACGTCTCCAGTTCAAGTGGGAGCAGCTCGATCATCCGCTCTACAGCCTGGACATGTCACCCTGAGATTTTCATGTGTTTGGTCCCCTGAAAAAACCTCCTAAACGGTAGCGCTTCAACTCGGATGGCGAACTCAAGGGCACTGTGAAGGACTGGGTCTCGTCACGGCCACAGGAATTCGGGGAACAAGGAATCCTTCGGCTCGTTAATCAATGGGATCGTTGTGCTCAGGTCTATGATGTATACTTTGAATAAAATCTTCATTTATACTCACAGTGTCTTTCATACCTTTTCATTTGAACGCCCCTTGTATTTAGGAGTGCAATGTTAGAAGTACAATGTTAGGACTGCAATCCTTTCTTTTATACTAGGATTTTCTTACTAGGATTTAAGGATACAATTTTGTCACAAGTGAAATAAGATATATTAAACAACATTGATTCCCCTATATTAATTAAAGATTTTTTTTTTGGAAAAACCAATCACTGAAAAAATATTAAACTATAATTGGAGTTCAAGGTTATCTTTTAAAGATACTATGCTTTATTGAACTAAATGGGATTAATTGAGAAAAAGAGCTTTTCTATGTTGTGATTTCTTCAATTAATATAAAAGCAATTTTACTTTATCTCCAGTAATAAAAATGATAGTTGGGAAGGATTTATCAGGAAGAAATATTTTTCCTTATTAAAATCTAATCCTACATTTTGAATCCCCTCTTTCCTATTTACTATTAATTCTTTAACAAAGTATTTTTTTTAAAGAACTCATTTTTATATGCTTGTTTGATATAATTTCCATTATGAAATTTGTCTGTTTACTATAATTTTTTTTTATTTCTGATTAATGAAAATAAGGGATATGAGTATGTTAATATAGCTATATTTGGCAGTCAGTTTTTTGGGATTAATGAGTGCTAAAAGTTCCAGTTAAGCATTGGTTTCATCAAAGAAATATTTTTAAGCTTTGAATTTTGAGTAAAAAATAATTCTTCCTGTGTTAGAAGCCATACGTCATTCTGTTCAATGTCTTAAAGAAGCCACTATTTTTTTTTTCTATTTAAATCTTTACACATCCAATTTATCGTTGCGAGTGCAACAATATTTAAAAATGGAAGCATTTATAAACATTTCACTTTTGCTTCGTTTTAAAGTCAAATGTAAGAATAGCAAAACTTTAAAAATTGTATTGAAAATATATCTTATATTGAAATTTATTCGATAAGAAAAACTAAGCCTACTCATGCTACCTTACACATCAATGAAAAAAAAAAAAAAAAAAAGTAGGCTGAAATGTTAGTAGCAACAATGAAAATTATCTGATTTCATTTTGGCAACGAAAATACATTGTTGTAAAATATGCTTTAAATATTTCTTAAGAAAGTTTTATAATGATCTAGAAGATTTTAAGAAGCTTTTTTTTGTTTGCTATTTTAAAATTGAATTCTTACTATAATTACTTGTACTTGAATTGTTAATAATAATATTATCAGAAATAAAATATTAATATTAATAGGAATTAGAATGTTCACTTTTTTTTTTTCAATCTGTTTGTTCTCTAACACAAAAAAAGAAACTATGAAATAAATGGATAAATTTAGCGATCATGCTGGCATCTGTTGGGAATTACTGTAACTTAAATTATCTCTTTACTATTATAAACTTGTGCTGCCATCTAACGATAAAATTTTAAATTATTCTTTTTAACTGTCAAACCTCTTTAAAGAAAGCCCCCCCCCCACCTAAATGAAATATAAACTTGTGTCTTCAGTATTCATTCAATTGTATATTGCTCTAATTTTGTATCAGCTAATATAGTTCAGAATTTTCATTACAAACCGATGACAGCAACTTTTTTCTATCAACCTTAAAAACATTATAAACATACATTCAGTGAAACATTTTTTTTAATATAATTATCACTAGATAGCAGCACGGTGATGCTGAACTAATAGATCTGCCTTGGCATGTATCTAATTTTAATGTAATACATTTAAATCACTAATAAAAGAACACAAATAATAAAAATAATATTAATAATATTATTATTTATAATAATAATATTATAAATAATAATAATTTATAATAACAAAAATAATTTTAATTAGCTATTTTTTGTATATAAATAAACTTTTTAAAAATAAAATCGAAATTTGCTACAAAAGAAAATATTATACGTGAAAATTGAGAATTGAACTACTTTTTTCTTAAGAATTATTAAAAGAATCATCTCATTTTTTATTTCTCAATGTGAAATACAAAACCTAATGTTAGAATACAAGAAACTGAAGTATGACCACAACATTTTAAAATATATAAATTCTAGCCCTTTTATGATCGAAGGCAAGTAGTAATAGATAATTATTTTTCTTTTATTTTAAAACATATATCTTTAACTCTTGGAGCAGGCTTCCCAAATGGATGAGAAGTTATGACAATATTAATAATAAAAAAAGAGCATAGAAACACAAATAAAAAAAGAAAAGAGTCCTAAAAAACTGTTTATTGAGATTACTAGCCTTTTTAATATTTTGATTTATTTAATTAATAATTATATAACATAGATATTTATGCAATAATTAAGTAAGTTATGTAATAACTTATTAAATATTGTAAATATTATTACTTAATTTGTCACTTCGATGTGCGATTGTGTTTATGGAGTATTAGAGCGTCTATGATTCTTAATATCCAAACATTGCTACTATTTAAAGAAAGTATCACAACGATTTAAGTACTTAACAAATATGAATATGCATTTAAAAGTATAAACTAGTATATAAAAGGCGATAAAAATATATTAGGTATAATGTATGAAAAAAAAATGATGCATAGACATACTGTGTTACTATTCAAATGTCTACATACTATCTACTTTTATAATAATTCAAATAATCAAATTATGAAAAAAAAGCTTATATTTTATCATATATGGGATACGAACATATTTGTCTAAATTTTTAATACCGTGGATATACAGGGGCCCTCTTACTTTTCTTCCTGCCATTTTAACAAACAAATGACACCAACTACCTTCATAAGATGTTTAGTTATAGTAAAGTGACTTTGCCCTACGGTGAAACAAATTACAGCGCTATCTGTGGGAAACGGTAGAAATAGCACTATTAACCTTAACCTTATTAAATAAAGCGAAAAAGGAATTACAGAGTTGTAAAGTATTAACGATTTTGTGCTAAAAGATACCTTGTGGTTGTAAAAGCTTACAGCAGAGCACTTAAAACATTTATTTGTCCGTTTGTGATTTCCTGCACTGACACGGGACAAAACATTCTTAAAGGGGGGGCACAAGATATCTTCTCTTTCGAGGTTCAAAACTGCTCTTAAGTTATTTTGGACATAGGAACTCATGCTTGAACTTCACGTTTCAAAAGGTATAGCATACCAAATGACACTATTGCACAACCATCCGTAATACGTTATTGAAAATCTTCCGTTATTAGCAGACAGGTAACCAAAATTTCCCCTTTGAATGGGTTTTACAATGAGTTTTTGATATAGGGACCTCTTTGACACGTGTCGATTTCGGCAAGGGAATTTTAGACATCTTTAAAAGAATATGGTAAACACCAGGGATTTCTATATCTTCTCTTTGAGCGTGGGAAATGAAAGATATCAACGCTCTAGAGAGCGTGTAGTTAAATAATTAATTAAATAAAGGAGAAGTAATTAAGTAAATGAGTGGAAACTGGACCAAGAGACAATTTAAAAATAAAGTTAAATGGGGGTAAATGAAAATAAAAATTTGATGTGGAAAATTAGGAAGTAATAAATTTTTAAATTAGGAAAAGTAATTAGGATTAAAATTAGATTTTAAAACATCATTAGAGTCTCTCTCTCTCTCTCTCTCTCTCTCTCTCTCTCTCTCTCTCTCTCTCTCTCTCTCTCTCTCTCTCTCTCACACACACACACACACACACACACACACACACACACACACACACACACACACACACACACACACACACACACACACACACACACACACACACACACACACACACACACTAAATAAATAAATTAAATAAATAAAATCAGTGATGGGAGTTGTAAATTTTCATCAATTTTCTATGAAATGGTGAAAACCGAAATACTTTCCCTTTTCATTAACTTCAGGAACTCAGCCATTTTATATTTTAGCATCGTACTTTTCAGTTAGCTTGATATACTCATTTCGGAATCAGTTTCACGAGCAAGTCTCCTCCCATAAGGGAAAATGATTTACATTTTCAGAAGTTTGGATCAACTTGAAACTAGCTTTAAATTAAGAGTCGTCAAAACATAAATATTCAAAGGGTTCTCTTTTTTTTGTATTAATAAAGGAAGAAGTGCTCATACACGGAATACACGGGAAGAAGCGCTCATTTTAATATCAGATTCACAAACAACTCTCTTCTCATAATGGCCAATGATTTTTATGGTCAAAATTTTAGATCAATCTGAAAGTGGTTTTAAATTAGAAGAATTGTTTAGATGTGCATTTTCAATCGTTTACTTAATCCATCGCTTTTAATATGTCATATTCCAATACATTCGAAATGCTTATTTCAGTTTCAGATTCCCAAGAAATTCTCTTCTGATATCAACCAATGATTTTTTTCACCAAGGTTTAAATCAACATGGAATTGACTTTAAAAGTGTTGTTAAGATGCATATGTTCAACAGCCCCGACCATCTTATACTTAAGATATCATTTACTAATACACTGGAAATGTTTGTGTAAGATTCTCGAGCTATCTTTTTCTCATATCAGACAATTATTTTTATTTTTGAAGGTTTAGATTAACATGAAAAAACTGACTTTAAAATAAAAGAGCCATTAAGTTGGAATTGATGTGTTGTTAAAATGTATGTCTTAAATAGAGTCGACTATTTAGTATTTAAGATATCATTTATTAATACACTAGAAATGCTAATGTTTGTATAAGATTCTCGAGCTATCTTTTTCTCATATCAGACAATTATTTTTATTTTTGAAGGCTTAGATGAGCATGAAACTGATTTTAAATTAAAAGGACCATTGAGTTGTGGATGTTAAAGCGGTTAATTTATCTTATATTCTAAGATATCCTTTTTCTATATTCTGGAAGTGCTTATCTCAGCATGAAATTCACGAAATCTCAAAACATTTTTTTTGTTGTTGTTGTCACTAATAAATGAAATTTATAGATTAAGTATTTGAAAAATTTTTAAGAGATATGGTAACATGTAATTCAAAACCAATAAGAACAGATTTCACCCAAATAATTTACTTTCAAATCTTTAAATTAACAAATCTTTTTAAAACTACGCAAACGACTTTCGAATATTTTCTTTTTGAAGATTTGCATCAGATCTTTATATGCTCAACTAGTGAAAAGGTGATAATGAAATCGCGCCAAACCTATGGCTAAAAACATCCAAACCATCCCATCTTCACCTGTTCAGTGACGTGTTGTAAAGCATTAGGTGAAGACATCCGTAATGGAGATGGCTGGAAATGGAATCGCCCATTAAGCCACCAGCCGATGATCATTTCATTTAAATCCCTCCTTGATGGATACTCCATGTCACGACATTCGACTTGCTAATTCCTCCACCCCTGTTGACACCATCTTCCGTCGTGTGCCTCGGACAAATAGGGAGAAGATGCCCCCTCCTGTATTGCTTTCCCCTCATCCTCCATCTTGGCGAGATTTGGCACCGGTTTGTGATGCGTGCCGATCACTGTTTGTAGAAGTGAATGGCTCCCCTATGCGTCATTCTCAACTATTTGGTGGAGGGGAGCAATGCGAGATACTGAAGGTGAAATATAGCGGGTTTTATGCCTTTTCTGGGGAGAGGAAGAAAAAAAAGAAAAAAGTATTTTAAATTGCTTTTGAGTTTTTTTTTTTAACCTTTGATATGTTTATGTTTGATGCGAGCAATGTAAATTTACTTTTTTTGGGAAAAAAATGCACGAATTTGGGAAATTGTACCATTTTTGGTTCGTTCTATTGTATCAAAAATCTCGAGATTCAAAAGTATAGCACTGGTTTTTCTGGGTTTCAGCAATGTGATAAACTGATGTATTAAATCAAAAAGAAACCAAAGTACTCAAAATTTTGAATTTCGGGTCTAAAGTTAAATGTAAAATCCTACATTCCTATGTAATTTTTAAAAATATAAAATTATTACAAATTCAGTGAAAATTGTATTTTTTTAAACTTTTACATTACATTACTGTCGTTCTCCCCGCAGACCATTTGGATAATCACTGAAATAATTTAATTATATTCTTTTTTATATCTAGAAAAAGTTTTTAAAAGCATTTAAAAGAAATAAACAAGATGATTTCCAGATAATTCTGAATATTTTTAATAAAAATGAAGGATTAAAAGCATGAGGAATAATTATAGTTGTGAAACTTTAAAATAATATTAAATTAAATTTCATTAAACATTTTATTACACAATTTAAAAGGAATTCTATATGATGAGCATAACATTCTTTCTGGAATATTTAATCGAGAAGTAAAACCATTATAAATGAATTCAATTTCATGATATTTAGAAGAGTAGTTACTTCGGTGGAACTATAAATGAATTAATAATGGTTATGAAATCTTCTTTTGTGTACGTATATATAAATAATAATAAAAAAATATGTTAAAAAAACTTAAAAACCGGTTCAAATTGACCCTCATTCATGTCAATTGTATTATTATAATATTATAGACAAAGATTGCAATGCAGATTCCATTGTCAAGATCAACTCTATCCAAAGCTTATAGAATGTTTGAATGGTGCAATTTCGTGCAATATTGTGAAATTTCGTATTTTTCAAATAGTCCTAGAATTTTTCGATGATGTTAAAGAAGGTGAAATTGATGAAAAGGCGAGTTTCGTAACGTCAAATTCATGTTTTGCTTACCATTCTTAGTGGTATTGAACATTGGTGTTTGAATTGTTATTGTACAGTTTCGTACTTTCCAAGTAGTCATAGATTTTTTGATGATGTTAAAGAAGGTAAAATTGATGAAAAGGTGAGTTTTGGAACGTCAAATTCATGTTATGTTTATCATTTTTAGTGATATTGAACATAATAAATACGATAATATTGGTTGACAAGTGAAAATTTTAGGTAAATTAAATGTTGTAGAGAATCCACATAAAAGAAGGATGTGGTAATCTATGACTTTTTTCTGAGTGTTAATTTGCAATGTATAATTTTCAATGTCTGTTATCGAAATTAAAGCAGTATCAACCAATATTCTCAACGAATCTGTTGATTCCCAAAGGCGGCTTATGACGTAATAAAGCTATTGAAAAATATTATTCCTTCATAGATTGAGGATTCGTTTAACATGATTAGATAAAGAAATCAAAACCTTTTCAGTCTTCAGAATAGGTATTTAAAAATTAATTGAAAGAAATTCAATTTTAACGTAAGAGTTTTTATCCTTCTTATTGAAATTTTAAATAATTCTTATTAATTATTTATCATGTTCTATTTTTTAGATAGTGTATTTCTATAAAATTAAATTTTTATGTAATTGATTCTTATTTACGTAGCAATTTTATTTAATAAATTGAAATCTAATGGAGTGTTTTCATATTAAAAAATAAAAATAAGAATATTACATTACTTTTTAAATTATAAAATAAAAATATTATATTACAAAATATTTTAAAAAATAAAAATATTATATTATTTTTAAAATAATAAAATGTTTTCCGAATATCCAGGGCATAAATGGTATGACCTAAGATTTGCTTTTAAAAATGACTTAATGACTGAAATTTAAAAATAATCTTGGATTAAAGTCATTAAAATTTTTCGTTCACAAAAAGTCTCTCATTTAATACTAATTACTAACATACATTATTATGTACTATCCGCTTTTGGAGACCAGTTTATTTGCAGGGTATATGGTTGATAAAAATTTCACTGAACCATTTTGTGTAATTTGGTATCAATATTTTCCCCAGTAAAATAATATAATATTAAACTTCAAATTTCGATGGACATATCACTACTTTAGAAGCCTTACATCCTTCTGTTCATTGCATTATGTATTTTCTATTCATAAATTCTTATATAAAAAAGAAGTGAAACTATTACTAAAATTTTCTGCATGCATAACAAAATTAAAGAATTTTATTAAAATTATAATTTGAATTCTGCCATTAAAAATCAGGAAACTGAAAATAATTGAACATAAGTCGAATCTTCATGTCTTGATCATTGGTAATAGAGAAAAAGCCGGGATGAAATATTATCAGGAACTATAAAAACGATTGGAATTTAATTTCAGTAATAAAATATATTGTTATAAATTACAAATAGGATATTTAAAAATTATTTAAAAAAATAGGAAAAATAATTTTTATCAGTAAAAAGATAATTTCTTTTGAATTTTTAGATGATGTAAAAATTATTTTTGTGCTGGAGTATTTTCAAAAGAAAAATTTCAAAATTTTATTTCAATTTTTAATTAATTAAAATTAAAAAAAACTCCTTCATTAAAAAATAATCGAAGTTGAATTTCAGTAATGAAATATATTGTAGTAAATTATAAATAAGATATTTAAAAATATTAAATAGAAAAAAATAATTTTTATCAGTGAAAAGATATATTTTTTTAATTTTTAGACGATATAAAAATTATTTTTGTGCTGTAATATTTTCGAAAGAAAAAAGCCAAAATTTTGATTAATTTTTAATTAATTAAAATTGAAAAAAAATCGCTCCGAAATACACATTCCCACTTTACAAATTACATATATGCCAAATTTGGTACCTCTAGGCCCGAATGTACTGAAGCTCCAATACACATACAGAAAGAAGGACACACACATCTTCATCTTCATTATCAATATTTTAGAGATTTAGTATATCCTGAATGCAATCATCATCCCATTTTACTACATACCTGCTAGGTGTACATGCTTAAAGAGAGAGAACAAGAAACATATCTCACATTCCGCGAAAGATCTACATTACTGTTTGAAATGGTTTAAATTATTACTAATGATCGTGGATTAAATTCATCCCTTTAATCCCTGAGTTTCTGAGGAGAAAATCTCTTCAAGTTAGGAAGGGTAAATCCTCTGCATCTTCATTCGCAGACTTGGAGGGGAATTTATTCTCGCCAAATGGAGTTAAATAGATGATCACTCGTTCAGAAGATGACGTTCTCCCTCCTTAGAAGCCACTTATTTATGAAATTTAAGAAAGTGACAACCGTGGTGGATTACATTTTTGCAATGCCTTCTGTGGTTAAATAAAGTGCCACTAGTTATTTTGAGGAAATTTGATTATATTTTATATACTTATCGAAACCTAAAGTATTTACATACGATATTTTACATACTTACTCAAAAATCTAAAAAACTGTCTGTAATTTAATAAAGTACCAATGCCATATTATATATATAATGTAAACACATATATTTTTGAAGCGGTAGCGTCGCCGAAGAGAGAGAAGACACTTTGAATTTTGAAACTTCAATTTTATTGAATTCCGGTAAGCATAATTTATGCACAATCAAGAAGCGACGAGATAGTCAATCTGCATCACAACGCAAGAGCGAAAAGAGAAAAGAGCGTGAAGAGAGACGGAAATATTTTTACCAGTCATTATATACTGTGAGATTCTCATAGGGATTTATCTACATGTGTCCATTTAGATTAGGGGAAATAGGTATTTTTTAAAAGAATTTGTTTAGACTGACAAATTTTTATCCCTTCACTCGGAGTGTGGAAACTTGTCGATGTCAGCATTTTTACAGAGCATGTGGACGGAACATTAATTAAATAAAAAAGAGGTGGAATTGGATAGGGAAATAAGAGAATTTTAGAATTAAGTTAATATGGGTTAAATTAAGATAAAAATTAGGAATTTATATATATATATACATTCCTAATAACGAAAGGAAGAAATTTTTGAAATTTTAACTTTCTTTTAAGATTTATTTCATGAAGGACTTCATAATATGCTCAACAAAAAGACGATGATAAAACTGACATCTATTTATATAGCGATACAAGAACAAAGTGATCGAATTTCTTCCCTTCAGTGATTTTACTATGATATTCCGTTTTACTTATCAAGTGTTGATTTAGACAAGAGAATGTTAGGTATTTTTGTGAAGCATGTGTGGATGCTAGGGATTTTTATTCTTTTGTCCCTAGTGTGGGAACCACGGAGTCAGCAGTTTTGAATGTTCTTTCAGTTATCATGCTAATGTAGTCATGTAAGATTAATTCCATCCTCATACGATCCACACGCAAGTGCGTTTACAAATTTAGAATTTTTCAACATCTTAAAGCTTTCTAATCAATAATAATATTTAAAATAACCCATAGATAACTCGATGGTAAGACCGGAATTGTAGTATCTTGCTAAAAATTGAAAATTCAGTGGATTATCTTTTATGTATATGCGTGCACCATACTAAATCAGCTTTAGAAATTTGACAAACTTAAAATTCTTCGATATCTTAAAGTTTTCTAATGAATAATATTATGTAAAATAGCCCATAGACAGTTTGATGGTTGTAGTGTCTTTTGTTAAAAATTGAAAATTCAACCGTTTATAATGTATGTATATGGCTTGTACTATACTAAATCTGTTTGAAAATCATGTAGAAATTCGAAAAGAGGCTCTTTGCTCTTACGTTTAAAAATAATGCTTGACAATTTGTTTAGAAGGCTCACGAGTATCTTGACAATGGCATAGTAAATTAAGCCAAATTAAACATGCGCAAAATAAATTTAAAACAAAGAAATCTAGTGTTAAAAAACTTTTCAAACATCAGTTATTGAGATACCTCTAACAAATAAAAAGTTTGAAGGTTTCTATTCGAAATAAGCTATAAATAGCATACTGGCCCCTGATTTAGCAAGAATACTTTCTGAAAAAACTATTATTATTAAAGCTTCAAAGATTAGTTAGTAATAAATTATTTATACTCAAAAACTAAAACAAGTAACTAACATATCACAGTAATCATTTATTTTAATTAAACGAACAAATGGCTTTCAACAGAAACTGTTCAATCATTTTGAGAAATAGTTGGTGGTGAAAAATTAATTCTTCCCTGTTCAGATGCAGAACAGAGAAAAAAACTAATGATTATTAGAACTCCAGAATATTAAGCGCTGACATTTTAGAGCATGAAAGAACGAATGGATTGAAAAAGAAAGCAAATAAATATAAAATGAAATATCTAATAAAAATTGGCATTTTTATCTTAAAAGCAATTAATTTGTCTTCGAGATGTTTGCAACATATTTAATATCTAGTTGATTGTGAAATATAACACACATATTTCGCTATTAATCTCTATATATATAATTTTGAAGCAGAAAAGAAGGCAGTTTCGGAGATAGTGAAAAGACTTACGATTTTTTAGCTTCGTTTTATTTCCGTTCCGGGAGGCATGATTTTTTGCACAAGCAGAAGCGAAGTGACGAGCACATGGGCACACCACAGAACGACACAACACGAAATGAGGGAAATCTGATGATAATTTTATCCCTGTATATATAAACAGTGAGATTTTAATAGGGATTTCCTTCACGTGTCAATTACAAGTAAGAGAATCACAGGGATCTTTTGAAAGAATGTGCTGAGCTGGACAGCATTTTATTCCTTGTGGGAACCGCTGTCTTAAGTATTTTCACAGAGCTTTTATTACATTAATTAAATAGGAAAAGTGGAATGGGATCAGGAAATAAGAGAATAGGTTGGAATGAAGTTAATATGAGCTAATTTAAGACAAAACTATGAAAATTAATTAAGTTTCAATTAGATTTAAAATATCATCTTATATATATATAATGGTATCAATTTAATTACCTTAATCAGCTTAAAATGTTTGCTTAATTGATAGCGTTACTTGCTACAAAAGGAAAAAAAAATGGAAATTGCAGAATTAAAATGCAGTGCAATTAAATGTTTCAAACTTTCATTTGTTTGAAAAGATTGGAAAATTTCATTTATTTGCTAGTTTATTTATTTATTTTTTTTTGCTTCAAAATTGTTTTTTTTTATACAAGCAGAATTATAATTTAAATTGCCATAATTACACATAAATCCGATAATTTTAAAGTACATATTTAAGCTACTTAAAACACATAAATGTAGAATATAACAGATTAAATAGAAAGTTATTTTACACTTGATGAATAAAACAGTTTTCGATCGAATGTGAATGTTTCAAAACCAATCCTAAAAAAAGATTTTTAAGACTGCTTTTCAGTGTAAAAAAGAAGCGGGTACAGCAAATGGATGAAAAACATTGGCAAGGCAACGAAAATGAATTAAATTTTATTACATCACAAGAAATTAATACCAATATTTTTTTTATGTAAGAAGTAATTTTTAAAATTTATTAAGACTAGAAAAAATATCTAGCAGAAAAGTAAATAAATAAAATTAGTTTTATTAAAAATAACTCATTTTTAAGTGACTATGCAAAAACTAAAATAATTTGAATTATTTTTCAAACTCAGAAAAATATTCTATTTCAGATTTGGCAAATCCATTTGTATTTCATTACACCTATTAAAAATTTCGTTGTAAATCATATTTAAGATTATTTTTTATTTTTAAAAATTAAAAACATTTACAAAAATAAAACTGTTATCATTGAAATAATATAATAAATTTAATAATTTTGAATTTTTAATAATTATATAAAATATAATTAATTTTATAATTTAATTTAATTTAAATTATAAACGGCATAATTTTTTTAATTATTAAGATAACATATATATTTTTCATTTTAAATTGGTATGTGATTTATTTTATGCTGTGATATTTAAGAAGACGCGTCGAAAAATATCGAAATTTTGCTTAATTTTTAAGGCGTTTTCCCCTACCCATCAATGCATGCAACAAATTTGTGATTCAGAGTGCAATGACGCATTCTGTAGCGTGCCAACAGCACACCCATTGCCGACTCTTTATTATTAGTAACGAGTTCAGTTTAGTTTAGTTATATTAACGTCTCGTTGTAAAGCAACACGAGGGCTATTTTGGGACGGACCTCGTAATTTTGAACCTCGTTCAAATGACGAGGACGACACCTGAGCTGGCACTCCCCTCTCCACGCCACGCCACACCACACCACACCAGCGGGAGGACGTTTGGCATGACGGATTTAATGTGCAACAGACCCCCTTACACGACGGTTCGGTGGAATCGGGTCTCGAACCTGAAACCCTACAGTTCACAAGCCGAGACCTTACCACCAGGCCACCGTGGTCACATTATTAGTAACGAAAGAGATGACATAACTGATTATATTCTCCTATCATTCGTTTCATATGAAATGATTTTCGATAATTCTAATCTTCATTTTCTGAGTGTATACCATTGAGAATAGTTGCTCTGATAGCCATTAGGTTTTATTCCTTTTACGGTACTGCGCGCCAAAAGATAATGCTTGATTGCTTTTTCAGTAGTTTTAACAGCTCTATTCCTATGTTTTTTGAATAAAATGCCATGAGTAGAAGTGAGTTAATTTTATAGTGTATTTTACTCAAATCCTAGAAATGTGACTGCAATTTAAGAAACTCCTACAGTTATGCGTTATGATCCACTTGAGACCCCGAGATACAATTTAATATTAAACAGTTTTGCTTTTATTATAATTATCTTCGTATGCTTTGCAGGACGGAATAAAATTTTTGATACATATTATCGTTATTAAATGATGGACCTTAAAACGTGCATCAGTATATATGTGTACATTTTGTTTTTGTGTATTTTATATTTCAGTCTTTTATTTTGAATTCTTATAACTATGCTTTTTTTTCTTATTTTTAAATTAATTGTTTTTTATCACTGTAGATAATGTCCTGTTTTTCAATTTATTTTCATTTTAAAATTTTGAAGCCGTTATTATAGATATTTTATGCAAACTTTCCACAAGTTTCAAGTTTGTATTCCCTCTATATCACTGGCATCAAAGCGGACAGCTATTCAATTTCTATGCACTCTCACAGTTTATACAGTGAAAAGTCTAGCAAGTTCAAAACCGATAACGAGGCTTAATTCTACACGAAAACATAACTCAAATTTAACTAATCGCAGATCAAGTGTACAAAAATCAATAACAAACAAACAAACAAAAAAAAACAATAACCAGAAAATAGTTATTAAACAACTACAACAACACACTCCAACGGGGGAATTCACTTAACTGCTTTCACTACGTTTCTCTTCTGTACGCCTCTGACCTTTTAAAATTGCTGTAACAGAGAGTCGAATGTTCGAGAACAAACACCGGAACTGAGGTTCTAATGAGATTCACCAAGAATCTTAAATATTCGCCAAGGCCATGAGTCATTTACCTGACATCCAATTAGCGGCCATTAAAATATTTGGAAACTTTTTCCTTATCATGAAATTAATAGTGCAGGAAAGTAATAATAAAACTTCATAGCAATATATAAAGTTATTTTTTGATTATGTGACACTTAATAAATTCAATGTGTTCTTATAAACGTTATCTGTAGCCATAGCTACAGATTCGGAGTCATAACATGATGTTATCCTCTGAATCGATATATTTTAATTAAAGTGATCCAAAATTTTATTAAATAAATATTAATGTATTTCTTTGATATATATATATATATATATATATATATATATATATATATTAGCATCTCTTAATCTAATTTAAATTCTAATTAATTTCCTGACTTTTATCCTTAATTTAGATCATGTTAATTTTATTCTAAATTCTCTTTTTTCACTGAAAGTTCTGCTTCAGTTTGTCATGTTAATGTAATCGTGATTAGTAATCATATATTAATGAATCATCATATTATTCTAGTAATAATGCAATTAAGCAGAATTACTAATGCAATAACATTTAAATATTTATTACAGGAACAAGGCCCTGTAAAAAGTATTATGTCAAGATTTAATCACAAATTGTTGTAACTTCAATAGAACAAATAATCTCAGAGTAATTCATGATAAATCTAAAGATATGATTTTACATCAAGAACTGTAGAACAAGCAGATGTGCAACATTTTCAAACGTTTTACATTAAGCCTTTCTCGGTTAACCTCTGCAAGATAAAAGTAGAATCGGCTGAGTGTTTTTTTTTTTTTTTTTTTTTTTTTTTTTTTTACCTCTTAGTACAATGTAGAAAGTGCAAAGGGGGAAAAAAAGAAAAAAAAAAAAAAAAGAGGAAAAAAATATACCGAAAGAACCCACATGATCCACAGGTTATACATCTTTACTTAGTTACTTCCCTTTGTTCGCGCGGACTCTTCGACAATGAAGGTTATAAAAAGCATCGACTCAACAACATGAAAACAAGCGATCTGCTATTTTAAGCCAACGTCGGCTGACATTGAACGTACCGGCAGACATCCAGGCTCCCAGCTCAAACTGCAACTAGGGCACAGGCTTCTTGGGAACACACAACAAGTCCAAAGTACCTGTCTCATTCACCACGGCAGATTCAGAACTGGATGCCAAGTTTTCCGGTTATGCGTGTACAAAGCTGTTATGCAACTTGCCATGTTTTTCTATCTTCTCTTCCCCTCCCACTTCTTCTTTTTTCATCTCTTTCATTTTTATAACAAAGTGTTCTTGGGTGTTGAAACGTCGGCTACACTCGGTTACTTCTGCCAAAGTAGGAGGATGATATTGCTTACCTGAGGTCCCATAAATAATCTTCAAAAACTGTGAGGTGAGATAGTGTTGAGATGATGTTCTTTTAACTGCAACTGTCATACTCATAAACCACGCCTTGATGTGATGCTGAGAAAATCTTGGAAAGTTCCATTCATTCCTGTTTAGAAATTTTGTGATGGAAGCTTTTGTCAATCCATTTGTTGCCACATATATTTGCTGAAAGAAATAAAGTAAATACAATTCTTCTTCCTGTGGTTAGTTAACTAGAAACAAACTAAATAAACTAACAAAAATTAAATTAATTGTATGGCAGCTGACAGGATTTTATCTGTTATGATATTTTTTTTTATTTATTCTAAATATTTGGCAAAATAAAGCGAAATAATATTCTAAAATTCAGAAAAGCTAGTTTTTGAATGGGTGAATGTGGCGAGATTAAACCAAAAAACGATACAATAAGTAATTTCAGCCATGATATTAATGATAGCTATTAAATAATATTCAAAAGAATTACGCTACGGAATCAAAATCATTATTAAAGGAACTAAATATTCTGAATTCCGCGCATCATATATGTATGCCATCAATGGCCGTCTGTTTTCCTCCCTGTCCTCTATTCATAAAATGTATCATAAAATAAATTTTGATAGAGATAAGACTCCAATATACAGATGCCCATTTTACATTTTATAGGCATCAATTTTATTCCTAAATTGATATGACTACTTTTTAAGCAATAACTAATCAATCAGAATACTCTATGGTTATTATACAAATATAGTTTAAAACAGAGCTTTATTTTGTTGTGATAAGGTATCATTCATCAAAACTTAGTTGATATGACTAAATACGTACTGTTATGTTAATATGGTGTCAAGTAGCTGGCCACTGGAGACGGCCAGTAATTACTAATAGAATATTATTTTACTCCATAATTGTTATTAATTTAATTGTATAGTTATTGTTTAGTTTAATTAATAATCTTTATTATTTAGTAATTTAATGATAGAAGTCATTAATACACTTTCAATATTTTCAAATTTTGCTGTTAAATATTTTTGAATTTTTTTACATTGCAACTTCTATAAATTTAACCGGAATTGTATTCGAAAAAGATTATAAATTGGATAATTATTGATTATTGCATATATATATATATATATATATATATATATATATATATATAATTAAACTTAAAACATAGCATTTCCTCCATCCAACTATAACTTGCCGTTTCTTCTTATCCAAAATTGGTAGTCCAATTTGCAAAAAAGCAAGGAATCCATTTTTGAAGCCATGAAAACAAAGAATCCGTTGTTTATTTATTTCAAAATACAAGAAAACAAACAAAATAAATTCATTGGAACTAAAGTCAAAACTAAACTCATTAACTTTAACATTTGAGTCTAAAAATTGTATATATCAATGGTACATTAAGCGTTTAAGCGCGAGACTTTATTTCCAAATGACAATGAATTACTGAAAGGAGTTGGCTATTTCTATCCAAACTTTAATTTTAACTTGAACATTAATGCAGGTCCCTATATCTAGAATCGCCAGGATCCCAGTCAATGGAGATGGATAAACGTAAAAGGAAAAAATGAATCAGGTTTTTTTGCGAAAATATTAAAATACAGATATACAACTTTTCAGAATCTTTTTGAAAAAGTAGAAAGTATTAAATGACCAACTGTAGACAATTAATGACAAAAATGCCTACATTAAGATGCTGAAAAGAAAAAAAAAATATGTACATAATCAAAGGGAAAAAATTCTGGTGATGGAAAGAGCTTAAATTAAAATCAGAGCAAAAATAGTTATAAAAAATAAAATTAAAAACACTAACCCTTTCTAGGGCCGTGGGAAGTATGCTTCCTACCAAATTTATCAACCTTTGTATGAAATTATGTAGGTTGGCATAAGTTCTGACACATTTTTTTTAGAAAGACAAAAACTTAGATGCTTCAGTTCTTTATCTCAGACAAAATAACGTGTCTTGATTTGTTACTTAATTATTAATTAACTTAATTAATTAATTAATCAAATTAAATTTATCTAATAAGCTAAATGAATCCCTTTTCTTATTCTAATTTCAAGCCTAAAAATATTTTAACATAATATGACTAGGAAAAAATGGCTCTTTAAAAGGTTAAATAAAAAAAGACATAATAGTAACAAAAACAAAAGGATTCATAAAAACAATGCAAAAATCAAAATAGAAAGTATCAGCATAAATGATTATATATAAGATCATATATATTTTATATCATCTTATATATATATATATATATATATATATATATATATATATATATATATATATATATATATATATATATATATATATATATAAAGATAATTTGGATCAGAAAAATATTTATAAGCAGGTATGAAATATCCGGCTCTGGGCAGAAAAAATCCTTTACATATGGAAATATATGCATTAAATAAAAATCTGTCATAAAAGAGATAAACTCTGAAAATATCTCTGAATCTGTAGAGAAGTGATTGAATGGTATTTCGGGAATGACTTATAATATTAGTGAAAACAGTAATGATAATTTCCATCAATTTCCCTTGCATGGTTTATTCTTATATATAACCTTGTTTACAATTATTACAAAATTCTTTCGTATATCTAAGCAAATTTATTGAAAAAAAAGAGAACAAAACTAAAGACTGCCACATAATTTGCCATTTTACTTTAGGAAACGTCGAAATATACAGTTTTACTTTTAATTCATATGCCAAAAGATATATAGGCTGCAGTCTAAGTCGCGTTCTATCTCACTAATTATCTTTTACTCAATCTGGGTGGATAGGCTGACTGAAAAAATAACGTCGGATGGGAGCAGTAATTATTTGTTGGTTAAAGGTAATTCTTAAAATTGTAGAATAGATCTAATGATACAAATAATCAATTATGTATAAAGTTGGATAAAAGTCTCGGACTTTCTGAACATAATGGTTAGATGAATGTATGGGTTTTGTATCCAATTTTCTCCAGCTGTATAAATAATTGCACGAAGTTGGAATGAGTACATCATTTCATTCGCAGGAATCTTAAGTAAGGTCAGTTTCAATAAAAGTTATAATGAAAGTAATTACCATTATGCCAAGTGTTACTAATTTACATGATCTAAAATACAATAGTGCCATTGAAAAAACAGAAAAAAAAACATAAGTTGAAAACCATGTAAAATGGCTTTTTACCTTCTAGTATGCGAAATATTGTAATCATCAAAAGAAATTTAAACTCAGAATTTTGACGAATCTCTCTGCTTCAAATCTACCTCAGTTCGAAAAACCCCATTTCTGGAATTATACCTGTAAGTTCGTGAACGCCATAATGCAAAAAGGCTTTGAGCTAAATGAATGAGATTTGGTATAAGGATTTACGACCAAAATTATAGATTTCTTTCAAATTTTGGATGCAGTTTATTTACAGAAAGTCTGTTCGTCTCGCTGTTTGACTACAATCGAACTCGATAACTACAAAATGCAAAATGCTAAGTAGGTAAAATTTGGTACTAGTTTAGCATTTAAAATATAGGTTTTTAACAAAGCTTGAACCAAAGATATCAAATGGTTGATTACCTTTTGGTCTGTACATTCGCATGCATGTTAACACAATAATTCATGGACACAATGAATCAATGAAATTTGGTATATTATTTTGTGATTATAAACTGTGGTTCCATACCTAATTTTAGCTATAAACGCTCGGAAAAGAGGAGTCCAGAATATGTATTCATAGATTCAGTAAAAATTCCAGATTCATGCAGAAATCAATAATTCGTTACTTTATTCGCCATTGTTATGCAAAGCATTCGCGAACTTACTCAAGGACCACTGTTTTATACAGGTGGGTGATAAAAAAATTTATTGGAGAGTATTCGAGAACGTTTCTGAAAGACACCTGTGGTTGAATTTGGAAATTTTAATTTTCTTGTAGTTGGAACATATGATTGAACAGAATTTTTCTACTCTTTGAATTGCACAGAATTTTGCTTTTTTTTAAGACGTAGCGTCAGTTTCGGGCATTAAATATTTCAAATATGTTTTAATTGCTAAGAATAAAAATTACGTAGCAGAATACCGCACTCCTCTAGAATTCGGAGTAGCATGTAAAATTTACATCTTTGGTCATGCATTATAATTGGTTATATAAATAAATATGGTATAAAGTTCATATTTAGAGGAGAATCTGCGATAATTATTTCAATTTGAGTTAAAAAGTAAAACAGAATCAAACAATCAATTTTTAACAAAAGAAAACCAAGTTATTTTCATTTAGCATGATATCAGTTGTCGCCAAAGCTAAAAATATTGTCTACAACGTTTAATGAATAGTAACCGAAAAGCAGACGTTGGCATCAGATGTTGGCGCATTAGTGATAATCAATCATCGCCAATGTGAAATAATGGCGCTAGTTCTCTCTATGCTCTATGTTTTAACTAGTGGTAATGTAAAATATATAGAATAGCAAAATGAAGCCACAGAATATTGGCGTCAGATCTTGGAGCATTAGTGCTAATGTCTTACTGTTAGAAAAGATCAAAAATAGATTAAAAAAAAACTAGGATGTGTGTTATTTCTTTTCTGTATTATCTTTTTGCTTTGAATAATACAATAAAATTGATAGTGGTATTTTAGAATAAAAAGAAATATTCTGTTGCAAAACTAAAATAGTAAAAATAAAGTTTCTAAACTTGCTATATTAATGTACTAAAAAGTAGAAAACATTATTTTTATCTATAATATGGATGTCGAAACAAAATTATAAAAACGTGTGGAATTATTAGAAATATTCTACAAAAACTTATGATTCTATTAGAATAAAATAATACTCGTCAAACAATTCTTTCAAGGACTTGATGTCCCGCAATATTAATATAATTGAATAACCGGTATGCAAAAGCCATACAAATAATTAACTTTAAGATTCCACTTCTCTTTATTCGTTTATAATTTCATTTAAATGAGAAGAAATATAGTTTAAAAGATTAGTGTATTACTCAAAAAATTTTAAATGCATTTATTGATTTATACCTCTTTTTTTCCAGTAGTAGGAATATTTGGAGGTTAAGGAACCTCAAGAATTCTAAAATAACTATTGCACAGTGGCAATAGAAATATTTTAAACAAGCCAGAATTTTAAATAAATTTTTAATAAATATTGATATTTAAAGTACATTTAGAAATAGTTTTGCAATCAACTGAATCAGCAATTTTGTTAAGAGTGTGTTAGAAATAAATAAATAATAATAATAAAAAATGGGAATTGGATCAGGGAATAAGAGAACATTTTAGAATGAAGTTAACAGGGACAAATTTAAAATAAAAATTATGAAATTAATTAGGAATTCTTTATTGAAAACTATGAAAATATTACTAAGTATATTTACACGAGGAATACAAAATCAACTACGAAATAAATTCACCCAGGAAATAAAGGTTGTTTAGTTATACAAAATGAAAAATACTCCACTTTTTGGAAAATGACAATTCTGTTACATTCCTTCACTTATCTACATAATCACCTTCTGTATTTAAACGTTTTTTGTATCTGGTCACGTGCTTCAGAATTCTCATGTTACATTCTTCTGAAGCCAGTTCAAGTCAAATGGCCACTGCATTCTCTAACCATTCATTTACATCCAAAACGAACAGCATTCTTTCATCTTTAGGCGAAAAAAATTAATATTTCTAATAGCAAAATCTGGATTATAAAGTGAATGATGACAAATTTCGACCATTAAAATAACACGATTTTGATATATATCGCAATTTGAGGCTTAAAAACGCTTTATTGGGGGTGGGGATTAAGAACAAGAAGCTGTATATAAGAATTTTCCAATGATTTAAACACATCCAATATTCTTGACGAACCACTGATCGTCAAAAGTGACTACTATAATAATAGAATCATGTTTATAAAATCTTCATTTTTGTCATTGTTTCCAATTTTTAACACAAACCAAAATTTATTATGAATATTATGAATTTTAAACCGCTTATTTTCTCGTATGCACTTTTATAGAATCAACATTTACTTAAAACTATTTGATTAAAATATTAATAATATTCCAAAAATGTTAAAATTATCAAGAACACAGAAAATATAAAATTTTAGAGCTTTTGTGCATCAAAATGAGAGTAAAATTTGATTGCAAAATTGCATTTTTACAAATATAGAAGAAGTGAAGTTAAATGAAAGCACTACTAAGCTTCTTAATAACTTTGTTTGAATTTTTTGAAAAGTTACTTAACTTTCCTAATGACTTTAACCATCATCAGAATTCAAATATCTTAACATTTTTTACAACCATTTTTATAAGCAATCAATCACCTTCAGAAAATGATCGATTGCTCGTGGAGTTAAACAAATTTACTGGAATAAAATATATGAATTGATAATCACTCTTAAAGAAACAACAAGATGAAATTATGGATTTTTCCAAACTGATGGAAAGTTAATTTACAAATATACTAGTTTTGATTTTTATCAAATATATTTTTATAAAAATGAAAGAAATAGTGTACAATTAGCAATCTTAAGGATTACAATGAATAAATTTTTTTTAAATTCAGCAATATTAATTTAATAATATTTTGTATGAATAATAGATATTAGAAAAAAATGTAACAATTAATTATTATGATATTTGGGATAAAGTGATTGAATGACATTTATTTTAAAAAGAATTCCCGAATAAAAGCTAATTTAATTATGCAAAAAGACAAGAAGTAAATAACTCTGCCTGTTTTTTGATTATTGAAAATTTTATAGCTGTCAATGCTAACTTGAAAATGTGTATGATGTAAAGGCTTGTAAAATAATATAAGTTTGAAAGGTAGAAAATGTTTTCAGATAAGATTTATTCCCTTTTTTATTTATTAATGGAATTTTGTACTGTTTTTTAGTGAAAGAAATATCTTACTAAAATGAAGTAAATTTAGAAAAAAAAATGTATTGATAATGAAAGCATCGGTTTTATAAATTTAAACAGTATGATGTTATTTATTTATCAGTTCAAAAAACTTTCGCTTTATTAAAGCTCTTTCAGTTATTCTTATAACTATATTGCTTATTTATATTTCTTTTAAAGTTACCCAGTTTAGTTTAGTTATATTAACCTCCCGTTTTAAAGAAACATTAAGGCTATTTTCGGAAGAACCTCGTAAATTTGAACCGACGTCAGAAGACGAGGACGACACCTGCGCTGGCGCCCCCAAATGGCGCCTCTCCAAATTTCCGCATTGCATCAGCGGGAGGATGTTTAGCCCCGACGAATTTAATGTGCATCAGACCCGCTTGCACGACGGTTTTTCGGTGGAATCGGGTCTCAAATCAGAAACCCTCCGGTTCCGAAGCCGAGATATTAACACCAGGCCTCCGCAGCCCTTTTAAAGTTTCCCATTTCTTGTAAACAATTTCAGTTTTTGAGATGTTATTTTTGAATACACTTTAATGCATACTTTGAATAATATTTAATAAGAAAGAACTAAGTAACAAAGGAAGCCGAGATATTAACACCAGGCCTCCGCAGCCCTTTTAAAGTTTCCCATTTCTTGTAAACAATTTCAGTTTTTAAGATGTTATTTTTGAATACACTTTAATGCATACTTTGAATAATATTTAATAAGAAAGAACTAAGTAACAAAGGATTATCAAGAGAAATTCTTACATGGAAACAAATAGTTCTGAAAAACACATTAAGTGTTTCCTAGGAAATGACATAGTTTTTCAAGTAGATAATTCTTGCCCAGGGGTTGTAAGCTATTTGAAAGAGATTTTGGTCTAGGTTTAAGAAATAATGTTATGAGGAGCTTTATAATACTTTAGGTGCAAGAAAATCAATAATATAACCATCTATACTTATAATAAAGCTCAATGTGTGTGTGTGTGTGTGTGTGTGTGTGTGTGTGTGTTGGCGCTCTACAGGCCAGACCATTCAACCTACAGCTACCAAATTTGGCACGTGTATACCTTGGAGGCCGGGAATGTGCACCTGGGGGTTATTTTTCGAATTTTTAATTAGAATTTTATTTATTTAAAAATTAAGCGAAATTTTGGCGTGTTTCTGCTATAACTTCCGAAAATATTACCGCACAAAAAAGGTTTATACATGAAGTTAAAGATCAAAAATTTATCTTTTAAACGATACTAATGTTTTAACCTTAAAATTAAATTTGTATTTTTAATGAATTTTTAAATAAATATTTTAACTATATTTTTCAACAATTTTTTTCGTACAAAATAAAAATAAAATTTAAGCAGCACGAGCATGTTTCTCATTCATGGGAAAAAATTAGCTTTTTTCAAAGTGTTGCCATCACAATGATTAAAGTTCCAATTAAAAATAAATTAAATCTTTTTGGAAATGAAATCTGCAAAAATATAATTTTCGGCACGTGTCTGTAGGAAATGAAACAAATATGAAATATTTTTTCTAAAAAATAAATTCAAGAAAAATTATTTTATGATCTTTTACACTCTCTATATTATTAATCCAATAAATCAGTTTTATTTTAAGGCAAGATTTGTTTAATATGAACAGGATATCCATTCAAATCAGGGCTACACAGCTAATTTGTAAACCTTCAGTAAGACACAGATCTGCTAAAATGGTCTAAATGGAAAATGATTATATTTTATATAACTTGATTCAATAAATGCTCTAATAAATAACGAATTTTTGATTTTACATAGAGCTTCTGCTGTGGAAATCACGATTAACAAAATATTCTTGAAACACTAATATTTTAAATAAAAAGAGTTAATTTCCAATCAACTAAATCAATCACTTAAACTGACTGATTTATGAAAATTTGAATATCACTATTCAATAAAAAAAAAGGATAATTTTAGATTTTTCATCGATCGTTTCAAAGAAAATACACCAATCATCGTGCAGTTTCCTTAAGATTAATTGGCCTAAGATTATGAAAATGTTGAGTTTTTCTAAATTTTTAACATTCAAAACTTCATAAATAAGTCTTAGTTGATCGTGGAAAATAAAAACATTAATTCATTTATTTGAAATTTGGTGTGTCCAGAATATTTCTCAGAATATGATACCTTACTGCATTAAATTTAGACTTCATAGTTTTTGAAATATATTTATAGGCCGGAACAAAATATTATTATTGATTTCATTTCAATCCTTTTGAAAGCAAAACTAAAAACTGAATTTTATGCTGAATCTGAGAAATTTGTGTTGAATTATTCTTTGAGATATAACATAAATTATGAAAAATATTTTGTAGTTCACATAAGACTTAAATACCGATCGATTCTGTTTGCAATACTCATATTCAATAATAATAAATAAATAACAATAAAGATGATAAAATAAAACGCTTGGTTTTATTAAAAAATAAATTTATATTAATTGCAATTTCATCATTTCCACTTTAAATTAAAGTTGAAGTTTTACTGGAAATGACAACAAATTAACAAAATATATATAGTAAATTGAACGAAACGATCTAAACAACAGTATAAGTTTGGTATGACTATCAAAATTTGAAGATTAAAAATGTCTTGTTTGATAATCTATTAAGAGACCAGTTACTTAAAATATTTAATTGAAAATTGTAGCGAGCGGTAATACTGGTGAACCGGCTGGTCGCCAAAGGCGGCTGGTAAAGTAATAAATTAAACGATAATTTAATGTAAACTTATGTAGAAATTTAGTATATTTAAATTTTTTAAATGAGATTTGGTGTCTTTGAAGTGTATTAGTGATTTGATTCCACTAAAGTTATTAGCTTAGAAAAAAAAATGCTTCTTTCTTTAAATAATGTTCCCTTTTAATGAAATGGTTTTCATTAAGATATTGAATCTTTTTTAAAATTTAGATAAAAGGAAATTTTTTAAATGTTAAAACATGCTCTAACTACTAACTTAATAATATCTATTTTGTTCTCTCCAATTTTTAAAATATCCATTTTGTTCTTTTTCATTTTTCATTTTGTTCTTTCTATTTGAAATATAAGGATAGGAAATATGTCAAAATTTGGAGTTTGAATTTTTTAACGATTACAATGCTTTCTCTCTATATGTGCGTCGTAAGAGAAAAAGTAAAAAATGGAAAAATTCCCCTATAGTATTTTTAGTATAGTTTAATGTAAAATGACTTTTCTCTGGTTTTCTTATCAGCTAATCGAAACCTCATTTTAGTATTGAATGAACCCATTTCAAAGTCAACTAATGCACTTTCGCTTCAAAACTACAACCGAATACATAAATCGAATGTTTTACCATCCCTTTTCCCTGCTAAACTGAACTGTTCCAAAACACTAAATAATCACATATCAGACGATATATTTTTCTGGAATATCTTGAAAGTTTAAGATATCTATATTTGTTTTTACAGTATTTCATTTCTTTTTTTTTTTCAACAAAAGTTTGCATCACAAAATATTAAATTATATGGAAAAAAGCGTCATAAATTTACGATGGCATTGTTTATCGAAAGTTTTATTGTTGTTTTTTCACTGAAAAAAATCGCTTTTGGCTTAGTCGGAGAGTGGAAAATGTAATAATATTTTTATTTTTTCTACATAAGAAAACATTATCCTTTTGCTGTGTTTTCACTAAGTTGTTGGAGAAATATTAAACTTACTAATATTTAATACTAGAAAATCTTTGAAGGTGTTTTTTCTACATGACAAATTCTTTAAAAAATAAGCGAAAAGAAATTTTCACTATTTTTTCCCTAGTTATGTCAGTTTTTTCAACTAACTTCAATCTTTTAAAAATCAAACAAGATTTTTGTCTTTTTATATCAGACAAGCTAACCCCATTTCAATAATGAGTGAATCACTTTCACTTTCAACCCACACAATTTCATTGCAGTATTAGCATAAAAGACATAAATCAAATATGCAACCGGTATAAACCAGACATCGGTTCTTATTAATGAATTGAAGTATTCGACTAAATACATGATAACAGAGATGGATATTTCTTGCAATTATTCTTTGTATCTTTATTTACTTTTCAGCTAAAAAAATGAATTTGGACGTCAATATAACAAATTATACGAATAAGCATAATTGATTTGTTGTAACGCATATTATCTCAAATTTTATACTTGTATTTTTAGTTTTTTTAAGAATTTTTCTTTTTATTATAGACAACTACCGCGTGGCAAATGGTAATGCTATTTTTATTAAGTGCATAAGTTGAAAGTTGAGAAATGAAATGGCTATTAATCTTTTTCTGTGTTCAAAGTTTCAATAATTTTATATTATTGTTATGTAAAAAAAAAAAAAAAAAAAAAATGTTACCCTTGTAAATATTTACTGACAGAAGGTCTGTAATTAATCTAGAACTATTTTTTCATTACAAATTTCTTTTTATGCAAAGGGCAGACATACTTTTAGTCCATTTTAGTCAAGATAAATTTTGTTTTATTACAATACCAATTGCGCAAACACACCGATTCAGTAATGATAGATTAATCATTTCTACCGGCTACTAATTCCATTTCTTTGCAATGCTGCTGTGGATGACTTAAACCAAACAACCTGCCATCCCTTCTTCTTGCTAAACTGAACTGTTCCACTAAACTAAATATTCAAATATCAGGGAAATATTTTTCTTGGAATACATTTGCGAATCGAAAAATATTCCTCACGTGTTATGAGAGGGATAGAAATGGTGGAAAAAGAATCTACATAAATAAGTCGTTGCCGTAGTTTATGAATCTCCAAACTTGGCCATTTAGAAGGAACTTTAGATTTTTTTCCCCTTCGAATTTTCTATGAAACATTTTCCCGCGTCTTTTGCCGAGTTTTTAGTGCCCATCGGATAAAAGCTTCGAACATTCACTTTCTCATTATGTTGTTCTTCGTCGAATGTATTTCGGGCATTGTTTTTGGATTTCTTGATGGATACTGGTTGTGATATCTCTGCCTGTTAAGTAAAACAGAACCAAAAAAAAACAACAATAGCAGCAGTATCTAATCGTTGAATTTCGGGAAACAGACTAAATAGCTGTTTCCGAATTCTGTTGGCTTGGAAATGTGAAAGAATTCTCATAAATATCTCAATAAATTATTTAAAAACACGCCTTTATAATGGAGTGTAACAGTTTCTAGGTTTTTATGTTTCAGCTTTACCAAAATGACTATTTGTAACGTGTGATGGTTTCAAATTATAAAAGTTACAGCACTACTTTTATAATTTGGAAGTAAACATTTCTTGAAGTTAGAAAGTGCGATAGAACTACAGACAGTTGGCTTAGGTAAGGAAAGATTTATATTAAACATCATATTCTATGATTAATGAGCTATTGCAGATATTAACAAATTAGAACAGATTTATCAATTACAAGGACACATCAAAATAACTTTGTCTGTTTGGAGGCAACTGAAGCTAAAATTAATGAATGGAATGAAATCAAATTTCATGGAAGGACATATAGATGACATGGAGAGATTCAGCGAAAGAAACTGCACTAAAAATCGAGGATGTAATATCGTGTACGCAGGAAGATCATTAATTGAAAATGTTACATAATTGCCAGGTGAATCTTTGTTTAATAAAGGATTATTTTCTATGAATTTCATTTTGCATACCATTCTTTTCTGTACATTTATTTTTTATCTTTCGAATATTAATGAAACTTTGTATAATCTGTCCTCAGAGCGGACATTGTAATTATTGCTGAGTTTTGATTTCAGTTAAGTTTTACAGTAATTATCAAAAATTTAAGATAAAAAATAAATGTACAGAAAAGAATGGCATGCAAAATGAAATCCATAGAAAGTAATCGTTTATTAAACAAAGATTCACCTGGCAATTGTGTAACATTTTCATTTAAAGATCTTTGTGTAAACGATCTTACATCCTCGATTTTTAGTACAGTTTCTTTCGCAGAATCTCTCTATGTCATCTACATGTCCTTACATGAAAATTGATTTCATTCCATTTATTAATTTTAGCTTCAGTTGCCTCCAAACAGACAAAGTTAGTTTCATTTCCATTCATAAATTTTAGCAAAGATGCGTCTAAGAAAGGAAATTTTTTTAATGATCACTATATCATTGAATTGTTGTCAACATATAGATTTTATTTCCAACCTGACTTGAGGATTGCGATGCAAGCCCTTCAAATATGCAGAATTTTGTTAAACAACATTGTTTGTATTTAAAGAAAATATATTACGAATATTATTTTCTCCGGTATCTATTACTTTCTTTAAGAAGTATGCTGACTTGAAAAGAGATGGAACCCAGAAATAAGAGCCTGAATTGGACTGGAACATTTATTAGAACAATAACGATTGCAATATTTTGGGAACATTTGCATTATCAAGTTACATAATTATGTTTATTTTATTCACAAAAATGAATGATATTTGACTCCAGCCCGACTAGTAAATATTTCATATAAATTATCTGATATATAAATCTTTTGATGCCATTTCGATTGCAATATTTTGAAAACATTTGCATTATTGAATTACTCGCAAAATGTAATGATATTTAATTCCAAGTTAATATTTCATATGGATTACCATAATTATAATTCGATGCCGTTTCAAATGCAATATTTTTAAAAACATATACATTACTGAATTATATAATTATGCTTATTTTATTCACAAAATTGAATTATATTTGATTTAAAGTTGACAACTAAATATTTCATGTAAAATTACTTGATTATAAATCTTTCAATGTGTTTCGATTGCAATATTTTTAGAACATTTTAAATATTGAATTACATAATTCTGTTTATTTTATTCGCAACATTTAATCAAGCCGACAAGTAAATATTTAATATAAACTACTTGATTTATAAATCTTTCGATGCCTTTTTCTGCAGCAAGTATATTCATATTTATTTCTCTACAGATTTTGAAATAAGATTGCATTTCTACTCTTCGCTATTCGGTGCTAAGGAAATTTCATCGACAGTTAGAGAGCATTAATGGCCGAGTAATTATTTGCACGAATCTTTGAAGTGTTGCAATCATGGAAGCCATTCATTTCAAAGGGATATATGGGAGTGACCATCTGTATTGATAGAGTGTATTCAAAGGACTACTCAATCATGTAAGAGCTAAATAACTGCAAATCATGAAATAATGGAATTAAAACACATTTAGAAATAAATAGCTATTTTGAAATTTTGATGCCTTGTAATGTGGCAAAATTCTTATAAATATCCTAAAAATTATTTAAAAGTATGATTTTGTGACGACGTCGTGTTTCATTACATTAGACAGTCTGAAAGAAATATCACAGCTGAAAACGAATTATTAGAAATTAAATATAAACGAATTAATAAATAACTTTGAATTCAACAGTTGTTGAAAGTTTAGAAATTATACTTATAGCCTCATTTAAAAGATACATGAAATAATCTTATTTTAACAACATTGTTTATATTTGAAGATAATTGAATCTCTATTATTTCTAAGAGCTATCCTGCGTTGTTTACCTAATCAAATATCCCAACCGAACAGCGAGGCTAGTCAGCGATTGTAACAAACAACATTGGAAAGGAGTGGAGTCACTACAAGAGAGGTACACGTTTGGAGGACATCTGCACAAACGTATGCTCTTGCTTATGACCTTGCAACTGTCAGGCATAGAAATGGATTGTCATGCTACGAGTAGCTGACTATGTTGCCGTTTTTTTCTGACCAATCGTAACTCTGTAAGGAAGGATCACTGTGGAAAAGTATTGAGAAGTTTTAACTCACCAGATCTATCCTATGGTGTCCACTTTGTTCCCAACATGTCATGGATTTTCCCAAGATGATAATGCTTCATGCAATAGGACTTGTCCAATCCTGGTTTGATGAACACGGGGACGGAATGAAACATCTATCTGCTTTGGTCCGCACAGTCCCTGCCCTCAAAATAATTGATTCATTATGGTCTATTTTAAAGAGTTCAATTCAGAAATGATATCCTTCACCGATATCTCTCCCGGATATTTCACAATACCTCCAGGAAGAATACTACAATATTCCCTTAAACACTATTCGACATTTGTATGATTCGATTATCAGACGAATCCAAGATGTATTATATACCAAATGTGCCATACAAGTTATTAATAAAGATTCTTGTATTCGTTTATGGTTTTTCCATTATTTTGATAATCGATTGTATCATACCTGTCATTTGTTCTTGATTGAAAATATCTGAGGAAAACTCAAATTTAGAGCAAAAATATTGAGTTTTATTAAATATTAAAAAGCAATTAGATTATAAAATATTGTTGTATGATTTATTTAGATTTTACATATATATTATTTGGAAATAATATTAAAATTTTTAAAATATCATTTTTAAAAAAATAGCCTCCGAATGTAGTCAGATATCTTAACTGAATATCAGATAGCATTTTGTGAACAATAAAAATTATTTAAAAAAATTAATAAAGAATAAATAAACAGAAAATTAAATAAAAAATAACAAGAAAAGTAAGAAAAAATACTCAATAAGTTTGAAGTAAATAAAGGATGTGAACTTCACTTGATATGCGGATAATGGAAGAAAAAACAACCCTGATTTAAATAAAAATAATCAAGCATGGAAAAAAAAATTTCAAACACGCCCTTTTCCATTATTTCATAATGTATTTTCCAATTATAATGTTGAGCAAACGAAGGTTGTGTTTTTTAAAGAGTCTTAATTAAAAACAAATTCAAAGATTCGAATTTCAATGCCTTTAAACAGATTCATTTCGCGTAGGATTATTTCACTTCACCTTGAGGTAAAATTTCAAATTACTTTTTTTTGCGTTGTTACTCATATATATATATATATATATATATATATATCAAGTAAAAGTGTTGATTTTTATCACAGAGAGCGAAAACTCTTCTTTATAATTTCTCAAGATGACTTTTAATTTTTCAAAAATTTAATTATCCCAGAACATTTTTTACCACTTTACTTCTTTAATCGGCAGATTTAAGAATTATTTTTTAAATCCTCTAGAGTTCCCGAAATAACTCTAATTGTGTTTGAGATTTCCCTGAACTTTTTGAAACTAAATAAGTTAAAGGATTATTTTATTTTTCTCTTCTAAAGAGCACCATCTGAGCTTTAAGGATGTGATAGCTTTCTTCTTAATAGACTGGGCAATCTAATTACCTTGCTGTTGCTTCACTTCCATTTTATGTAATATTCAGAAATAAAATTTAAAAAAGAAAGAACGAAATTCCTTCAAAGTAGAAAAAAAGAATGAATTTGGTTTATATAAAAAAAGAAAACAATAAATTTTCTGGTATTACAAACCAAGTTTGGAAAATTTCGTTTTCTATGAGTATCTACAAATTTGGTTCCAAATTTCTGCAATCATGTCTATTTATTTACTTTAATTTTGAGCAAAAGATTAATTAAAATGCCGAAGACTGAAATCTTAAGTAAATTAAAGGATTTGCATTTGTAAAAAAAAAAAAGCGAGAAAGAGAGAGAGAGATCGAAAGAGCCATTTAGTGCAATTGGATTTTTAATACTGAAATTGACTGCCTTGAAATGAGAATTTAAATTTATTAATTACTACGTTCATTTGGTGACCAACTGTTTGATCCCAAATGCTGATTGAATTTAAATTCAATTAAACAATTTAGGAATAACTTGGTATTCTTAAAGATATATTTAAGTTTTAAATTATGTCAGTTAATAGCCTTTCACCTCCTCTGTTTTTATTGCGCATGAACCTTCTTAATGGAATCCCTTGGTATCATAATGCCATTAAAAGCGTAAATGCTCTCTAAGTCTTCTAAAAGTGCGTTATCTTTTGTATTTTTCGAATAAATAATAAGAAAATATTTTTTCGTTAGATTTAATAATGGAAAAAATCTAGCATTTAGATTTTTCTTTTTGCTGAAACAATGAAAATAGTTCGAATTTCATTATAACATTGAAAACCATAATTGAAAATTTTGTAAATATTTACGTATATGTATATTTTTAAAAATTTTCCAAAATTCAGAGAAAATTTTATCATCAATTACAAATGAAATATAGAAATATTTATTGAAATCTTAAAAAAGTAAAAATAATAATAATAATTTTGTGCAGTTACATTTTCGTGATTTATTGCTGCAAAATGCCATAATCAGGTTTACTTTTTTACTTAATAAAAATACTAACTAAGAAATAAATTAGATTTGTATATTTCCACTTGCCTCTTAGTCAAATTTGGAATCTCCAGGTCATCTATTTTATTGAATGCCATCAGACATGGTAGATACACTCATTCATAAATATGAACTTATCAATCTTTGTATATTATTATTAAAGATTTTGATCGAAATTAAATTTGTAAATATAGGTTTTGTGAAGATATTAATCCTTTTATAATGATATTCAAAACACCAATTCAATTATAATTTGCATTATCAAATTATCACTTCGAAAACTTAATGAGCTACTAATAAATCCTTTAGAGATGTTATAATTTGACGTAAAAATTACACATAATCTACAATCGCATATTCTATGGATTTTTGGTTGAGTTATCCAACATACACGTTAGATACACTCATTTATAACACACAAACACTTTAATATTTGTATAATTTTAGTAGAGATTTTGATCAAAATGAAATTTGTTAATAGTGATTTGTAATCATATTCTGATGATATGCAAAGCACCAATCCTTTATCAAATTATCGCTTCGAAAAATTAATTTGTTAATATTATATCATTTAGAGACGCATTAATTTGACATAAAAATTACCCACAATCTACAATCAAGTATTCTATTGATTCTTAATTGAATAGCGGAATTGTATATTTTTTAATCAGAAGGTTCTATTTAATTAGTTAGTAAAGAAAATAAAAAAATTCATAATTAATCTGAATGTGAAACCTTACAGATATCGCTTTTCTTACTAAAAACTACCTCTTTATTTTCTTGAATTCAAAATACAGGCGGAAATTAAGAGGGTCAAAAACTTTGACCTCGGAATTTAGATCCATTTTTAAATCATCCATTTTTTTGATTAAAATTCTAAGGATTTTTAATCGTATCTAACTATCAGTCTATCAGTTTACAGGATAGCTTTAGAATAAAGAATGCTTGATGAATATGGCATGAAAGCTTGAAGGTATGTTGTCCTTGCATCAAAACTTAGATTTTTATGTAATATTAGATGATCACCATTTTGGTTTCGTCAGTTGAAATATTGTTTGCATGCATATGAATTCGATTAATCATAAACGCAATGAGATTGATGAAATTTGGTGTAAAATTCCAACTAGCGTTGAGATGTATTAAAATAATAAGGTCTAAGTAATTATTTAAAAAAAGTAATATACAAATTCAATTTAAATCAACGACTATTGTGAATCTAGATCTCCTAAATTATAACATCTCAATAATTTTGTTCTCGAATAATAAAATATCCTTTGCGATGCATTAATATATGAAAATTAAGAGGTAAAAGTGATTTACACTAAAGTAATTTTAAAAGACACAACTGCAAATGTTTTTAAAATTTGGATGAAATTCGTGAAGAATTTATTGACTGTCGGTCTGTCTAGGTAAAATTGTGTCTGTGTCGGTCTGTTGGTAAAATTGTGCACATAACATTTAAAGGATAAAAATGAGAAAAGCCAGCTCAAGTTTCTTTGCTATACAACAAAGTTGTCCAAAATATGTTCCATATATATGAGAAAATTGAAGAAAAATTACATTTGTTGTTAATGGTTGTATTTAAAATCATCAAAACGCAAGGTAGGTGAAGTCAATGACATTAAAATTATTTTTAATCTGTGGTGCAAAATAAAAGAAGCAAAGAAAAAAAGAAATTAATTTTGTCCACAGTTTGTTACTTTTTATGGCATAATGATGGCTATTTTTTTCTACACAAAATTTATTTATAGTAAATAATACACTATTTGTTAATATTTTATTATCCCTAAATTTACTTCTCAATTATACATTATACAATCAAAAAATACTTCCAAGATATACTTAAAAAAAAGTATAGATTAGAATTTCAAAAATCACAAAATTTGCGTAGGAATATTTCATTGTAACTTCTTAGATTGTCAAGCTTGATAAATTTCAAGAATATACACAGAAGAGCCTTAATAATAACATAATGAAAACGAAATCTCATTCTTACAGTTTTGCAAAATAATTCATTTTTTAAATTTTCAATAGCTTTTAGAATAACGTAATTACTTCAAAAGATTTTTAACGGCTTTTTTCTTTAACCAGCCCTTTTTTCCTAAATAGTATTTTTTCTCCTAATCTTCTGTTTTTCAAGTTGTTCTAATTGTATTTCAGATTTGCCTGAATTTATCTCATCGATTTCCTGAAACTAAATAAATTAAAAGAAAACTTTTTCCTTCGATTTAGCAACAGCATTTAAACTTATAGGCACTTAAGCTGTTTTCTTAAGAAACTGGAAAATCAGATTTAGTTGTTATTGTCTCGTTTTCATTTTATATTATTTTATTAAAAAAAAGATTCTTTTTAAAAAACAAGAAAAAGAAGGAGAATTTTCAAGATTAAAAAATTAATTTTGGACAATTATAACTTAATTTTCTAGAGATATATACAATTTCATTTCTATTTTCTGCAATCATAGCTTTTTATTCAATTTATGTTTTTATTTCGCATGAAAAATATGTTGGAAATAAGGAAAAGGCAACCTTCAGTTAATTAGTGGAGTAACAAATTTTAAAGAAGCTAAAATAAATCGGCTTGTGCAGATCAAAGACAAAACATAAAAATTAATGATTGTAAACGTTATCAAACAGCATATATTAACCCCTTCACTGTCATTTACGAGATATCTCCCAGAAAACTGCTATAAAATTAAGTGTTCATAAATGTCGCTGGTATTGAATAGGTTAAACTCTATCAATCAGTTTCTAGGTATCTGAAATCCAACTTTTTACTAATCACTGAACTGACATCATTATTAAGTTCAGTACAGATTAGAGGATAGAATAATTCCAAAACCGATTTTGATAACGTAATCCACGTAATCTTTCAAATGTTTCTTCATGTTTCGTTTCGCATATGGATAGCTAGTTATACTTCATTAAGCGCATAAGGGCAGCAGCAAGTTTGGGATACGTCTCATTAAAACGGCGAAAGAAACTATTCTGTCCGAAAAACAACGGAATTTGCCTTCCGAATTTGAAATGAAAATTTTCGATATGGCAACAAGTTTTTACCGGAACAGGCTCGACGCCTTATTGATTAACTATGCATGACAGATATTCATTTTATATCATAATAATTAGATTACGTCAAAGTTTTTCCCTTTTTATAATGTTTAAGTACGAATTTATAATGTTTTAAGTACGAAACCTAGTATTAATGTCCTCTAAATCTCTAAATACGAAGAAAACATCGATAAAGTATGATTCATCATTCCATTGTAATTAACTACTACCAATGACATAGACTGCAGAAATACTGATAAATCATTAATTAAACTGAAAAATAAGTGTTATTTCACAACGCTCATCAGGTGTTGTAAAATATGTTTTGCGTAAAGAAGTTTCATCCATTGGAATTTGGTTAAAACACTGGTATGAATAGAGAAAAGATTCAAACAGAGTTAAGTCGGTCTAATAAGTCGTTTATGTATCTCTAATAAGACATTCCTGATAAAATTCTGTTGTTTTAGAGCAAATTCGGCCAGCTAATACAGCAACATCCAGCGGGACATAAAGAAAAAAAGTAGAATATATAGTTAAAAATACAGATGAGAAGTATAAAAAAATAATTTAATTCACATATACACTACATTCATGTATGAAAAAATGAGAGATACAGTTACAGAAATCGTAGTCATGTTATACAAACGCTTATAAGGTTTTAGACAAAATTAAAAGGAATCGTTCAATCACATTGCGTGAATGTCTCACCGTGATTTGCAGTTAATAAATTTCGACCGCTTTTAGAGTATGTACAGGATGTAAAAGGATATCCGAACTTGTCAGGACGTCTTTTTACAGTTATTACCGATCACTATTAGTTATGCTAGCTAAAAGGATTAAGAGATTCATCTTAAAGGCTAGCTCGTTGGGCATAGAGATTGCAAGACTATGAAATCGTTATAGTATATCCGGGCTCAAACATGTTCGTTGCCCTCTATCAATGATGAAGAAAAAGTGGTACATATTACATCAGTCAAACGAGATATATTGGAGGTCCCTTTTACGTATTCTTGATAAAATGTTATTATTTTAGAGCAATTTAACCAGTTAATACCACTTCTGAATTGTAAGAAAACTATAACTTCCATGATCTGATCAATCAGTAAATTCCGCCTGATTTACAGGATGTAAAGGGACATCCGAACTTGTTAGGGCGTCTTTTTACAATTATTATCGATCAGCATTCGTTGTCATAGCTATCCGGATTAAGAGATCCATTTTTAAGGTTAGCTCGTTAAGCACTTAGACTGAAAGAATAGGAAATCATTGCAATATATCCGGACACAAACACATTCGCTGCCCTCTACCAATGACGAAGAAAAAGTGGATATTCTTGATAAGTGGTATTATTGATAAAATATGATTTTAGAGCAATTTAACCAGTTAATCCCACTTCTGAAATCTGTGGCTTCCATGATCTGGCTAATCAGTAAATTTCGCTCGCTTTTACAGGATGTAAAAGGTCATCCGAACTTAATAGAGAGTCTTTTTACAATTATTATCTATCCGCATTCGTTGTGCTAATTATTCGACCTGAGATATCTATCTTTAAGGTTAACTTTATGGGCACTGAGACATCCGCTGCCATCTAGCAATGTTGAAGTAAAAGTAGGAAAGAGTACCTCAGTGCTAACTGTTCTTCTATACGAAGAAGATAGAGCTTATGATATAATTCAAACAAAAATTATTTTTAACTTTTTTAGTTATATTAACGTCCCGTTTTAAAGCAACACTAGGGCTACAAACTCTACCTCTCTCTTCAAACAAAAATGAAACTTTACCAAGATAACACAAATAGTAAATTTAGACTATTAGATGATATTCTTTGTCAATGCAACTATGATAAACCGAGGTAGCACTGGTTATCAGTCATCATTACTCAAATTTATGCATATATTGTTGTTGCAATTGGCCCTTAAGGAGTTGATAAAATTTTATTCAGAATAAGATGATAATTTCATTGGTCTTGCATGTATAGATCTGTTTGATGGTTTGTTAGACATTGTAAAGAATATTCGCTTGATATCCATTCCATCTGCAGAAGGGTCTGTTTGCACTATATCGCCTATATCATACACATAAGCAACTGTAAAGACACTTAAATCCAATTAGTAGAAAATTAAAGAAACGAAGTATGACATTGAAATGAAAATCTTGATTTTGGCCAATTTTTGGTTAATTGTTTGATGATTTTTTAGCCATTGTAAAGAGTATTCACTTGATATACATTCCATCTGCAGAAGGGTCTGTTTGTACTGTATTGCCTATATCACACACATACACAGCTGTAAAGACACTTAAATCTAATTATGAGTCTATATATGCTCTATAATCGCCGATATTATACACCTACGCAACTGCAAAGACACTTAAATCCAATTAATAGAAAATCAAAGTAAGAAAGTAAGACAATGGAATGGAAATATATACTTTGGACAATTTTTGGGTGCTATGACAGCTTAAATGCAACAGAAAAATTGACCAGAGAAGATGCTTTAAATTAGTAGCAAATGATACGAAAAAAGAAAGCATAAAACGAAGAAACTCAAAAATTTTCTCATTAAATTTTTGTTGAGATTTTAAAAAATGAAGATATCAATTTAAGCTGATATTATTTGAGAAAAATAAATATACTTTCCTACAAATATACAAAACGTAAGCGATCCATGAATGCAAGAAATATTATTCTATTCTAAAACTTATTTCCTAGTTGTAATATTAATCGGATAAATCTAAGCTACTATATAGTTTTAAATTTGAAAAAATTGCAAAATATTGAGATTTAAAAAAATGAAGATATCAATTTGAGCTGATATTATTTGAGAAAAATAAATATATTTTCCTACGAATATACAAAACGTAAGCGATCCATGAATGCAAGAAACATTATTCTATTCTAAAGCTTATTTCCTAGTTGTTATATTAATCGAATAAATATAAGCAACTATAGAGTTTTAAATTTGAAAAAACTGCAAAATATTGAGATTTAAAAAAATGAAGATATCAATTTGAGCTGATATTATTTGAGAAAAATAAATATATTTTCCTACGAATATACAAAACGTAAGCGATCCATGAATGCAAGAAACATTATTATATTCTAAAGCTTATTTCTTAGTTGTTATATTAATCGAATAAATATAAGCAACTATAGAGTTTTAAATTTGAAAAAATTGCAAAATATTGAGATTTAAAAAAATGAAGATATCAATTTGAGCTGATATTATTTGAGAAAAATAAATATACTTTCCTACAAATATAAAAAACGTAAGCGATCCATGAATGCAAGAAATATTATTCTATTCTAAAACTTATTTCCTAGTTGTAATATTAATCGGATAAATCTAAGCTACTATATAGTTTTAAATTTGAAAAAATTGCAAAATATTGAGATTTAAAAAAATGAAGATATCAATTTGAGCTGATATTATTTGAGAAAAATAAATATATTTTCCTACGAATATACAAAACGTAAGCGATCCATGAATGCAAGAAACATTATTCTATTCTAAAGCTTATTTCCTAGTTGTTATATTAATCGAATAAATATAAGCAACTATAGAGTTTTAAATTTGAAAAAATTGCAAAATATTGAGATTTAAAAAAATGAAGATATCAATTTGAGCTGATATTATTTGAGAAAAATAAATATATTTTCCTACGAATATACAAAACGTAAGCGATCCATGAATGCAAGAAACATTATTCTATTCTAAAGCTTATTTCCTAGTTGTTATATTAATCGAATAAATATAAGCAACTATAGAGTTTTAAATTTGAAAAAATTGCAAAATATTGAGATTTAAAAAAATGAAGATATCAATTTGAGCTGATATTATTTGAGAAAAATAAATATATTTTCCTACGAATATACAAAACGTAAGCGATCCATGAATGCAAGAAACATTATTATATTCTAAAGCTTATTTCTTAGTTGTTATATTAATCGAATAAATATAAGCAACTATAGAGTTTTAAATTTGAAAAAATTGCAAAATATTGAGATTTAAAAAAATGAAGATATCAATTTGAGCTGATATTATTTGAGAAAAATAAATATACTTTCCTACAAATATAAAAAACGTAAGCGATCCATGAATGCAAGAAATATTATTCTATTCTAAAACTTTTTTCCTAGTTGTAATATTAATTGAATAAATTTAAGCTACCATAGAGTTTTAAATTTGAAAAAAATTGCAAAATAGAAATTTTAAAATCTCTAAATGAAGTTAGCTCGGATCAGAATATTTCATTTTATTTCCAGATAAAACATTAAATTGTCAAAGTTAATAGAATTGCACAGATATAAATATGAAAGAAAAGAATTTGCTACTAATAAAATGAGAATAAAATCCCTCTTTTCAAAGATTTTTTATATATAAAGTATTTTTTAAATAATATAATTACTTGAAAAAGATTAAACTTACTTATTAGGAATACTTTTTATATCCATTAATGTTTTTGAAATAGTTGTAATCATATTTAAGATTTACCTGAAGTTGAATGTGGATTTCCTGAAGCTAAATGATCAAAAGGATTATATTTACCGTTGAATAGAGAATGAATAACTTTTGAGATTCAAAGTTGCCATTGCTTTGAACTTATCAGGCGGAAAAAATTAATTACAATATTGTTGCCTTTTTTTCACTTTTTGCTATTTTTGCTCTAAGCAATCTATTCAGTGCGAAGCGATTTGATTTTAAAAGAAATATAAATAAATTTTGCTTATAATAACAAAAAATAATAATAATCGTCTGGAATCTTATATTAAATTTCGAGAATTAGTTACTCTTTCTAGAAGTGTATGTAAGTTTATTTTTAAATCAAAGAAATAATGTTCGTCTATTTATTTGATTTTTATTTTTCTTGGTATAAAAAATTAGATTAAATTAACAAAAAAAAAAAAAAACAGTTGTACAATAATGTTCTAAATGTAATTTATTGAAATACATTTAGTTTTTCACATGCGTTTCAGACCTTACTGAGGGTGAAAGACGCATTTTTGGCATTGTATCTATCAAACTGTTCAATTATTTGTGAACACAACACAATGACTGACTCAAATATGTTTTGAACTAGATGTCTAGATGGATGTAATTTAGTATATGGGCTTTAGAACAAATTCATAAAATTCAGTCAATTTTTGAAAAAAATAAATTATTCAGAGGAAGTCTGACTGGCTCTTTGAATGCGAATGAACTACAAAATATTAAGTGATAGATAAATGAAATTTGATCTATATTTTGCCACTATTGCCATACAAGGCATTCGCGTCTTTAACCCATGTACACTAATTTATACGCGAGGAAAAAAGGGGATAAAATCTCTGTTGGTGAACACTCAAACTAGTTTTGATTTGAAAAATAAAGCCATCGATGATTTGAAAAATAAAGACATTCGAAAATTTCAATGTGCAAATCATTGATAGCACATAGTACAAAAAATCGGTAGAATATTTTCAACCAAATCGTATGAAGCATTGGACGATTTTTCAGAATTTCGTAACACCATTTATTACCTTTTGGTTTACAGATGGGTTTGTAAGTATGTATTTAAAAAAATAACACACTCTATTTAAGTTAGAGATTTAAGGAAAGCAACTACGTTCAATGGTCTCCCGAAAACTTTCTCGCATACTCTGTAATAAACCTGCCATGCCAGAGAACGCCTCGCATGGTATTGTTGTACAATAGCTCCGAAATGCTAACCTTTGACTTGAATTTAGCATTTTTACTGAATTTATCATGGTTTGTGAGATTTTTTGGTGATTAATTCCTGGTAGGCTGTTAAAACGAATTTGTGCTATAGACACGTTTTTCTCAATCGATTTGAACACATATTTGACACAAAACTATACTTGTAGACACAAAATCTCATACTAAATTTGATATATTTAAGCCATTGCGTTTTTGAATGATCGCATTTACATGTTTCTGAAAGTACAGACCGACAGACGGTCAACCTTGTATTGGATTCAGCTCAAAATTGGACTGGTGTACACACTATAGATGTTAATTCTGTGTACGAATCTTGTATATCTAGTTATCGTGTTATCATGTTAATTTATATTTGAACAGCCGGACAGACGAACTTCTTCTAAACCGATTTTATTCAAAATGTCTACAGAAATCTGCAAATTTGGTGTTAAGATCGTATAACAAATTTCAACCATCCAGCGAAAAGCGTTTTTGAGTTATCTTTGTAACAGAAATTCGAACAGACAGACGGACATTTTCCAAAAATGTGTTTTTCGAACTCAGGGGAGTCTAAAACTAGGAGAATCGTCAAAATCTCGTACTTTCTCGTACTTTCTCTATACTACCGTATAACCATAAAGTAAAAATGATTTTTGGAGTAAATATTGAAGGTTTCTTTTATTCAACATTCACCATTTCGGAACATTTTTTTAAATGAAATCTTTGAATTTTGTTTGAGTATCCATATTTTGGGAATCCATTTTTTTTTGGTTTGTGTATTCATGACTTTTATGTTTGCATATTTTGTTTTATTGCTATTTTGCTTACTTAATCGCTGTTTCTTAAATTCTAAATTTCAGTTAAATCATTTTGCTTAAAACGTGAAAAATTAAAATGTAAAGCATATTTTTTGAATTCGGATTTGGTATATATTCTACAATTACTAGACCACACAATAAACGATCAGTTTATATAGAATTTTTTTTTTTAAGATTACATGATGCAATAAATAAATAAAATGGAAATGTTTGAAATTGAATTGAATTGAGATATTTATCAATCGTATTTCTGTATTTAAAAGATTCTAAGAAATACAGCTCATTTCTTAATTCAGAAGCTAGATAATATGGTTTCAAATGCAATTTGAAAAATTTGATAATTTTCTTAGTTGCTTTATACCAATTATTAAATTGGAAGTTTTAATTTTTTAAATATATGTAAACATATTTTAAAAGTTGCGTGACTGAATAGAAGGCACTTTTGAAGTTTTAGCTTCGATTTATTTCACTACAAGAGGCATTTTAAGTACAAGCGATGATAAAACTGACGTCCGCTTACATCGGATTTACACAAGTGGAAAAGAGGCCAAAATTTTTCCCTTCAGTGGGTTTTACTATGAGATTCTAATAGGGATATCTTTGACACGTGTAATCTTATGAAAGGGAAATTTAGGTATTTTTAAAAGAATGTTGCATATAGTAAGGACTTTTATCACTTCATCTGGATCGTGAGAAAATTCTGAAACCATCTGTTTTCTAGAGAGAGTGTTGAATAAATTAAATAAAAAGTGGGAATTGGATCAAGAAATAAGAGAACATTTTATAAATGAAGTTTATATAGGTTGATTTTAAATAAAAATTAGGAAATTAATGAAGATTTATTTAAGATTTTAAAATGTTATCACACACACACACACACACACACACACACACACACACACACACACACACACACACACACACACACACACACACACACACACACACACACACACACACACACACACACACACACACACTCACGCACGCACACACACACACATCAAATACAAAGAATAAAAAATATAGAAAATTTAATTGATATTAAATTAACTCATTAATATTTTATAAAATAAAATCGAAAAATTAAATATAAATTTCATAAACTTTAGAGTAATAAAAACCTGATCAAAAAACATTGATCAGGTATTTATTCTTCTTAACATTATTTCACAGTGTTTTTGAAATTTCATTATTCGGTAGATGAGATTAATCATTTAAAAATATTTAATTAAAAATAAGACAAAAGATTTGAATTTTTGCTGCTGAAAACCAATTCAATTCGCAAAGCATTATTTGAGTTTTACACCAAATGTAATATTTTAGACTGAGATTTATGTTGTATATATATTTACAAGATAAGAATACTGCTTTTTATCAGAAAGCAAACGAATTCGTTTTTCATAAATTTTTTCAAGATAATTTTTTTAATAATATAATTTTCCCTAAGATTTTTAATTCTTTTTTTCTTTGATCGGCATATTTTGAAATTTTTAATAATAATTAATTTTTTTCTCTTGAATTCTTAGGAATCTCTAATAGCACTTGATATTTACTCAAACTGATTTTAAAATAAGGTTAAAGCATTATTTGAAAATAGCTTTTGAGCGTTAGAAATGTGACAGTTTTCATCTTAAGATACAAGAAATTTTTATTACACTGCTATTACTCGGCTAAAATTTTACATAATTTTTTGAACTGCCAGTCTCTGTAGAATTTTGATAAAGGAATAAATGTATAAAAGTAAAATGCTTTTATTGTATAGAGAAAAAGGGGGGAATGGGGTGTGGGCATAGAGTACAGGAAGAATATTATGGAATTAAAATATAATTTTTAAGAATTCTAATTCTGTTTTCTAAGAATATCTATTAATTTGATTTAAAAATAAATATTAGACGAACAAAACTACAAAAGGAAAAAAATCAGAAAAAGAAGCAAAATTTAAGAATTTTCTGCAATAAAAATGTGAATTCGGAGAATTAGATATTCGTTTTCTAAGAATATCTACGAATCTACTTTGAAATATTTTTTATATTCACATCTTTTATATATTTTTCTTTATAAAAAGAATTGATTTAAAGTAAAGAAAAGGAATTTTGAAAAGAAATTTAAAAGATTAACACATTTGAACGAAACAAAAAAAAAAATAAAAGTTCATTTTAAAGGAAAAACATCGAATCAGATTTACTCAAAATGTGATCTGAGAAATTATTTTCAATTTTATTTATTATATTCCACACAATAACATTAATAAATGTAATGAACTTTAATGAATGTAAGAAAAAGAATTTTAAAAAGAAAGTTAAAGGATTAACATATTTGAAACAAAAGAAACCCCAAGAAATAAAAGCTCACTTCAAAGGAAAAACATCGAATCAGATTTACTCAAAATGTGATCTGAGAAATTATTTTCAATTTTATTTATTATATTCCACACAATAACATTAATAAATGTAATGAACTTTAATGAATGTAAGAAAAATAATTTTCAAAAGAAAGTTAAAGGATTAACATATTTGAAACAAAAGAAACCCCAAGAAATAAAAGCTCACTTCAAAGTAAAAACATCGAATGAAATTTACTCAAAATGTGGTCAGAAGTTACTTTCAGTTTTATTAATTATATTCCATACATTGGCATTAACAGACTTAATGAATTTTCAAGATAATTAAACGAAGTTTGATGACATAGAGACAAGAAGCTAAACTTCATTGCAAATTTAGTAAAAGCCTTATGGATTTAAATCTGGCTTTAAATATGGCTAAAAACAAGCTTCAAAAACGCTTATTCAAAACCGAGAGATATTCGTACAAAGTTTGAATGTCATGTACAAAGTCATAACTAGAGATTTGAAAGCCGCGGTGCAACAAATGATAACGGGATTTTGTTGTTTCTTCGAAGCTTAATCATTTGTTTTTCACATTATGATTGATCAATTTATTGATAATTAAAATGATTTTATAGACGTACATTGAATGAAAATTTTTTCAGTAAATGTATCATTGATGTGTAGTATTATGTTATTTCTGATTCTGTTATTCTGATAATGGAATAATCTGATTATGTTATTCTGATAATGAGATTCTTTACTCTGTAATTTCTTCAATGCTTAACCATTTGTTTTCCACAATAAGAATTATCAATATCTTAATAATTAAAGTGACTTTATAGACATAGATTGAATAAAAAAGTCAATAAATATATAGTTGACTTGTAGTATTATGTTCTTTCTGATTCCTATTTAATTAGATCAAATGCAAAAGAATATTATACTACACAGAGCCTACTCTAAAATTCATACAGTATAATTAAAATAAAAAATTTGCAAACTTTGCAACTTATTTGGTATGCTTTGTTTTGGTATTTGAATTCTACCGGAATATTCTCCTGAATCTCAGTTTTTTTCGGTAGCACTTAATACCTTGTTAGCAGTGCCATCTGTTAGCAGGATTGACATAATCTGATTTGTTATTAATGCATTCGCAGGTATAATTTTTTTTTATTGAATTTGAAATAATGTATATTTTTAATCTTGAAATTCTCTTATCTTGAAAAAAAAATACAAATATCGTTTACAGTGTTTATTTTTTTCAATTTTTTTAAAAATAAATTTTCAAAATAAAATATTAGGGACATTTTTTTTGGGGGGGGGGTGTTATATATTTTTTCTTCTTCTAACTCAAAGTGCAAAGTCAAGGCATACTGACTGAATTGGTGGTAAATAAATTCCTGACTGCTCTTGTGGTTAATACTACTCCTGTGTAATAAAGCATATCTTTACTTTAATATCATTGAACAATTTTAGTAATTGTAACTGTTTATACTAATTAATTAGTGCTGGCTTTATAGCACGTGGATGGAAGATGCTTTAAAAAATTTTAAAATATGAAAATTTTAAATGCAGAAAGATAAAGGCTGTTTTTGAAATTATATATATAAAATTATATATATTTTTAAAATTATCCCTTACATATAAAATTTTTAGATACACAGTAAAATGTAAAACATCTCCCTTTTCATATTTCTGAAAGCAGAAAATACACATTCACAAAATAAAAGATTGGGAACGTGTGGGGCTATTAAATTCATTCGGATGATATTTCGCGATAAATTGAAAAATAAAGGGATTTGAATTTCATCTGATACAATAATGATTGGATTAAAATAATTCAATTTAAAATAAAAAGTAATAATTTAATATAGAATCTAAACAAACTCAGAATACAATTAATTTTTCATAAACTAAAGGGATTTGAATTTCATCTGATATAATGATAATAGAATTAAAATAATTCAATTTAAAATAAAAAGTAATAATTTAATATAAAATCTAAACAAACTCAGAATACAATTAATTTTTCATAAACTAAAGGGATTTGAATTTCATCTGATATAATGATAATAGAATTAAAATAATTCAATTTAAAATAAAAAGTAATAATTTAATATAAAATCTAAACAAACTCAAAATACAATTAATTTTTCATAAATTAAAGGGATTTGAATTTCATCTGATATAATGATAATAGAATTAAAATAATTCAATTTAAAATAAAAAGTAATAATTTAATATAAAATCTAAACAAACTCAGAATACAATTAATTTTTCATAAATTAAAGGGATTTGAATTTCATCTGATATAATGATAATAGAATTAAAATAATTCAATTTAAAATAAAAAGTAATAATTTAATATAAAATCTAAACAAACTTAGAATGCAATAAATTTTTCATAAACTAAAGGGAGATGAATTTCATCTGATATAATGATAATAGAATTAAAATAATTCAATTTAAAATAAAAAGTAATAATTTAATATAAAATCTAAACAAACTCAAAATACAATTAATTTTTCATAAATTAAAGGGATTTGAATTTCATCTGATATAATGATAATAGAATTAAAATAATTCAATTTAAAATAAAAAGTAATAATTTAATATAAAATCTAAACAAACTCAGAATACAATTAATTTTTCATAAATTAAAGGGATTTGAATTTCATCTGATATAATGATAATAGAATTAAAGTAATTCAATTTAAAATAAAAAGTAATAATTTAATATAAAATCTAAACAAACTCAGAATACAATTAATTTTTCATAAATTAAAGGGATTTGAATTTCATCTGATATAATGATAATAGAATTAAAATAATTCAATTTAAAATAAAAAGTAATAATTTAATATAAAATCTAAACAAACTCAGAATACAATTAATTTTTCATAAATTAAAGGGATTTGAATTTCATCTGATATAATGATAATAGAATTAAAATAATTCAATTTAAAATAAAAAGTAATAATTTAATATAAAATCTAAACAAACTTAGAATGCAATAAATTTTTCATAAACTAAAGGGAGATGAATTTCATCTGATATAATGATAATAGAATTAAAATAATTCAATTTAAAATAAAAAGTAATAATTTAATATAAAATCTAAACAAACTCAAAATACAATTAATTTTTCATAAATTAAAGGGATTTGAATTTCATCTGATATAATGATAATAGAATTAAAATAATTCAATTTAAAATAAAAAGTAATAATTTAATATAAAATCTAAACAAACTCAGAATACAATTAATTTTTCATAAATTAAAGGGATTTGAATTTCATCTGATATAATGATAATAGAATTAAAGTAATTCAATTTAAAATAAAAAGTAATAATTTAATATAAAATCTAAACAAACTCAGAATACAATTAATTTTTCATAAATTAAAGGGATTTGAATTTCATCTGATATAATGATAATAGAATTAAAATAATTCAATTTAAAATAAAAAGTAATAATTTAATATAGAATCTAAACAAACTTAGAATGCAATAAATTTTTCATAAACTAAAGGGAGATGAATACCTATGATAATATGATTAAAATAATTTCGAATGAGATGTATGAAACTCGAGAGAAAACACTTATTTGATGTATTCGAATATTTATTAATTCATTTTCAATTATAATGCTGCGCAATTAAAGTTCACTATTTCAAAGTGTATAAAGTAAAAAAAAAAAAAAAAAAATCAATCAAAAATCTGAAATCAGATAGGATTCTCATAAAATCCCAAGATACACAACTTCAACTCAAAATAAAATCTTAGATTGTTTTCTGAGTTTTTGTTAGATTTATATACCAAAATAAAAAGAAGATTCATAGTAAAAATTGAACAAAAATTCATTTTAAAAATCTTTTAAGATGACTTTTATTATTATTTTTTTTTGGATGGATGGCTAACTCGAAAGATTTTTAACGCCTTATATCTTTAATCGACAAATTTTACAGTTTTTCCTGATTTTTTCGTAAAGTTTTTGAAGTAGCTCTAATTGTATTTGAGATTTACCTGAACTTTTTGAAACTAAATAGGTTAAAGGATTATTTTTTTTTTCTGTCTGAACCATAATATTTGAGTATTAAACTTCCGATAGCATTTTTCTTAAGATTCTAGGAGATCTAATTACGTTAGTATTTTGTTTTCTTTCTAAGCATTTTTTTTGTAATAGTATTTTTTTAAAGAAGAATAGAAAAAAAAAGAAGATTCGTAAAAGAAATGGAAAAAAAAAATGAAAAGAAAAAAAAGACTCATAAAGGGAAAAAAAAAAGAAAAATTAAATGAGGGTCCGGAAAGAATTTTCTGGAACAGCAAATTAAATTTCCAGAGTTAGAATTTCATTTTCTAAGTTTATCGACAAATTTGGTTTGATATCTCTGCAATAACGTTCTTTTAATTATTTTACTTTCATGTTAAGAATCAATTTAAAGCAAGGGAATCCCAAATGGCGAAAAATTTCAACATACTTTAAAAAAAGTAGAAAGGATCGTTTGTTGAAGATCAAAGGCTAATTTCTAAAATCGAATGTATCAAAACATGATTTGAGCAATTGAGTAGTTGTAATTAAATTCTATAGTTTTCATTAAATTCTTATTGTCAAACTAATGAGATTTTGACGCTGTTAAAAGGAAACATTTCCAAGAAAAATATATGGAAAACTGAATTAAAATAATTCAATGGTATTTTTTTCGACAAAATTTAAATGACAATAAATGAAAACAAGAGAAAAAATAATATAAAATTGAAATCAGCTGTCTTAAATTTCAAGTTATCGTGTGAGAATATTATTATTTTTTAAGTCATTGTTTGTCTTAGTTAAAGTTTAAAGTGGTTTAAAGTCACGAGACTATCAGATTACACATGCGTTCGATATTTAGAAAAATGATGTGTTTTTTTTTTTCCCATTTCAAAATCGGTCGTGCTCCAAAACGGTTTTTCGAGGGTAGATTTTATTTGTTGTTGTTGCGAAAATCCGGTTCAAACTGGTTTAGAATGATTACGTTACTATTCATTGCGAAATCGTTATTTATTAGTTATCGTTATTGCGAAAACGTTATACAATATTAAACATTAAAACCGATTGATAATTTGAATACCTCAATTCAATAAAAACGGGAGTTTTAAGATCATTTCATCATCGCCAAGATGATACACCAATTAATGTCCAGGTTTTCTCAAAACTGACTGGCCTAAGATTATGAAAATGTTGATTGTTCTGAGCTATCCTATACAAAATTTCATAAATCTATCGGATTTGATTGCATAAAATAGAAAAATTCATTTATTTATTTAAAAGTTGAATTGTCAAGTATATTTCGCAGAATATGATTCCTTAGAACGAAAGGACTGTATAAAATTTAGATTCCATAATTTTTTGAAGTATATTTATTGACCAAAACAAAATAAAATATTGTTATTCCGGTCATTTGAATACTTTTGACAGAAAAACTAAAAACTGAATTTTAAGATGAATCTGAGAAATTTTTGTTGAAAAGTTCTTGAGGTTCGTTAAAATTATGAAAATTATTCTGTAGTACACATAAAACTTAAACGCTGAACCTTATTCATATTTTAAAAAAAAAAAATACTTGCTTTCAGTAGAATACGTTTTTTTATATTAATTGCAGTTTAATCATTTCCACATAGATTTAAAGATGAAATTCTACGGGAGCTGATAGAAAATTAGAAAGATAAATAGTACATTATGGCTTGAAGCCTTTATAATACCATGGGCAAATTACATGAATATCAAGATTTGAAGCTTAAAATATTTTTATGAAGGAACTGTTAAAAAACATATTGAATAAAATTTTTAATTGAAAATTTTAGCTAGCATTAAGATTGCCGAACCGGCTGGTCACCAAAGGCGGCTAGTATAAAATATAAAAGAAGAGAAAATATATTTGATGATGCCAACAGTACGAAATATATTCTCAAAAGTTTTCAGGATAATTTATTTTTAGAATAATTTAGTTACTTGAACAGACATTTAACAGTTTACTGTTTTAATCAGCAAATTTGAGTTTTTCTATCTTGTTTCCTCTCTAATTTTCCAGTATTTTTTTTAAATTGATGGAATTATGTTTAAGATTTAGTAGAATTTCTGATGCGGACTTCTTGCGACTAGATAATATGAAAAATTTTTTTTTCTTCAAACGAATAGTAAATTTGAATTTAAAGGAGTAAAAACTTTTCTCTTTCAAACGGTCTGAAAACCTAATTACGTTATTGTTGCTCCACTTCTATTTCAATTTTTTTAGAAATTGTGATCTTTTCAAAATAAATTAATTAGAAAAAAAAGAAAGAAAATGATTTATAAAAAGGAGGCAAAATTTTTCGAAATCTTAATTTTTGGATTCAAATTTCCAGAATTATAGATTCGTTTTCTAAAGATATGCACAATTTAGATTTTGAATTCTTGGAATCACGTTTGATTTAAGGAGAAGTAAGCGTGGAGTTTTTTGAAGTTCTTTTTATTCTTCATTATTTATGGAAACATTTATCTATTTCTAAGAATTCTTCGAAAGCTATAAGATGTGAAAGATGTATACGAAATGAAACAAACAAACAAACATAAAAGCCACAAGAAAATATTTTTAACTTGTATAATTTTAAATAAATTCCACAGTTTGGGTTCGGAGTATGTTAGAGCCATCGTCAGAAAATCAGAACTTGCGTATTGAAAAATGAAATTTAAAATGAAGTTTGAGTTCGATTAGAAAATAATTCTGATTTAATAATAATAATAACATCCGAACTGAAAATAATTCTAGTTCTGATGCGATTAAAAAATAATCATATATGTTACGGTTAAAGTAATAAATTCCTTTAAAATTGATAATAATCAGTAATTATACATTCTATTATATCCGTTAAATCATCTTTATATATAATAATTGCTGTTAGTTTGAATAAATACTAGTAATCAATAATAATCGATGAATTGATGTTTGTCCATAATTTATTACAAATGCATATGTATACATCCAAATGTTTATGAATTTTCATGATTTTGAAAATAAATAATTATTTATACATCTTTAAGCTTATGTGGCTGGTCTAATAATATTTAATGAAAGAATATTTAATTGTTTTTGGCAGGATATTTATTTTGTGAATTCACTCCTTAAAGAAACAAACAATTAACAATTTGCAAGAAAAATTTCTGGATTTAAGAATCAAAGTATTAGATAACTACGACATTGATATTTGTTGCAAATGAAGGAATTTTAATTACTAACAGATTCACATTTTGGTAATATTATATTTTAATCAAAATCTATAGAAAAGTCACTTTCAATCAATGAGTTAGAATAAATAAACAAAGACTCTCAATTTAAATAAATTAATAATATAAACAACAAAAGAAAATTGAAAAAATATATATATTCCTTTGAACTTTATTCTAAATTTCAGAAATTTTAATTGTATCGATTATTTTTCTTTAGCAGTCCATACAAGGATATTCATATCACAATAACACCGGTTCTTAATTCATTCAATTATTTGAACTTTTTTTTCCTCTTTTACTCGATTTTTTGCTATTTTGTTTTCTCTAATGTGTTTCTCAGGTATCGAGGATTTTATATGTAATTCTGCGTATAAATTTGAATTTTTCTGCATAAATATTTCACTTTAGGACGTTTCATATAGGGTTGTGTGGTAATGGTCTATTTTTTACATTAATTATTTGATAGTTAAGAAGAAAAATACTTTTAAAACTAAACGAATATTTTCTCTGTTGATAAGCAATATTCTGCGATATTCTTTCCATGTTTTCTGTTTTCGTTTCCGTATTTCATGTTGCGGATTTTGTGTTCTTATAGTAATAATAGAATCCAACAAAAGTTACCATTGATAATTTCAAATTCCGATTTTGAAATTATTTGTTGAATCGTGATCAAGAAAATACTTCAATTAAAAAAAACAAAGGAACGACTTATAGCATTTTTTATTTTAAAAAATCATAAGTATTTTCTGAAAATGAACTGAATCTGCATTGTTTTGAGACTTCCGATTTTCATATAATATGATTTTACATGATTTTCACCTGAATGTTATACATATAAAGTTATAATAATCAAACGCAATGAAGTTTGAATAAAATAAAATTAAATAAATAAAAAAATCACGTGACTCAGAAATTAAATCAAAAGTTTTTTTATGTTTCAATTTATATGTTTTAAAAAAGAATTAATGATTAAAAATCTTTAAAAATTTTAATTTATCGTATATAACTACATACAACACGAATTTTCATTTTATGTAAGATTTATTTGGAATTTTGAAACGTTTTTTTCCCCCCTCAATTGTTTTTTCAGATACACCACAGTTAATGAATGAAGTTTATTTATACATAAATTAACTAATAATTTAATTCAAAAAATGTAAAAATAGTGCATAATTTTACAAAACTCACAAGTGTAAAAAATTTCAAAATTCTAAAAATATAGTAATTATTTTAATAAAATTATAAAGAATTCTCTTCTTTCAAACATAAAAATAAAGGTAAATAAAAGTGCTCAAAATAATTCTTGCGGTACTATCTCAAAATCAGTTTTGACTTTCTGTTTGTCAAATATTACTATTAATCACTCCATTTTTAATACGAATATATAAAATCTTGATAAGCATGCACCATACTCTATAGTATCTTTATTTATTTTCCAATAATATTATTGAAGACAATGAAGGTCAAGTTTCGTCAGATCTTAATCTAAAAAGAATTATGAGTGTCGGATTTCAAAGCCTTCAAAAAACTATGCTCGCGTAGGATTGTTTAATTTTAATCCAAGGTAAAATCTTAGATTGTCAGTGCTGATATGTTTTAAAGGCTCGTGTATTAGAACATTTTATTTATAAAATAAGAATGAAATATGTTCTTTAGAGTTTTTGAAGCTATATTATTTTTAGAGTAACGTAATTAACTTAATAGATTTTAACACTTTTTTGCTTTCTTAATGGGCTGATTAATAATTTTTTTGGCCTTTTAATTTTATAGTGTTTCCAAAGTAGCTATAATTGTATTCGAGATTTACCTGAATTTGCAACGCTAAGTCTCTGAAATTAAGTAAGTGACGGCAATTCTTTTTTTCTTTCTTAAAAGGAGCAACAATATTTGAGCTTGAAGATGCGATAGCTTTCTTCCTAAGAGCCCGGAAAATCTAATTACCTTACTGTTGCTTCGCTTTTATTTCATGTAAGCCTTTCTCTTAGGAAAGAAATGAAATTTTTGAATGAAAAAAAAAAAGGATTAGATTTGTAATGGAAAAAAAGGTAGAATCTTCAGAGATAAGATGTTAAATTTCATGCGATATATCCATTTTCTCGAATGCCACATATTATTTCCGTTTGAATCTTGACAAGCATGTTTGTTTATCAAGTATTTATTTTCCTTTCGCCGGGCAGACCAGTTGAAAACAAAGGTAAAAAAGGTTTTTTAAACGTTTATTTATTAACTTGCATTGATTGACAAATTTGTAAGTTGTTTCAATAAGGAATACAACAAAAGTGACAACTATTAATGTAAATTTAAGTGAAGATGATACGAAATAATAAAAATAACGTGCAAGAGTTTGAATTAAAATAGTGAATAAACTTAAAATTAGTGTGCAAATAATTATTATAATAGAATAAAATGATGAATTAAAATAGTGTGCAAACTTCTGAATTAGAATAGTGAACAAACTTAAAATTAGTGTGAAAGCAATTATTATAATAGAATAAAGTGATGAATTAAAATAATGTGCAAACTTCTGAATTAAAATGGTGAACAAACTTAAAATCAATGTGAAAATAATTATTATAATAGAATAAAATAATGAATTAAAATAGTGAATAAACTTTTGAGCACCGTACGCTTATATCATAAGTCAAAAATAGTAAGCTAACTTATTTGCAAACACTAGAAATTTGAAATCAAAGAAAGTTAAATAGGACCATCTTTTTTTGGTTTTAGTTTGAATAGGTAATAATTTTTAGTTGCGATTTCGAAATTGTTTCGTTTTCATTTTAGTTTCGTTTTCAAACCTATTCTTACTATAGATTGGTTACTTTATATATATATATATATATATATATATATGGAGTACGGAAATTCTAAGACTCCCAGATAGGGATTATGGTACTTAATGAGTTAGGATGTAAAACTATGATTTACATCATTTAAATAGTTTTTACGTTTGGATCGACGATTGAAAAATTGGAAAAATGACTCGAAGTAATAGATTTCGTAAGAATTTTATATTTTCAAATTATTTCTTGTTTTTTAATTCTTCTTGATTTGTTTCTTGTTTCTGAACCAGAACATCGGTACATCATTTTTAAAAACATCGTTTCTGGAAAATTTTATAATTAAAGAAAGGGAATTAAGCATAGATATTGCCAGGAATTTATCCAATTTCTGTATCTAGGATTTGAATAGTATTCCAGTAGTTGGTGGAAATAGTATCAAACCCTGGAAAAAGAGGTCAAAGAAGGTTAATAAATGTCCGTATATAGTTCTATGTAAGAAAAAGAGTCGCTAAAACACAGCTGTTCAAACGATGATTCTGCTGGATGGAGTTACTGGATATAGAAAGATATTTTGAGTACTATATATTGTTACAAAATTTTTCTTCTGCTACAAATACCGCCACTCAATTGTAATAACTCAGCGCATTTAATTGCTAGTGCAGCAGCTTTCTTGCTGTCTAATTCTCCAGTTTTTCTACGTGTCGGCGACTCCGACCACTCTCACACACCTTCGCCTCTGACTATACACACACTTCTGACGATACACACGACTTCCCCGTAGCTTCTGAGTGCCCGTCTTTTATAGTTCCGGGAGGCGGGGCTAGAATCTTCTGACCAATCAGGGCGTATCTGAGTGTATCTCTGTTATTACTGGATGGATCATGAAACTTCTCGAACTTTCTGGTATTATCCATTTAGTCGCCAAACTCGCCAAATTTATCGCCAAGTCGCCAAATGATCGCCAAGCTCTCAGGTCATTGACGCGCAGGACAGATCTTACAACGGTGTTTCTTACGATGACACTAGTCGTGCCGGGTAGCAAAATTACAGATTTGTAACAATATATATATATATAATTGATTTTAATTTCTGTATGATAGTCGTTGTTTTATAACCGACATAGATTCAACTGAATAGAAATTTCATTTTTTGGAAATATTTAATTTTAACAACAATATCTAAGATCTATGAGATTTTTTCTACAAATTTTAATTTCAGGGAAGGGAAGAAAAGAAAAAGTATGCAGGTAAAATCAAATTTTTTTTTTCTTTGCTGGTGCTGCGGAAAAACGAGGGCTTCAAGAACAGAATAAAGCCTAACAAAAAAATTAACTAAAAACATTCTGCGAATTAAAAAAAAAAACCTGCAAGAATAATTTAAATGATATTTTAAACAATACAATAAAAAAAATGAAGAGCCTTGTAAATAGAAACAAACTATATAAGTTGTGTCTGTGAATTTGAGACTAAAGATTCATTAAGCATAGAACTTCATTATTCCATTGATGACGATTCTTCTAATGAGATTTTTTTTTCTATCTCCACAGTTAATGCCGATGACTGTAGAGGATGATTTAATTTTTGTTAAGTTAAGTAGAAAAAGAGAGCGTTAATCATTTTTTAAGAAAAATTATTTCCAAGTACACTGATGGAGTTTATTTTTTTCTGATTTAACAGCAACATCTGGTACATGTTTGCTTTTAGAAGCACAAATTCATATTTTATATATTTTACGAAGCTTGCTATTGTGTCAACAGTCTTTAAAGAAATCAGCAACAATATTTTTTTTTTGTGCAAATGATTCTGAGGATTTTTTTTGTATAATTATATCTTGTGTTTTATTTTATTGGGTAATTTTTATGTTCGTGGCTTATAAAGAGGAAAAAAAAAATTGAGAATTCCAGCCCTATGTTCAATTTTATGTCAAATTTGAGAGTCTTATCTCTTGATTAAATATCACTTTTATGCACTCATTTTACATATTTCGAGTATCGTTAAATATATTGGATTTTTACTAAAAAAAATTGTTACTTTACTTAAAATTTAAGCGATGATTTGGAATAAAAATTCAGTGATGAAAAATATTTATTTTGATCCCATGCCTATTAATCATCATTAATTTGGATAATTCTACGAAAGAATTCGGGTTGCATCAAGACTGATACAAATCCATTTTTTAGGAATAATAAGCGACATTTCTTTAGTTATTTATGACCAAAATGCGACTGAAATCATATATTAAGCTTAACAAATATAAAAATACAATATATTAATTTTAATTATAAGTTAATAAACTCATTTTTTAGCTTTTTAAAAAATGTACCTGATTGTCCTCGCACGTTCCTTACATTAATAAAACCATTTTTTCATCTGTTTTATTTTTATTTTACAAAAGAAAAAAATATATTTAACGATAAGAAAAAAAATCGAAGTATTGACATATTATAAAGAAGAAAAAATGAAATGGTAAGTATAGGTCAAAGGTAAAAATAATGAATTTTAATGACCTAATAAACGCGTGTTTAAATAAAACATTTTTTCTTTTTCTATTTCAAAAGAAAATTTGATTTAACGATTATTTTCACACAGAAATAATATACTATAAAGAAATCAAAATGATACGATAGGTCAAAGGTGAAAGCAATGAATTTTGATGATAAGAAAGATCTCTAGAGAACTCAAATTCGAATACATTAATTAGTTTTTGAACATTTACCTATGAGATAGATTCTATTAGTATAAAAATAGATAAATTCGTTATATATTTTTTAACGAATTCGCTGTATTATTTTAGACTTTCATAAATTGCTTTTCATCTCAAGTAATAAAATGTAAAGAGAATATTTAAAATATTAAATAATAACTTTGAAGCTTTCTTAGCTATATATTTAATTATTTAAGATTCTTAAAGTTTCATAAAATTCAGAATTTTAAAATTTTATTACACAGAAGTGTTGATTAATATTATACAGGGCCCTGATCGTTTCAATATTTCAAGACGGTTCAACTCCTCAAAGGGATGATACATAATTAAATGCTCATTAAATGCTCATTTAAATGTAAATTTGTTACACCTTGACTTTTGTTCCGTAAGATGCATTATCTTTCATCTCGCCACTATTTTGTTGGAATAAACGTTTACTGGCGTATGCGAAAAAGCGCGAAAAGTAAATTTCATAAAAATGTCATAAGAAATGTCATAAGCATTGACAGTATCCATGTTCAAACTTTTCCAGAAGATTTCCAATTGACAGTATCCATGTTCAAACTTTTCCAGAAGGTTTCCAATTGACAGTATCCATGTTCAAACTTTTCCAGAAGGTTTCCAATTGACAGTATCCATGTTCAAACTTTTCCAGAAGGTTTCCAATTGACAGTATCCATGTCCAAATTTTTCCAGAAGGTTTCCAATTGACAGTATCCATGTCCAAACTTTTCCAGAAGGTTTCCAATTGACAGTATCCATGTTCAAACTTTTCCAGAGGGTTCTTATGACATTTAAAATAGTTTTTAAAGTCAATATGCTGTCGTGACTAACTCCAACATGCAATGTAATGGAAGCCTGCCGGGCCCATAACCATGTTAGTCACACACAACAAGAGCAGAGTGCAAACACCAGGCATAAGATTTAAAAATAAATTCTTTAATGAACGAAAAAAAAGGTATGTTTATTTCAGAGTGTACAGTTACAGATAACACCAAGTCAGTGTCCGTAATTTTTATTTAAAAACACAAATATAACAACAAATTACAATTTATCCGGAAATACAACATACTTCCGGTTACAAAATGATCTAGCCAATAATGTTACGCCTCTGGTACAAAATATACTTTCGAACCAATCGATCATGTGAACAAGAAATTATCAATTTGATACGAGGAAACACAGTTTCATTAAGTCGTGCCTTCTTTCAATTTTCGTTTTTTTAATCTTTGGAAGTCTATTCTCAAATTGATACGAAAGAAAATCATAATTCTCGAAATTGAAATTCTTGTACTATACAAAATTATTATTATTTTTTGTTGAAATTTTTGAAGGTAGAAATGATAATTTACGGCATAATTTTGTGTAACACTGTAGGTATAATCTAGTTCATTTAACTCTATATTAATCAAAATATTCCGAAATAAAATAATTAATTAAGAAATCAAAGAGAAAAAATATACCAAATGAGCTTTCATAAAAAATAGTTTTATTCGACAGCTCATTTAACTGCATATTAGTCAAAATATTTCGAAATAAAAAAAATGATGAAGAAATCGGACAGAAAAAACATTCTAAGTGAATTTTCGTAAAAAAATATTTTACTTGACATAAAAGAAATAGAAATAAATTTCTTTGCAAGATACTTGCAAATAACAGACTGTTTTATTTTATTTTCATTTAAATTTTCAGTTATTTTGTTGCGAAAATACATTTAACCACTAAAGAGTTTCAATTAAAAACAAATAAGATTTGAATTTCAAGGCTTAAGACAGATTCAATTCTAATAAGACTATTTCATTTTATCCCAAAGTAATATGCTAGATTATTGAGTGAGATACATTAGTGGACAATGTGAGACAGAGATATTATTATTAAAAAATTGAGAATTAAATTACTTTTCTCTAGGTTTTCAAGGTAATTTATTTTTAGAATAATATGATTACTTGAGAATTTAACACCTTTCTTCTTTAATACATAGATTTTAGAGCTTTATTTTTAATCCTGTGTGTTCTTGATGCAACTGTAATTATATTTAAGATTTGCCTGATTGGTTTCGTGGTCTTTCTAAAACTAAATAAGTTGAAAGATTAATTTTTTTTCTTTCGAAATAGCCGAACTACGCAACGTTTGGACTTTAAAATAACGATAGCTTTATTTTTTGAGACCGGAAAAATCTAATTACGTTGCTGTTACTTTTCTTTTGTTTTATGGAATTTTTACAAATAGAATTCTTCTCAGAAAGAACAGATTTTTTGAAAGAATCCAAAAATAAAATGAATACATATAGAAAGGGAATATCAAAGAAAAAAAAGAATGAACTAGGGAAATAAAAAATATTTTTAAGAATCGGAAATTAAATTTAGAGAATTAAAGTTTCGTTCGCTACAGTTCTATCTATCTATCTATCTATATAAATTTGGCTTCGAACCTTTTTCAATCAGGTCCGTTTATTCGTATTTTTATATTAGGTTTTCTCTGGAAAGCTAAAAGATTAATATATTACTGGAAAAAATGAAATGTCTAGTTTGAATGAAGGATAATGCAGAGAAGTAGAATATTTAAAAGATGATTTGAGAGCTTAAATTCAGACTTATTAACGATCTTCCAGATTTTCTAGTTAATAAGTGCACTTTATTTTTATTAGCAGTAAATGATTGAAGGATTTCTGAGGATCTAAAGTGAAACTAATTTAATCAGAAGCTTATTAAATATAATAAACACTTTAATCAAAATAATTCACTTATATTGACTTTTTAGTAAAGCATTTTAACCCTATAGATACGTTAGGGACATTTCAAATGTCAAATATTTATTATTTAATGAAAAAGATAGTCTTTTTGCTGCTAAAGTTTAAATATTAATTTTTTCTCGGTAAATGTTAATTTATAAAAATTAAGGGATAAATGTTAACTCATAGAAATTAATGCTAAATCATAAAAACAATCTTTTTACTAGAAAGGAATCTCGTGGGAAATAACCGATTAAATTTTTTTAGATATTAAATTGTTTTTCTCTATGATTAAGAGTTTTTTATTACTTTCAAACGATATTATTTCTGAGGTAATATTTAAAATACTGAAAATTCAAGTTGCAACTCTAATCGATGCGAATGCAGTGTCTATACTCAAGAAAAATATAGAAAATGTATAAACAACTTCATCAAATAATTTTAAAAGATAGAATTCTAATTTCTGAGGAAAAATGATTATAAAAATTAAAAAATAAGACTATAAACATGCTTATGGCTAAGGTGTGGTCTTCATTTTATAGCAAAGTGTTTAGCATAGGAATTTGCATATTTAATTAAATATTTTTAAATTTTTTTACTCTTAACTTTTGTAATATTAATAGAAGGGATTTTATAGTTTCGAAACCCATAGTACTTAACAATATCATTTAATAAAACGAAAGAAAAAAAGTAAAGAAACAAAAATGCTAAATATAGTTGATGTCTTTTAATATATATATATATATATATGCCAAATTTACAAGAGCCATAAAAAAAGATCTATTATTAAAGGCAAGGGTCCAAACTGAAACAAATTAGACAAAGCTGAACCAACAAAAAAATGAAAGCGGTCTAGGCTTTCCAAACTAAAAGGTCTTTGTTATAATTAGTAAAAAACGATTATTATTTATATGTATATTTATGTTTGTGTTTTGTATATGAAATAAACTTTAAAAAATATCGATGACATACATTTAATGACTTATTCATGTTCTCAATTTAATTAAATATTAATAAATATATCATTATCTAAATTATATTATCGTTAATATTAAATATTAAATTTTAGAAATGTAAGGATTTTTATATTGAATGCTTGTTTAAAATTTATTGAATTATTGTTAAAAATATGAATTGGTATAATGGCTATGACTATCCAAATTGTGATATAAATTTAAGAGATCAAAAGATCAATATTATTTTTAAGTAATAGTTACAAAATGTCGTGAGGTACATATTATAAACAGATAAAAACTTAAGAAAGAATAATAAAAATATTTTATTTGTCCATATATATTAAATTTAAATCAACGGTTTTCTTAAAATTATTTTCTGTCCATTTGAATTCAAATTTTACTTTAACTTCTAATTTCTGTCGGATTCTTTAAGTCCCATGCTTCTCAAGGCCTTATATCATTTAATTTAATTGCCCGAAGTCAATATCATATAAAATCGCGCAGCTAAACTGAAAGCAAGACCAGCTAAATTTCGATAAAATCCTCTTTTAAAAATATATAAGTTCTGAAGACGTTCATCTCGTTTGTTTTTGTTTTTCTTGTCTTGATTTTCTGCATTTACTGCTTTAATACTGGAAATAATTTGCCAAAAAATTCTAAAAGTTATTAAAAAATAAAAATTTTGTTTAATCACGAAGTACAGAGCCATAATTTAACGATAAGCACTCTCCAGATCATTTACAGAAGTTTAATTACAAATATTTATTCATTATGCGAACAAAAACAGTGAAATATATAAATAATGCATAGAAATTGGACTCAAAAATGATGAATTAGTATAGCAACATTCACATGTGTATGGAATTAATTTTAGAAATATGTAGCCATTTGTGATGAATCTGTATATGTGTTATCTATCTACGTAGACTAAAATATTGCTTATAAAATAACTTAATTAAGTAAAAGTTTAAAAGGTATTTAGAAATTAAAACGAAAAGAATGATCCACAAGATAATCATCTTATTTGAAGTTCTCAAAAGTATTAAGAACTTTTTCTCTAATTTACACAATAAGATAGCAGACATAGTCTTATAGTAAAATATTGATGCATAACATTTATGTGAAACAAAGAAAATGCCCGAATAAACATTTTCAAATTATTTTTATTACTTTCTTATCACACTAATTGCACTTAAAAAAAGGAAATAAAATTTCTTCAATGTTTTATATTTAAAAATTCTAGACTTAAAAAAGAAGGAAATAAAAAAAATAAAGGCTTCTTTAAGCATAATCTTATGTTTACATTTTAAGAAATAAAATTAATGTGTTTGCTATTCTTCTTTATCATCCTTTAATTTTTTTTTATCTTGCTCAATGAATATATAACACAAACAAGCTTTATAATTTTTAAACAGTTTTTTGAATTGAGGATTACAAAGAAAGAAAACAATTTCATAATTTATTTTTTATTCAAGACGCAATTAAATAAAAATATAATATAAATAATTTAAAAATGAAAACATTTACATATTAATGTTTTATATAATAAAACCTAAGGGAGGATTGTTGTTAGTATAATTAATGCAATATGTTATGACTAAATTATAAGTTTATAAACAACTTTGGAGTATTTTCTTGTTTTTAGGATCTCTAGGTATTTATAATTTTTTCCCTTCTCATTTATATTGTTTAAAGTTTAGAATTATTTATAAATAATAATCTTAAAATTTGTTTATAAACCTTAAAATAAAAGTAAAATAGGCGTGGACACCATTTTGTGTACCTTTCATTGCTTTTAATCTTTGAAAAGCGGTACAGTCTTTGTTCTGCAGAGGGGTACAAAAGAAACAGCTTCTGGATTACCATTTTAAGAGATTTTTTAGTAAACTTGTTCTTGTTATTTTACCACAAAAATTTTACCGAGTATTTGACTGTTTCTTAAATTTAAAAAAAAAACTCATTAGGATTTGAAATCAATAACAACATCTTAAAAATAGTTTTAAATTCATTTAATTCATACAATAATTTTAAATTCATGCAATTCATACAATAGTTTCAAATTCATTCAACTTCAGATATTGAAATTGTTTTTAAATTGTAATGAAAAAAATTACTTTTTGAATAACTGTTGCAAAAGAAATTTTTAAGACCTAATGAATATATTCAAAATATATTCACTCATCAGACAAACAATTTCATTACCACTGCTGGGGATTGAAAAAGGTGTGATAAATATGTACCCACATTATTCAAATGTTTGCCAGCAAAATGGGTAGTGGGCAGTGTGTGAATTTGGGAATCAGTCTCTTTGGGAATCAATCTTCAATGAATGCTATTACTAGTAAAAATTAATTTATTTATATAATATTTTTCATGAATTTTTATAAATTACCATTAACAAGTATTTCAAAACGATAGTATATTATGTAATCTCTACCCAACTTTATCCTCATATCGTTTATCATACTATAAAATATTATCATTCAAAAAGAATTAACATACACTTAGAATTTGAAATTTGAAATTTTTCAAAAATTAGAATTTAAAAATTTCTAAATGAGACCACACCAAAACTTGTACATAATTGACAAAACGACTTTAAGTGGGTATATAAAAATTTCAGCTCATTCCTATGAGCTATTTTCGTTATATTAAACGTTTTGTATTGGACTTTAAAAATGCATTTGGAGATTTATTTACTAATTTCAAATTATCGATAGACTTTTCATTTCATTTTAAGCATCTTTTATATCAAATACTATTTTTCATTTCGTCAGAACCAAAAGAAAAGTAAAAGGCTTTCCGTGGCAGAATAAGAGGAAGAGTCAAAAATATAGACACATTTGAGAAAAGGTACATTTATTCTAATGATACAAAACTGACACATACATTTTTTTCCTACATAACCACCTTGAACTTCAACGCACTTTCTCCAACATTTCACAAGTTTTTTTGATTTCGTAGGAAAAAAAAAAGTTTTCCGGTTGTATCTGTAACCATTTTTGCACCACGTCAATGACTTCATCGGTTGCCTATCTTCTTCCCTTTAGCGCTTTCTTTAATAAATTAAAACATATGAAAATCACTTGGAGCCAGGTCTGGATTCTGTGTTCCAGTACTTCGAATCCCAATTCCTTTATTGCTTCAGCCGTCCATTGGGCTGGATGTAGCCGAGGGATATCTTGCTGCAGCATGATGTCCTTTCGCAGTTATCCACGATGTTTGGATCTGATTGCAGCTTTCAATTTAATTCGAAAGCATGACAATAGTTCTCACTGTTGAAAATTTGGCCTCTTGGGATTCAATGAACGGCTTCTACACCTTCCATGTCCCAAAATAGAGATTAGCATAACCTTACCATCTGATGGTTGAGGTTTAAATTTCTTATCTTCTGATGATGATGTGTTGCATTCGACGAATATTTTCTGCACTTGCCGCAAACAAAAAACGAATCACCGATCTCATTTTCTTCTTCGTATCGACAATAAAGCTGCAATATTTAACGGTCTGATACATTCTAACGAATAAAGCAGAAATAAGAGTGATACGCTGCGTAGAAGTGTTGCCGACTACACTAATTCAGCGCTGGATATTGGCAGTGTTACCACACCATGAAAAGAGAAATCGCAAAAGTTCCTTTACTTTTTGACCTTCTCTTGTATTTTGTTCATAATCACTACTTTGAAATCAAACGGCAAGTTTCTATCCTTGCAAGCTAGAATTTTTACTTGTTGATTCATAGAAGGTTTGTTATAAAATATATTTCCTATTAAATATTTTACAGCATTGCAACGATTAAATTTAAAAACATGCTGAACAAATTATTTTTGCTTATAATTTAATGCATAATGAATTCCATATTATACAACAAGAAAAGAAACGTTTTTTGTTTATTTAGCATTTACTGATATTTGTTTAGTGTATTCAGGATTTTGTGAAAAAATCTCGAATTTCATAACATTTTCCCGATATAATTGTAATTATTATAGCTTGTATATAATTATAAATGGAATTAAATTCAAACACCAAAATATTAATAGATTACGAATATATTAATTTTTTATGCAAAATATATCTTACGTTTATTCTGTATTCATATAGAAATAGCAATTAGAATCAATTAATGATTCATGAACTATTGATTAACATTTTAAATTACCACTATATTTGCAAGTATAAAATTACGCATTTCTTACTTTACATTTAACGAAAGAAGTCGTTTAAATAGAATTAAAAAATAATAAATTTTATTCTACATGAATATTAATATGAATAAATTTTTTGTAAAATAATGTTTTCTTAGACTTTTTATTGAGAATAGACTATTCTGTTATAAATTAAAGCATTAACTTTACATCCTTTTAATAATTAAATTTTGAAGAACTGCAAAGATTAAACCTATATCTATTCTCGAATTCTTAAGTATAATTACATTGCATCTGGTAAATTATAGTTTATTAATTATTAATTTAATTACTCCCTTTAATATTTTTATTTCATAAACACGACATTCTCTCCATTTCGATTAAATTGAAGTCATTTTTTTTAGTTTTAATCAGAGAGGTTCTAATACAAATATTCAATCATTAAGCTGACTATTTCTGGAAAAGATGCTATAAAATAATTATTCTTATAATTATATAAATAATAATTATTCCTATAATTACATTAAAATAATCATTCTTATAATCATATTTACTATCAATTTTCTATTTTATATGAAACAGCAAAATATGAAATGAATGAATAGTTTAACTATTAAGAAAATGTTTACAATAGTGAAAACTATACTGAATAGCAGAATGATCAATTATAGTGATGTTTTGAGATTAGCTTTCCTCGTTTGTAAAACGCATATATCCTGTATTCACCTGTATACACATATATCCTGTAAATGCATACATTCTGTATATGCTGTATACATCTCTTTATATAATGAAATTCTTCGTAATCAGTAAGGACTATCATTCGTATAGAATACCGAGTTATTGTATTTTTTAATGAATGAAAGTGCCATTTTATATATGCTCATAAAATTGAGCAGTGTACCGTTCCATATCTAAAGGGTGTCCCAAAATTAACACCAAATTTGAATTTGTCACCATTCGTGCAGTAAAGTGTTGACATCTCTATTAAAACCCATTGGACAGCTGATAGAGTTACTAAAAATGAAGCGTTACGCAATAAAATATCTTCTTTTCATTGTTGAGCGTTACGCGATAAAATAACTTCTTTTCATTGTTGAACAACATTTCAAAAACAATGAAAGTTTAGCGACCACAGTTCCAAAAATTTGAAAATCGAGTCCCTAGATCGTGCGGTTTGATTTTTTATGAGGTTATTTGAAGTCAAAGGAAATTCAACGCTGCAAGAACGAAATTCAGCCACATATATTCAGAATCATCTAAGAAAATTTTCACAAAACTGTGCACATATGTCAGAAAAGCCGTGAGGGCCATTTGCCATATGTGTTATTCCATACATGCCCTATCTTGTATATTTTGTGATTCAATAAATATATAACAATTTAAAGGGATTTTTTTTTTTATTTAATTCATATCTTTCGTTGACACGTTGTTTTATAATGTAACGCTCTATTTTTACTAACTCTAAACTATCAGCTGTCAAATGGTTTTTTAATAGGGCTGTCATCACTTTACTTGCGGTAATCAATTCTTCCGTTAATTTTGGGACACCCTATATGAGTAGTAAATGATGATAAAATGCATACTATATACTGATAAAAAATTCAGGATTAAAGTGCAAAAAGCATAAATACCGGTTATTCTACTTTATCTATCAGTAAGATACCGGTTTTAACACTAAATTAATATCAATTTCAATCAAAATATTCTAAAAACATTTTTCTTTCGTTCATTCAACAAAATTTCCCATTTTGTTTGTTCAGCATGATGGTGAATAAAGCTAGGATGCATTTTAGACGATGTTTTGAGCATTTACTGAGGAAAATGATTTCTATTAGAAATATTCACTGTAAAAATGTTATCATGTATCAAGGAACAATCGATAATAACAAATAGATTGTAACATTAAAGATGTTTTTGAAATGTTATTTATTTTTACCAATTCTAAAAGATATCCAAAACTGATATATCTAAATATGGAAACAAATCTGTAGCGGAAAATGCCAAATAACTCTAGATGGGATTATGGTCAATATTAATTAGAATTTGTGTTCTGGATAATTTTTCCATGGAGCATTTACCCATGACATCAAAACCATTCCGGCATTTTCTCGGAATGTCTGAGGGTTCCTTTCATCTTACCATTTCTTGCGGCTGTTGAAAATCAGCCCATTCTTATCACGGTGTACAGTATTGTTAATAATAAAGGTGTGTTGCCAAATACATGCAAGAGAAAATCAGTTGCTTTATTCCGCAAAAATGAATATTCGTATAATTTGTTCATCATATATACCGAAATTTAAAAGGTTCCAGAAGTTCGAGTGAAACATTTATTTTATCACAGAAATAAGATAAGTAGATAATTTTGTTATTTTCAGTTTATATGATCAGTGTTAAATATAAAGATGAATAATTTAATACCACACAATTTCTATTTCTTTTCTGTAAAAGGGGGAAAATCACCTTCTCTATTCAGTATTCATATTAGAAGTCTGAATAACTTTCCTATCGTGTGAAAGTTTTTATTGCAGCAAACAAAAGGTATCCACTAATCAGTTATGCAACTGAAAAAGTCTGAAAGACTAAGTCTTTAAGTTAAACGATATGCATAATTTAATTCATATAAAAAGTTTAAATATGTGGAAGTATTACTTACTAACTTGTTTACTTGGGAGCACTGGATTAACCTTAAACTGGCTACTCCGACCCTTCGGATGGCGTACGGGAAAATCTGAATGACCGGACCACCGCAACAGAACACTGGCGGAAACTGTGATTGAGTCCTAAGGGCCATCACCGACTACGGTGCAATCTTTCCCTTAGGAAATACATCCCGCCATCGATGGAAGGAGCCAGACCCTCACCTTTTTGTGTACCCACCAGAAAGACGAGTACCATCCATTTTGCCGGAAGTTTCCTATCTTCAATTAGATTCCCCCTGGGGGATAAGCATTGGATAAAAGAAGATGAACGAAGATAATAATAATAAAGAAATTACCACTACAATTCTTTTTCTAATATAATATATAAAAAACACAAATAGAAATTCATTTTTTAAAACATTATTTAAATATAGGAATTCTTTAAAAATGATGTAAATTTATGATACTGCACTACATTTAAGTGGGCATAAATAAATATAAGTCATTAAGTCTTTAAAAATAAATATAAAGCAAGTATCACAAAACAGCATTTCTTTGTTTCGTTTATCATTGCTCCATAAAATCAATTTCTAAAATATAACTATGGAAAAATATTTTCATAATTCCTTTTGTAAATGAATACATTTCTTATTGATATAAAAGCTCCAAATAACAATTTATTCATTTAAATATTACATAAAAAATAGTTCTTAAAAATTATGAAAGGTTATGGTTGGTTGTTTATGATTTATTGGCAAAAAATCCATTCGTTGACAATAGTGCCACAGATATAGGATTTATTCTGCCCAAAACTGACACTAAATGATTAATAATAACTTTTGTGTTAAAAAAAGGCTTAATCTAGTAATAACAATTTAATATATATATATATATATATATATATACACTGGTGGACAAAATTTAGAGATGGAAGACATTTTCCCAAATATCTCAAAAGATACTGAATTTAAATAAAGGAAATTTGGTATGGATATAGCTTATACCATGATAATAAAGTATGCAAAACAAAAATGAAAGTGTCATTCACTGGCAAGACCTATTGCCAATAAATCCAATGTTGTCTGAACTTAAGGATAAAAGATGACAATAAAAGTGAGGCTTGTACAGTGTGTGTTGCCTCTAGTATGGTGTATGGTCACCCCTGACAGACAGACAGTATGCACAACGAGTATGCATGCTGTTAATAAGGGAGTTAAAGAGGGGTTGTGGAAGACCCTCCCATTCTTCCACCAGAGCAATTTTTAACTCTAGAATGGTTCTGGGGGGAGGTTGGCGCATCGCAGTAACTCTCCCAAGAACATCCCAAGCATGTTCAATAGGATTCAGGTCAGGGGATTTGGCTGGCCAGTCCATTCGTTGAATGTCCTCGCTTTCCAGATACTCATCAACCATGAGAGCCCTATGTGGTCGCGCATTGTCGTCCATAAAAATGAACTCATTGCCAACAGCGCCCCTGAAAAGACGCACATAGGGCTCTAGAGCCTCCTGCCTGTACCTCTGGGCATTCATGGAACCATTGTCAAACACATGGAGCGGTGTGCGGGTATCTTGCATGATCCCTGCCCAAACCATGAGTCCTCCACCAGCATAATGGTCCCTTTCGATAGTGTTGCTGGGATGGTATCGGGTTCCAGGTTCCCTCCATATCAATAACAGTCCAGAATCAGGTTGTAGACTGAATCTGGACTCATCGGTGAAGAGAACATTAGCCCATTGAAGCTGTGTCCAATTCTGATGTTGTCTGCACCATTCTGCACGCGCTCTTTTGTGGGAAGGAGTGAGTGGGATGCAAATAGCGGGCTTCCTGGCATACAACTCTCTTTCATGGAGTCTTCTGGAAGCTGTCTTACTCGAAATTGATGTTCCTGTAGCAGCCGCGAGGTCCCTAGACAATTGAGTGGCTGTAACCGTCCTCTGGCGCTTAGCTGAAACGAACAAATACCGGTCGTCATTGGCTGTTGTAGCCCTCGGGCGACCTTGTCCTGGTCGTCTGCATACTGTCCCACTAGTTTTAAATTGACTCCACAAATTGGAAATGACGCTTGGTGTTATATCCAATTCCTTAGCAACCTGAGCTTGGGACTGGCCTGCCTCAAGTATACCCACAATTCACCACCTCATACCGTCGTCTAAACGATGATGTTCACTCATTTCACCTAAAAACCAGCAAGAAACAACACGATTATTCAAAAAATGCACTAAAATCTGCAACTGTGTTGAAGAGTGGAATGAGATGAACAGCTCGATGCGGATTTTTATACCTCCTGCTGGCTTAGCAACGCCCACAAGAATACGTAAACTTATCTCAGGGCCAATAGCGCTACAGTGACCATATATGGCAATCAACTGTCCAGGTTTTGTGCGGTATTTTTAGAGAAATGTGCGAAAATGCTTTCCATCTCTTAATTTTGTCCACCAGTGTATATATATATATATATATATATATATATATATATATAATATATTTAAAATATTTTGATAAAAAAGAATGGCAAAGAAAAATTTAAATAATAAAGTAAAATTCAATGGATTTTAAAGAAATGGATGGAAAAAGTATAATATGTGGGATATTACGTATTAATGTAGATATATCAATTAAAGTTGTTTCAAAGTAGTATAAGTGCTGAAGATTTCAAGAAAAACATGCCACCAAGATGAAAAAATAAAAATAGGACAATTATATTATAGGCCTGTTCTCACCTTAGAAAACATAAACAAACTAATTTGGTTTATTTAATAGACTTGTTAAAAAAAGTGTAATTTAATTAAGAAAGGTAATTTAATTAAAACGACCAATATTGCTGCCTTTCTAAATTCAGAGCACGTTATACTAAAAAGCATATCGAGAGGATAAAATCATTTTCTTAAATATTATAATGTCTGAAAATTATTTTTATAATTACTCTTCTTTCGTGTTAAATTTACAGTTGATATAAAAATCACAAACATCAGTTTGTTTATTTAAATATCATAAAGAAAATAATTCTTTAGATCGCCGTGAAAGGTTTATGATATTCTATTTCAGGGATTACTACTGTTGTCTCTTTTTAATACAGAGCAATACAAGTAAATCAATTTCTTAAGTATTATAATGACGGAAAAATATCTCTATAATTACTCTTGTATAGAAATAAATTTCCAATTGATATAAAAATCCCAAATAGCGGTTTGTTTATTTAAATATCATAAAGGAAATAATTCTTTAGAAGATCGTGAAAGCTTATGATATTCTATTTCAGGAACCATTATTATTGTCTTTCTAAATATAGAGCAAGCTCCGCAAAACGGAATATCTGGGGGTGGGGGGTGGCAACCACTGTTTCATAAGATCAACTTCCTTCGCTATCGAAAAATGGTGCACTTAAAACAACTAAAAAAACTTTACCATTCTCTTTAAAAGGGGTGGAGAGGGGGGTATAAACAAGAAACATCAAAGCACCTTTAATTCTCAAAAGAAACTACAATAAACTCTATAACTTCGATTTTTAAGTTCCTCCGTCGAGCTATCTATAACTGGAAATCAGTGCTTGCTCAGGTTCACAGACAATAATAAACTATAACAAAACAACCGAGATCGTAAGGTTAAAATAAAAATCGCGGAAACAAATGATAATAATAAAAGGAAAGAGTTGGAAAGTGCCCCTCCGAGACCTCACTGTAACCGTTCCGCAACTTTTAACCTCAGAGATTTTTCATTTTATTCCCTTTCCTTTATTTTGTTGCGTGGCATCGCAACCCCGCGGTCTCTAAGGGCCAGAAAATATGATTTATGGGTAAAGTGAATCCTTTTTGTTCGTTGTGATGTTGTTAGCGGAGTTAAGGCCTTTCGGCTTAAAGAGCAGGGAGATTTCGGATTTGTTGGTCCACGACCGCTTAGTTTTTATTTCTTTAAATCCCCCCTTTTGCTCTCCATTGGTCAAAAAGGGCTTAGGTCTCATCTTCCGGCCTTATGTCCGTCAAACCACTAAACTTTGATATTGGGACTGAAACTGTAAAAATATCGATAAAAATAAAGGAAAAGGATGATCTTTTATGTCCTGCAAAGAGTGTGACGGGAGGTATTTATAAATAGCGAGACTTTTATACGGTCATCTCTTCTCGAAAATTGCTTTTTATGTTTTGTAACCTATAAGGTTGGACTTTCATTTTTTAAAAAGCTGTCTCTTCTCTGGAATTGTCCATCAAAATTGTTTACATGGAAACTTTATGAGATATACTTTAACTAAGTAGGCCCAGTTTTGATTTAATTAAGAACTCTAGAGTCTTTTTCCTAAAACCGTTTATCTTAAAAATAAGAGGTTTCAAAATGTTTTAGCAGGACATGCGGTGGTTTAGAAGCAGTATCCTTTTTGTAAATTATGGTTAATAAATAGCGAGACTTTTATACGGTCATATTTTCTCGAAAATTGCTTCTTATGTTTTGTAACCTATAAGGATGGACTTTCATTTTTTTTTTTTTTGAAGACGGTCTCTTTCTCTGAAGGACCATCAAAATTTCATACATAGAAACTTTATGAGATATACTTTAATTAAGTGGGTTAATTTTTGATTTAGTTAAGAAATAGCGTCATCATTTATTAATTATTAAGAACTAGCATAACTAGCATCCTCATCATTAATTAAGAACTAGCATAACTAGCATCCTCATCATTAATTAAGAACTAGCATAACTGGCATCCTCATTAATTAAGAAGAAGCATAACTAGCATCCTCATCATTAATTAAGAACTAGCATAACTAGTATTCTCATCATTAATTAAGAACTAACATAACTAGCATCCTCATCATTAATTAAGAACTATCATAACTAGAAGCATCATCATTTTCATAAATTATGAGTAACAAGTTTTAGAGATGCAGCCTAAAATCAAAATTTTAGGTCGGGTAGGGCCATGCTATTTGTCAAAACTGTAACATTCTGATATTATGTTACGATTCAGAGATCGTGACGTGACTTCATTATATTTTTACTCTAATGATTGCTCAGAATTTTGGAAGATTGTTGTAGCTTCAAATAGACACGCTAATCTAATGATTAAAAATCGAAAGTTTCAATTTGCTTTTCGTAGATAGTATTCATTAAAAATATATTCAGAAGCTAGCTCCTTAGATTCAGAGATCTATATTTATTTGTCAGGTCTGTTTAGAAAAAAATATGAAGGAATTAGGATATTTTGAAGGAAATCCAGTTTCCTTTCACAGACAGAAATATTTTGGCTATATTCAGATTTCCTTTTTGTTTTGTCTTTGTTCACCACCGATAGAACTAATTAAATTTTATCATTTTTCTCCGAATATACAGTACAATTATTTTTAAAATTAGAGCTGATACTTTAAAATATAAGTAAAAAGAAAGAAATCACGTGCAAATATGAACTTGTAAGGACATTTTATTTTGCATGAAGTCAATAATCATGTAAATTTATGCTAGATTAAGAGTGGGTGGGACACATTTGAAATTTTGAAAAAATATCGTCAACGATTTAAATTCTTTATTAACTTGTAAGGATAGAATAAGTTATTTTCTTTAAGCATATAATCATCAAGTAATATTTCATCAAGTATTTGTATAATAACAAAAAAATTTCCAAAACCTGTAGTGATTTTCATGGATTTCTAAATGATCGTCGGCATTACAGCAGGAAGCAAAAAGGTCTGAGGGTTTGAATCTACAGGCCATCTATTGCCATGGTTCGAGTTCTCATGTAGGAGTTATGCCCTGTCATTGGAATGAAGATAACTTGATTGCACAACATTACTACACCAAACAAAGACGCAAATACCTTTTGGCAACTTCTCACTCACGTACTCGAAGTGCCTTATGGTGATGCCATTAAATAATTTTAAAAGAAATCTATTAGTTTATATTTTGTATTAAAGAATTATATCTGAATACAAGTGAGCGCATTTCATTCAGAAAAACATTAGAAGCTTTCCGTCTTGAAATATTATTTACTATTTTTACTACTTTGTCATATTACTCTTATACAAACTCGGAAACAATTTGGAATCTTTCGATACAGAATTCGTATGTCTTCATTCGTATCGGGGATTTTGATTGTATATCAGTTTAGAATTAGTAAAATTTCCGAAGAAATTCAGCTGTCAAATAAAATAGTAGAGATCCTCTTCCACTTTTCTATAAAGTGAACACATCTCTATCATCTGTAAGTGTGCGTATTGCTTAATTATGCAACTTCTGTGCTACTACAAATAGTGCCATATAAGTTCCATACGAGTGCAATAATATTTCTTTAGAAGTCGCTCGTTAAACTTGTAATCACAGATTATGATGTAGTCTGGTTATATCAGATCTTTCTTTAAAGTTATTTAAGGATTTTTGCCTCTTCTTTTTTTTATGACCCGGTAGCTCATCAAATTATATTATTTTGCAAAGTTGATATGTATTTCTTTGGGAAAGAAGTGGGTATGATTCCTTATATTATCAAAGCTTATGATCTTTTGAATAATAAACACGAATAGGGACTTTACTGTTGGATAGAAACGGAGTTGGAAACTATATTCAGATTTTAATATGTCAGAAAATCTGCCATCCTAATAGTTAAGAATTTTTTTTAAAAAATTAGAGCAATTCTTTGCTATCAGTAACTAAGGGCGTCATTATATTTTTCTCATACTGTACTATTTTATATTTACATTTTTGCTTCATTTAATTTTTCTTTCTGTTTAAATTTCTTTTTTTACTATCAACCATTTGATTCTTTTTTTTTGTGTGTGTGGGGGGGGCTTCCCGAAGAATCCAAGTGTAAATGAGCAAGCTGCCGGTTCTTGGTTGTGGTTTTTTTTGGTGACTTATGATCTTCTTAGAAGGTTTTTCTATTAGATGGACACTTTTCGGGCAATTTGTCTTTTGACGGGATTTGGATATAATATATAAAATTAAGTATTTACTTTAAGATACAAAGTTAAATGAAATTTAACATCCTTAAAAGTTGAAAGTTTTCCTTACACATTTGTCCTCCTTTCATTGAGAAGAATCTTGGATTTGACAATTCAATTCTTATTTTTTTTCCTTCCCTTTGTTTGTCCACCACAGAAAAAAAATGACAATTTATTTCCTTTTCCTTTGCTTGAATTGAACTGTTTTATTTTGAAAACTGGGAATAAAGCTGTAAATGCAACAATAAAAAAAATTGTCTATTAGATGTGTTTGGGATTGCTGAAGGACATAATCGGCATCTGTGTGGACATCATCTGGCCGTTCATAACATGCTTACTCATTAACTATAATTCCTTTGTAATTTCTAATGATTAACAGATTGTAATTTCTAATGATATTAAACTCTGGTATCGTGACAAAAAATTCAACATTTGTGCAAGTAGCTCATTTTTTTGGAAAGCATAGAGCTGAAAATTTTTCCTGTCTTTTGGATTACTTAATAATTTTAAGTATTATCCAGGTATAATTATTTCCGTATGTCTGTTGAGGAAAAATATCTATAGAGGTGATTAATTCTTTGTTAAATTGCTTAGTGATACAATGGAAATTTAAAGAAACATAGGATGATGAGATTTTCTTCTATCTATTATAAATTAACAGAGCATTTATTATTTTTTTATATAAAAAAGCGACGGCATTTTTTATTATGAGTGTGTTATTTCTTTCTTTAAAAACCGAATTTGTTTCTTTTTTTGTTAACTTTACAACTAAATTTCGTGCCTGAGATATTTAAGCAATTTTATTTTTTTTTCCGATTTTGAAAAAAAGAAATAGACTTGGCAATTTCTTTTCCCAGAATGCTTTCAATCTTTTTTTTTTCTAAAGAAAGGGGGATGTATACGTTTGGAAAAATAATTTTTTATTGGTCCATCTGGATGCACGTTAGACGTAATCCATTATCATCCTTATTTCCATGAAGCATCATTCCATTGTTTAATATTTCCCAAATATTATAGACTTAAGAATAGTTTTTACTTTTTTATTTTTGGAGGAAAAAAATAGCACTTTTTTATGGCCACTACACGCTTCTGCAACGAAAGACATAAAAAATTTCGAGGATGGAAATAATTCTTTTGCTTCCACAATTTAAGCTTTTTCTTTTGATACCGAAAATGTAATTATTTAAGTTTGATTTCATAATTATATTCTTGTTTAAATATTGCTTGCTGATTTTTTATTTCAGTAATTCTAAATTGTTTATACGCATCTCAATATAATTTTTTTTTATTTTGAATTGATTACACCGTAGTAAGCGAAGAAAAATATGTTATTTGAATCCTAAACAAATTTTTATATTATTGTCAATATCATAAGAATGGCAATGTACTTCCAAATAACTCTGAGAACAAAGAAGTTTAGGAAATATATTTTGAAGTCTTTTAAATCAAAATTGTCGTTGGAAAATCAACACTCCATCTTTAAAATTTAAATAAAGAGGGTAAATCTACGATTTAAGAAAAGGCAGTAAATTTTTAAATCTATAAATAGAATTTGTTAATTTTAAATAAGAATTTTTTTTGTAACATAATTAATTTTGTAACATAATAACATAAATGTTACAATTATTCACATTGTTTAAATTAATACTGGATGGAAATGCTCTTGTAAAGTTACTTTTAAACAGAAATGATTCAAAATTAGGAATATTTATCTGATTTATGATAAGTTATGAAATTCAATTCAAGAAGGTTAACATAGTTGATTTTAATATGTTATTATTTAGATAAAAGCAATAGCATGTACTGATAGAAACGCGCATATTTTGAAATATTCAATTAAACCAAGGCGTTCAATAAGTTCCAGAAATTATTGCAAGAAAATGTATTGAGATAGAAACCTATATATTAAGTATTGCCATCGCATCAGTTCTATTGTGCATTTTTTGCCATAATTCATGCATTATATGAAGAAATTACAAATTTCCTTTTACTTCCTTTTCCAGTATATTTACTGCTCCTCTTTTTCGGAACTTGAAAATCGTTGCCCTATAAGCAAATTTATTAAAGGAAATGCTACTTATAGAGATACCAGAGGTATAATCTATTGTGAAATTATGTATACACTGTTGTGGATATTTTGATAGTTGATCTATTAACAGATCCATTGGGTCTAATGGATCAGTATTTTATCAGGATTGAAACCCGACATCTTGACCTTACTCCGAAAAAAAAAATGTTTTTGAAAGCTAGTAGCTATGTACTCTGCTCATACGCTGTTTATGCTTCAATTAGATGAAAGCCTGCTCTAACAATTGTCGATTACCTGATCTCTTTTGTTTGTTAAACCTAATAAAATAATCTCATATGATCTCATTTGTTATAAATTGCCTAACAATTGTCGATTACCTGATCTCTTTTGTTTGTTAAACATAATAAAGTAATCACATATGATCTCATTTGTTATAAATTGCCTAACAATTGTCGAATACCTGATCTCTTCTGTTTGTTAAACATAATAAAATAATCTCATATGATCTCATTTGTTATAAATTGCCTAACAATTGTCGATTACCTGATCTCTTCTGTTTGTTAAACATAATAAAATAATCTCATATGATCTCATTTGTTATAAATTGCCTAACAATTGTCGATTACCTGATCTCTTCTGTTTGTTAAACATAATAAAATAATCTCTTATGATCTCATTTGTTATAAATTGCCTAACAATTGTCGATTACCTGTCTCTTCTGTTTGTTAAACATAATACAATAATCTCATATGATCTCATTTGTCATAAATTGCCTAACAATTGTCGATCACCTGATCTCTTCTGTTTGTTAAACATAATAAAATAATCTCATATGATCTCATTTGTCATAAATTGCCTAACAATTGTCGATAACATGATCTCTTTTGTTTGTTAAACATAATAAAATAATCTCATATGATTTCATTTGTCATGTATTGCCTACAATTAGAGAAAATTGAAATAATTCTGGAATTTATCAGATGAACTAATTTATCAGGTGCCAGTTTTGGCAAGTATGATATGAAAACACCAGCAAATGAATCAGAGGATTCGTCATTTCGTGAGAAAACTGCACATAATTAAATAATTATACGAAATAAAATCCAAGCAGTTTTATTTTTTTACGGAAACATTTAATATAAGTTATGTTTGAAATTATTCTCTGAAAATTATTGAATTGCAAAACTGAAGACTAAACGTTTTAAATATTATAATTGCCAAAAGCAAAATCACAATAAACACACCTTTAGTTATACAAACTTCTAGATTATCGCCATTTAACACATTTTTTTAAAAAATTGCTACAGGATTAGCAAGGCTATATAATATTTAACCTCATTATAAATCATCTTTCAAAGGAAACATTGTTTGCCATGTTTGATCTTCATCTGATCATTTGATTTTGGAAAATGAAGTGATTGATCAAGAAATGATTGAACAAATAATTTATAAAATATTTGGATAAATAACTGATTGAAATAATTGACCCAGAAATGTTTTGTTTCCAAATATTATTGAATTGAAAAATTGAAGACAAAATGTGATAAATGTTGTAACTGCCCAAAGCAAAATTGCAATAAACGTACGTTTAGATATAAAAACTTTTATATTATAGATCTTTTACAGATTTTTTTGAATTTCTTAGAGACTTACCAAGGACATAAAATACTTAACTGCGAATAAATTATTTTTTCAAAGAAAACTTTAAACATTGTTTGCCACTTTTGGTCTCTAATTGATAATTTGATTTCGGAAAGGGAATTCTTTGGAATCCTATTTGAGCTTAGTACGATAATGTTTTTTCAATTTGTTCGAAATCAATTTACTTTCTTTCAAGAGCATTACTGGTATGGATTTATATCTAAGAAAGGCTTAACGAATACTCGGCCAAAAAATTGCACATTCTACCTCATTGTTAATCTCCTTGTGCTACATCATGATCTCTGTGAGAATTGTTGAATTTTGTTTGTACTTAATAGCCTATTTACAGAAAGAAATGATTTATAACTATGAATTAGTAACATTTTAAGTGAGTATATTGTACATTTCAAACTTCAATGAAAAATCCGTTGTTTCAGCATTTTGTTGTTAATACGCATCAACCTGAAAAATACATATTTTCAGTGATACAGCTCATTATGTTTGAGAATGAAAGCAGGCATATTAACTAATTTAAATTAAATTCAATGACAAATGAAGTCGACATTATGTAGTGAGATATTGGATACAACAATTCGCGCTATAAATAATCTTGGATATGATTCTCATGAATTTGGAAGTGATTTATCCATTTATACGAAATTAGTTTTTAAACTAAAATAACGTTTAAACAATGTTTAATTTAACGTTTAAACAAAAATATGTAACTTTGGGAAAATAACGTAACGTTTGGGTAGCAAACCTCTATTTTTGAAACAAAGTTGGATAATTTATATAATGATGAATATGAATTTTCATGAATTTAGAAGTGATTTATTCATTTGTACAGAAGTTAGTTTTTAATCAAAAATAACGTGGCAAACATTAACATTTGCACAAAATATGCAACTCAGCGAAAACAATGTAACTTTTTGGGCAGCATACCTCTAATTTTCAAATAAAGTTGGGTAATTTCACGGCGATTTGTTCATAATTTAAAAACTCGAAGGAATAAATATCGCATGATAGTTATTTCATATATTGCCAATTTTAATTATCTTTGTTTACAACTAATTTTACTAATATATACATATATCAATAATTTCTTATATTTATTTCTTGTATTTGGGATCTTAAATCAATTTTAAAACTGAAAGCTTTGTTTAAAAACAGAAAAAAAAAAATACATATATCGAAACTTTTCCTACAAACTTTGCGAAGACGGATCAGAAAATGCATTTCTCAGCAATATCGGTGAAGCTATGTCCTGTCGTAAGGATGTTTCAGACCCTCTCCTTCACCCCTAAAAGTCACTCAGGAAGTGAAAAAAAATGCAGGTACATCCCCCCCGCTTCAAATGAAAATAGCAAAGAAAATTTCACCACCTCAACAGCATAGGAATGGATATCATTGGAACGTGCATCAAGTCTAACGATACACGAGAGACCGATTTTTTTTCTGTTTATTTTTCCTTCTTGGATTGTAGGCCATTTTATTTATTTCGTTTCATTTTTAGTTTAAGGGGAGAAAAGTTTTATTATTTGTTGCCGTGCAACAATTCCGTGGATTCGCGTAGAGGCTTCCTGTGTGACAGTTAGTAGAACATTGGTATGAGTGTATCTGATTCGAGATGCAAAGTCTAAGCGGTATTGTAGCTCAAAAGGGAATTTTGGTTGAAATTCAGTTACATGTATTTCTGGATAAAATTCTTGATGAAATGGAATAAAAAACAATATGGCATTTAAATATGAACGAGGACCAATTTAAACCCATGGGCTTGGTCTCCCAAAACTTTCTCTCATACCTTCTAACAAACTTGTTATACCAAAAAAAAAAAAAAAAAAAAAAAAAAAAAAAAACGCCTTACATGGCAGTGTCGTACAAAAGTTACGAAAAATTAACTTATGGTGTGAATTAAACATTTTTACCGAACGTGTCGTCTCATCTTTGACGATAAATCCTTGGAATGCTGTTAACAGTATTCGAAAATCGAATTTCACTTTTGGGCATATTATTCTCAATTGATTGAAACAAAGATTTAACATAAAACCACATTTCTAACCAAAAAATACCATACAAAATTTGATATATTTAAATAATCTCATTTTCAAGTCATCGTTTTTACATGTTTTTGAAAATACAGACAGATAGACAGTCAACCCTTTCTTAGTTTTGTCTCAAACTTTGGCAGGCATCTATAGTTAATCTGTGTATAGAATCTTATCTATCTTGGTCTCTTCGTTTTGTTGAAATCATGTTAACTTCCTTTCGAACAGACGGATAGACGGACTTCCTCTGAATAAATTTTACTGATAGATATCTGAAAATTCGGTGTAAAGATCATATACAAATTTTCCTCAACCTAACTCAAAGCGTTTTTGAGTTATCTCTGTCACAGACTGACATTCTCCAAAGATGCGTTTTTTGAATTCCGGGTGATCTAAAACGTGGAGATTTCTCAAAATCTGGAATTCGAATTAATTTCACGGTTACTTTACTTTCTCTATACTACGTGAACGAGAAAGTAAAAATAAATGAAGATCATATCAGATTAAATTTTTTTTCCTTTCCTATACTTATAACTTTCTAGTGAGGAGAAATCATATTAAATATTTTAAATAGTAAGGAAACTTTTTTTTCTTTATTTAGTCAAATGTATGAATTTTGTATCAAATTTTTAGGGCAACATTAATATGCAAGAACTTTACGACAGAACATCTACGATTCAATACGTATGTTGAATACTAAAGTCAATAAGAAAAAACTGGAAAGTGATTTTTCGATATTATTTTCTGTGAATACTTTGAATACTTTAATTTCAAATACTTTGAAATTAAATATTCTTTTAAGCAGCTTAGTTTCAGCCCAAATGCGTAGGACGAAAGAAAATAACGAAATAACGAATGCGTAGACGTAGGAAATAATGAAAAACTAACTATATTTTAAATAGAAAAGTCATTAAATAAACTGGAAAGATTTTTTTAACATCTAAATTAATGGACAACTGGAAATAAAAAAAACATATTAAAAATCAAATTCGAAATTTTACAGGAAAAGAAAGAAAAAAAAATCAGGCACTTAAACATATAATTTTACGCATTTCCCTCGGCATTTACTGCATTTTATACATCAGTGATACTTCTTTCCTTCATACTGGCTCTGGTGACACATTTACAACGTTTTAACAAGATAATTAATTTATTTTATTTTGACATTTACTGTTTTTTTAATTGAGATTCATAGGCAGTATCTTTGACTAAACCATTGTGAATATTTTGGTAATTTAGAAAAAATTGGGTGAAAGTCCACACATACTAGTTAAGTCAGATAGATACATTAGATTCGCCGTCTATTATGATTTACAACTATATAAATAAAGTATGAAAAAGAATTTAAATGTAATAAACGAGAACTTTGAGAGTATATAAGCAAAATTTAGAAAATTATGATATTTTACAATAATTATAATTGCATTTAGAAAATATAAAGAGCATCAAATTTTAATCATAATTGATCGATCAGATCTTAAGAAAGATATGAAAATACAAAATATTGTAATTCAATCAGGAATTACACTATACGCCCCTCACGTAAGGAATAAAATAATTTCCTTTTAAGTTTTACAAGCTTGAAATAAATTAAGTTGTATAAAACTGTGCAACATATTAGCAATCAAATCATTATTTTAAAAGATATATATCATTCTTTGATGTTGCTCCTATTTAGCGACACACTCCATTATATTATAAACTAAAAATTATACTATAAAGTTCGATAAATTAAAGCTTGTAAAAACTTTATGAAAGTGTGTTTGCATCTAGATTCTAAAAACTGAGTTCCTTCAGACACCATAAATCGCTGAAATGAGAAATGTCAGTCAACGCTCCGAGCAAATTCTCGAAAAGTTATCACGCGACACAAGACTAAAAAATGAACGCCAGTAAGGAAACTATTAAATGAATTTTGGTAGAAGCTAATGGTAGAATTCCCTTAAAATTTTAGAATTCGACTAAACAGTTTGTTTTCTGCTTGCAAGAAAGAAAAAATATTTTCAGATTTAGAATCAAAAATCGATTGAATCTGACTAAACCGATTCCATGAGATTTTCCAGCATTTCTGCATTTTTTACTAATAAAAAAAGATAATTCGTGAGTATGTGTTGGATAGTCGCATTCTTTTAAAGCCACCACATTTGAAGTATATATACTTTAAAAAGTCGGATTATGTATATAGGAGTGTTATTTTTTAAAATTTTACTTAATTTAAAAATAAGCAAAATTTTCTCATTTTTTTACCAAGATAATTTCTGAAAATTTTACTTTTAGTTGGTATCATTTTAAAATTTAGAAAAATGTCCCTATAATGATACCAATTTATGTATCTTGTGTCAGTTTTTTTCTCAGTATAATATATCAATTTTTTTCCTTGAATTTCGATAATTTTTAAATATATCATTTAACATAAAATTCGATGTTTTCATTGTTACAATGAAATTAAAAATTACATTATTTCATCAAATAATTAATGGCATGATTTTTCTTTCAATGTTAAGTACTAAGGAATAAAATGTTTGCATAATATCTGCGCAAATTATGCAAAAAAAAAAAAAAATGAAATTACATGAAAATTACACAAATAAAATTACATGAAAATCATCATGAAATCTTGATTATTTGATATCAAAATTTCATGATTTTAATAGCAATATGATACCACAGGACATGAAATCATTAGAATTCTTCAATTGCACGATAATTAATTGGGATGTAAGGCTTTAGCAAGATTTTAATGTTTAGCACAGCGATGCTAAACATTCTTTTTTGAGCGAATCATGGATATAAAATTATGCATAACATATTTATATTGCAATTTTGTATATATGAAAATATGTGTCACATTTGGAAACAAATCCTTTAAGGAATTAACCTTCTATCGGTTGGCATATCGATAGAGAACCAACTTAATATTGTGAAAGTAACAAATGAAAATATTAACATTTCGTACATTCTAAATAAAGATACAAAATTTTGGTTTCAATTGTTGAAAAATAAATGCATTGAAATTGCACATTCAAATTCTTAGAACTTTTGTATTAATCTCACCCAGCTATTAATCACCAAAAAATCGCCAATGATCAAAAGCTAGAAAGATCAAAGACTCTTTCGTAACTACAGTTTACCAATGACAAGAGTTCAATAATATAACAGTACATTTATTACAGAGTATGAGAAAAGACTATTTAGTTTGCTAAAGATTGTTTTCATCATTTAAGTCATATAACATATGTCACATGAAGCAATTTAGGTGAAAGAGGCCAAACATGTTCCCATTGAATTCTATGATTTTTAGTCATTGGATCCATCTTTTAAGAAAAGCAATAAGTTATCGTACACAGACAGAATATCCAAAAGAGTTCTTAAAATCATAAATCCCGAGGTTTATAAACCTTGGGAAAAAGAGAAAGAATTCAGAATTTGACTTTTGACGCCTTCAGCTAGTCTCAATCTACTATGTATAGAAAAATATAAAACAGTTATGCTGCAATAATTGACCAAGTAGAAGAAAAATTATTATGCATAGAAATGTCCAGATTTTACTTTGTTATTTCTATATAGTTTGAAATTACGCAGTCTGTTTTTATGCAACTTCAAAATTGAACTTTAATAAAATTAAAACTTAATGGATAAAAATCAAAATTTAAATTTTGTCAATAAATTTAATGATCTTTAAAGAAATAAAATATTTTTCATATTAATTATTCATTTAAAAACCAACACATAACGAAAGAAAGCGGCAAATATAATCTAAAATGTCTTAAAGAAGTAGAGTTATTAAAATTTAAAACGAAATGATATGCACAAAATTAAAAAATTCCAAACCTCATACCATAATCAGAATTCAAATATAATCTTGTTTTAAGAAAGACATCAATATCATTAAACGCAAAATTTATTCTCAGTGGGCTAAAAAAAAGTTAAATATCTGATTTTTAAAGTTAATAAGCTTCGGATTTTTTTTAACCTCGGCATTTACAAATGTTTTTTGCTCAATTAAGAGCCATAAACAACACTTAAAAATTATAAGACCGGTAATGGATTTATATAATTTGTAAAGTGTTAGATGAGACCTTGGGATGTATCAATATTAATAAAAGACGCCAAAGAAACCTGTTCTGATTTTGCCTATCTCTCCGACATTTTTTCCTAATTTTTTTTAATTAGCATACATCTTTCATTTAATTTTGGACAGCAACGTTACATTCTTTTATAATGAAAGACATTTTATTTTGGTTTTTTTTTTGGTTGCTGATTATTTTGTTTCAAATAAATACCAAGAAACTAAAGCAAAATCGTATATTTAAAGAAAATATGAACAATTTTTATAACCTTTTTTAGTGGCATTTGTGTAGCGAACGCTTTTCTTTAAATTGTCGCGACATAAATCGTAAATATTTTATTTAAAGGTAGCTAACGATTATTTTAATAATTACAAATTTTATTTTGTAAATAGTTGTAAAATTCAGATTGGCAACAATGATATTTTTTGGAACTTTTAATTTGTTGTTTAAAAACGATGCTAGAATTTTGAATGAAAATAAGTTGATGTAAATTTGATAATATTATCTATAATGTAATAAGATTTAGTTTTATAGTAAGTTTGTCTGCATTTTATTTTTGTTGACGCACGAACACAACAAAATAATTTATATGTAAATAAAATATACTTTCCTATTCTATAAATAAATATTATTCTAAATATTCTGAATATTATATTTATCAAATAATTTATATATAACTATAATCGTTAGATATATTATCATTTATAAAAAATTGCTATCTGTTAAGTCTAATAAAAAGTTTATAGAATATTTCATTCTTACATTAAGAAGAAGAAAACCTTTTTATTTTTTAATTATTTTCTATTTTTATACTTTTTATTTTATACTTCATTATTATAAATATTATTACATTTTGATATCAGTCTCGATCTAATCAATGAACCTAATTCTGAATTAATTAGGTTCTTGTGGAATTAATTTAATTTATTTAAATAAAACTTATTCTTAATATATAAATTGATTAAATTGTAAAAATTTTAAAATATCATGTCGCCGAGAAAATGCAGAAGTTCAAAAAATTTCAGAATTAAAGTGCATTTAGAAGAAAATGAAAAATTGATTACAAAATATATATTCTTTACGATTATGGAATAATTTAATTTATATAAAATTGGAAAAATCTTGCTTTTAAATCTTTATCGGACCAATTGGGTCCAATGTATCAAGTCCCAGCATCAAGACCAGAAGACCAGGGAAGAACTTGTTCCATCGCCAATTTTCGATGCATTTATTTGAAGTAGTGATTAATTGCTTCAAGGTCAGATGGTTTATTTCGAGTACGACGTGGAAATTTGAGTAAGACTTGCGATATCAAATATCATTTTCAACATCTGAGACAAATTAGAAAATAAAAATTTGTTTTCCAAAAAACCCCAACATATTTGCATATATATATATATATATATATATATATATATATATATAAATTGAAATCTCAATTTCTACTCATTAAAATTCTGTATAGAAGTCTATAATTTATAAATGTCTTTAAATCAAGAACTTATTGCATTATTGCCAGTTTTATTTGTAAATATCTGAGTGGTCAAGCTTCACTTGGCAGTTTTATTTATTTATTTTTTTGTAAAATTGTGTTTTTTGGGGAAAATATTCAAATATAAATCACATACTGATTGAATATAAATATTTTTCCATCTTAACTCATCTCATAAAATTTTGAGGTACCAGTAGGTTATTATCTCATGGCAAAAATGGAATTACCCTAAAAATTTACGAGATGGCGCTATATGACATTGCCAGCATAAGAGCAGATAGAAGGAGGCGCTAATAGTTATAAATTTTTTAAATATAAAATCGTATTCTTTAAAAAAAGTTTCATAAACATAAACTTAAAGGGCAAAACCTTACTTAAATATAAGATTTGATCTAAATCGTTAGAGCCGTTTTCGAGATACGTGAAATAAATGAATAAATTTATATTATATATATATATATATATATATATATATATATATAGAAGAATTGCTCGTTTAAAGATACAAGATAATTTAATAATTGAACAATAAGACAGTTATTAACGGCAAACTAAAAAGTTTAGATTTAATCTCTCTCACATTCTTGGCTACAAAATATATTTCACTTTCTTATCTAAATTAAAATATTAAAACTTGCGATTTTTTTTGTGCATTAAAATTCACTTGTGATACCACGCGTTTCTTCATAGGCACTCCTACTCCCAGTTAGATTCACAGTGAGTGCAGTTTTTAAGTTGCCATCAATCACCGTGATTGATGGGCGAATAGTGATTGCTAATGATAATCTTGTTAAAAGTATTATGTTTCATACGCCTGTCTATATTGAACTGTCAGCTTTTGGGTTTGCCTTCTTTTACTTACTGCTTCTATCTTTATCTTTTAACCATCGATTTTATTAACCCTTCATTAAGCAAGGTTATTATATACATCATATTAGGAGAGGTCATTTCTCAGATAACAGGATATTTAAATTATGTACCATGCTTTAATTTTTAATTTTCATAATGAAATGCAATGACTTCCAACATCTATATCCATTATTATCAACAATATTTCAATCATTTGATGTTGTTTTAAAAAAGAAATAAAAATGTACGAAGTAAAGAAAAATATGTACGAAGGAGCATTTTGTTTTTGACTTTCTAATAAGTATGAAAGAAAGCTCGAAAAAAAAATATGCGCTCAGAAGTGATTTTGTCAAGTATTTACAAGCAAAAGAAACCAGAGGGGAGAATGTCCCAATACTTTCTCGTAATAAATATACTTTTAAATTATTAATCGCATTCACTGGCAAACAATAGTCACGAAAAAATCTATTGGCATGTAATTTTTGGCGATTAATCGCATAAATGCAATTAATACACAATAGCCAAAGACCGAATATTTTTTGAAGACTTTCTTCTAACCGGCTGCAACAAAATTTGTAATGTAATTATAATTATTGCTACAACATAACATACCAAATTTCGTATACTTAAGTTAATACGTTTTTAAGTTCTTACAAGTATCTCCTTTTGAAAGAATAGATCGACAGACGATCAATTTCTAGAGTGATCTGATTCGACCTTTCATAGGTATCTACATTTTGAATATTACATCCGTGTTTCTACATTTTAGATCTGAAGCAAATTTTACCCATATAACTCTCTTCATTTTGTAATTGACTTATTGTCTTATATTTGAAAATCGTTCGGGCAGACTTTTTCTGAATGGATTTTATTCAAAATTTGATAAAAATCTAAAAATATGATATATATACCAGATCTCATTCGTCTAGTTCAAACCTCTTTTGAATTATAATGTTTATAATAGACAGATATAATGTGAAAAATATACTTTCGAATTCGGAGATGTCTGAAACGTGGAGATTCCTCAAAATATATCTAGTCCGAATTTTTTGAAGTTTACAATAATTATCTGTACTTCGTGTACGAGAAATTAAAAATTGAAAACTGAATTAGTGATTATTTACAGCTCTTTTTATAAGTTTACTTATATTTATGTTAATTTAACATAAACAGATTGCCGGCTAAATGTCTGGTGCTCGGCTACTGTCTTTGATTGTTTCTAAAAGTATATTCAAATCGATAGGTATTTTATTTAATCTTTATTCAAATGATATTATTTAAAAAGCAAAGGATAGATTATTTATTCTTTAAGCAAAAAGGATTTTATTGATGATGTATCGGCTAAATAGAATGTTTTTTTTTTGGTTAAATGTCCTTTTCACTAAATCAGCCTATTGTCTTAAACTCGCTTACTGCCTTAATCACTTATATAATTCCAGTTATATGAGGTGAAAAATATCCTTAAATAATGCAAATTAATGAGATTATAAAAGTATTTACATTAACAATCTAAAACATTCATAAATTGGATATTTAAATCCCGAAATTTCCTTATAATTATGTACAGAAGAATTTTAACATTTCGAGTTGATTTAAGAGGAATGATGTGCAATTATCGAAATTAAAAAGGTTTGTGAAGATGAAGAAATTAAGATAAATTTCATAAACTTAGATGCAAATGTTAGATATATTAAGATGGTACCAATGTTAATTTTTGTTCAAAAAATCTGACTAGTAGGAACATAATGTAGAATGGTTAAATTAGATTATTCCAACTGTATGAGTTGAACATAAATATCATTGAATAATGTAAAATAAAAAGCTTATAAAAGCACTACATTAACAATCTAAAACAGTATTTATAAATTTTGGTGTAAGTGTATTATGCTTATTCCTCCTTCAGAAATATTTAATGATTAATTTTGATGATGCCAATTTCAAGATAGGAACAAAAATATCGTCGAATAATAATAATAATCAAAATAAAGAACTTATAAAAACCTTTTATTAATGGAGAAACTAAGAAAATTATTATGAATTTAAATGCAAATATCTGATGTTCTAATTTCACAGTTTTCTGCCAGAAATCAAACTAGTAAAAAAAAGAATGAAAAACGACTAATTTAGATATTTTTAACTGCATGACTATGAATATAAATGTTGCCAAATTATCGAAATAAATTATTAATAAAAAAATTTATAGACAAAAAAAAACTAAAATATTATTCATAAATTTAGACAATAAGATAATATTCAAAGTACTTTTCTCTCAAAAAATCAAACTAACAAAAAAGATATTGAAGTATGATTAATTTTTATGATTCTAATTACTTGATGAAATCACAGATATTGTCGTATAATCAAAAAAATGCGTATAATATCTATAAATTTATAAATTTTAATGCGAATTTAATTAGTTAAGGTTATTTCAATGTTAATTAAAAAAAAATCAAACTAACAAGAATAGAATGAAAAGGAAATATTTTTATGATACCAAAAGCACGATGGGTAATTCATCGAATAATCCAAATGAAAGAGCTTATAAAAGAATTTATTGATAAAAAAAAAATAAAGAAATTTATAAATTTAGACGCGATTTTTGACTATCGAAGGTTTCAATTTCCCTTTTCTTCAAAAAAATCAAACAGGAAAAGAATGGAAATGAAATATTTTTATGATCCAATTGCACGTCTAGAATAATTCAACGAATAATCTAAAAGAAAGATCTTATAAAAATTTTTATTGAAAAATAAATTTATAAATTTAGATGCGAATTGTGACTAGCTAAGGTAATTTCAACTTCCTTTTTCTTCAGAAAATCAAACTAACAGGAAAAGAATAAAAATGAGATATTTTTAGGATCCCAATAATTTACCGGACAATCCAAAAGATGATTACAAAATTATTTTATTGATAAAAAAATATAAAGGGAAAATTCAGATATAAATGTGCGGAAGCGCTTAAATAATTTCCATGTTGGCTTTCGTTTTGAAAAGCGAATTAGTCGTAAAAGAATGAGGAAGGAGGAAAGGTCTGGATGCGTAAATCAGCTGGCAAATTCTATTTCTCTCTTGATTCGTCATCGCCTGTAGTTAAAGATAGTTATGATGCAATCAGAAGTCTTTGGCGCTTAACCAGTGAGTTGACAGATGAGAGCAGGATTGTATAGAGGCGAGCCAAACAACATCAATTGTTATCTCATTCGTAACATTGCATCATCATTCCGTTGTCTTTTACGGCTGAGATGAGCTTAACAACATATCGTTATTCTCTTTATTTCATGCTTGATATAATTATTTATTTTTGTTTTAAAACGCTGAATGAAGAATTTAAAACGGCATGCTGTTTTGTGAGCTTTATAAGAGATCATTAATTCATTTTTTCTTGCATCGTTTGTAAAAAAATTTGAAAGGGCAGTTGGATCTTTTCATCATTACCGCTTTGGAACTGCTACGTTCTTAATTAACATAACACTTATTCAATTACACTTAATTCTGTTAATGGAGATTAATGACTTTTTAACTTTTCTCTAAATGAAATCCCACGTAATTTCGACAAGAAATTAATTTTTTTTATCGTTCTTGCGCATTTACACAAACTCTATGGGCATGAGCAAATAATAATTTTGTAGATTGGAAGCATTGTTGGAAATATTTTCCAAAAAAATCTGCAAATTATATAAAACCAAATTTTTTTCCTTATATTTATAATACAACTGAACTTCCTTACTTCGTTCGGTTCTAATACGAAATGTTACCTGATTTTTTAGAATTTTCTGTTCACCCATTATTCAACTTGTAAAAAACTTTTCATATTTCTGTAACAATTATTTGCAACAGTTTCATGTGTCTGTAATTTTTTTTGGAATTTTTGATTACATTTATATTTTATACTTAATATATATGCTTTATATTATATCGCAATGACCTCAATAAAAATTGATAAAAAAATTGTAAAGTAGTAAAAAAAGTGATAAATTTTAAAAGTCTGAAGAAATTACATATAAACAGTAGATGAGTCTTAGAGAAATCTAAATTGATGAGAGTATATTCACTGAGCAAATTTTATGACTTTTTAAATGAATAAGATATTAAGCGGTTTTGCATGTTTCTTAAGTATGATCTCTCTTGTGATGCGAATTCTACGGAATCTGAAGTAAAGAGACATTTATTAGGTTATAGAAAACTGAAATAAAACTAAAAAAAATATTAAAAAAAATATCAAAATAATTTTTTATTTATTTTTATATTAATAGAATTATTTATTTATTTATAAAATTGTTCTTCATTTTCATTCAAATACATGTAATCAATTTTTCTTTTCAATTTTTTTATTATTGTCATGTGTGAGCATGATGTTGTTTTGGTTAGGGGCTTTTGAAGCTCGAAATCACGTAGACAATAAATATTGAAGCTCGAAATCACGTAGGCAATGAATAAAGCATAAATGGCAATTTTCATCATCATCTTTTAATCGCATATATTTTTTACCTGCTTTTACCAGTATTGTAATACTATTATGTACGCTTCTTTGAAAGTAGATGCGTGTTTAAAAGGTTGAATTGCTTTTACCAGTATTGTTTTATTATTATGTATGCTTCTTTGACAGCACATGCGTTTTTAAAGAGGTTGACGTAGAACTATGACATCATAGCTGTTATTTCATCTCAAAATCGGTCGAGCTCCAAAACTTTTTTTCCCTGCTAGAAAAATTGAAAATGAAAGTTTTAAAAAATTTTCATTTTGGAGAGAGAGAAAGAGAGGGGTCTCGTGATTGTTTCAAACCGGTTTAAACTGGTTAATGAATTAAATTAATTAAGAAAAATGATGATTTAAAAAATAATAATGTTCTCACATGATAACTCGAAATTTGCGATCGTAGGTTAATTTTTTTTTTTAATATTATAATAAAATAATATATTAACTTTCCGTTATTTAAAAAAAGTAGCGTCTAACAGTCACAATGAAAAAAAAAAAGAAAGAACTTTGGAGGTGGACTTCCCTATTTTATATTTAATCTTGTTAACTAATTTAAAATAAGGGTAATTAGTGGTTGAAAATGCACATCTTATTTTCTAACTTCAAAACGAAGAGATGATATCGTTTCTTAAATAAAATTTTATATGTTAATCGAACATGGTCAAACAAGACTCTTATGCAATAAAATTTGAATTAATCATTCATTCAATCTGCCTTAAGATATATAACTTCATTCATGAAAAAAATTTTTTTAATGTAATGAAATACTTTTATCTGTAAATTTTTTCTGCTTAAAATATATTTTGAAGCACCTGTGAAACAATCTATCACTTAAAAGTCAACGTTTTGATAATTGGAGAAAAAAAAATTTATCAGTTAAAAGCAGGTAAAAAGCAAAATAGTTCTAGGTCAGAAATTTATCAAATGATTTATTTTAATTTGCAGATACTTAAAAATGTATCACCTAGTTCCAGGACAAATAAATAAATAAATTGTACTTTTACTCATTTTTTAACTCAACGGGAAAATTATATGAAATTTCCATCCTTTTTTATATTATGAAGCATTAAACAGCCGTAAAATCTTTTGAAATCAAAAGATTATTTATTCTATGGTTCAAGAAGTGCAAGATATATTAAGAAATTATTATTCCAAAATTGAACAAAAAAAATATGCTTTAATTTTTAACTCGTTAGAAAAATTTGCCAAAATTTAAATTTTAGAAAATTGAACAAGAAAAATTAAAATTTTTTAAATAGCATTAAATGTAAACTATATTAATATAAAAGTGAGCATAGTTTCTCAAAAAAAAAAAAGAACAATTTTTATATGATTTTATGAGGAAAATTATTCAGAAATAATATAGAATAAAAAAAATTCGATACTTTCAGCAAAAAATCGCCATTTTAATTCATTCAACAACATTAAATAAAGTATATTGCTCCATTTTTGAATTTAAATTATTTAATTACTATTTCTCAAAACAAAGTATTCTGCTATTACAAATCCTCCGATTTTGACTTTCAACTTGAAGTAACGAAACCAAATTAATAAAAAGTAGATCAATAAATTTAAAACAGAAAGCAATAACATCCCTGTTAATTTACGAAATTAAAAATTCGCATTCAACATACGAAACTCTAAGTTTTTCTGGTGCATATAAAATATATATTTTATTGCTCATTGCGAATTACTATAAAATAAAAATCAAAACAACTTAAAATTAGCATTAAAATTCTAAATATAGCATTTCAGACGATATGTATTAGTATAATCCTCCATGGAGATACGGGCATTTATCTACTTTGCACCATTACCCCTCTGAACGGGGGGTTCCACCAGATGGAAAAGCACTTTTCTGCTTACCACCTTGCACTTCCACCCACACCTCAAGGATATCTATTTTATGTATTTGTATATATCTATACACGACCAGGAAAAGAGATGATGAAGTTTTCGATTCCAGGCTAACTACGAACCGACGCTCTGGCCACGCGGGAGCCATTTTAAAAATGGCGAGAGATTTCGAACGACGAATTGCTGTTGCCACCTCATTGCCTCGAAATTAAACCGGTGTTCCGTCAAAAATGTTTTTCTTCCCCCCACCCCCCATCCTTCTCAAAATATCTTAGCGGGGATAACGATTCTTCGCGCCATTTGTGGAGTCAAGTTCCCCGAAATGCGTACGATATAGTTAAAGACTACTTAATCTGTTCTAACTAGCTCCATCTCTTGGGGAACGGCGGGAAAAGTTTGGAGAAAAGTAATGCAGTTGACGATGCATGTCGCCTTTCAGCAGAGGGTAGACTGGAAGAGGGATTAAAAAGGCTGGAATGGTCATTTATTCTAATAGGAATCGTCTTTGTGTAGTTGGGAAATGGCGCAACAATGTCGTTTGCCTGACCTGCGAGCGCCTCTGGCTTATTCATGGAGTGTTTATTGAATGCGGAAGGAGGTGTTTGAATTACCAGCGAAAATTTGATTTATTTGTTCTAGCAAATATAAAATAGTCGGTTCATTTGATGCAAAAAGCATATATTTTTATGACATCAGCATAAAAACATATTATTTATGATACATGAACTAGCAATAGCATCGTTCTCTGTTATTACAAAATAACGAAGGATAAAACCACGGTGTTTCCCGATATTCTATTGCTTGATAAAATCGTGGAAACAACTATATTTGTGTAGTAGTTTATTTTAAAACAATTCGCAATATTTGTAAATCTACAATTTATGTCTTATTCCGAATTAATTACTAAATTTTCATAATCTTTGCGGCACAGAAAAAGAATTAAATTAACTGTTTGCACTCGGACGGTGGCTTACTCACCATTCAAGACGGTGCATCATTTTGACATTTTATTTATTTATTTAATTTTCATTGCATGCATTTTTAACCGAATAGTAAGAAGATATAAATTAATTCAACGAGAGAATTCAACTTAAGACAATTATATTATATTATATATATATATATATATATATATATATATATATATATATATATATATATATATATAATTTTTGGAGCAATAAACAAATCTTTGTATTAGGTGAATAATTATGCATCGAATTACTCCTTCGAATGCAAAGAGTTGAAAAGGATTCTTGTTAAAAATTTAGTAAGTACAAACATATAATATAATAAGTATTAACGTATATTTTATAAATACTAACGTAATTTTTTCAAAAATTAAAAGATTCGTGTACAAATCTTTTAATTCACTATGAAGAATTTCAATGCAAATGAAAAGATTTGTACTGAAGTTCTAGTTTTCGAATTCTTTTCTAATCTACGGCCATTAGATGTTTATCATTTATTATCATTAGATGTTTTATGTCATAAATATATCCCACACAAATGAAATATTTATATATTAAATAGAATCTATATCAAATATTGGACAAAACTATAAAGTTAGAAAAATATGCATAACATTACTATCAAAATTATTACTGGAAATATGATGTGTGTATCCTTTTAAAGTTTTATATATTATTATTTCTAGTATTAATAAAAGTGAATCTGTTCTAATTGGGGTTTTATAGGACACTTAGTTGATCTGTTGCTATCGAATATCATACATATTTAGAGAATGGTAATATGCACTTCAGAACGATTTTTAATAGTTTAATTAGAACTTCAATTAATTAAAAATCCTCAAGAAGTCGAAGATTTTTCTGTGATAAATCTAAGGCATATTATTGCAGAAAACTGATTTTTATATCATTTAAAGCTAAAAAAAATGTCTTATTAGCGATACAAATCTAATTATTTCGTAATTATATCCTGGATTTCTTCAATTTTTTAAAGAATGCTTTTCTCCATAATTTTCCTCGTTTAATTTCATTGCTGCAATAAAATTCGTTATTTCATCAAATAATTAAATATTTTTCATCCAATATTGAATGGAAAAGAAGTAATATTGTGCTTAACGTATATGCAATTCATATAAAGACAGATATTGAAATTATAATATTCAAATTCAGTAGCTGGAGTATTTAAAGAACTACATTACTAATTCTACTATGATATTAATGGATTCGACTTCATTAAATTCACCTGTATACAATAAACAAAACAACTGAACAACTATTAAAATAACAAATAGCATTTGTTGTAGCAAGGTTCTTTCATGCATAAAAATATTTTATTTAAGAAATCAAGAATAACGAGTTACGCATCAGAGAATTTACTGAAAACAGAATAAAATGGTTAAAGTATTAAAATGAATAAAGGAAAAATCACATCCTTAAACTTACTAGAATATAATTTTAAAATACTATTTATCGAATATACAAAATAAAAGCGTTTTCTTATTTATGGATCTGTTCTACCAAAACTATTTCATATTATCATAAAAACATAGAACTGTGGTTATTACATTATTTCATCTACTAATGCTTAGCAACAGGTAAAGCTCTCCGCAAAAATTGGTTCAAAAACACAAATAAAAATAGATTGATTTTGTTTCTTATATTGTGTTTTATCGAATATGATACATTTTATTAAAATTATTCTATTATTTACTATTATTTTGGTACAAAGTTCCTATAGGTACAACTAAATACGCTCAAAACTGTTCTAAAATGAATTCAAATACTTTTAAACTTGCTCATTAATTTTTAAATAGAATTTTATTCTTTAAATCTTCTATGACATTTTTATATCACCAAAAATTTAACTAATCATTTATCTTTAAAAATGAATCTCTATACTTTATTTCGTTATTATTGTATTTTTAACTGCTTAAAAATATATAAAAACTTATAAAATGTATAAAAAAGGTGTTTCTAGAAATATCTAAAATAGAAATAAAGAAAAACCAAAAGATGCTGGAAGAAAATCGTCTGATATTTCCTTAAATTACTTATACCTGCGAAAATAAATATCTGTATTTTATTCTACTACTACTTTTATGAAATTAAAAAAAAATTACATGTTTTTCCTAAATATAAAACAGAACATTTACAAACGTGCCTGCTTAGTATTTTTTTCCTTCAGTAATATATTATATTACAAAACTTATATACCATCAAATTAAAAAAAATTATTAAAAGAAAAAAAATGATGTATATTTTCCTAGGATTTAAATTACATGGGTTCCTTAAAATAGAAAACTTTTCTTAAAGCATATGTGTTATAGAAAAGAATATAGTAAAATATTGTAGAAAATATCCTTTTTTAAGATTGTCGGAAAGAAAAAAAATTTATAAAATATACAGAATATGGAAAAAAATTTATAAAATATACAGAATATGGAAAAAAATTTATAAAATATACAGAATATGGAAAAAAAATCTTTGCAGTTTCTACGCATGACTCTATTTTGAATGTAATGCCTGCCCATATTTATGAATACAAAATTAACAGGACAACATTATAAATAACAGGACGACATTATAAAGGATGAAGTATGGATTAATAATTAACAAGAATATAAAGATGAATATGTTTATTTAAGAAATATTAATGATACATTATAAATAAGTCGCCTTTGATGGCCACCCAGTTTACTGAATATTGGATGTGCTTAATTTAAATCAATCCCTTTTTATGTAACCTGATCATGATTTCCTCAAAGAATATCTTTAAGCATCGCAGTGTGAAATACATTAAAGCCGTTTTATTTTAATAGACTAATTATAATAATTCTATATATGAATCTTCCTAATGGAATAACAAAACAGATAATAGAATGACATTAAAAATGTAGCTGTTTGGTTACTTACGTGTTAATTATCTTGGTGCTGTACTTATTTTCTTATTCTTTCTGTAAATTAGCCAGATAATAAACAAAATATTTCTTCTTTAACGTTCTACAATGAAAGAAAATCGCAAGTTCAAATATTTGATAAAACAATTAAGACAAATTTCGTTTAAAATACGAAAGCATGGTTGAAAATTAGGTTAAAAATTCTGAATATTAAGTATTTTTTTTATAATTATGAAAAAATTACGCAACTAAATTAATATTAACAAAAAGAGAACTTTTAGATATTAAAATGGGTTAAAGTTCAATTTTTTTTTGTATTTCCAATGTAAATTATCGCAGAAATTTCTAAAAATTTCGCTTAATCTAATTCATTAAAATACGGATTAATGTTTCGAACATCTTTAATTAGAATTTTAATTTGTTTAATTTCATCCTCAATGTCCATAATTCAGACCCTTAAAGCATTTTTTTTTCAAATTTTTAACTCTAAGTCAATTGATTTGGTCTGCTAATCTTTAAAAAACGCATATTCTCCTTTATTAACAGAAATTAAGGTGATATCTTCCATTTTTTTTATTTCGTTATAATTTTAAAATTTCGGAGAATTACTCATTGCAAACTTCTTTATGATCTCCATCTTAAATATATACATCTCGTTTGAATTAAAAGTGACATATATTACTTCTTTGACGGTTTTTTTCTACTATCTAATTTGATAATTAATTTTTAGAAATAAATTATCACTTTGATTCAGTTAAAAATCGGTAGAATGTTATATATATCAAGTTACATAATGTTTAGGAATAAATAAATTTAAGCTTTTGAATTTATATCAAGCAAGTTTGATATCCAAAAACGACATTTAAAAGCCTAGTAATAGACATCAATCTGTTCATGCATTCAAGAGCTCAAAAATTATATCAAGCAAGTTTGATATCCAAAAACGACATTTAAAAGCCTAGTAATAGACATAAATCTGTTCATGCATTCAAGAGCTCAAAAATTATATAAATACGTTGCCTCTACAAATTTATAGATAAATTTCGATGCAATTTTGGCAATGAAAAAGTTTTATATAACCATTTTTGAGTGAAAACTTGAATTTCTACATAGGTCAATCTATATAAAACTTTATAAGTTTATGTTATAATATATAAATTGGACGGAAAACTGCTTGGCTACTTAAAGAACAAAGAATATATTATCCAGAGATCATGGTGGGAAGCTTATAATTATTTTTGAACTTCGAACGCAAATTCATTAATGTGCGTTCGATTAAACTAGATTAACATAAATCATATTATCATATAAAAATGCTTTTTTAACAATTATTGACGTTTTATATGGAGTGTATGTTGCAGTAATTTGGTCTATATAAAATATTATTATTACGGTTACGGTTATTAATACGGTTATTATTAATAATAATCGGTTATTATCAATATTAACCAATGTAAGCGATTAATAAATCTATTAATCAATAATATTTGTGCAAATTTCTATATGTTACGGTTAATATAGTCGATAATTATCCATTATTATTAATAATAATAGATTATATTAACCATAAGATATAAAGATTTGCACAAACATTAACCTTTTAAAATTAAACTTTTAATTGAACTAACTAATGGTCTGATGGTTTTAAATGAAACGGGCTGCTATCAAATAAGTTGAAATTCAAGGAAATAACATGTTCCTTGTAAATTATTACTCTCTGTTGTGTAATACATAATACATGTTGTGTAATACATACTAATTTGTATTTGAACAACATCTAATATGCATGTCCGAAAATGCTTTAGAAATCCCTTTCCTTAAAATCGAAATTTAATTCTGCACTTTCAGGAAAAAAAAGATATAAGTAAAGAATTCATTCAAGAAATGTTGATGAAAGATTCGTAAAAAAAAAAAAACTGTTAGAAAATCAAAGTTAAAAAAAATTTCAATGATAAATAAAAGAAAGTTTAAAGATTTTCGAAAAATGTAGAATATATTACATCAATATAAATGCAACATTTTAATTTTATAATTATAAATTTTTGAGCAAAAATATGCGTTAAATGATCCGGAAAAAATTAATTTCTCCGTTAAAATACAACCATAAACGTTTTTTAAAGGAAATTTTGCATTTCGAAACATGCAAAAACACTGAGTAGCAATCTTGCGAAAACTATTATGCAAAGATTTTTCCCACAAGATTATAAAAACTTCTATTCTGTATGTTTTAAAAAGCAACAAAAGTGTTCACCTTGTATTTAAATTGTCCGCGCTTATTAATGACACATTTATGTGAGAATAAAAAATAAACAGGTGACTCAAAAAAGGATTCGCAGATTTACATAATTAAATATTAACAGTTGAAAAATTGAGTATTAATCATTTAAATACTAGTATCATTTTTTTCACAAACAACCTTGTCGATAACATCAAGTTAGAACAAGTTACTGTCTTACGCTTAATTAATTCATCGCACACCTAAAATCGAATCGCAGAATCGACAAATTAGAGACCTTGAAGCCTGTTCTAAAATGGTATTGAGTGAAAGAATCAAGCTGTTACATTTACATAGCAAGTTAGACGATGTTGCTCAAACAATAACAAGACGTATGATCACATGCAAAAAAATAACAACAAGTCATTCACATTGCCACTTCCTTACACATCTGGAGACATTTGACAAAACGACGATGGAAGGACTAATTAATTACCGGGACTTCTGGAAATAAGCTTTTAATTATATGTTATTGTGGTTGATTATTTGATTGCATCAGAGCAGGTAATCATTCTAGACCTGGGGCTGCTTCTACCAAAGGCATGGCCATTGAGTCCTCACCGTAACAGAAACTCGATTAGTTGCACCCTTTTACATCATAAATCATAGACAGCAGGCGTCTCTAATGTATGCCTCACTTCACTAGACTCCATGTTGTCCTTCTGAGTTGCTTACGGTCCTTGTTTGACCACTCGCACTCAGGGGTCCCTTTTTTGGAACGTTCAACCACAATCGACCTCGCCCTGTTCAAATATTCAATCAGTTTAGGATTTAAGCTAATTAATAATTGATGAAAGACGATTCCAAGCTGTTCAATCGATCTGTTGATGATTGATTACGCAGAAGCAGTTGGAAGTTGTCGTCAAGGATTTCTTTATTAATCCTACGCTTCCAATTCAGAATCTGATTGTTTTGGTTTTTCCCAATTTTTTTGAAGGTGTTCGACAATTGCAAATGATGGGACTACATTCCAAGAGTTGGTATAAAAGGGTTAAGCATCTTCAGGTTCATCACACTGGAACAGTGACTTGATACCAAGTTTCCAAAATCATTATGCTGACTAAAGTAAGTGTCATAATAATTCTCAGCTATATCTTTACAATGTTTCTCATTTAAACATGCTCAGCTAGAGATCTGATAAAAATACCTATTTATATATCATAGTTATTATTTTTTCATGCGCTTAAAACTTTTAATTTGTACTGTTCTTATACTTTGAAATCATTTTTAGAAATCATTTACTGCATAATCATATTATATAACCATAATCACAGTATTTTAGTAATTAATATTCTGTTGATTACATCTTCAGTACATCTATTGAATTTGCCTAAAACTTCAGGTTTAATTTGCAATAAAAATATAAAATTTTTAATTGGGCAAACGTTAAAGATTTTGAAAATGAAACATTTTATCAGTATTTTTTGGTAAAACTATTGTAAAAGATGTTAAAGATAAATTTTATCAACTAAGATAAATTTCGAATTGTTCTTATACTTTGAAATCAGTTAAACCAATCACTGCATAATTATTTTATATAATCATATCCACAGTATTTTAGTAATTAATATTCTGTTGATTACATTTTGAGTACATCTATTGAATTTACCTAAAAATTCAAGCTTAGTTTGCTATAAAAATATAAATTTTTTTAAGTTGAGAAGCGTTAAGTATCTTGACAATGTGATATTTTTTTAAGTATATTTTTTGGTAAAAGTTTATTAAAAAATTATAAGTTAAAGATAAATTTCATCATATAAGATATATTTTAATGGTAGGATACAGAAAAAATATGAATGTTCATTTGTTAAATCACTATTTTCTACAAACTAAAAATGAAAATAAAAATCGTAGTTTTGACGTGTTCCTTTGAGTAAAAAAGCTGTAAAAAGTACAATGTTTCTACTTAAAACATGTTCATGTTAAAGAAAATGTATTTATTTGAAACTATGTAAAATTTCTGATATCCTTAAAAATTAGCTTTTAAAAAACGATTTCCTTCTAATTTAAATACAGTTTTATCTTGACAAACAAGTTAATTACACATAATTACTTTGTTGACAGATCTGCGAGTCTACAATTATAAAACTTCTTAAATTTCGCAACTCATTTTCTATTTTTCTCTATAATGATTTTTTTTTCTTTCTTGGAAAATGTCTTACCATCTAAATACTACCTTTCTTACTATTTGCATTGAAACAATAAAATGAAATGACATTGATAGTTATTTTTATTCAACACCGCATGCAATTTAAAATATATAAATTAAAGTCAATAAATGTATACATTTTACGAATATGATTGAAATTTCTAACACAATTGCTTGAATAATTCAGTTTTATTAACCGCCATTAGCGGCCAGTTTGTTCGCCTAGATTATTGGGTTTTTAGGCTTTTAATTATTAATTTCTTTAAAAAACGTTTCACCTTGTGATTCGATACGACTAAAACAAGTGAATTAGATAAAAACAGTTTACGAAACATATTACTAAGTAAAACGGGAAGCGAAAATCCTACAACGAATTGAATTAACGAAAGCACATGCTTGAATGTTTTGATGAAGAGCTTAAAACCTATCGTAGCATTTAAAAATATTATTTCAGATAGTGTATCAAATTGAATTAAAAATATTGAAATTAAATTGTAAAGTGTACGAAAATGAAATTATATCATAAAAAAGTAATTTTTTAAGTCTTAATACAAAAAGCATTTTTATATGATAATTGTTTTGGAAGATATGCGATCAATTTTTGTGGGAAAGTCATACAGATTAGGCTAGACTAAAATTAATATATGAGCGCCAAAATTGCTATTTCTTGCCAAATATAATCTTGTCAACTTTTTATTGAAATTTTAAAAGTCGTTTGTTTGTATTTCTGGTATACACCCAGGATCGCAGACTTTAAGAGAGTTTTTTGGACGATTTTGACGAGCTTGCAGAGAAACCGTAAACTAATCTCTGCCCATTACTTATCTGGTAACATTAAACTTATTTTTGCACTTCATTGAATTTTCATTTTAAGTTTGTTTCTTGATTTTTTTTACATCATCTTTCCTCTGATTGAATTTTCTCTTTGGTGACATCAAGAACTATCTCGAGAACATATCTAATAATATTTTGTAGTTTTGGAGCATTTGAATCAGTACAGTTCTAAAAATGTTCAATTAATGCAGCTGTCTGAAATTTGTTTGACATTTTATTTATATTTGACTGTTGCCATTCGACTATTAGTAATAAACTCGATTTCTGTTCCACTTACGTTAGCATTATATAATTCAAAATATTATGAAACTTATTTTTTAAAACCGCCACATTCAATAACTAATTACTTTTACTTATGATTTTATTTTAATGTTGACTTCGCAAACAAATTTACTTGTAACCAAGAAAGTTTTAGAAAAATACGTTTATAGTGTTACAAAGATTTTTATCTTCAATTAATTGGCTTAAACTCCTTTCTTGAAGCAACACGAGAATTGTTAATTTAGAATTTATATTCAATAGTGGCTGGCTAACCAGGATAATATCTGAAGCAGTATTTCTTTCATCAAACATCCACATACCTCGACTGGGAAATAGATAACACAATAGGCATTATTTCATTAACTAACACGTTAATCACTATAATATAATTTAACCTACTAGGGCAAGAGAATTACTGATTTATTATACAAGCAAGATGTAGGATTCATAAGGTCCAAACAAATACATTACCAGTGTTGCGCACTTACTTCACATGGTGATTAGCATGTAAAAACATTTATTATTATCATGTTAATAATATATGCTCAATTACTAAGGAACGGGCACATAGGCAGGATTTAACAATTTTTTGCAAAATTTGACTTCAAAATCTAAAGTCAATGCATCCAAATAAATTAAAAGAACTTTAACCTAACATCCGATTTTCACTTTTTTATGACATCCATAAGTGCAAAATGAAATGCATAATAGTCACTTTAAATCGTTACCAACAAAGTAGGTTTCAGAAAACCTCCTCTAATATATTTATTTTGAAATGAATACTTTTACTTTTTTTCTAGACTGCATTGATTTGCAGCATCATTGCTGCTGTTCACGCTACAGGTGTTTTTGTAAATACAGGAGGAGTCAGTACCACTACAAGACGACAAAGTGTGAGTAATATTTTTATTGATAAAATTACTCTTATTCCAAAATTTATGTGTTCTTAAAAATTCAATAATTTTTAAATTAAAGTATCAATTTTCATTGACATTATTTATAGTACAGTTATAAGCAATAGTCTTCCTTTATTTGCATATTTTGGCTATGAAATATTATTAGAAATTGTTATGGTTTCACTCTGAACTTTCTGATGAATCTGTCGACGTATATAATGAATTTTTATCAAAATTCCAAACTTTTCTTTCCAAATCAAATATAATTCGTGAGAGTTTTTTTATTTTAATTTTTCTATTAACAATATGATAAATATCAGAATACAATTTAAGCATCAAAAATGTTTACTAAAATTGCAATAAATGGCAGAATATAATTTCAGCATCAAAAATATCTACTAAAAGTATAATAGCAGAAAATTCTAAATAAAACTGTTTTATATATGAAAGGTACTACAAATTTAAAAAGGGAGGCAAGCATCTGCAAAGGAAAAGTCTGCAGAACTTGAAGAACTGCACTGATTTCTATAACTTAATGGTATTTCAATAACTTTAGCAAAAAATTAAATATTAATGTGATTTTTTTAAAGTAACATTTTTTTTTCTATATTTTTTACATTACCTGCTTTTCTGTAACTAAGAGAGAGCTCGTTAAAATTTCTTAATTATGTATTAAATAAGAAGTTTACATTTCATTGCAGAGTGATGGCAGTTATGGTTTCAGTTACGAGATAGTAGATGCCAATGGCGCTTCAAATTCTCGTATGGAAATCGGAGATGCCCATGGAAATAAGCAGGGTAACTATCACTTAATCGACACTGATGGACGAGCTCGTAGGGTTGATTATATTGCCGATAAGGGTGGATTCCGGGCAGTGGTTAAAACCAACGAACCTGGCACAGCCCGAAGTGCACCAGCTGGAGTAGTTATTGATTCTCCATATCAGGGACCTGTTGCTCCTGAAGTACCTGTTGTCGTTGCTCAACCACCCGCCCATCCAGCTCCTCCTGTTGTTCAAGAACCAGTTGCCATTCCACCTCCAGTTGTTCAAGAACCTGTAGCGGTTCCAGTTGTGCAAGAGCCAATTGCTGTTCCAGCTCCCGTAGTGCAGCAGCCTGTGGCTGTTCCAGCCCCTGTAGTTGTTCAGCCAGTTGCCCATCCAGTTCCAGTATCTACTGTTTTCACTGTAAGACATACAGTTCCAGCTGCTCAGAGGCCCTTAATTCCCACTCGTGGCATCGTTGTTAACCATGGACTTTATAATTTTGGAGGCATTAGCTATTCAAATGGAATTGTCGGATTCAATCCTCTAAAAGGCTATCCTCTGATTCGTTGAGTATATGTAATTATTTTTCATATTCCATTGGGTAATTCTAAAGAATGTCTTTTGTCTTAAGGGTTATTGTGGTGTTAAATGTGTTTTGTGAATGCTATTATAATTTCATTTTGTTTGTTTTTGTCTGAAGAAGCCGGCAGTTGAAAGCAGTTGCTTATAAATTTTAGTAGACTGTTTTGTTACTTAAAGACTGCTTTTTGTTGATATAAAGAGAGCTTATAACAGATGCATGAACAGGGTTTTACGCTATCTACAAGTGTATGCGCATTTTTTAAATAAATTATTATGTTAAAATTTTTTTGTTTTTGTTAGTGTATGTTATTGTGTTAAATTCTTGGCATGCTAGTAAATGTAGACACCAAAACACTTTTCATTGATTTATAAATTATTCTAATTTTTAAATCGTTTCTTTTACAAGAGCTTGTAAAATCATTCGCAAAATGAGCCAGAAAGTTTTTAAGAATATAAAATTTTCCTCATTACGAATACATAAGATTAAAGACAAAATCTTTGTCCAGAATGTGTAATCAGGAGTCATTAATTCTTTTATTTAAATCCATGATTTGACAAATTAACATACGATAGATATTGATTAAGCAATTACTGGCATCTAACATGAAATAGAATTTTCATTCAGTCAAGTATCATTGATTTTTGAAAAACTTATTTTATATTTTCAGCTAGTTGTTGAGATTGTTTTTTCACCGTTGCTTTAATTGAGTAAAAGAATTGGTAGAATTTTGATGTTTTGAATTAGGATTCAATTTACGAAGGGTAGTCCTCTTCGCTAATTTGAATTTCAAACGAAAGTTAAATGGACTTTTATGAAGCGGAACATGTTAACAGGAAAATATGCTTAATTGTATTTCCTAATTGTATTTTCTCGAGGAAACAGAACGGTTGCTGCAAATTCCCCCAAATGGTAGGGATATATTCGCCATTTTTCCCATTGAAAGGTGAAAAGCACATGCTACAGCGGCAAATATTAAGAGAGGACCTAATTCCATTACCAATTCAAATGATTAACTTAATCAGTGTGATTAACGCCCGTTCGCTCCCTTTTTTTCCACGTTTCCTCAGACTTTTGCTTTATACATGAATCAGCAATTACGCGGAAAAAAGTATTTTAATTACTTTTCTTTTGCAAAATCCAACTAACGTTCCTCTTCCAATATGGTTTTTAATGGTCTTTTGTTTCCGATGGTTGGAATAATAGTAATTTTCTGCATATTAAGAGGTTTTTAATGGTATTATAGATAATTCTTATTCTAATAAAATCTTAAGTTTGTTGGTCCCAGATCAGCACTTTATAGAGCATGGAATTGTTCATCTATTTTTATAATACTGTTATTGTTGTTAAACAAAATGTGATTCTTTCTTATTAACATAAGATACATTACGATATCGTTACGATGATATCCGATATTCTGAAAGCTGGATAATATCGAAAAATTGTAACAGTACTGTTGGGTATTCGGTGCTAACGGGATTGACATAAAATGTAATTAACAAACAAAAGTACATAAAATAAATCAAATAAAATAATGTTGCAGTATTCAATTAACTGTATAATTAATTACGTACAATTATTATTATTATTAATATTCCAAATTTGTTTTCGAAACAGGGAACTAATAGGCGTAAATAATTGCATAATTAATTTCCTATCATTATTATAATTATATCAATTATATACACTGATGTCACGCATTAGCATGCTAAATTAATTTTAAAAGGTGTTTTATATGATATCTAATGGATAGATTATATTTGTGCTCTGTTTGGAAGACAAATTAGGAACATTAAGAAATAGATCTTATTCCTTTTAGCACAAAATGTCTAACAACTAAAGTTTCACAATATTGTTCGGCATATTGAAGCTTGAGCTGGATATCAATATAGCAGCTAAGCCTAACTTATTTAATAGGCATCAGACATGTCTACATCGTGGATCTTCATTAGAATCAGGTATCGAGTTAGTTATCCTCTGATCCAAAACTCAACAATCATTCTATATCGACCTAAATTAGCATAGAAGTATATATAATATATGATTAATTTTGAATATATAAAACTATTGAATCATTTAGAATTGATCTATTGAAATGTTCTATGTAAAGCTAACAAATCTAAAAATTAAAGACATAATTACATTTATTTTACGAGCCAAAAGTATCATGTTTTAGAAATTAATTAATTTTAGAAATTAATTTAGAAATGAATTAATCACTAAAAGAATAAAAGTATATTCATGAATTATCTAAGTGCATCACAACTAAAAGATTTAAGAGTAATCCATTGGTTTAAATTAATATAATAAATTGAATTAAATAAGTTGAAATAAAATAAAATTAAATAAGTTGAAATAAAACTGAATTAAATAAGTTGAAATAAAATAAAATTAAATAAGTTGAAATAAAACTGAATTAAATAAGTTGAAATAAAATAAAATTAAATAAGTTGAAATAAAACTGAATTAAATAAGTTGAAATAAAACTGAATAAAACAAATTGTAATAAAACTGAATAAAATAAGTTGAAATAAAACTGAATTAAATAAGTTGAAATAAAACTGAATTAAATAAGTTGAAATAAAATTGAATTAAATAAGTTGAAATAAAATTGAATTAAATAAATTGAAAAAAAATTGAATTAAATAAGTTGAAATAAAATTGAATTAAATAAGTTGAAATAAAATTGAATCAATATAAAGGAATTGAATGAAATAAATAACTACTTGTGTATCAATTTTGATTCACTCTTAAATGATACGAGTGTGGTTTAAGCGACATGATCTAATGACTGTGGTTGATTTAATATTCGTCATTCGTACCAAGAAGATACTTAAAGTCACAGAACAAACTGAAAAGATATTTCCACAAGCAGATAAATTAATTGATTTCGAATATTACTTTTCGGAGGAAAATAACTGCCTCTTCTGACGTAATGTCTTCGCTTCATTTTTCTTTAAAAATAAATCAATAGCGAAATTTAATTCAACTTCTTTCATGTCACACCTATTAGTTCTTTAACGTGTCAGCCACTAAACCTAAGGGTATTAGGGTGAGATATCCAATTACAGAAGGAGTTCGTGGCACTTGACATTTTTTTTATATTTTGGACGCTTTTCAAAATTCGAGCAGCAAATCTATAGCGGAGAGCTTTTCAACAAGCGGTGGCAGACTTGGGGCCTCCTGATTTGTCATTATTATTCGGTTTGCGAATTTATTTACTGCTGTCAATCAAGCGAACTTTTTGCGGGAAAAGTTTGCGGGAAGCGTCACTTTGGCAGTTAATATTGCGATAAAAGCCTCATGATTTAGAGGCGTCCCACTTTCCAGGGGCTTACCCCCAATAAGCCAGGGCAAAAATCCCTTGTTTACGCAAGTTGAGCCGCTTCCAATTTTACCGATGCATTTGTGAAAGTAAACAGGTCAAGGAACTATTTGAAGAGATGCTTTGCATTTACATTTCCCATTTTTTTTCAGTTTATTTTTTTTCAATGCCTCTAACTAAATGAAACGTATAAATTAAATAAATAAATATCCCCTTCAGGGTTTTACTTGAAAGACTATGAAGTTCGGAAAGGATTGATCGTTGGGCTTAGTTTGTTGCTCTAGGCTTATGTTTATCAGTAAAGTACTAATGAGGGTTCAGAAGATTGGCGTTCAAATAAATTGGAAGGCTTTTATTCACAAGATGTATCTTGACATTTAGAATTGAACCTAAATTTGGGATTAGGACTTCTGTTTGATTCTGTTATATATGACATTGTATGAAAAAATATTGTTAAATTTGAAGGACACCCTTATAATATATGCAGCAATTATTCAATGAATTAATTAACAGAAACGTTCATGCTGGAATCTGAAGAATATTTTTAAGTATTTTTATAATAGCTTTATCAGAATTAATAAGCTCTTATTCTATGATTAAGAATTTTAATAATACTTATAAATTAAATAAATAATTATCTGCTTCAGATTTTGCTTCAGGGTTTTTAAAGCAATGAAGTTAAAGAAAATGATCAACTGGCTTCGTTTGTCGTTCTTGGTTTATCAATAAAGTTTGGACTATAAACTTATTATAAGACTTTTATTCCTAAGAAATATATTGAAATTTAGAATTCAGAGTCGTTTAGGACTACTGCTTCAGTTTGATTCCATTATATATTAATTTACTTTTGTGATCAGCTAATACGTCGGGGCTATTGGTTATATTTTATTTCAGTTAAATCGTTTTGATGTAACTGAATGCATTAATGTCCGTAGTTCCTTCAAATTACCAGATATTAAATCGTGTTATTTTAACTGTCTTTCATGTTCTGTTTATTCTGTAGATGGCCCATTCCAATGGAAACCAGTCCCATGACAACATGATGCTATCAAAACCATAAATATGCTGTTTATCTAGTTTCTAAATATTGCAGTATCGTATTTTGCAGTACTTGAATATTGTTTCTGAATATTGCAGTACTTGAATTTTTAAAAATTCGTCAACACACATATTAAAAAGAATACTTCTTTAGTTTTCAACAATGGAAGATAATCATGCGTTTAAATATTTGATGAAACAATGAAAACAGTTTGAGTTTAAGAGCAACAATGTAATCCATTATTGGAAATTAGGCAAAAAAAAAATTAATTACCAAAATGCAGAAATAAATGCACGATTTTTAAATTGATATCATTACTAAGAAAATGCTTTAGACTTTGAATAGATATGAAATTCGTTTTTGTGCAATAATATTTTTGGGCATCTATCGCGGAAAAAAATAATTTTAATTGATTAAATTTAGTTTAAAATTTTAAGAAATCGCTATTAGATACACATCCTATCATCCAAGGTATATAAATGCCAAATTTGGTAGCAGTAAGTCAAACGGTCTAGCCTCTAAAGCGCCAACCCACAAACATTTATTTTTGTTATTAGCAGAGATGATATTTTATGAAAAACGCATTGACTAATACATCCAGTAAATGTTCGGTGCTTTGGTTAATTCATGTTCGACTCACAAGAGTATTTTTCTTTTAATTATATTTTCAATGCTGCTTCAGAATTAATATTCTTATTTTATAACTAAATATAGTTAATACGCTTGAACAACTGATGAAAGAACCATAAAATGTATCTCAATTTCGTTCTATAATGGGGCAACTGTTAAATGAAACACACACACACACACACACACACACACACACACACACACACACACACACACACACACACACACACATTCACTTTCATTATTAGTAGATGTACATAAAATGCTTATATAATTTCAAATGGGCAGAAATAATGTAATTAATAATATAGATAAATAATCAAGAAATATAGTACAGAATTTATAGATTATAATATATTTATATAACTTTTTTTGAACATTTGGGTAATATTTTCTGCTATCTTACAATCGTTTGAGTTATCGGAACCAGCTTAAGTTGAATGTAAAAGTTTTTCAAGAATAAATTTATAGTTAATATGCATAGTTTTACGAATTAACAAAAGATTATAACTGAAAACAAATATGAGATATCAATAATTAGCTTTTCAGACACGATTTTCAGTTTGTTTGTCGATTAAGAATTCATGATATAAATGATGCTAAAAGATTTAATTATGGTGAAGTAATGATTTTAGTCTATTAGTCAATCTCTAGTCATGAGGAGAAGGAACAACATTAAAGAATATTCGATTTACAAAGGAATATTGATTAGATAAGGGAATTGGGACGTTCTTCATCGAGAAAAGCGTTGAAACTTGAAATATAAATATTTTTTTACTAATAAATATTATATTTGACATAAAATCGAGTACATATAAAAAGTGTAAACTGTTTTCATCATAAGATAGTATAAAAATATATATATATTTTTTTAAAGTAGAGTCATTTGGGATAATTGGGAATGGATTTTGCAGATATTTCCATTTTTTTTTCTTTTTTAATTTTAAAGTGAAGTAAAGGTCTGTATTTTTTTTATCAGTGCATAATCATGTTGCACAGGATTTCTTAAATAATGACTTTTCTCCAAAATAATTTAATTTTCCAGAATTTATTAATTAACCATTCTCATTTATCTCAACGATTCCGATTACTCCAAGGACTACGTAGTAAGCAGAAATGGGTATTTCGTCTTCTGGCTTCAATAAGAAATTGATCTGAAAAGAATAAATTAGAAATGATGAGAAATTACCGAATATTGCATCAGATTACCTTTTATAATGCTGCCAACTCTTCAAATTATTGTCTTGTTCTATTCAATTTTTTTTTCATTATACTTTTATTTCATGGAATATCGCATACGCACTTGAATAACAATTTAAATTCTTGAATTTGGTGTAATTTAAAATCAATTGTCAGTTTTGGCTATTAGCTTGTTATCAAAGATTATTGAATTATTGGTCTGTTAAACGATGAATATAGAATTAAATTTTTATGACGGAAGAGCTGAATTAATTATTAAGCGAAGGAATAAATTAATTTTAGCTGTAAAAAGGTTCAATTTTTCATTAGTGTTGCAACACAATACCTATTGAAACGTTCAGAAAAAGCCAAATTTTGCATAAAAACTCTGCAAAATTAGTATTATATGTGTTTAAAGGATCAATTGTTTTGATAAATTCCTTTTCATTTTAATACATTTAAAATAAAAATGCAAAAAAAAATAATAAGTTTCATGTAATATGGAAATCTTTAAAAATATTTCATTGCCTCAAAATATTTTAGAAAAATTTCAAATTAATGCAGTTACTAGAATTTTATATAATGTTATAAAAATTTGAGAAAAAAAGAAAAAATATATTTGAGTAAAATCCAAGCAAACTTTATCTCTTTATTACAAGCTGATTTTATATTTATCATAGATAATGACATTACTCATGTGTTTTGAATTTTTAAAAAAATTATCTTTCCGGTTTTAAAATCAATATATAATATAAACTTCTGCAATTGATGAAAATGCTCCATATCATGAGACTAGATTTGAATTTTTTTCAAAGTATAAACTTTTCTAGGTCCTTTAAGCTTTCAAATATAAAACTTCATATCCAAAAGAATGCATTTTTTAATCATTTTCTCTTTAAGTCCTGTGTCTTAACTACAATGGAAGCCAAAGACTCTCTTCTTTTAGATTTTTCAAAATTTGCAAGTCAAAATATTACAAAATTTGCAAGAGGAAGAAGTTATCGTGACTTATTATCTTATGTGTTTACTTGTTATATGGTTTGCATTGTTTTTTTGAATTTTTATCAATTAATGTTTTATTTTCCCCCCAATTTATTAGCAGTACAAGATATTTTCAAGTTTAGATGGAGTTATGTACCATTCAACGATTTAACTAAAAAAATTGTTTTTTTTTAACAAAAAATTATTGGTGAATACCAAATTTATATAGTGAAAATAATCGACATAAACAAATAAAAAAAACGACCCCATCACCAATACCAAACTCTAGTTCCAATTTTTATTTATTATAGAATCTTATGACCTTTATGTAGGTCATCAATGGCAATATGTCTTTCACCATGCTTCCATTTTGAGAAAAATCTCAAAACCACTATTTCGCTTCACATTATGTTTGGAATAAGCTTCGGCAGGGTACTCTAGTCCTAACCACTCAACCGATTTCATCAATTTTTTAAATTTATTTAAAAACTCTTGTATATATATATATATATATATATATTATCATACCAATTTCAAGTGAAATTATAGAAAGACTTTCTTATATATGAGAGAAATAAATCCTCGGCAGTCTCCCAGTCTCTCGATAAAAATCTCTACAATATGCTTTAATCATTCTTTCATTGTAGCTGGTTCTGGCGAATAGATGCTTCACTGGGAATAGTTTTATATTTAATTTCAAATAAATTTAGACCTAATTTTAGGCCCATGATTTCCTATATTGTCAGTTCAATCATATTAACGTTCCGTTTTTTAAAGCGACACTAGGGCTATTTTGGGACGGACCTCGTAATTTTGAACCATGGTCAGATGATGAGGACGATACCCGAGCTAACAATCTCTCTCCAAACTTCCACACCACAACAAATGGGAGGACGTTTGATCCCGATGGATTTATCGTACACTAGACCCACTTACATGGCAGCTCATCAGTGAAATCAGCTTTCGAACATGAAACCCTCCAGTTCCGCTCCCGAGACCCACCGCGGCTTTCCTATAGTATCAGAAATTAAAGTCATATCTTAATTGCCTTACTTGTTTATTGTCTACATGAATACAGAGATCACCCCCCCTAACATCATAGTGCTATTAAAAATATAAATATACGGTTCATTTATCTTCTAAAATTCTTCGTAAAGTAATTTCTTTTTTTTCTTTATATTATAAACTATATAGAAATTAAACATAATTCATTTTCTTTAACCTTCAACAATCGAAGTAAATCTCATTAAATATTTGATGAAATATTGAAAACGGTTTGAATTTCAAGACGATAATGTAATCCATCATTAGAAAATAGACAAAAAATATTTAAATTAGTTAAAAAATATAAAAACAACAACAAAAATTTAGAAAAAAATGCACATAATTATTAAACATATTGTTAAAGGGACCATTTTTTAGATTTGGAAACGTTGTGAAATTCATTTTTGTATAGTAATATTTTCAAAGGTTATCGCAGGAAAAATCTAAATATTCACTAAATTATAAATTAATTAAAATTAAAAAAAAATCGGAATGAGGTGCACATCTTCACTTTTCAAGGTATACACGTGTAAAATTTAGAAATTGCGTGTCAAACGATTTAGCCTGTAGAACGCCAACACACGCACACATTCATCTTTATTATCAGTAGAGATGGGAAAACCTATGAGTGATATGCCATCAAAGCAATTTCGAAAAATGGAACTTTAACATAACTCTCAGTTCCAACAATTAGATTGATTTTTCTACTTAGTTGTGCCACTTAGCTTGTTAAGCTAGTCAGTCAAGATGCTCTATGCTTATTTTGAATTATAATTTAAAATAAAACATTCTTTTCTTATAAGATATAGTTCTTCGAAGTTGATTGACTTATTAAATCAATACCATTAACATGGTAATTGACCAACTGGTCGTCATAGGCTAACAGATAATACATTTTATCATAAGAAAAACTTTATAATATTACAGAATATTGTAATTTGGATCTTATTATTTGACTTAGTTGCTTTCTATTGATACACTGAAAGCAATTATTTTTTACTATTAGTAGATCATCAGTTGTGTCTCAAACTCCGCATGAAATAATATTCATTGTCTTTGAACTTGAATATTTGCCTAAGTTGCACAAATATTTGAAAAGTCTAGACAATATGTGAAAAGAAGCTGACACAGTGTTACAATTAAAATATTCTGAATCTCACCATGGTGTTTTACGTTAATTTATTCAATTTCATTCGAAAAATTTGAAAAGTTATTTAATGTATTAAAAAAAGAATCTTCATAAAATGTGTAAACATTTTTTCTTTATCAGTATCTCGAACAATAGTGCAAACATAATATTTTCATCGCATTATTATCTCTAAGAAAAATAATGTTGGATGTGTGCGAGAGTTTGTGAGTGTTTTAGCGCTTTACGGGAAATACCATATGAACTACAGCTGCCACAGTTGGCATATCTTGGAGGGATATTTTTAGAATAATATTTGATAAAAAACTAAGTGAAAATTTAGCGTTTACCGCAATGACTTCCGAGAATATTATTGCACAAAAATGAATTAAACACCGTTTTAAAATTTAAAAGAATGTCTTTTTATTAATATAAATCTAATTGTGCAAATGCTTCCAGAATTTTGATAATTTAATTTTTTTTTGCCATATTTCCATTTATAAATTATGTTGTTAACCCAAAATTTAAATCATTTTTATTCTTCCATCATAAATTCATTTGCCTGTCTTTCTTCCATTGTTGAAAGCTTAAGATGAAGGATTTTGTTTAATGATTGTCTAGTTTACAAAATAAATAAAAAAAAGTGAAATTGAAATACCTCAAAATGCGGAAGATAGAGGAAATGGGTATTTACGAATTTAACAGTACTGTGATATCACGTGACTGGTTTCTGCAAAAAAGGTTTATGTACAAAAGTAGCAAAATATATGTAACAGTATTAAAATGTAGTGACGTTAATACCTATGATAATTTGTTGCTAAAAATTGTTTGCAGAATTATGGACATGAAGTTATTTCTAAGAGATTGCATTGAACTTAAATATAACTAACATCCCCTGCGAAACAGCTGATTGTCAAAGACAGCTAGTAATAAAAATGAATATGAGTATGTTCGCTGTTTATTGTTGGCGTTTTACAGGTCAGACCGTTTACCCTACGACTACCAAATCTGACCCATATATATTTTGGAGAAGGGGAATGAGAAACTTAGAATAATATTTTTGAAATTTTAATTATAATTTAAATTAAAACTTGAACGATATTTTCGCGTTCTTCAGGAATAACTCACGAAAATATTCCGCAAAAATACAATTTTTATAGTTTTTATTTAAAAATTCTTTTTAATGATGTCAATTTATTTCTCATATAATTTTTCATAATTTTTGTAATTTTTAAAAAAATTATTTTGTTTGGTAATTTTCTACTTTATATTTCTTTGATGAATTAAAATTCTAACTGTTTTCATTGTTTTGTCAAATATTTAATTACAGGGTTTTTTTTTACCATTGTTGGAAGCTGAAAAAGAATGATACTGCTTAATATAATACAATCTACATGAAGAAATAGAAAATAGAGATTGGCCTTTGGTTTAGCCGGGTTTTGTTTATCTTATCTTATAGTAGTGTGAGTGTTAAAGGGTTGAACCAGATAGATAAATTTCTAATAGCATTATGTTCATACATGCAATTAACAAGAAGGTATAAGAATATAGAAATAACATGATTTAGATATCTGTCACAATTTAAATTATTTTTTGGAGGAAACACGAGTTTTGAGTTTTCCGTAAGAGTTTTAATTAAAAGTAAACATAATGAAATTTCCCGGCGAATCAACTGGTCGCCAAAAGCGACTCTTAATAAAGAAGAATGTCTGTATGCTTGCACGCTACAAACTAGACTATTTGACTTAGAGCGACCAAACTGGGCATATATATATATACTTCGGAGAAAGAGAATGTGCATCTTGCATCGATTTTTCGAAATTTTAATTATAAATATAGCTAATTAAAAACTTATCCGAAATAACATCCGAAACTTTTTTTCTAAATTAACACTCGAAAATATTGTAACATAAAAATATTTTTAAGTCATCTTAAAATTTAAAGAAATTATCTTTTCAGTGATACGAATTTTGTTGCCTCATATCTTTTAAATCTATTTTTAAGAAATATTTAAAAATATTTTATTCTATAACATTATATTTTATTCTTGACATTAAACCTATCGTTGGTAGAAATATATATATATATATTTCTTCCATTGTTGTTCATGAATATAGGACGATACGTCTCCATTATAAATTTCTGTTAAAGGGAAGCTTTTAATAAATTTTTGAAAATTTATTGTTCTTATAAAGAAAGTTTAACTTCAACAGATTGAAGCTTCGTTCCAAGTTAAAGTTCAAATTGTAGGTGAGATAATTGAAAATTTGATATAATAATTTATACATTATTCAGTAGATTGGATAGAATGGTGTACTGCTTCTTAAATAGTATGAGTTTCGGCTTCTCAAATTTTAAAATTTAAAAAAAGAAACTTTGAATAGAAAAACATTAAAACCTAGTTACACAAAAACTTTAAATGAGGATTTTAGCAAGCATAAATCTTGGTAAATCAAATGATCGCTAAATGTGGTTAGTATAGCATACATTCTGAATTACACTAAAATGTCTAGATATTTATCCCACTTCATATATTTTGTTAAAATTGGAACAATAATGAAAATTTCATCTATACCACAGACTGATTGGATGAAATCTTGACTTGAATTCCTCTCATCGTCTGAAATTCCCATGTCCCGAATATCTTTTGGCAGCACTTTCCTATCGAAAGAAGGGGGAGGGAAATGAAGGAAAGACAAAAGGAACATTAAAAGGGCAACAATCGTCTGCACCACCGCATTCCCTTCCACTGTTGACTAGTCTTTCGTTATTAAATGGGGTGCTGGGAGGGGGCACATTAATGGAGTTAAATCATAGCGCCTACTGAATGAAATGAGAAGAATCCAGTTAAATCGTTTGCAAAGGTGGGGAGAAAGGGTGGTGTTAAACTTGTTATTGGGCTGTAAGGAAACGATTGTCGAGGGGGTAGCTGTAATTTGGTTGCCGCGCTTCGGGGAGGTATATCTTAGTTGTAAGTTAAATGCCGACGAAGAGTTGCTAAGTGAAACCGATAAAGTGAGCAGTGGCAGAATTCTGTCGGAGCGGTGAGAATTAATTTACATTAGGCGCTTTTGATATTACATTACCGCGGAATGGTGCCCGAAGGATTTTCATTGTTCTACTGGGAGAGAATATAGAATAAACATGTATATGAAGGAATGGCAAAGAAGATAGAATGAAACAATGGGGAATTCAGCAGTGCTTCTGTAAAGGCTACTAAGAAAATACATAGGTGTTTTTTTTAAGATCCAGATTGGAGAGTAGGGAGAGCAGCAAGCAGAGAGAATATAGAATAAACATGTATATGAAGGAATGACGCAGAAGAGGGAACAAAATAATGGGAAATTCAGCAATTCTTCAGTAAGTGCTACTAAGAATATATATAGTTTTTTTAACCCTTTAAAGGGCCATTTTTTTCTAGTCATATTATGTTAAAATACTTTTAGGCATGAAATGAGAATAAGAACAGGGATTCATGTAGCTTATTAGATAAATTTAATTTTATTAATTAATTAATTTAGTTAATTAATAATTAAGTAACAAATCAAGACACATCATTTTGTCTGAAATAAAAAACTGAAGCATCTAAGTTCCTGTCTTTCTAAAAAAATTGTCAGAACTTATGCCAACCTACATAATTTTATACAAAGAGTAATAAATTTGGTAGGAAGCATACTTCCCATGGTCCTAGAAAGGGTTAAGATCCAGAAGAAAATTTTAGAGATTAAGAAGCGTAACAAATAAGTAGTGAGGGAAATAGAATAAATATGAAGTTTATTTTGAAGAGTATAAGAAGAATATATGAAGGAATAGCATAAGAGAGGAATAAAATAATGGAAAATTAAGCAATAGTTCACTAAGTGTTAAGGTAAAAACATAGAATTTTAATATCCAGAAGAAAATTTTAGCAAGTAGGAAGAGAATATAGAATAAACATATATATGAAAGAATGGTATAGAAGAGGGAAAACAAAACAATGGGAAATTCTGCAATTGTCCAGAAATTGTTACAATGAAAGCAGGTTGGTTTTTAAGACATAGAAGAAAATTTAAGGGAGTAGAGAGAGAATATAGAATAAACACGTATATGAAGTTATGACATAGAAGAGGGAACAAAATAATGGAACATTTGGCATTAGTCAATAAGTATTACAAGGAAAACATGTAGGTGTTTAAGACCCAGAAGAAAATTTTAGAGAGTAGGGAGATAATAAACATATGTACGAAGGAATTACATGGAAGAAAGGGCAAAATAATGGGACATTTAGCAATATTTCGGTAAGTGTTAAAACATGTGGGGTTTAAGACAGAAGAAAATTTTAGAGAGTAAAGAGGGCAGCAAATATGGAGAGAATAGAGAATAAACATGTATATGGAAGAATGAATAGAAGGGGGAACGAAATAATGGGAAATTCAGTAATAGTTAATGGGAAATTCAGTAAGTGTTACTATGAAAATATGTAGGTTTTTAAAATACAAAAGAACATTTTAGAGAGTAGGAAGAACAGCCAGTAGGGAAAGAATATGCGTAGGAAGAAATGGCATAGAAGAGGAAATAAAATAGTAGCAAATTGGGCAATAGTTCAGAAAGTGTTACTATGGAAACATGTTGGTTTTTAAGACCTACAATAAAACTTTAGAGAGTAAAAATTTTAATAAAATGTGTACTAAAAGCATGCCTTATAATGATACCTGCTGAACATGGGGAAAAAACCGGTCATCAACAATTAGTATAATTGTAAAATAAAGTAACAAACAATGAAAGGATAAAATAATAAATGAAACGATAAATAAAGTAACAAACAATGAAAACGATTTGAACTCTATTTCATCAATGACACATTTTGTTGAAACATACTAGTAAAATATTTTTTAATAATTTATGAAAAATAGAAAAAGATATTACTGCAAAAATAAATGCCATTGAACTTTTTTTTAAATAATGAAACGATTATTTTGTGCTTGTGTACTTTCTGAATTTATTACGAAAAAAAAATGTTGGTTCATTTTTACTTAATTAAATTACTAATCAAAATTAAAAAAAATAATTCTGAGTTGTAAATTTACACCTTCTTAAATACATGTATGCCAGATGTTGTAGCGTTTCAGAAGAAATATGGACTATTGAGTGCTAATGTATACATATAGATGGAGATTAACACACACACATTCATCTTGATTATTAGATGAATGTGCGCGTGTTAATCTTGAATCTATGCCCGATAAGACACTAGAATAAGTGCCCGTCTAGACGGGCTGTTAACAGTATCTTCACAGATTCACTAACGATAGTTAGAGTAGATAATCCTTTGCATCTAGCAAATTGCTTCAGAAATAAAATGCTATTTGTAGTACACTGCAGATGCAAATATATTATATATATATATATTGTAACATGAAAAGTTTTGATTCCTTTCAATGGAATCTTCTCTATCTATAATATTCATGAACATGTAACCAAAATTCATTATTAAAATTGGCTTGAAATAAATAGTGATCTCTTAACTGAGATAGAAATCGAACATGACACTGGTTTGGAATTAAAAAAAGTTAATAAAAGATCGAAAATTAGCGATTCCATAACTACACTATTTTTAAGAATACTTAAAGCTAATCATTAAAAGTGGATTGGTAAACAGTGGTAAACAATAATATACTGACAGAATAAAGCCATTGCCAAAACAAAATTAAAATAAAATACTAATACTAATAATAGATAAAATGAATAATTCTGCGCGATCCATATATGAGTTTTAAACACTTCTTCGTATCCATAAACCCCTCGGGATAAAAAGTAAGTTTGCATAATAAAAACTAACCATTATGCATGCTTGAATCAAACAGAAATGATAGACTTTTGTTGGAGAGGCAATGCTGGAAAACTATAAAAAATATTGATTTTACCATATTTACAAACATGCGAATTTGTAATAATTTAATCGAAATTTGTTATAATGCCCGTAATAATCTGTATGTTCCATACAGATGACACCATCTAAATGCGAATTTGAAAGAAGAAAATTAAAATTTCATTTTGTTTATAAAAATGAATTATAAATTGAAGTATATATAAAATTTTGTTTCAGAAATTACTTTTATAAAATATATTAGATGTAAGAAAAAAAAACAGGTCATTCAATCCAAGAAAATTATGCTCAATGCATCTAATTAAATGAAATACTACTTTGGCCGTAAACGTGCTTAAACTTACTTTAAGTTCCTATTACACAAGTATGTAATCCCCAAATAAAAAATTTCTTTTAAAATTGGGATAAAACGAACAGTTATTAAAATCTGAATTTGAAACTTATTTTAAAAGCAGAATAAAAAGGCTTTCTTACTGGGTTCTTTAACGATTTCATTCAAGATTTTATTTTATTTAATAGTTATTGTTCTAGAATTGACATTTATTTATTTTAGAATTTGTGGCAATCTTGTCCATCTGAGGGATTGATAGAACCTAGTATGTAAACGATAAGCTTAGTGCGAGTTGTACAAAAAAAAAAAAATTAGCACGCATTTTTCACAAAAAAAAAAAAAAAAGTTTAGATTTTGTTTTGTAATTAGCTGCCTTTAAGGCAAAGTGATAACTACAGTTTTTTTGTAATGACTCGGATATTTTTGATAGAATGTCAGAGTCATTGCGAAAGAGCTGTATATCAATACATGCGAAATAACTCTGACAATCTAGATATTTTTCGTAGATTGACAGAGAATGAAATAATGAAAAACATTTAAACTTCTCCGATTACTTCTGTTCTATGAAGTAAATATATATCTATACATTTATAAAGAAAAATAATTGCATGGTTTTATTTAACTCTGCAGGTTTTGAACGATTTTGAAGAGCAATTGTGGCAACTTTTATCAAGACAAAAAGAAAGTCACTACAAACTTCTAAAATATGAAAAATTAATTTAAATAAAATTAAAGCCAGAGCTTGAAGTTTTTCACAAATATCCCCCAAAATATTACATAAAAAAGAATTTTACAGCGTTTTAATAAGAAATGATTGTCTTCTTAAAATAAGTTTCATTTTCAGATTTTTTAAAAAATTTTAATAAATTTAATCTGCTGCAAAATTTGTAACATTGTTTTTAATATTTTGATTAAATGAATTTTGTTGTACGATTGCACCATTCAGTCGCGTGCTTTTACTAGTCTTAAAATTAAGATACGAAATGTGTTTTTTTTTGGGAATCAATTCCGAAAAAATTATTCCACTTCCTCCTTATTTTTGAAGTTTTTATACTTTTTAATTTGAGGGTGCAGTAATTCGTCTCATTATATCATAAAGGGAAATTTTATTCAAATGCATTCCAGTATAATAGTTTAAAAGTCAGAAAAATACTTTTTCTGGGAGATCAAATTTGCTAATAAAATCGCCAAGTATAAATATAAAATTGAAATCTGTTACCGTAAATTTCAAGTTATCATGTGAGAACATTATTATTTTTTAAAATCATTGTCTTACTTAATTTAAGTCATAAACCAGATTAAACCGGTTTGAAACAATAACGTGACTATTAAATCACGCACGCGTCGATATTTAGAAAAACAATGTCCCCCCCCCCCCTCCATCTCAAAATCGGCCAAACTCCAAAACTTTTTTTTTTTTTTTTTTTTGTGAAAATCTGGTTTAAATTAGTTTGAAATGTATTGAAACTATTGTATCGTGCAACCGTTAATTTTTAAGAAAACGCCGATGCCCCCCCCCCTCCCCATCTCACAATATTTTGAGCTCCAAAACTTTTTTTGCCACCTAGAAAAATTGAAAATGAAAGTTTAAAATTATATTATTATTAGCATTATAATTATGTATTTATATACCTTTCGATACTTTTCCTCGCTGTTTCGTATTGATTCCCGTTTTCTTCTTTGTTCTTCTTCGGGCGATAACTTCTTACAATCCATATATTTTATTTTCTGCCTGCATATTTTGAGGCTTTTAAAACCCCCAACCAAAACAACATCATGTTCTCTCATGATAAAACATAAATTAGGGAAATGTACAATCTGTTATGCATTCATTTTATTACTTCATTATTTGTGAAACACCTGGATTTTGATGGAAATATTCCGAAAACAATCTATAATTAATAAAAAATATGAAACTTTTCTACGTATCTCAAAATTGTTCCATTCAACTAACTAATTATTTCATAAAATGACAATATTTCAGGGAAGAAAAGTAAAGTATGTCGTCATTTAAAATCTCTCTTTTTTTTATAGCACTAAACCATTAAACTCGAATTCCGTGGTCTAACTGTTAATAGCCGAGGTCGATCCAATGACGAATGTCGCGTGCCAATAAATCATCAAAAGGATTCCAATATGCATTAATGATCCAATATATTATGATCATTTATACAATAAGCAATTAGATTTCATTTGGTTTATTATTGGGTCTATCGGAAAAATCAAATGAAAGTAAAGAATATTTTAGGGGATCTGTTACCATGTTTTTTATCAGACCAATATTTAAATTAAAAGAGTAGCACACTGCCTCAATGTATTTCTTTTTTTGTTGATACTAGACTGGACTTATTGCCTATGTTTAAGCTAAATCTCTTATGTAAAGTTTGTTGTTTACGGTTTTCGAAAAAAGGAATTTGCAAATGAAATCAATTCCCTATATGTCATAAAGCCATTCAAACATTCAGGGTCCTGATAGTCTATTTGAAATTGCGTGTCATGTTATGCAATAAAGTATTTTCACTTTCTGATTCCTTATACGAAATGTTCAGATAATTTGCACAAAGCTTTCAATAATTTGAGAATGCGTGCTCCATTAATTATATTAGATGGGGCAATAAAAACAATTCGAATTGCATTGCATCAAATATATCTATTTTTGAAAATCATGCGAAAAATATTTGTTTTAAATAATATAAGAAATCAGGAAAAAGTTACATGACAACTAAATTTGTTCAAAATTAGTTTTGGTAGTTATAATGAATAGCACTTCAAAATTTGGTTACTTCATTAAAATTTTCAAAAAGATCACTTCGAGATGCACATTCATATTTCCTAAAATATAGATGTGCCGACTTTTATATTAAGGATCTAATGGTCTGTGTTATTATTGGTATTAATGAATCTAATGGTATGTGTTGTTAACTTAATAGTTTATAGTTATAGATTAAAATTTCTATTCATGGATTTTTAAAAATATTTTACGACTTTGAAAATGAGTCTACTCACACTGTTGTACAAATAGTACATTTAATATATTATACATGAGAATCATCAGGGTTTTTATGAAAGAACTGAAAACAAAATTCAAAAAATATCATTTACATTTTAAATGTACCTTTTGCCTAACACAGACTTAATATTACTCTGTCAAAAGGGCAGTTAATTGTCATAGTGGGTATTTTTTAAAATATGAGACAAAAAATAAAAATAAAAAAGAAAAATTTCAAAATAAACAGTTATTGTAATGGCAAATGGGTGAGGAAATGGTAGATGTCATTACATAAGGAATATATGAATAACAAGTGAGAATTATAAAATCCAAAGATTCCTAAATTTTGATGATTATATTTTCTATAAGTGCTAGAAAGATACGCCTCTACCAATAATATAAAAATCACAGCGTAGCGCATGAGTTGGTGCGTATAAGGAAGAATACTGTAGTTATGTCAAGCGCATTTCTTTTATCAACTGAAAATATCTTCATTTGATGTATTGCGACTTTCGTATATTAATGCTTCTAATGTGCTATGAACAATCCATGCTACTATAACTGACGATACTGGAAGCCAAGTAACTGGCTTGCTTCTTGTCATGAAATAACAGGCATAAATAAAAATCTCAAATGTGCAATGCTTATTTCCAATAGAAATTGTAATAAGCTGTTTATTTGTTTTAATTGGATACAATGAGAATTTCGTATATCATGCTCTTAATGTGGCCTTAAAGCAAAAAAAAAAAAGTCTATTAAATCTTGTTATCATGGTATTTATCCATCTCATGTCATATATAGGGCATATATCACAATGATAAATAAAAACACCAGGCATGAAATACATACCAAACAGCAATTGGCAATCTGAACGATAGACTTTCATTGGTTGCAATAGAAATTTCTCCTATCAATTCTTAATTTCCTTCAAGAAAAGGAAATCCGTCATTATTTAGTCTGGCGATTTTCTAGTTAACCCCTTAAACTACAACTACGGGCATAGCCCGTAGTACGATGATTGGGATAAACGTAAATATCACGGTCATAGCCCGTAGTACGATGTATCTGTGTAATAAACACATTGACCCAAGACCATCAAATAGCTGTAGAGTTTGCAAGAAAAATGAAAAAAAAAAAAAAAAAAAACCCGTAGAGAATCAACGTGGTAGTATAAGAGGTGCAAAGTTCCCTTACATGTACTAGTATGTAAAGATATACCATTGAAGATTATTAATTTTTTTGTTATTGATTTTTGCATAAATGATAATTACGTGAATTGTTAATTTATTCGGGAACTACAAATAAGTGTTATTTATTTATGTTATATTTTAGAGATTGCTGATAATTTTTTTATATCTACCACAATTATTACACCAGATTATAATTACCTGTCAAGTATCCCACAAAATGAAACCAGTTGAGTCTTATACATAGTACAGCGTACAACTTAGGACCGATTTGTCGAATCGCGGAATGGCTCGAAGTCAGCGCGCCCCTGTTTACATTTTCGGCCCAAACTTTGGAACGTAAATCGCATATAAAGGGATTAATGAACAAACTATAGTTCAGTGTAGACAGTAATAGAGTAAATCCGGTTTTGTACATCTTTTGAGTAGCTTCTCTATATTCTTTCACAATTCCATTCACACGTGCGTGTTATTATTCATATAGCCACGTATGATACTCGAAATAAGATTGGGGATTAATCTCAGAGTATTGCTCTCAGCTACTATCTGAACAATAATATCTAAGAGTCCAATGTGCATTTTAAACAATCATTTTTTATTGCAGAAACTTTTTTAATTGCCTCTTCAATCTGCTTTTACATTATATTTACTATTTACATTTAAAAAATATTTTAATAAATTCTTGCTTTGTCTGATACGTGCTTCATCTCTAAAAACGGCATGTTTCCAACCAACCAACAACTTTTGAAGCATTTTGCGAAAAAGAACAGTAAATTGAAAACTATTTCTCGTTGATAATTTACTTGACTATGTGAATGGTTCATTTATACTTTATAATATTAAAACAATATCTAAGTGCAAACATTTGTTTAATTAAATACAATCACTTTGTTACTTATTGCTATCAAAATATTTTAATAAATTCGACCTTTGCATGGTATGCGCTTCGTCTCTAAAAACGGCATATTTCCAACCAACCAACAACTTTTGAAGCATTTTGCGAAACAGAACAGTAAATTGAGATCTTATCAATTAATTTTCACCTATAACGATGCTACACAGGAACTGATAATTACGTAATTGGTTATTCGCAAAAGTTTCAGTTGAGTAATAAATCATTAAGGCAGTGAAAGAATATTTAGGATATCGCTGTTATTTAATACGCCTTAGCGTTCAACTACTATCGAGATAAATTTAATTGGGTCTCCAACCACGCTTAAAGCGATGAATGCCAAACGCGTAATTCATGCGAGAAATGTTTTCAATGAGTCATTTTTCAGTAATTTTCGTGTCAAAGTATTGATGCACGCATCAGATTATCTTGATTCTTTTTTGATCGAAAATGCCTGATGTTTCTGCTTGTCGGCGTTCTACAGGGACGATTGCTTAATCTGGAGATACTAATTTGACACAAATTTTAGAGAGTGGAATATATTTTAAAATTTATAATAAAATTGATGACTACTTTAAAAAGTCGATTTTTTTGCGATATTATGATTTTTTTAATTTAATATTTTAATGTTTGAACAGATTTATTAAAAAAATCTTTAGAATTTTGTTTCTAAATCTATTTTTGGAGAGTTATAATGATTTTTATATTTGCATATTAAAACATTTTAATAATATTTTGCATGTTTTAGATTCCATTATCTCAAATTCTAATCTTTGATAGAAACTCTTATGTAAAACCTCATAAATCAAATATTTCTTATTAAAATTTGGTATAGTAATTTTTATTAGGTTTTGCAGTTACTGAAATACAGAATAAGTAATCTGTTCACACAGAAATATTTTATAGTTGTTTTAGTGCTTAACAATGGGAAAAAATAGATAATTTTGTTTCATTTATCAGTTGAATCTCGATATTTAAAGAATGGATAGAAATAAAGCTTATTTTTTAATACGGGAAATAGATAATATATTTCTTATTTGCAAAATTTTAAGTTGATCATTTAATAAACCTCTAAATTAGAGTATTTTTACTTTATACTTTTCGACTATTTTGCTCCATTTAACTGGTACTTTTTGGTTTCATAGATATTTTTCTCAATCTTTTTTATTCAAATATTTGAAAATATAAGTATTTCTGAAAATTTTTCAAAAAATTATTCCTAACTTTGTCACACACTCTAACTAAAAATTAATAAAAATTTTGACGTAGCTTGAGAGTAAGCTCCATAATTCATCGTAAACGACTGGCCAGATTTTAATCAAACTTTGTACAACTATTCTTCAAAACATGTATATTGACTACTTTTCAAGGTGCAAAATTTAATTAACTATGTATTCAATTAATGAGAAATTAACAGAAACATTGCAGTTTTTCTTCAGTAATTTAGGAGAAAATAATCTTATAAGTAATATTTCGATATAATTTAAAATTTTACTACTCCAATGACATCAATTCCAGTTTTACACAATATTTCTATGAATAGTTATTAATGTCTGTATAATTAAAATCATTAAAATTAATGCTGACTTTGAATTATTTTACCTCTATTTTTAAATTTGCTTTATTTTAATGCATACTTTTTTGCTGCTTTTCATTTGCTACAAAATGGTGATTCAACAATGCCTAAAACATCCATAAGTCAATCGCTCAATGGAAGGCAAGAAAAATAAAGTCCACATGAGCAAATGAAAGATATGTACGCCGATAGCAACCGCTTCACGGTATGAGAAATTAACCCACATTTATTGTTTTTATAGAAACTTCAAAGGAAACAATCCGAAATAAAATTACACCATGATATTTTTTTTTCTTTTTTAATGACCAAATTTCTGTTTAGTGCAATTCCCCATCCCCATCATTAGTAATTTTTTAAAAAATTTAAATTTGCTTTAAAAATGTGATCTCGAAATGGGTATCCCAAGCAGCAAAAGATCGTTGGCCAAGCATCGCCCCACGGAACGAGCGAGATTGGGGCGAGATCGCCTCCGATCTCGCCCCGACCTTGGTCATGTCCCCCGGCGGTTCGCCGCGCGATGGTCGTCCCGACTTGTTTTCGACGAATTCGCCGATCCTTTGGCGACTTGTTATTATCATGGGCGACGTTATACCAAGCATTTTGCGACCTGTTTTATCAATGGGCGACCCAATACCAATCATTTCCCCATGTGTTTTAACAATCGGCGACCCAATACCAATCATTTCCTTATGTGTTTTAGCAATGGGCGACCCAATACCAATCATTTCCCCATGTATTTTAGCAATGGGCAACCAAATACCAATCATTAGGCAATTTATTTCTAAACACTTGCTGGTGTCAAATTGAAATATTAGTTTAATGGTTATTCAATTTTCCCAAACTCTAGAAACTAGTGTCATAATATTTAAAACTATCATACTTTCAAAATTTTGTCAAAAGACTGAAATTACGAGATATTTTGAATAGTTTACTTTTCTTTTTTACCTATTAATAATAGTGTTTGTTACTTATTTTGATAAATTTAAAATTCCATAAAATACTTGCTTTTGATAAAAAATTCATGGAAAACGTCATTCTAACAATTCTTCCAACTTTTTTTAACTATTATTATAGCATAGATTTTACCACAATCTTACCCTATAAAATGTTTAAATGACATTTTTTTACTGCTCTTTAAAAAAATAAACAAATGTTAAAATTATCTGAAATAATTTTAAATTTGATCCCCTGAACATCTATCTACATATAAGATTTATTTCCTTCATTCCTATTTATTTTCATTGTTTAATGGATGGGAAGAAATAACATAATCATAGTTTCAATTATATAATTAATCAGTATGATTTTAACTGATATTAGAAATTTAAAAGTAGATGTATTACATATATTGCCTATATCATCTGTTTTTAAAAGCTATTTTATAAAAATTCGAAACAGAAAAATATATAATTCTTATTAAAAAAATATTTTTTTTTACTATACACACTTTTATATTGCTTAATGTGAGTAATAAACAAATAATTCCTAAAGAATAATGAATAAAACACAAATTCCTATTTTAACACCCTAAAATTTAATTCATTGTTTAAAAATAGTTTAAAACACTTAATTATATAATTCCTATTATATGTTTCTTCAATAGAAAAAAATTTGCAAGCACAAATTAATAAGTTACTTCAAATTTCTAATATTTTCATAATTTATGTTTAGTGAGGTTTAGATTCGTAGCAAAATAACCCAATTTGATCTATGTTAAACCCCGAATATTTCACAAATATGTTTCATAAAAATTCCATATACAAAAATGTAATGCTTCTTTCAATTTTACTGATTCTATTTACTATTGACTTTACAAAATTATTTCATGAAGAAATTTTATACCTCATTATAAATTTTAGTGTTAGCTAATGTCCAATAAATAACATTTTACAAGCACAAAATAATAATTTACTTCAAATTTCTAATATTTTTTTTATTATCTATGATTAGTTTGGTTTTATGGCACAAGAATTAAATTTGATCTTTGATTAATACTGAATATTTCTCAAAAATTCCATACACAAAAATGCAGCACTTCTTTCAATTCTACAAAATTCCTTATATTTACTATTAACATGCAAAGTTACTTCAAGTTGTAGAAATTTTACACATTATAAATGTTAGTGTCAGTTGATGTCCAACATATAACATTTTACAAGCACAAATTAATAATTTACTTCAAATTTCTAATATTTTCTTGATCTATAGTTAGTTGTTTGGTGTTGTAGTACAAGAACCACATTTAATTAATGATTAACACTGAATATTTCACAAAAATTCCATACCCAAACATGGAACACTTCTTCCCATTATAGGAAATTTTATTTACTATTAATTTACAGAGTTACTTCATATTGCATTAATTTTAAACCTCATTATAAATGTTAGTGTATTCAATAAACAACAATTTACAAGCACAAACTTAATTCTTATTTAATAACTTACTTCAAATTTCTAATATTGTCATAATTTATGTTTAGATTTGTGGCAAAATAACCAAATTTGATCTATGATTAACTCTGAATATTTGAAAAATATGTTTCACAAAAATTCCATGCACAAAAATACAACACTTCTTTCACTTATATGAAATCTTATTTATTATTAACTTACAAAGTTACTTTATAGTGTAGAAATTTTATACCTCATTACAAATGTTAGTGGTAGCTAATGTCCAATTGATAACATTTTACAAGCACAAATTAACAATTTACTTCAAATTTCTAATTTTTTTAAATCTATGATTAGTTTGGTTTTGTTTCATGGCACAAGAACCAAATTTGATCTATGATTCTCTGAATATTTCACAAAAACTCCATACCTAAAAATGTAAACACTACTTTCAATTATACAAAATTTCTTTAGACAAATATTTTTTTAATTATTATTTTCCCCTCTTTACATTTAGGAGAAAAGAAAAACAACTATGCAAAACAATTTATTTACAAAGACCTTCATTAAATAATATTTTAGAAATACAAAGTAAAATAATAATTTACATGAAATTTTTTACTGAATTTTCTGTAATGACTTATACACCCAAGCAAAATCCTGAAACTATGACTTATAATTTACAAGAATAAATAATATTGACACAAAGTCATTTATAAAAAAATTATTTAAACTTTATTTATTATGTAATACTTGAAGAGTTTGAAATTTCTATAAATCCACACACATTTATATAAATATTATATATATGTATAACTGAATCTTCAGCTACATATAAAGAATTATACATTTATTTATACATTTCATTTTTCCTTTTTGATTACATTTGATGAACCTAGAAAACAATTATAATAGTAATTGAGATTTCGCTTCATTTAAAAGTACAAATAAAACATTTGTTGACAATTGGAGATGAGTAATTAACAAGCGAAAGTCTTATAGAACTTCATAAGCATAATATTTTTGTTCTGATACTGGACTGTGTAAGCAAACTTTATAATAATGTTTAGGATAAGAAAGAAAAAAAAAACTCAAACTAATGGGAGTAAAATTTATGTTACTGTTTTATGAAATGTGAAATAATTTGAAACTATTCATATAAGAGTACTCAAAAGTGCCTGCATAATCTCAAGTTTTAAAGATTTATTTTTTATTTTTTGAAGTTTAAAATAAATACATTCTGCTAAACTCTTTTTTTAGCCTCATGTCAAAATAAAAATAATTACACAAATGTTATTTCAATACCAAAATATAAAAATGTTATTTAATACTTTATTAAACTTCTTTCATAGAAAAATTGTAAATGAAAAGGAACATTAACTAAGCTAAATAGAATTAAAATCACTTGAATTGTCAGTCTGAAAAAATAATGAGGTTGCCATTAAAAAAAAATTTATTCAAATTATATAGAAAAATAAAAGTTGTACAAAACAAAATTTATGCCTTTCTAATTAAGGCAAATAAGTTTTCAGATAAAAAAAATCAGAAATTAAAATTTACCTACTTGTTATTCAAGTTTTACTACATTTTTCACAAAAAGACATTAGATATTTTGGCACTTTAACACATACATCTGATAAATCCTTGATTGCTTCCACTGCTGTGAGTAATTGCAACTGACCAGAGAGAAATTTTGTGATTTGGAATATCTTCAATTCTAAACAAGTTCTTAGGATATAAAGTGAATTGGGACATATAATTGTTTTAAATTTCCTTCAGATGTTCCAAGTAGGTAGAAACCATACTCCATCACATTAATTATAACTTCCAATATTTTGCTCTTTTTTGAAGTCAGGAATAGAAACTTGCACAGTAGTTTCCAAAAAAATAGTGAGATTTTTTTTTTTATATATTTATAGATCAATTTTAAAATTTATTTTATCTTTAATTGCATTTTCAGTTTTGAAACAAAGGTTGCACAAAATTTTTATTTCATTGAATGAGAGTGTATTTCATACTTTGCCAGGTTGTCATTTGGCATTCTATAGAATGCTTAGAAAATGTATGAAATACAAATTGTTTCATACATTACTGGCTTGTTTTAGGCATTATATACAATGCTTGGGCATTCTATAGAATACTGGATTTCATATTTTGCTGGTAATACATATAAAGAATTATACATATACTTTTCTTCAAGTTCACTCTTCTTTTTGCAGATTTGATGAATCTAAAAAACATATTCCTTAATTAGAATAATGATTGAGCTTTCACTTCTTTTAAAAGTACAAATAAAATATTTGTTGACAATTGGAGATATGTAATTAAGGAGTAAAAGTCTTATAGAAATTCATAAGCTTGATAATGTTTTCAATCTGATAATGAACTATATAGGCAAATATTATAATATTGTTTAGGACAATAGAGAAAAATAATATAAACTAATGGGTGTAAAATTTATGTTACTATTTCATGAAAGGTGAAATAATTATAAACTATTCACATAAGAGTATTGAAATATAACTACATAATTGCAAGTTTTAAAGATTTTTTTTTTTTTTTTGAAATTTACAATAAATATATTCTGCTGATCTATTTTTTTAGCCTTATGTCGAAATAAAAATAATAACACAAATGTTATTGCAAAACCAAAACATAAGAACGCAATTTAATATTTTTTAAAAACTTTTTTCATTAGAAATTGTTGTTAACAAAAGGAAAGGCATTGTAAATGAAATGGAAAAATATCTGCAATAATTTAAGAACACATACACACACAAAAAAGATAAGAAATAAAATCACTTGAAAAGAATACAAACAAGAAAAGAAATGATAATGGTCGCTTACGCCTAACGCTAATAATATCACGTGCAACTCCATGTTTCAGGTAAGCAACAAGTTCGAACGGCTTCAACAAAAATAAAATTTTTTATTCACTATTTAGAATAAATAATATATTATTTACAAATATATAATAATAAATACTTTACACTTACCACGTTTCTTGAAATGACAGTACGCTGCTGGTTGAATTTCAAAATCCAATACACGCTAGGTGATTCATGGGAAATTTCTAAAATATGTTCGCATAGCGCCGCCTAGGAAAAACAACTTTCCCGACATCGAGGCGACTATGGGCCGATTGCTTTGAGCCGGTCTTTTTCACTAAGTCGCCGTAGGAGTTCGCCCCGATGAAAAAGCGATCTTCAGAGGCGACAGAAAAAAATATGGTCAGAATCCGATGTCGCGCCAATGCAAAGGTGACATTGGCAAAATACGGGCGGTGTATATCAGATGGATGCGATGCTTGGCCAATCGTTTAGCGACTTCTCTTGCTGCTTGGGATACTCCTTAGCTGACAACGTGCAGACTTTGAATTACTCTATTACTACATTTTTAATTTTTGTTTTAATTTTTTACATACCATTTAACATAATTTTAAATTGTATTGAAATAATGATTTAACGTTGCATAAAAGCAAACGATGGCTAATCGCTCAGTCGAAGGCAGGAAAAGTAATACCTTTGCTACAAACATTCACCGATAGCAGCAGCTTCAGATTCTGATAAATAACCCAAATTTTGTTTGTTTCCTCTAATAATTTCGGATAAACTTATTCCAGAAAATATATTTTTACACCTTCTTAAAATTCAAAATTTTACCTTTTTAATAATATCAAATTCATTTCTAGGCAAATTTTTTGATGGAAAGTAATTTTTTAAACAATAGCTGTAATAAGAAAATTTATAGGCGGCCCTTTGATATTTAAGACTTTAAATTTCTCAATCACTATTTTTTTAAATTTCTCTGTTATGTAAATTAATATTAGTTGGTAATGTTTTTTTGTTTTTTTAAAAGTAGTGATTTAACGATGTCCTAAAGAAAACACAAGTAAACTTTGAATTAAATGAAGACTCGGAAAATAAATCTTTCGCGAGGAAATGAAATATCTTTATTGTTTATGACAAGAATATGTAGGAAGAGTTGCTGACAAAATAGATGAGTAAAATTCTAAGCAAAAATTTTAGATACGGAGAGGATTAACAATTTGTACAAAAAAAAAACTATTTATCTGGGTTTTTTTCAAACATTTTTTTATTAATGAAAAAATGACTCTAATAAATCGTTTCTCAAAATGATCTTTAAACCTTTCTTATATTTCAGAATTAATAGATAAAATATTTTAAACTTACTGAAAAAATCGGCTATCGGCGGTTTTTAAAATCGTCTGGCTTACTAAATATTTTAATTTAAAAATATTTAAGAATTTTTTGTTAAATTAGTATTGTAAATAAACAAATTTAGTATTGCAAAAAAGGGACTGCACACAATTAAAGAATTAGAATATTTTAAAGGAAAAATATTTTTACTTTAAAAAAATGACTTATGAAAGGAGTTAATCGCGGGTAGCGTTAGGTACGACATTTATTTTTCAATAAAACTTTTACAATAGACTCTAGCTTCTATGAAATGCTTTCCTTTCTAATTCTCTAATATGACGAATTTCCTTTTTATCTTACATTCTTTTATTCAATTTTTTCAATCATCAAGTCGGTCGATATCGATATTTTAATCAATTAAAAACCTTAAAGTTTAAAACCTTCCAGTCTTGAAAAATCTGTTTTAAGAATTATAACTGATTGTAAATTTACCTGGTAATAAAATCAATAATCGACAATAAATAATTCACCTAGCTGATTTAGCTGATAATTTAAAAGCCCAAATAAGCCAAGCGAATGAAAAATGGTTTCCTACATTTATTTGAAAAGCGATAGATTTCTATCGAATTTTAAATGAATGGAAACTGAACTTTTCTTTCATTCACGAAAGGACTGAATATCTGTCAGTATTTTAGTACAATAATGAAATAAGCAAGTAAGTTTGGTACAGCGTGTAGTTCAAAATCAAATTTTTATATCAAATTTTGGACCCAATCTTGCAATGGATTAATTATATATCAATTAGTATTTTCATGTGTATGTGAAGAATAAGATTTTAAGACGGTAGATGATTGATTTTTATCAAGATATTTTTTGAAATAATCTTAGATTTGCATTTATTTTTGGATTAAATAATCATAAAACAGGTTCTGTACTATAGTTCATAAACGATTTTTTCTGTTCTAGTTAATATAAATATTTTAATACAAAATACATGTCTTGAAAGCAAAACATACGCCATTACAAACTGATCACTCAACAGGTAATAACTCAAAATGTAATTCAATTCTCTTCCTAATATAGTGAAGCTAAAAAGAAAATAGGAATGAAACCAAAGAAACTTGACGCGTCAATTTGAAAACGAATAGCAGATATGTCTCAAAATTTGAACTCAGTCAGTCAATAAAAATTAACGCAAAGAAACTCAACGCGTCGTTTTGAAAACAAACCTTTAAATGTCTCTAAAAATGTGGATCCAATCATTTGATAGGAAATAATGGAAGAATATTTGATTTTCTTTTCAGTATAACGAAGCTAAAAAGAAAACGTGCCATTTTGAATTATACGAAAATGTTGAAAACACTCCTGTTTATTATAAAACTATCTTGCATTCTTTTCTCAAAGTCAAACATTTTCAAGAATGATAAAACAAATTAGATTCATAGTCTGCTACAATTTGCGAATTATTTTTGATATCTCAGAATCCAAAGATTTTTACTTAAAATATGCTTACTTATTCTCTATTTATTATTCTTATTTAATCTTAAGTATATTTTAATTTAATCCTTGCTACTCTAGATATTCTACTAGAAGGAAGTCTGGACCAAATGAATATTTTTTTATAATTATTGTCATAAAAAATAACTTCAAATGGTGTCGTATAAAAGATATCGTCTCCATCATATGCCTTTTTGTTTAAACATTAATAGATTCATTTATTATAGGAATATTTTTTGTTTGGGCTCAAAACTGTATTTTTATCTAATGAATTCTTTAATTTGATGATGCTAGAGTTTACATCCCATATTTTTCCACAAATTATTCTTTATACTCTTAGAAGTGATGCATAAAATTCTACAATTCTTATTCTAATATAACAGAAATTTTCAAAGTGAAGGCCAAAATTATTTATTTGCAAAGTAAAATTTTATTTTTTCCAAGAAGATAAGACTTTTTCTGAAAAACTTAAAATATTTATTCTGTTATACTATTAATAAGTATTTTACTATATATATATTCTATTCCATTATAAATATATATTGCGAATAAATATTTATTCTATTGCATCACTCCTTTTCTACGCAATATATAGTTGAAATTCAAATATCGGCTGTTCGGAAGGAAAAAAAAAAAATCATTGGCTTGTTTACGGAAAAGATTTGCTGTTTCGAAAAACGAATTCTTTTTTTTAAAAACAACGCAGGTTAGTTTTAAAGACCTTTCTTCAAAACAGTTTCTTTTTTTTCTCTTTATAAATATACAGTTGGTATTAGTTAAGATATATAGACTTGCAGCGTACTGCTATGTTTTCAACTCTACCTAAAATTCTAAACATGTTGCTTCAAACAGTCTTGGGTAAATTGAGATAACTTTTACATAAATAAGTTGGCAAAAAGTTTTTACCATTGATTGATGTAATTTAAAAATTAAAATCCAACTGTACATATTTTATAACGGAAGTTGTATATTCTTTTTTCAGTTATATATTTTATTCAGCGTGACAACGTGTGTAACGGTTTACGTGTGACCCAGTCTCGACGATTCTTAATATCTACTCATGCATTTATAACATAAAGACGAGATATGTATCCTTATTATAATAAATTTAATAATACAAATTCTTAATGCATTCTAATATTGCTACTTCAAAATGCCTTACAGCGAATGTTTGTTTCAATCGAATTGCATCCTGACGAAATTTGCCTCAAAAGTGATAGAAGAAAAAAAATCATTAAAATATCAATAACTTGAACTCGAGTTATTTATAAGATCTTAATATCAATTCATGCATTCAAAGCACAAAGACGATATACGCATCTTTATTAAGCTTAATGCATTCTAATATTGTCACTTCGAATTGCCATAGAGCAAATGTTAATTTCAATCGAATTACATCCTAACGAAATTTACTGCAAAAGTGACGGAGAGAAAAAAATAAATACATTTCAGTAAAATAGCAATAACTTGAACTCGAGTTTTTCAAAGGCCAATTTATTTTAATACTTTGCATCATTACTTTGCTATATTGTCATATTCGTTCATATATGCATTTTATTTGTTATAATCTTATTAACCACTTAATAAAATCATGAAGAAAATTAATGGAAAGAGAGAAATCTGTGCATTTGACAAAAATATTGTTATATGCTTTCATTTCATTCATATAAGCATTTATTTATTTTTTTTATAAGAAAGTATTGCCATGGTACTGAATAAATAAAAAAAAAACTTTTGTTCTTAAAGATCTTGTTATGTATTCATTTTATTGCATATACATTTTATTTACTGCATTTTTTTTCTATACAATAAATAAAAACATAGCATTTGAATTTTAAAAAATGTCCTTTTGAGTAGTTTTGGTATATACGTTCCGTCACTCATATATTGTTATTCATTTTTGTTTATCACATGATTAATTTGTGTTTTTGTTATTAAAATTGTGAAATACGTACCGAAATAACAATTTTAAAAAAAAATTTTTAATTGATTATTTACAACCGCATTACTACGTATCGTCTGGGTAAATAAATAATAAAAAAATCGCTTGTTTAATATAATCTTTTAATAATATTGTAGATTGCTGCATATACATTTTAAATAAATGTTTGTTAATTTTTTTCAGAATGACATTTGATGACACTTTTTAGTTTTTGATATGTTCCAATATCTTCATATTTTTATCTACAGTTCTGACACATTTCTTCTATATAACCATACATTGATAGAATTTTGCATAGAAATCGCAAACGTCTTATATTTTTTCTATCGGTTTTTTTCTTGCATTAGTATTGCTATCATTATGCTTGGCGAAAGCGAAAGAAAAAAAAAATGGCAATTCTACATGTGAAGCAAAATTTGTAATTTCAGTGATAATAAAAATACAGAATACGCTATTCAATTAAGAGTAGAATTGTTATAAAAACGGAAAAGATTTGAATTTCCAATGGGAATACAAACTATTATAAATAAAAGCTATTCATTACTTTATTGCTTCAGATGCAGAAAAAAGATATTTTTTTTTATCAACTCCTATCTCTAAAATTTTATCTTCCTTTTAGCATTAATCCACAGCAAATCAGGAAAAACTTTTCTGGAAGTTTCTTTTTAGTCTCAGCCTTAGGGGTGTTCGTTACGATTGTTTGCAAAAACCTTTATCTAAAAATTGAAGCGACTCATTGATTCGACCTGCACATATCTATTAAAAGGTGCCCATTACGTGATTGATCAAGGTACATCAAGTAGTTAGTGCCTTAGTGAATCAAGTCACTTCAAAGAATATTTAGGTCAAATCGAAGAGAGTTAACTTGATACAATTATACAACGCCACAGGAGCAACATCCTATTTCCCTTGAAAATGAACACATTTGTGATGCGGTTAGCCAACGAAATACCTTTAGGAGAGCTTATTATTGGAACTAAAAGATTAAACATAATTTTCGTTTGTCTTTGTCCAAATCTTCGAGTTTAGGAATGTAAATCAGCAAAGAAGGTTTACTGGAACCACTATTATACCAAACAATACAGCAAGGGGAGAGAATGCTATTAGTACATCGTATGTATCATCTTGGTTGGAAACCTTTTCCTTTCAGATGGTATATATGATCTACCAATATGTTCTTCCCTCCCCTTGTTTTACTCTTTGGTATAATAGTTGTTCCATTAAACCAGAAGGCTTTTAGTTTTTTTTTTTTTTTCCAGTAGAACTAATTGTTCTCTCTTGTAAACCTCATGCATACAATTTCATTTCCTTGTTCTTTTGAATCACCCCAGTTATAATAACTAGATTAATTCCAAGAAAACAGGTAGCACAATCAGCAGCTAAAGATATTTCGTATCTTCTACTTCTTGAACTAAAAAAAAGAAACTTATTCTTTCTCTGTCAGAATTTTTTTTTTAAAAACATTTTGAGATATTCGAATTTAAATTTGTACACTTATAAAAAGGTAATGATTATGTTTTTTTAACGAAACATTAAGTAATTTAACAGCATAGTGTACCTTTAAATAAAATAAAATTTATATAATAATATACTATTAATAAAATAATAAAAATATTTTATGATAAAAAATAAATAAAAAGTTTAGAATATATTCGCAAAATTTATCAAATAATGCACTCTTAAAAAATGTAGTTGATGAAATTAATAAAATATAATAATATACTATTAATAAAATAGCAAATAAAAAATTTTTCTATTATATAAGAAAAAAATTAAATACAATTTTTAGATTATACTCACAAAATTTATCAAATAATGCACTCTTAAAAAGCAGTTGATGACAACAATAAAATAGTACTTTTTGATTAAATAATTTAATGAAACAGTTCACTGTTGCTGCATTAATTAATATATTGATAAAGTGATTGATTAATTAATAAAATGTTACACTTTTATTAATATAATAAAAGTGCTCTAATTGATTTATTTAGATTAATTTAGTTTTAATTTACTATTTGATTTATCAACGGAACAATAGCCTATTATTAATATTTTAATAAAAGCACACTCGTTTAATTTTATTAATCATTTTAATAAAAATGCATAATTTCATTTTTATCTAATCATTTAATCAAAATGTATTATTTATTAAATATTTCATTAAAAGTGAAAATAAAATAATACGTTTTGAATAAAATATTTAATAAAACTGGATTTTTGCTACATTAATTAACAAAATTGATAAAATTGTGCACTTTTGAAAAATTGATAAAATTAATCAAATGGTACACTTTTATTTATCCTTTAATAAAAGTACCACTATTTGATTAAATTTTAGATGAATTTGATTAAGCAACAGAACAGTGGTCTATTATAAATATTTTAATGAAAGCATAATAGTTTAATTTTAATAAAAATCCGCAGTTTAATTTTTACCTTAATTTTATCAAAGTCTACTGCTTTATAAAAAATTTAATTAAAAGCGAAACATTTTATTAATTATAGCAATTACGATTTGTATACTACTTTATTTGATAAACGTTTAAGCTCCTATATTAATTTTATTAAATAATGCAATTAAAAAAGGCTCAATTTTTAATAATGAAAAGCAAAATGAGCTCTTTGTATTTTCATGCAGAATGTTGGATAAGGGGTTAAATATTTAATCTTCAGATCCACAACGACACGCCTGACATTAACCGAAAGAGAATAAACACTTGAATCGTCTTTTTATGTTCATGGCAACAGCTCGAGAGCCATATTTTCATATCTCAAGTGAATGCCGTTCTCCAGGTAGTGACTATTAAGGAAGATCGTAAGCAACTCTTCTAATAACGATTTCGGCCGCCAAACGAACTCTTGGATGACCCTCCGTGCGACGTGACACTTTTATTAAACACCTTCATCACGTGACCTCGACGGGATTTAGGAAGGGATTTTCGGCCGCCGGGAATTATGCATTAGATTAGAAAATGGCCGACCGTTCGATGGCGCGGATTCGACGTTCGAAATTACATATGTTTCCTGCCTGGCATCGAGATTAAGATTGAAGCAAAGGGGTGAAAGGAGAGAAGGGAGGGGGCGGGGGACGAATAAAAATCCTCGCTTTGGCTTTGAAGATATTTTTGTTGATATTTGAAGATATTTTTTTTTTTAAATAGATCCAGCATATGTAAATTGTGAAGATAGTCGTTCTTATAATTCACTATATTCTTCTGAAAATTTATAAATTTCTCTCGGTAGAAATATTTCTTACAAGATCCAACTATTCATATTTGATCGAAAATCCATCATTATTTAATCAGTTAACTGTTTTTGACGAGCATACTCGTCATGGAAAAATTACAAAATTTTGCGTTATAACGAGTTTATTCAATGACATTATGTTTATATATTAATTGTTTAATTAATTATTTATTACATTTATATAATATATATGTTTATGGCAATTTAGATATGCATTTTCAAAAGTGGTCGAAATAGTTAATTGGTTAAATACTATCTCTGGTTAGCTTTATTCGATAAATTGATCATAGTTTATGCACAGAAATTAAATGCCATTTTATCAAAAGAAAAAAAATTATAGAACAAATTCTTTTTTGTTTCGAAATATATGTATTATATAAAAATTTCCTTTTAATATAATAATTTTATGCATACTAGCTAATATACAAGATTTATACAAGATTAAAACATTATACAAAATTAAAATGTTTTTATGTCTAATATTTTTAATCTAAAATCTAATTTTGTATATAATACAAAATTTTTAATTTTCATCTGAAATTTTTTAATTAAAATGAAAATTTGAGTTGAAATACTTGCCTTTTAGAAGTCATCGATAGTTAATTTCTCCGTAAAATATTAATTTTTATTATTTAAGAATTTTAAATTTTATTTCACAAACACTGTAAAAAAAATTACTGTACAAATACTGTGTAATAAATACTGTACAGTATAAGAAAGATTTGAAAGAATGTTTTGGATGAATTAATATCCACATTATTATAGTTTGGAAAATAATTTTTTATTAGTAAAATAAATAAAAATCAGGTCAATATTTGTTTCTGGTGTAAACTGTTAATCATTTACTTTCAAATTTTGCTTTTAAATCTCTTCTAGAATTTTGTTTATGCCCCCTTAAAAAAACTTTGTATGAGTTCCGGTCGCTTCACATTGTGCATAAAATTAAATTTGAATCATATTTTATTGAAATAAATGTTTCAAAGAAACAATTGTTTGTAAAAATAAAACAAGTACTTGAGAGAAACAAGTATTTTTGTAACAAAAACATTACGAAACATATTTTTAAAAAATAACTCAGAAAATGTAGGTAGTGTGTTTTAAGGTCTCACCGTTGCTTAGCAACGAAATAACTTTCTTATTTTTAAATCGTACATATAAATTCAATAATTTATTGAATTTCGAAAAAATTAATTAAAATTGAAATAATATTTGCATGGAAATAAAATTATTGATGTTAAAAAAATAAATGTTGAATTAATATAACATGAAAATATTTCTTCTGTGATCATTTACATCCAAGTCACATCAGAAAAAATAAAATTTCTTCAAATTTCCAATTAATTGAATTTTTAATTAGTTTTTCCACTTTGAAGACTTTATGGTATGTTTTATTTTATCTTAAATAATAAATCTCAAAGTTTTGCTGACTTTGGCAAAGTTGTTTAGGGAAAAGATACGAAATATATATTCATATTAAAATTAGACCTTATGATTAAATATATCAATGATATTCTGTCTCTTTAAAACAAAGTTTAAATTCCAAAATATTGTGAAGATTATTTGACCATGTTTTTTCAAATTATCCGTTGCCTTATCGAGCAATCTTTAATGGTAATTTCTATCACTTTTTAACAGTTACTGAATTCCTGTATTTTTTCATCTCTTACAGAATTGCACAATTTTTTTTATATCTATAATAAAGTTATTTCAGAAATGGGAACACAATATCGAATATGGTGACCTCTTTCTTAATGAGAAAGCATCTGCACATTAAAAGATATTTAGTTAATAATAATAACCAAATTTTCCAGAATTTGATTTATCTCTTTATTTAAAGGATAAATGAAAAATTGGAAATTAACTCTTTATTTACCGATGGTACTTTAAAGTACCGTTTAAATTCAGCTGATTTCTTCACAATATAATTAATATAATTATTTTTTCTATCAGTATTTGAAAGAATACGAAGAACGTATTTCCAATAGAAAGCAGTAGATGTCAACTTAAAATAACATTAAAAAATTATTATTATTTAATTAAATTAATTAATTAATATATATATTTTTTCTTTCTCCTGGGTTTATTCTGCTCCAAAACTTAACTAATGGTTCAAAAACCAATTTGAAAAATTGATGGTAAAAGAATTCAGTAAATAAAGGGTTTAAAGAGGGACGGATTGAATATTTTATGAATATCGCGGATTTTAAGTAATATTTTCGAATACTCGCTGAATAATTGAGATTATTAAAACTAAAAACTATTAATCTACTTTTTTTGTTAAATGATGGCATGAAATTTATCATGTTTTTTTAAACAGTTTAGATCAGCTTATTTTAAACCCTTTATCCTACATGGAAAAAAAAATATGCATTGCGCATTTCGTCTTACACATTTGAAAATATTATCGCCTTTTAAACTTATAAACCAGTATTAGTATAAAGCAGTACGGATATCGTTTATATTAATTTTATCTATTTATCTTTACTACAAAGCCTCTATGAGAATTTATTATATAACTCTCAAATTTATTAATCAGTATTAACAAGATTTTATAATAATTATTTTACAAGAATTTCAAAAATATTATGTTATTTTGTGTTTCTTTTTTTAAGAAGAGATAATCTGAGCAGCAATTACTATTTGAATTTGATCTGCTGTGGCTATTAGGAAGGCAGAGCAGGGGAAACAAATGAAATATAAAAACGTTCAAATAACTTTCTCAAAATATACCCGAACGCTGGAAAAAATTTTACTTTCCTTTAAAATTACAGCACAATCAACAAATTTCCTGTTTCAATGTATTCTTTTATCCTCAAATTTATTGTTTTTATTTCTAAAAATGAATATAAAAATTTCGAAAAACATTATTGATATTAAAATTTTTTGAGATTCAGTTGATTAAATACTCCAAATAAAAAGATTTAACAATTTTTGGTAATTGACATGCCCTTCCGGAAAACAAATCTCGGTCGCTTGAAACTCTAAGTCTCCAGCATAATCGATATTTGAGATGCACTAATTTGAAACATTGTACTCTATTTATTCTAAAACTAAGCGATCTTAGATACAAAAATTCTAAAGTTAGCAATCGATATTTAACATAAGCTCTTGCTTAATGCATGTTCTTCCTTAACACAAGTTCTTATTAATTCTTATTATTTAGATCTTATTCTTAGTTTTCCCAGTGCTTTTTAACTAAAAAGCATTGGGGAAAAACCAAACTAATATACTCTACTGATAATAAAAGAGAGTATATATATATATCAGTGTCTTTTGGTGTTCTAGAGTCCATATGGCATAATTCAGAATTAGAAACTTTACACTTTAAGAGGTGGCAGTGTATACCTGTAGACAATTTTTTTAATGTCAAATTAGAATATTAAATAAAGATTAAGCCAGTTATTTTCATTTTTTTGTAAATATTCTTACAAAAGAAGAATATTTACTCCATTGTACAGTTCAAAAATTGTTTTTTTTAATGAAATTAATCAAATTATAGTGCAAGTTTTTTTTTTTCTCCTGTGATTTTTTTTTTTTTTTTTTTTTTATATTTACAAAAAGGCATTTCACTGTTGCAATGAATTTCAAACCATTTTCATTCTTCATAAAATTAATAAAATGCAATATTTTTTATATAATATTAATACAACTTTATTACTTTTTAAATTCTAATTGTAATAGCGTGAGAAGATAAATCGATATTCAAATTTCTTTTTAAGTAATAAATAATATCAAGAACCAAAAAATTATTGCAATACCAAAGTTTTATTTAAAATTTATTTTAAATAAATAAATAGCAATTTTTAAAGATTCAAAATTTTTAAAAAATTCGAATAGATTCATCAGTTGCTTTTTAGAATAATGAAAAAGTATCTATTCTTTATTTTATTTTATTTGCTTGTAACTATGAAAAAGAAGATACTTTCATTATTTAGCATTCCTTTTTTATCAAAATTATTTCTAACGCGATACAATTTTGTTTTAGGTGACACTGATAAAATAATATGAAAGAACAAATATTAGTGTAACATTAAGGATTAGTTTTAAATTTTAATGAACTGATATCTTTACGAAACTCAACGGTTTATAGAATTCAAGATTCAAATCTGATCATCAATTACTTTTTTTTTTGGATAATAACAAAAATAAATTGTTTAGAATTTTCTCTTTCTTTGCTTGCTTATGACATGCGCATTTACTTATATATCGCAATAAAATTCGTGACAATATCTTAATCTTTCAAAAAATGTTAAGTGCATTTTATAAAATAAAATATTATGCAGATATATGAGCTCAATTAATACTCTCATGACATGAATTAAGAGCAATAATATATAGAATATATGTAATAAATATATTCTTCTAGAACAATAAAGGATGCATGAGCTAATTAATAATATAAAAAAATTACGAAATTAAATTGTGACCGCTAAACATGTTTTAACCATATTTAGATAAACAGTAAAAATCAGAGGTAAAATTTTCAAAATCTTTAAAACATTAAATACATTATTAGTAAAAAAGGGATTTTACGATTTCCAATTTTTATTAATTATCAATAAAAAAGCATCGGAAACTACTGGATATTTATTTTTTAGAGTCTGGGAAACGAGTAAAAAAAATTGGACTATCGAGTTAATGCAGGACGTTTATTAAATTTAATAAAATTATTTTCACACATGTGACGTATTTTTGATATATAGTCCTCTGATTTCAAAGCTTTAAAATATAATAGCTTTATTATGAGGAAAATTGTGTAGACGTAGTTTTAAAATTGGTTCAATCTTAATTCATTAATTCCGACCACAGTAAAGAAAATAATAATCATCCAATCACAGATTTCTAAAATGTGAATGGTTAACTTGAACTTTTATAACCTCTATTATCATAGGTGAATTTTTGCTTTCTACTTTTCAATCTCTTATTAGTGTACAAGAATTTTGAAATGTTACACATTTATGTTTTCATCGTCAGTAGAATTTTGACATGTTCATTCTTTAAATTTTCATTGCATACGAACATCTGTCCGTCTGACTGTGAATGCATAAAAATTCATTCCATTATTCCTTGATATATATAATATCAATTATAAATTAAAAGTTAAAAGTGTAAAAATAATGTTAAAAAAACAGAAGAGTTTAAGTTACAAAATTTCAACTCTTTATTATGCTAACTAAAATGCATTAAAAAAACTGTTTTGATTAAGAGTTTATAAAATGAATATATTTTTGAAACTTCAAAACCATCCAAACTCTCATAGCGTATTCAAATTTCGATATTTTAATCTTTTTGCTCCGTTCTATATAATCGAAACTAAAAGCGTTAAATGATATAATAAAAAATATTTAAGTATGCAAATATGTGTATGAGAAATTTTTATGAGCATATTATGTAGTAATTAATCTACTTGATAAATGAATACTGAGAATATTAGTACGATTACATATAGATACATTTCTTTCAAATTTTTAAAAAATGATAATCATAATTTCAAAATGGTGCTGTTCATTGTTTCTTATCAATTGTTGTTTTTAATAATTGTTTTTGTTTAATTTTGTTGACAATTGTTTTTTAGTAACAATTTTTTTTATAACGAATTGTGAAATGTTTTTATTAGTGGAGTCGTTAAGCATACCACAAAATGTTGATTAATTATTCAGGTTTATTAGATTTATTAAAAGGTCAAATCTAATTACACTCGTTCAAACAAATAGTAAGAATTATGCAAAAAACTGCAAGTTGTTTCGAATTGCGCGCAAGTTGAATTGTATCAAATGTAACAATCTGATAACACTTAATCTTTTATTTATGATTATACCGAAAAGAATAACTCATCACAAATGCAGGTGTCCCTAAAAAATGGAGCAAATTTTCATTTCCCCAATTATTGCATTTAGTCATATACTTCCTACTACAAAGTTTCATTAAATAAGATACCTAATTGTATGAAAACACTGACTTTTGTGATGACTAATGCTCTTTTAATAACCTTTCATGAATGTATTTATGCATATTATACCGGAAACTTACGCCGAAAGATATATATTCTTACTACTGCAAAAGATTTTTATAAGGTAAAAAAGTATTTTAAAATGATAAATAAGGTATCAGATGCTTAATACTCAATTAAACTACATTAATAGCTCTGAAATGCATCAAATCTATAATTACATATCATTTAAGTTCAAAAGTGGTAAATAGGCTTACTACTGAGATATAAGGTTTTTGTGGCAACATTAAGTTGCAATTTTAACCAATGAAAAATTTCAGACATCAAAAACCACTGCGTTGTGTTCCTTATGTCTACAATATATTTATATTTAACTATCATATTTAGAAATTGGAGTACAACTTAAAAATAAAGAAAAAAAATTAAAAATCTGATTAAAGTTATTAATATTCTAATAATTAAGGTTTCATTTCATTTGAAGATGATCTAGATCTATATAATTTCTAGATCTATATAATTTTCTATTCTAACAAGTTAAAAAGTAAACCATAACAACGAAAAATGATGAATAAAAAATTGAAAAATAATGAAAATAAATTATGTTAAATAATAAAAATAAATAATGATAAATAATGAAAAAATAATGAATTAACGGTAATTTTTAAAATCGATATAAAAAAACTATATTTTTTTGCTATTTTTCATCTCATTTTATATTCTTTACTTATTAAAAAATTATTTTTTAAAATCAGAAATAAATTACATGTAAATCCTTATCACTTGCACTTTTGATCTGCAAATTTCAATATTACACTTGCTCATATGATACCGCAAACAAAATTACCACTGCACTTTTGTTTTTACTTTGTTTCGAATGTGTTTAATGAAAAAAATCAACCATCCATCAATAATCAAGAAATCTTCTTTTTTATCTTTTCATTCCTTCATTTTTTTAATAGTCTAAAATACCACTCCAGCCAATAGACTTCTATATGATATTATTAACCTTTTCCTCTTGACAAATCGTTTAATAAAAACACAAACATATCCCATCAACGTTGAAACTTGTCGCCAAGTTTCTTCCCAAACGGATAAATAAAATAAACGGAAGAATTTTAATATGTGCGACCGTGTCACCCGAGTTTTCTTGTGCAATTACTCGCCCGGCTTGAGTAATAGTAGATCGACAGAGCAACAAACACCACACATAAAAAATAGAAAAAAAAATTTAGCGCCGTCGACCCCCCTTTCGTTTTCGCGCGCCTGCGCGGCGCAGAAGATCCCACTCCTGACATGCCCCCTTTTAAGACTTCGTCGACGAATGGCGTTCAGTGCGCGCCGGCACTTTCGATGTCTAGGTTGTGTGGTTGATGCTACAACAGAAGAAACCGAAAACATGATTTCGGAATCACTTGGCAGTTGCTGCCGTCGCGCGTTCTAAAAATGAGTCGTCGCAGGTGTTAATTTAACTGCAGACTGGTGTTTGTGATTGTACAGCATATATACAAAGATACTTTTTTTATATTGTCGTTGAGAGACTTGCAGTTTTTGATTTCTCTTTTTTTATTTGTTCTTTGGACTGATAACTTTTCTAAGTTTCCAGCATCATTAGGGTAAGTACAAGTTTTTTTTTTTTAACATTTATTGTCTTTCACCATCTTTTTTAAAAATTTTATTTATTAAGGGGGAAGGATATGTTTTTAAAAAATTTTTTACTTTGGTTCCGGTGTTCGAATTGTTATCGAAAATAACTTAAGTATTATTTATTTAAAAACTGAACTTCTTTTGTGTTTAATCTTTTCAGAATTAAATCATTTCCCAGTTATTAATCAATAAAGTTGATAAATATCTATGCAAATTTTAATTATTTGCTTTCGGTTTTGAATAATCAATAAAAATCATCCAAAACTTCGCTGAAAAAAAAATCCTAAATTCTACAATTTACATAATATTTGACTTTAATACATTACATTTTTTTATATAACATCAGCCAATTAATTTTATGTGATATGCAAAATCAAAATTTTACTATGCACTCACAATTCATGTTCTGAGTCAGAGAACATACAATAACTGCTGCTTCATATCCCTGTGATGAGAGTAAATTTTTCGGAAAATATGTCTATCACAATTTAAGTGTCTTCAGAATTTTCTATAGTTCTTACAAATTTGAAAATTGTAATTTTCTACACCATTTTTTATTTAGTAAAAAATTATGTTTACTTCTCAATTTATACATTACTTTCTAAATATTAGTGATACAATTATCCAAATCTCTCCCCCTCTTTTTTTGGATTAGCCAAAATTCCATTTCGGGGGTTGGAGTAAGAAAGGTTATCAAGGCTAAGAAACAAAGGTTTAGGTTTATTGATCTAAGAAATAACAGGAAAAGATTTTTAAATTGAGAATAATAAAAATTCACTGAATCGAAATAATGTATAAAATAACAAGACTATTTGCTGGTTTAAGAAGTGTAGATTATGTTCCAAATTTATAAATGAATAACTTTAATGAATTTTTGTCTCTTATTCGAATATTCATAATAAGGTTTAATAATGCATAATTACTAACTTCGATATATTTGAGATATTAGAGAAAGAAAAAAAATTAGCAATTATAATTTATCAGACTGTATCAGCAACAGCTCTGGTTGCTATCTTTTTTCCAAAAATTGAATGAAATTTAGTAAGTAATTAAAATCTATTAATAATGGTTGACAAAAACATATCTTATTGATAACTTGGAAATATATTTAAAAAAATTAATTATTTTTAATCTCAAACAAACCCTAAGGAGAAATGTAGGCCTATCATTAAAAAAAAACATAAAATATTTCATAATTTAATTTTATCATACTTTTCCGTTAGTAAAAATAAGAAAAATTCGATATATAACAATAAGATTAAGCAACATTCTATTTTACAAATACTACGTTACCGAGAATTGAATAACACAATTTCAGTACCAGAAGCATATCCATTTATTTATTCGTTTTTTAAAAAAACAGGACTAAAATAATGTTAAGGAAAATTAAGGAAAAATTAGAAAATATTTTTTGACTTTTTCCCCCCAAACTGTTGATGTATAGAACGAACTGTTGCTGTATTACAACGACCTTTGTTGCTGAAATAATTTTAAGAACCAAAATCTTCGATTCGTTAAATACTTTATTAACTATTTAAGTTTGGATATAACAGCCTCGTATTATCATTTATAAATCTTATTTCTTTCAAATTTTTAAAGTAAAGTCCGTTTTACTGAAGCTGTTCATTGATCCATAAAGATTATTATTTTGGGGCCTATAAAAGTCCCTGAAAAGCGTATTTTAAAAGCATTTTTTTATTAATAAAAGCATTTTTCTTCAACCATAGGCGAAGAAGAATATGAAAATAATTGTATAAGGCAATAATATGTTATAATCTTAATTCCATTATTTCTTATAAAGTTGGTGGAAATAGAATTTAAATTATTTTTGCTATTGAAATTGATGAACTTGAAACTAATATCCTCTAGAAGATGTGCCAGATTTAAGGGAGACACTCAAATAGTTTTGTATTTGATTAGTAATGGACGATATTGCATTTAATAGACGATATTTATAGTCTAGATTACTGTTCTGCAAAATCTCAAAGTATCTCCTTATATTCAAAATCTAGAAGAGAAACAGGAAGAAGAAACACATCCTTTTTAAGTTAATAAAATCTAAAATCTATTATTTCTTTTGTACATGCGCCGAGTTTACTTTTGCTAATCAGAGTTAATAATAACTCATCTCTTAACAAATGTATGAAGATTTTATTTCGAACAAGGTAATACTTCCAATGGGGGTGGTTATAGATTTGCAGAAAACAGGATTATATATATATAAAGAGAAAGAGATGTGTATAACGCTTTGCTTATGTTATCTTGTGAACAGAATAACTAGAGTAATTTTGTTTGGATTTTAACTGGCTTGGAACATGTTAGTAATGTAAAAATCTCTGACGAGTTTGTAAATGACCCATCTAACTCAAAGGAGGTGAAAATGGGAGAGGGGATTCTCCTTTTGCTATAACTTTCTTAATATTGAAGATAGAAAAATAAAACAAACTAGCCAAATTAGCGCCTCATTAAGTCGAACAGCTTTTGTATTTAAAGTTTTTCAATATCTTAAAAGTTAGGGGCTGAGAAGTGATTTTCAAGCCCTAATTTTGTCTCTTTCTAACATCAAACATTTATGTTTTCAGATAGTAAATAAGATGCGAAGTTATTTATCTATCTTTGCCTTCCAGCTTGCCAAGATGAATTTTTGTAAGATTGACAACTCTGAAATGGCATGCTACAGTTTTCAAACAGAAACTTAAAATTCAATAAAATTTCAAGTTTCCAAAATACTGAATTAGGCAGATTCGAAAAGTGCATATGATCAGATGTTAAAATAGTCGAGAGAATTCTTTCTAAATAAAGAAATAAAATGTTATTTGGCGGAATTCAGGAAGGTTTATTTAAAGATATTAAAGGCTTTAGTTTTTGAAGAGCATTCAACTTTACAGCTTTCAAACTCTACGAATAAGTGAGTGGTTATGGTCAGAAGATATTTGCTTAACAATTTTTTTTGAAAGCCAGTTCCACCCCGATTCCTCAAAGTTTTCCAATCTGATTCATACTCACACTATATTGAACCAACGAATTAAAAATCCCAGAAAAAGTTGGCTTACTGTTACATCTCATTAATATTGCAGAACATATTGCTTAATTTCGTTAACCGATGGTGACTCTACATAAAAAAAAAATGGACAAGTTATGAAAAAATACTTGCAGCTAATTTAATTTGACATTTTGATTAAGAATACTTTAAAAGAAGAAGGTAATATTTAAAGGCATGAAGTTAGAAAATAATACAGTAATAAACGCAGTTTGAAGATATTGCTTTTGAAAGATTCCCTTTATTAAATATACACAGTTAATATTCAGATAAATATCTTAACTTAAAAGCATGAAATTTGTCAAAAGCGTTTTTATTGATTGAAAAATATAATTACATAAAAACAAATTTCAATTCTGTGCTAATATTTAACTGTGAATATAATTTTATTGACCATAATAAACTCGATGATTTGGATATCTTCAAATTTTACATTTTGGAAGTAGAATAAAATTTCATTTCTTTATCAGGTCATTGTAAAATTTACATAATAAAAAAGCTTTATAAACAAATTCATAAAGAAATTTGTTGGGAGATTCAGTCTGTTCGTCTGGTCTTCACGAATTTGTCTTTACAACTTGCGATTTAACTTAATATTTTATATTTAAATTTAATCAAAAACAATAGATTATGATATAGATTTGAAACCATTAAATAGTTATGTATAATATAGAAATAAACTTCATAGCTGATAATATAGATTTGAAATCATTAAATAGTTATGTATAATATAGTAATAAACTTCATAGCTGCATTAAGTGTCCACTAAAGTTTAATCTGAGAATCTTATAACCTAATTCCTACTTCAATCATTCTATTACTTTTCAATTTTTAAATGTAAGAAAATGTATACAATAACATAAAAATATTCTGGAATTGTCATTGACATTGATATATTTAAAAATCTTTTAATATCATTGTTCCTAAAGCAATTTAGATAACCTTATTTGGTTTAAATCTTGAAATTAGATTAGAATTTGATAACCTAATATCCATTTCCATCATTCTATAACTTTTCTTTTCAGTTTTTAAATCTAAGGAAAGATATGAATCAATATAAGTAAAATTCTAAAGTTGTCATTGGCATTGATATATTTAGAAAACTTCTAATATCATTGTTCCTAAAGCAATTCTAGATAATCTTATTTTGTTTAAATCTTGAAGTTGGGTTGTCGTTCCGATTTAGACGTATTGAGACATTCCTCATATATTTTATAATTTCAAGAACGAGACAATTTTAATGGTTCTTAGAAGAGTGATCATTAAACTTAGAAGTCATTAATTTGAAGTAACAATTGTCTAGAATAAAAGACAGCGCAATGGTTAAGTTCACTGTATTATATCCTAAAAAAGAAGTTTATTGTCTAAAAGTCGAAATAAAGTTCGCAATATTTTCTTGAGTAATTTAAAACTGAAATATAACAACTTCCTAGAATTTCTCTGATAAATATAAAGAAAAGTCCTTAAATATAATCTACTTGGAGTATTAGGAGTTATACGAGGTTTCTTCTGTACCTAGTGAAAATGTAATATATAAATGTTGATTTCAACATCATTTTGCTGGTATGTTTTTGGTTCTGAGAATAGTTATGAAGTCTAGACTGTAAAGCTGACAAATTGATAGAAATGTTTAAATTGCAATAAAATATCTTCAATTGTTATAATAGTTATGAAAAATCTTGAAAAGTATTAAAACTACGTGATTGTTCAGAAATAACTGCTTAATAGAGTAAAAATTGAAATATTTTCCGAGAAGATCCAATTAGTAACCAATAAAAACTAGTGAGTTGGTTGGTTGATTTGGGTTTTTTGACACAAGAGCCATTCTTGGCCATATTGCGCCATACTCATGGTAAAAGGTAGAGCATTGTTGATGTTTGGAACTTCGTATAAAATTATGTTTGTATGTGTAAACTAATATAAAATAGCTAAAACAGATGAAGACGAAATATGACATCTTTGTTTTAAAATAACAATTAAAAATGGAAATTTTTAAAATTAAATATATGGTAAAAGGTGTATAGCAATTAAAAATTTAAAAATGTTTGGATGGTAATTCTTTCCCAGCAATTCTGGGAGAGTTGCATTTGATGGACGAAAAAAATGGTGGCGATGGGAGTCAAAAGCTGGGCATTCAGTCAAAATATGACTAATTGTCAATTCAGTGTAGCATGAGGAGCACATAGGTGCCCTTTCACCGAAAAGTAGGTACTTGTGGGTAGGGATTGCAATACCGGTATACTGGGATACCGAATACCGGTATTTTGAACCATTTCTACAATTTTGTAATACCGGTATTCACAAGTTTAAATACCGGTTTTTCGGTATTTACTAGAATTTTTTAAATTGTCTCCACTATATGTTTAGGTATCGCGAACATAACAATATAGTATACTTTTTTGTTTTTCTGTCTCCCTAACAAGCGAAATTAATTAGCTAATTAATGGCTTAATTAATTGCTTAAATTTAAATTAGCGAAAAATGGATTATCCCTGAAAGAAAATATTGTATCCATAACGACTGATGGAGCAACAATATAAAAAAAGTTGGAAAGTTGATTGGTGCAAATCAGCAGTTGTGCTATTGACATGGAATTCAATGAGGAGTAATAGATATATTATACCAAAAATATAAAGAACAGAAGAATCCAAATACTGTGGATATAGACACTTCGGATTCCAAATTTGAAAAGAGTAAGAGTGAGAGTGATATTGACAATGAAGATAATGGCAATGTAATTGTTGAAGAACATATTGCTAATGAGGATGAAATAGTAACCTATCAAGAATTGCTTCCTACGATTTATAAAGTTCGAAAAATTGTTAAAATATTTAAACGTTCCCCTATAAAAAGTATATATTATTAAAATATATACTAACTGAAATTAAAACAGAATATATGTTAATATTAGATTCTAAAACACGTTGGAACAGTTTACTCCTAATGATGGAACGATTTTTGAAACTGAGAAATCCAATCCAAAAAGCAATAATCGACTTAAACCTGTAAATTAATTTTTCAGATAGTGAATTCGACTTAATATCCAGAACTATATCAGCTCTAATTCCAATAAAACTGACTATTGAGGCATTATGTCGGAGAGATTCTAATTTATTAACAGCTAATGCAACAATAAATTTCTTGTTGCAGTCAATGAAAGAACAGCACACATTAGTATCTGAAGAATTATATATTACATTGAAAAATCGCACAGAAGAAAGGTATACCGAAATAGAAAATGTCTTATGATATTTACATAATTCTAATGATTTTAAAAATGAAAATGAAAAGAAGAAAAGAAAAGAACCAATTCAAATCTGATTAAGTTAGTTAAGTTAGAGTAAAGTTTCTTAAAAATTTTTCCCCACAAACCTATCCACATACAAAATTCGGTTTAATTATCGAAGATTATGATGTCACTACTGTCGATAGTGAAAAGGAATTGTCTCTTGAACAAAAATTAGAATTAGCGATAAATAAAAAAAATTCAACGAACCAAAATACAATACAGAAATTAGCTATATCCAAAACCATCCGACTAGAAATCGATTTATTTGAAGATGAGGGATTTAGAGGTAAATACTTGGAAAAAGTATATCGCGTATTGCTAACAGTACTACCAACTAGCGTAGATGCGAAAGAGCGTTTTCGACAGCTGGTAATTTTTACACAAAATTACTTTTCAGGCTTAATGACAGTACAAGTGATGCATTATGTTTTTTTAGATCACATTTCAAAAATTTGTAATAGTACCACAAACTGAATAGTGATATTTACACTTTTTTTGTGATTTAAATAAATAAGATTCTTTACTTTTTTGTGATTATATACTGTTATAATTTATAAGTTGCAAATTAATTTTTGTGATATTTACACTCACTAACAAGATTGGCAAATAAAAAAAAGAAACACCTGTGTTTTCTTTCTTTTTCTAAAATTTCTAATACCGGTATTAAAACCGGTATCCCGGTATTAAGATTTAAAAAATACCGAATACCGGTATTGAAATTTTGGTCCGGTATTGCAATCCCTACTTGTGGATAATCCGAGTATGTCCAATACGTAGGCAAAAAAACTAGTGGGAGTGGTCTCTACAAAATTTTCTCGCATAATCTCAAATACATTTCTCATGCCAGAGAATGCCAAGCATGGCATTAGCATTACAATAGTTATATTAACGCCAAAAGTTAAAAATTCATAACATTTTTACTGAATCCATCCTGTCATCCTTGACGAGTTATTTGGCGATTAATCTTTGGTAGGCCTTTAATAGCATCTGAAAATCGAATTTGGCTTTAGACACGCTTTTCCCAATCGATTGAAACAAAAATTTAACACAAAGCTGAACTCGTAGTTATAAAATTCCATACCAAATTTGGCATATTTAATTCATTACGTTTTTGAATCAATCGTGTTTACATGCTTCTGAAAGGACAAACCAATAGAGGTCAAATAACTGTTGGATTTGGCTCAAAATTTCACAGATGTCTACCTTACGGATGTTAAATCTGTGTATTGTATCTTATATATCTAGGTCTCTTCATTTTGTAGTTATTGAATTAATTTATATTCGAACAGCCGGACAGGCAACTTTTTATAAACGATTTTAGACAAAATTTGATAGAAATCTGCAAATTTGGTGTAAAGATCGTATACCAAATTTGAACCGTCTGCCTGAAAGAGTTTTTGAGTTATCTTTCTCACAGATAGATGGGCATTTTTCAGAAATATGTTTTTTGAACTTAAGGTAGTAAAAAAAGGAGGAGATTCGCCAAAATCTCGCCAATGTGGAGATTCGCCAAAATCTCGAGTTCGCATTTTTTGAGGATTACTATTATTATTACTTACTAAATACTTTACTTACTAATTAATATACTTTCGCGTATACTATGTATGCGAGAAATCTGTATACATAGTATACTATGTATATATAGTATACTATGTATACTTCTATATTATATATATATATATATATATATATATATATATATACACGAGAAAGTAAAAAAGATGTTAAATTAGAAAATAAGTTTTCTTATGAATAAACACAGCAATGTAAACTCCAAGAAATCGATACAACATTTATCTGCAACATATATCTTATATTGCATTCTGTTAAATTTGTTCACAATTAACCGCTCAGTACAATAATATGAAATGGATCATCTAATGCAAATGCCGTACTTTTCTAAAATAACTTATTCTCAAAAATTCATTTCCCTGATTCCGGTATAAAGTCTCCGCCATTTTTGTTTCAGAATTATAATGTGTGATCTTAAATTTAATAAATCAGATATCATTTCTACATCTAATTAAATTTAAAAGCATCGGGTCTTGCATACGCCCATGTTCGATCATGTTATTTACTTTCGAACATATGCAACAACCCTGTTCCTTAAAACATGATGTAAAATTTGTTAATGCTTTCTGCATTATTCAGAACACTTTTATAAAGAAACAGCTAAAAATGGAAACATTTATGAATTATACAAAAGAAGAAATTGTTTTATTTTTTATTTCATAGGCAGATAAGAGTTTTCGTCCCTTATCATTAAATTGGCATTTGCAGACATAGCGTTATTCAAAAACGTATCATCTCGCTGAGAAATCACTCTATTGCCCTAAATTGCAAATGGCGACATTTTAAAACATCTTCGAGTTATCAAATACTGTTTTGTTATGTATTTAATAAGATTTATATTGAACTTGTTAGCTAATATCATCAAGTGCGAATTTAGTTTAATTTTATTATATTAATGTCCCGTTTTAAAGCAATACTAAGGCTATTTTGGGACCGACCGCGTAATTTTAAACCGCGGTCAGATGACGAGGAAGACGCCTAAGATGTCATCTCCTTCTCCAGACTTCCACACCACCCCAGCTGGAAGACGTGTGATCCCAATGGATTTAAAGTGCATAAGACCCGCTTACACGACAGTTCTTTGGTGGAATGTGTCTCTTCACACTCTCCGATTCCGAAGCCGAGACTTTACTACCAGGCCACCGTGGCTGTCTTCTCAAGCGAGAGAGAAATATTTTTTATTTAAATTTCCTTTTTTGTTTAAAAAAATTACTGTTTTTAAAAGAAGAAATCAATTTAATGAAAAATACAGTTATAAGGTATTTATAAAATATTGATTTTCTAAAAATAAAACTAGTAAATTAGTATATAGTATTGAAAATAATAATTGAATTTCAGAATTACTTCATAAAAGTGAGAAAAATCTTGCTGGTATGTAATTCTTGAGTATTAATGATGATCTTCTTACTAATAAAGACTTATTTACCTCAATGCGATCCCCCCCGGGCACCTTGAAATGAGAAGCTTCCGGCATGATGGTTGGTTCTCACACCTTGAAGGATACACGAAAAGATAGGGGTCTGGCTCCTTTAATTGATGAAGGGACTTGCCTCCTAAGGATAGGATTTTACTGTGGCCGATGATGGCCCTAAGTATTCAAGCACAGTTCCCACCAGTGTTGCTGTTGCGGTGGTCTGGTCATCTAGTTTTATTTATCTGTTTGTCTTCGGGCGGGGCAGTGATATTACTTTCCTTAATGCGATTGATGGCATGCATTGTGCAAGTGTGATAATGCAGAATTCAAGCACAATATATATGTATATATATACACATGCACATGAAATTCAATGCCCATTGCATTATAGGAAGAACTTCATTTAATTTAAATAGTCTTTAATAGTTCTTCGGAGGAGTGACTGCCTTGAATATTAAATAGGAAATTATGATTCGAATTAGGTGCATTGGTTCACTAGTATTTCGAGAAACATACGTTCCAATTTTTTCCTTGTTCTACCCTTATTACGTTCTTTATTCGAAATGGAGTAAAAAAAATGATGTTATCGTGTTGACTTACTAATAAAAAGATTTTTTCCTTAATAGGGAAAGAAAAATATTGATCAAGGGCAAAAAAATTGCGAATTTTAGAGAGTAAAAAATACGACATATAATCGAAGATTTGCGTGTTTCATGGCGTTTAAACAAAGCACTTTATCATAACATCGGTGACAAAGGAATCGGGATTTTGATGAAACGACGCATAAATGTAAGTCACGTATAATTGAGAAACATATAAATGGTACTTTACTATATTTGTTTATTTTAGGATTTCTTTGTGTCACAGTTGAGATGTTTTATTCCATCTAATTTTTTTTATAATTCTTTTAAATATGTATAAAACGCTGAGAAAGATACATATACGGAATATACCTTTCCAAAACGAGTAAGATTTTTTTTAGTATAAACATTTCAGGTGTCCAAAAGTCAGCAAAATCTTTTCTTGGAATCTTCTACTTCTATAAATGTTATGAATCGGAAACGGAATAAGGCAAACAAATATTGTTTGTAATAATGGCACCGAAATAACGCGACTGTATCAAATTTTAAAAGCAAGTCTGCCACTTGATCCATCCACGAGCATGTTAGTTAAATAGCTAAAAAATAATACAAATGAAGTGAAGTATGGCATAGGATTTTATCCTCAGAAATGTGGTTTTGCGTTACATTTCAGAACAAATCCGTCATTTATTTTATCAATTATCAGCTTGTGCGTATATGTAAAGACGATAACTTGAAAGTAGAGCCAGCGAAATAAATGAAATTTTATTAGTAATTTTGATACTACAGTTGAAGATTTGATCTAGTTTAGGAAGCAATCAGACGACAAGAAGAAATTCAAAACACATATTCGACTCTCTTTACTGTAATACGAAATAAATACTAAGTACATAATAATTGCCAAATCAACAGAAATATAATTCTACGTCACATTTCAGATCAGATCCATCATTTTATTCACCAAAATTTTTTGTAAAGGGTGTAATTAGAAAATAGAACCAGCGAAATAACTGGAATTTGTTTAGCAATTTTGATACTACAGTTGAAGATTTGTATCCAGTTTAAGAGGCAATCGGTCGATGAGATGAGATGAGATGAGATTCCAAAATGCATATTCGGCTCTCTTTATTATAACAAGAACTAAATACAAAATGTGTTATCGTTACCAAGTCATCAGAAATGTAGTTCTGTGTCACATTTCAGATCAAATCCATCATTTAGTTTATCATTTATTAGCATTTCTGTGCACGCATTTGCAAACGCGATAACTAGAAAACAGAGCCAGCAAAATAAATGGAATTTTGTTAGTAATTTTGATTCTACAATTGACGATTTGTATCTAGTTTAGGAGGCAATCAGTCTATGAGAAGAGATTAAAAATGCATATTCGGCTTTCTTTATTGTGACACGAAATAAATGCAAAATACGTCATAGTTGCCAAATCATCAGAAATATAGTTCTACGTCACAATTCAGATCAGATCCGTCATTTTATTCACCAAAATTTTTTGTAAAGGGTGTAACTGGAAAATAGAACCAGCGAAATAACTGGAATTTGCTTAGTAATTTTGATACTACAGTTGAAGATTTGTATCCAGTTTAAGAGGCAATCAGTCGATGAGATGAGATGAGATTCAAAAATGTATATTCGGCTCTCTTTATTATAACAGGAACTAAATACAAAATGCCTCATAGTTACCAAGTCATCAGAAATGTAATTCTGTGTCACATTTCAGACCAAATCCATCATTTAGTTTACGATTTATTAGCGGTCTGTACACGCATTTGCAAAGGTGATAACTAGAAAACAGAGCCAGCAAAATAAATGGAATTTAAGTAATTTTGATTCTACAAGTGGCGATTTGTATCTAGTTTAGGAGGCAATCAGTCTATGAGAAGAGATTCAAAATGCATATTCGGCTCTCTTTACTGTGACACGAACTAAATGCAAATAACGTCATAATTGCCAAATCATCGGAAATGTAATTCTGCATCACATTTCAGATCAAATCCGTCATTTAGTTTACCATTTATAAGCCCGTTAGTATTTGTAAAATTGAAACAGAACCAACAAAATAAGCGGAATTTAGTTTTTTTAGTTCGTGAAATTTAGTAATTTTGATACAACAGTTGAAGATTTGAACCAGGTTAGGAGGCAATCAATCGATAAGAAATGATTTAAAATAAATATTTCTCCCTTTACTGAAACACGGACTAAACACAAAATGCGTCATAATTATCAAGTCACCATAAATGCAGTTCTCCGTCACATTTCAGATCAAATCCTTCATTTATTTTACCATTTATCAGCCTGTCTGTGTTTGTATTTGTAAAGGCGATAAATGGAAACAGAGGCAGCAAAATAAATGGAATTTGATTAGTTATTTTAATACTCGAAGATTTGATCCAGTTTTGGAAGCAATCAGGCGATAAGAAGAGATTCAAAACGCATATTTGGTTCTCTTTACTGTAATAACACGGACTAAATACAAAATGCGTCATAACAGTCAAGTTAAAAAAAATACAGAACTCTTCGACTGGCTTCACTTGAAATCATTCTATGTAATCTAAACATATGCGTACAAACAAGAACATAATTTCTCTATTTACTTAAAAGAAAAATCCAGTCAATTTTTACTGCGTACCCCAAAACACCAAGTAGAAGATTAAGCTGTTCGAAGTCGTCGACTCCCTTCTAGAGGTATACCCTTACTTTTTATGAACTTACTACCAGGTCAAATGAAATGTAAATGAGAATCCGTTGTTCTAGCTGTTTCGTTATTGCTGGTAAGCCGAGTATCGCTACTTGGTTACAAAAAAAGTAACCTTACTCCCGTTTGGAATATATTAAGCAACCCTACAAGTTGAAAGCAGAAAGGAACGGAAATCTGGCTTAGAAATAGACTTTGCACTTTTCCATGCTGCGTGTAGGCGGGCCGTAGGGGAATCAAAGTTCCAAAATGGAATGAAAACATTAAGCGTGAAATTGCTGCATGGCTCTCTTCATAGCTGAAGATCAAAATTTTGTCAAAAAATAAAAGATTTCAGAAGATATATTTTTTTTCATAAAAGGAAAGGTCTTAAGATTCCAAAAATTCATTTATTTTTGTTTATACAGCAATCGTTTCAACGCAATATTCTATGAATGTTTTATAAAATACTAATTAATATATTTGTTATCGTTACAAATGAAAATTTACTCCATGTCTTTTATAAATTTAAAAAAATAACTATTTAATTAATTATCAGCAAAAAAGTTAATCTCTTACAGGGCAACACAAGTATATGGATAAGAAGTGGTCTTACTCAATATACCATCCCTCATTTACCTTGGATGTATAATATTGGTTATGTGGACAGCATTTATAATGACGTACCTTCCATCAGATTAGTTGGTACATAAGATGACTATTTTAGAATCAACCACAATATATGTGTTAACATAGAACGACCTAGCAATTAATCGAGTCGTATATTATAATGGAGGCTTATTTTTATGAAAGCACTTCAACATGTGTGAAGTACTTATAGCAGTTAATATTATTTAAATTATAAAAAACAATTACGTGAATCGTAGCAAAAGTTAAAATCATCATATCAAATTAGCTACTGTCCGCTGAGTGATATAAAGATAAAACAAACGAACACAGAAACACGAGAATATTTTTAAAAGAATATGCATTATCATTTCATGTAAAAATATTTTCATATTAAATATTATAAAAAGTAAAGATTCTTATAACGTTTGAAACTTAATTTTTAGTTAAATTTAAGATTATTACTTGCATAAAGCAATTTATAAATTTCAGTATTCCATAAAAATTTACAAAGTGTATCAAGCGAATTTTGAAATTTGTGCTTTAAATTTTTTCATGATTTTCATTTAAAGAGTGGTTCTAAATTTAATAAAACATTCTGAGATAAACATCAAGATAAAAAAAAAGTTAACTAATTTAACTGATTTCTATAAGATTTTCAGTCAGTAGAAATGCAAAACTGAATATAAAATAATCTTTTCTCCATGTAAATTAATTCATGCGTTACTTTACTTTTGCTTCATAGCATTTGCAAACAAAATTAAAAGAAATAGATTCAGTATTTTGAATTTATATAATGTAGAAATTATTTATGAATTTTAACTTTTTTTTTTGTATAGATTTAACTTGTATCACTGTTCAGAAAAAGTTTAAATAGTAAAGACGAAAGAATTATATAAACAGGGGTGTTCTTAATAAAATTAGATTTAAAATATTGTATACTAATTTCATTTTTCAATATATTTTGTATAGAAGTTATCATTCAATATATTTTGTATAATAGATATATGTTCTTATTCAATATATTTTTATGAAATTAAATTTAACTTAAAAAATTCAGACAGCCATCTATGAGAATGAACAAAATTACATGAATCAAGTCTGGAACTTAGAAATTAAATTAGACATTATCTTGCTTTTGCAAATGCTACTTTGAATGTTCCTTATATTGAAAAAACGATTCCATTTATCATATATGAATTTGGACAAACAATTCTAGAATATCGATATAACTGTACATATCAGTCAGAAAAATTAATTAAGAATTAAAGAGAAAAAAAAAACAGGGGGGGATATAATATTAGATATATTCTGTTGCATTTATGTCAAGTACCATGAGAAAAAGAAGAAAAAAATGCTTATATTTTCACAATATTGGATTAATAAAATTAAATTAAAATTCAATATTCGAAACATTTTTTGAAAAAAAAAATCCAAGAAATATGCTGAAACTTTATTTCCCCAATAAATAAATAAACCAATATTCTCTTAATAAGGCAATGGAACTAACTATTTAAGGAATGATAGTTTACATTCGTCTGACATAACGTTTTTATACCTGTCTGATTGTTTGTTTTGCTACTTGACTGGACGTCTGAAATTAATAGCGGCGTGTCTGTTATCGAGTTCCATAAAAATGAAAACTTTTCACTGTCTTATGCTTCCTAAATCGTTAGAAAATATAAAATATAATTCCTTCAGAATTTGTGTGGTAATAAATCGAGATAAAATAATTGTTTTTCGATGAAAAACTGCGATATGGGATACTTGATCATCGGAAAAAGACAAAGATGAAAAATATTCGGAAGCAAGAACTTCGTTAAAAGTTTGATTAGATAACACAATATTTGAAAGCAGTCTTTAAACTACCAGTAAAAGACCGACAGTTAATTTTTTTTTAAAAAAAGGAAGATTTTTTTTTTTGAAAAGAACATTTGATCTTGAATTTTAAAAAATGGAAACACAGAAATTTGAAAAAATGAGTGCTAAATTTGCTGCGATTGATTACTTAGGAAGTTATAAACAACCATTTTTTTTTATTTGAAGCCTATGTACAAAATTGTTGCGCTATGAGTTCACACAAAAATTAAACATATAATCCAAATTGTTACCTTAAAGCATGTATTTACAAGAGTTTCTTTACAGCAATATTTGCCTAATATTACTCTATCGCAACCAGTTTGAGAGGATTAAGCCCGAATTTGGAGAACATTTTTGGACGAATTATAAAGGTGACCAAGTCATTCGAATATTTACTGAGGCTGTATTGTTTATGAGAAATGCCCGACTTTTTGAAAATTATGCGTACTGCTCATTTCAGTATCATGAGACGACCACTTTTCGACGATTCTATTTCACCAAGGTGTGAGAAGCGGAAGGATATCCATTTCAGTAATTCAGTCTATTATTAAAAGTAAATATATCCTCCTTTCAACTTTCCTCTGACCCTTATTTTGTCAATTTAAACCCACTCTAACGCATGCGCAAAAGCGCAGAGGGTTTTAGAATCCGTTGGCAAACAATAAATGGTTTTATATTGACGCTTCTAACTATATATTACTATTTATGTTAATTTATATTTGGGTACCCATGAAAGCAATAGGTTAGAAACACAATCATTTAAACAAATGGAATTTGGTGGCATTATTTTGGCATCAGAATTATAGATTTGTATCAAGTTTGGAACCTAACAAGTGGAAAGGAAAATATATAAAATATATACTATGCTCTCATGATTATTATGCTTTATTTTCTCTTTTACTAGACATCAATAGCTCTATAATAGTAAAAAAAATTCGGTCCTGGAGTCTGTCTTTTAAGTTTTTTAAATTGTAATTTAGTATAGTTATGCCCGTCTGTATAAGAACACGGTGATTCTAAACTCAACCGAATAAATACATGGAAATTGATATGCAGCCTTTTAAACAAATTGCAATTTAGACAAATTTTAAACAAATCGACAGTTTTAAATCAAACCTGTCGAAGGATTTACTTTTTGTTTCCACTCCATATGAACATAATAATTCAAAACTCTACTATCCAAACAAATGGAAATAAGTACACAAAAATTGTATGTAGTTGGTACAGTTATTTTAAAATCATTAACTTTAGGAATACTTATTGTCTTTTTATAAAACAACAACAAAAACACTAAATGAAATTTTTAAGCAAAATTTTCAGAATATATGGCAAAAAATGAGTTGAAATATTTAGAATATTTAAAGCGTGTGATTGCCTCCAAATTATTAATTAGCATAATTATAAACAAATAACTGATATAAAATAACAAAATATCTAGCACATGAATTGCAACCAAATGATTACATCAACGATTAAAACCAATAATTCCATTATTTATTAATTAATACTCCGGCAGTATTAATATTCCAGGTAGCGGGTTTGTAGCATCTTCTGGTAGAAAGATCATGGTTTTGAGACCTACTTTCAAGAAAGATCTGGTTTCTGTGTGAATCTGGTATCCATTAAATCTATCCTGATGTCAGTCGAACCATTTAATTAAGCTTGGAAACCTGTAGGATATGGTGGCGATCGATTATGACCGTTGTCACCTGACCACCATTCAAAATTAAGAAATTAAACAGCTTGATAAAACTTTTAATCTGGACAAAATTTAACAAAATTAAGCTATAACAAAATGATTTAACGTTTAAAATACAAGTATATAGATTATTATTTAGATAAATTTCTGAAATTACTTTAGCCACTTGCCATAAAAAATTTTCAGCAAAATAATTTGCTTGTAGAATATATAATATAACTAGTATTTAAGAATATGAAATATTAAAACTTTTATTATATTGCCAATCTTCAGTAAAAAAAAATATTAATGCTTTTTAAAAACACATTCTAAGTAGACGCAATCGTAGCTTCAATTGTGTGAAAATCCAAAATTTACGTAAAGATTTTTAAATGTATAAATAACTATCTTTTTTTCGGAATGTTTGCTAAAATTATATTCAAAACAGCTATTGACAATAAAGAAACTTTTCCATTTTGCCCACAAGTCAACAAAAATAAATTTGCACACAAAGTAATTTTTTTCCTAGAATTCCTTGCGAGAACAAAGTTAAAATGCATCAGTATATCATAAATAAATAAAACATCTTATTTTGGAATGTTGTTATTATCTTTCTAATCCGAAACATACGACTCTATCGCATTTTCTAACACAATCTAAGTAAAATTTCAATAAGAATGCTTAATAACATAATACCATGCATAATATTTCAAAGATTCTTACGAGATTTCTGAAAAATTTCCATCGACACTTCAGCATTACTTTCCACTGCATCCATTGAAAGCCATTAAGCATATAATGCACAGCAAAGAATAAAAGTCAAAATATCTTTTTATTCTATAAAATATCTATGCAAAACCACTGTGGTGAGATTACGGAAAATGCAAATGCATTACATTATTAATTCATGAAAAGATAAGGATACGGGGAAAATATATCAACAAAAAAATCTCATATAATAAAGAGTATGCCAAATATTTTCTTTCGATTATAAGATGCACTCCCAAAATATGCCGAAAAGATGTTTTTGGTGTATGAAATATTTTTGCAGCAGTCAGGGAAAAATAAATAAATGACTGCTGTGCTAACTCAGCACAGGCTTTGCTTAAACTTAGAAGAGAAAATGTCTTAAGAACGTTACGTGAAACGTCTAATGTATTTCCGGAGAAAAAAAAAATCCAGTAATATCGGAAAAAAATTTTTCGAGCAATATTGCAAATGCCATCATATTGCGGCATTCGTTCCTTCTTGAGGATTTGTTTAAAATCCATTTAAAGATTCTAAAAGATAAGCTCATTTAAAAAGAAGCTTACCGAAAAAGAATTGAATTTTCAAATGTATCAAGAAAATATGTAGCTTTTTGATCATCTTTTTTGGAGTCGCTGGAGAAAGGAGGAAAAATATAAATAAAATTACCGGATTGTGGAGTGTATGAAAATCCTGAAATAAAAAGGAATTATTCTACAGATTTATGCTTCTGACGATGGCGTTCAAAAGCAGTTTAGCTGCTTTGTCTTTAGTTTTGAACGTAATAAGAATTGAAAAGAAAGGGATAGATATATTAGTTTAGTATCGGAAAATGCCTGAGACATTTGGAAGTAATAGTTAGAAGATATGCAATTGTGAATGAAACTAAATTTGAGATATTTCGTCTGTTAAATTATATAGAAATTTAAAAATGCATTTCGAAATATCAACGGAAATGTTTTCTATTCTAATTTCCCAAATATTTCTATAATATGGCATAGGATATGTTTGTACAGCATTTTTTCTTTTTGAAGAGAACCGAATCTGCATTTTGAACCATTTTTTAAATGAACATGTCAACAATTTGATACTTAATTCTAGCCTCAATGCTGAAGTTCAAATTTCGTCTAGTTAATTTAATGTGTTTTTATATAATGTTAGCATGTACACTGATAAACAGATCAACAAACAGTCTACTAATTGGTCAATTTCTAAAATTCTGCTTTGCTGTGCTTTTGAAATTGCGCTTTGAATCCTCGGATTCAGAGACCAAATATTAGTAGATGGATTTGGATCAAAATTTCATATATTATTTAAAACCCCACGTATAAAAGATATTTGAATATATTACACAGCGAATTCTTATCAAATTAATTTATTTCTATTATATAATAAATTAACATGCAAATGTTTACACTAATTTGATTAGGACACTTTCTTCACATTCTGAGCTGAGTAAATCGCCTTTCCGTAAAAACTATACTTTGCTTTCATCCAGAAGTACAGTAGGATTAACAATATTAAAATTGGATTAAAAACTCCAAAAACAGGCGTTCCTTAAAATGTGATCTCCGATTCTCCGATAAAAATAATGAGTTTCATTTCTACTATAAATGTGCAAAGATTTCATTTTAAAGTTCTTATTCCGATTGTATAATTTCATTAAAAAATAACATTTCATAATATTTATCACCTACAGAATGTAGAATCTATATATTACTAATTTCGAATTCTACAATATTAGATTCAAGTCTAATTAATAATAACAGAAAATTGTTATACGATATCAAGAAATTACTTGTTAACGTACAAGAAATCTTTTCTTTGGAATCTCAAAATATATTAAAAAATATATACTCGTTTCCTATTAGCTAACATAAGTTTTTTGAAAATTGTAAAACTCCAATTAGAAAAGAATTGTTACAGTTTTAGTGACACATTTTTATCGCACTCATAGAACTGTAATATAATGATGTTTTCATATTCCACAATTGTGAACTACAACTTATTATAAAGTACGATTTCCATAACTTGTACATTTACAGCTATGTCAGTTATTTTGTTTATCTTCTTTTAACACTAGGTTTACTAAGGGGTCATTTTGACCCCGCTCAGAAAAATTTTTGTTATTTTTCTTCAAGAAAATTATTGCCGTATTTAATGAGAATATTTTAATTAACTTTTGCTTACTTTTATAAGACATATAATAGCAAATATTATCTTTTCGGAGGAATATATATAGTATACCTACTTTTACCGAAGGGATCATTTTGACCATTCGAATAAATATTGTTGAGAATACATACATTTATATTTAAATATGTAACGGCTTGATAGAGATATCTAGGCCTATAGCACACAGATATAGGTATAAATATAGAAATAAGTATGTGTTAGTAAGAATACATGCGAGTCAGTGTTTTGGTAGAAGATGATGGTAGAAGAATAGATGGTCTTGAAGATCTAGATCGCAAAATAAACACTTTTTTTGTAAATAAACACAGAGGAACTCCTTTTCATCACGCCACACCTTAACAAATATATTGAAAATATAAAAGCTTTTTCTACTTTAACTTCATAATAGATAGGTCAATTTATATTTTTTCTGATTAAATACCGAAAGGGTTACTCTGACCCCCTTGGTAGAAATAGGTATAGGCCAACTCATGGTAAACATAGTGTTAAAAAGTCTCTGCATCAGATTCTTGTTCTTTATTTATTGTAATAATGCAGGATGATGATTCTAATTTATGATTCATCCATATCCGATATGTTAGAACATACATTTTTATACTTGCAATCTTAATGGATAGCAATATTTTCAGCGCTCCGTTCTGAACAAAAGCAACCTGAAAATCTGAAAACAACTAAGCAAATAACATACATATGGACATGGTACTTCGTAACCGTATACGTCTCTCCCCCACCCCTGAATTTCGCATGTAATGAAATAGTATGTACAATTCTGCACTTCGAAATATAATAATGCTTATTATAATAATAAACTTGATATGCCTTTTCGATGTCTGCGGTTCCACCAAATAGACACAAAATTTGACACAAATCGACAATTTAGGCCAAAGCAATGCAAATCAAAATATTTTTATGTGAGCTTTTGTATCCTTATACATGCAGATATAATGATCAACAAATGGTGGAAATATAATAATAAACTGGATACGCATTTTAGATATCTTCCATTCCATCAATTGGACATAAAGTTTGACACAAATACCCGATTTGAGCCAGAGGAATGCAAATCAAAATATTTTTATGCGAGTTTTTGTGTCCCCATACACGCCAATATACAGATCAACAAATGGTGCTCTCTGTGACAGATTTCATTCAAATTTTAATATATATCTACACAACTAATGACAAATTTGTATATGAAATTTCATATATATAAATTATAATACACATGCATACGGACTTTGGTAGATTTCGTAATACTTTGGTAGAAATCCACAAGTTCCACAATCACAAAACGCTTGATGCTTTTTTCCCCTCAAAACACAAATTCTTTAAAAATTAACTTTTTATTCACTGTTTTCTTTTATATGATAGATGTGATTCGATGATAAAAGAGCTTTAAGAGTAAAAGTATTCTATGTTAAAAATTTCCGTTGTTATTGTTAAAGGGTATTTTGTATTAGAGCTTTGTAACAAAGGAAGACTTTAAGCTCACCCTGTAATTTAGAGACTCGATTGCCCTTTCTCTGAGCCTACAATGCAAACTAACATCAAATTAATGTTCAGAATTACGAATTGTTGCTCTAAAACTTAATCACTTCCCAAAAATGACTCCTCATTTCGACATTCATCTACAAGGTTACCTAAGTCAACCTAAGCCTCGACTTAATCCCCTTGCAAACATGGGCCCTTCCACCGAACATACAACCTGTAGATTCCAAATTCCTTCTAGCATTGCGATCCATTCTCATACCCTTTCGGTCGCGTGATTCGCCTTTAATTACCAACCCCCATCATCCCTCCCCTCGAAACCCTGCCTTTCAAAGACACGTGCACCTCAATTCATTTGTCAAAACCCAGAAAGTGGCGTGGGGGGGTGGCGGAAGGAAGAAAGTGTGACGTAAGTAAATATCCTTTAATAACGTTTTATGACTAGCTGAGTGAGGGAGTGCATTTGTCATTGGAGAAACGGTTCGCGCCTGTTGTTAAGTGAATTTGCACTCTCTTCTCTAGTAATCGCTTTCGCGGAACTCCGGAGTCATTTTTGGCTCGTTTTGAGGTTTTAATTACCCCAAGGTTGTAGCCTTTTCATAACACAGAGATGAATGGAAGTTCAGCAGTTGTCGGCGGAATTCGGGTCATGGAAGCGTAAATAAGATCATGTATTTGTTTCTTTCTTTCTTTTAAATTTAGTTTACGTATACAGTAAGACCACCCAGAATTCTTTTGTGGTTTAAAGCAGTTTCGTTTCACTACTGTTGCTTAAACCTTTCAATAGGATTGTTTTTTCTTCAAAATTAGGATTATTTAGAGCTCTAATGGGTCGAATAAAGTATAAATAGCTATATTATGCTAAAATAAACAAAAATTAACTATAGGTGTAATTAGTCTGCTGGGCCATATGTGTCCCAGTAAGTCTTTTTAAATGGGACACATTTGTCCCATTTGGGTTGAGGTGACTATATAAAATAAAGTGAACAGTTCAATCTCTAGATTTTATAATATTTCAAAACAATTTTATTGCAAGAAAATTTACCAATTACTTATCCAACATTATTCGTGACATTTCTATGTATGATACATTGCAAAACAGTTTTTGCAGATGCAACTTTCCTCATGGCACATACAGTTTTGGCTCGGGTTTCTTTATTATTAAGATGTAGTTAATAATTACACTAACATATGATAATGTAATCACAGAAAACCATTGTGACATGCACTTCAATAAATTCCACTCTTACTTATCTCTTTGGATGATTTTAAAATATCAGCTGGACATATATGTCCCGGTGGGGCCCAAAGCGTTAACTTCGGCAGTAGTGTTTTTATACAACAGCAATAGAATAGAATCGTAGAAAGAAATCGATTTACACCTAAATCGCTCAAAATTATTACTTCCATAACAATGCAATGATGAATGGAAGTTTGGCAAGTGTCGATGGAATTCGGGTTGTAAAAGTGTAAATAAGATCATGAACTTCTTTTTTTGATTTTGTTCACGTATGCAGTAAGATCCTCCTAAATGCTGTTGAGGTTCAAAGCGATTTTATTTTTCTCGCGTTTTTGTAACTTCGGCTGTAATGTTTTTATGCGGTAGCCCCATACATTTGACTTGGGCCCAAGATTTGTTTTTTATACAGTAGTATTAAATTTGACAAGTACTATATGCTTGGAATAGAATCCCAGAATCATGCCAAAATTACCTTTTCCATAACAATGCGATGATGAATGGAAGTTTAGCAGCTGTCGGTGGAATTTAGATCAAGGAAGTGTAAATATGATCATGTACGTTTAGTTACAGATTCTTTTCTAAAAACTTATGTTCGTTTCTGACAAAATTTGGCTGAATAGTTTCATGATTTAACATTAAAAAGACGAAAGCTATCAGTTTGACCGGATATTCAAACACTCTTTGTTTGCTGCTTTATTTCTCATTTGGTCATTTATTTTCCTGACTATCTATATAGCATATGTAGAATAAAGTTATTTGGTTTTTTTCATTATTATTGACGCTGTAAATGTGTATATCTTGTAAAATCAAATGTTCGCAAAAAAAAAAAAAAAAAAAAAAAAAAAAAAAAATTGTAGCCTATGTTGTGTTCCCGATTGTATTTTTAGATAATTCTGTATAGTTAGTCTTTTTTTTTTTGCAAGAATTTGAATATAAAAAGGGGACAGCAAACTTTGAAATAAGCAAAAATGGACGAAAACGTGCAATTTTATTTTTATTGTTTCATCACCAAAATATATATTTATATTGAACTAAAATAGTGTTATAAAATGTATTGTTCAATATAATAAATATTTGAAGGGTTAAGAAGAAATAAAGTACATCTTAATGACTTTTCTCAAAATGTTATAATTAGTTTTAAATATACTTGAAACGTTCCATGTGTCTTAATTTTTGAAGAAATTAAATGAAATTGATAATAAAGATTTCGATCAAGAATTAAAAGAAAATGGGGTATGCATTTTATGTTTAGAATTATTTTAGCTCCTTAAAAGTCAAATTTAGTTCAGAAAAACATAAAATTCTTTTAAAAATTCAGTAAGTGCGCATAAAATATTTCTAAGAAATTTGCATTTAATTGGAATTACAAAATCATACAATAGTTACAATACAATAGAATTACAATAGTTTTGTTCCAAATAAATTTACATTGGGTGATAAGAAAAAAAAATATTAGAAAAAAGTAAAAATTAAGACCCTTGGAACATTTTGAAATTTTTAAAAATGACATATCTTTTAATTTTTTTAAAAAAATAATATATTTCGTTTTAAAATGTTTTAAAAGAAATTTGACGTATTTATATTTTAATATATATGCATTAAAAATTTCATAACGCTGACTGAATAACTCACAAAAGTGTCTGTTGTTGTTGTTGTTTCTTATGGCACTTGCCATAGGCAAGCCCGCTGTTCGAAGACAGCGGATTTAAGCCTGGGGGAAGGGGGAAGCGCCTCTTGTTTCTATAGTAGCGCCATCTAGGGCCAAGAGAACGACTTAGCTACACACACGTCACAACCCTTTTTAAGGGGCGGACTTCATTCACGCATTTCATTCACAGATCGTAATTTAGACCTGAATCAGAGAACGATCACCCCTGATCCAGTACCTCCAGTGGTATTACTCTCGACATGGAGGACTTTGTGACCACGACAGATTTAACGGGCGTCAACCACCAAGCACGCGAGGAATCTTCGGCCGACGGGGTTCGAACTCGCAACCTAAGGGACGCGAATCCGACGCTCTACCAACCAGGCTATCCCGGCCACAAAAGTGTCTAATAGAGTCTACTGTCCCCTTAATAAGAAGGGATAAAAATGACATTTGGGAAACATTTTACCAGCCAAGCTTAATTCTTTTAACGTTCGAAACAATTTATTTTAGTTCGTGAATTTATTTTTTATTTCTTTTGATTACCGTCATCTGTTCTGAACTATATTTTCTCTGGTGATGTCAAAACATTAATGAGTAAAGAAATTTTTAAGCGTTGAAGAATCATATGAAGCCGATTCTTGTTTTGATGGAAAATCTCATTTATTTCAAATATTCCCAACTTCGGCGAATGAATGTCAATTTTTTCAGAGACTGCGCAAAACAATTCCCACTCCGATTCTAAAAAATATTATGACAAAACATCGATTTAAAATATATAAATTTCCAAGTGAAAGAAAAAAAAATCAAAGACAAAGTACTTCAGTAGCAAAAGCAGAGTACAGACAACTCTCTCTAAAGTTTAGTTTAATTATATTAACGTCTCGTTTTGAAGCAATACTAGGGCTATTTTGGGACGGATCTCGTAATTTTGAACCGCTGTCAGATGATGAGGACGACACCTGAGCTGCCAACACAAGAATTTTTGGGTGATGTAAAAAAGGTTGTTAAAATGACAGCACTCAGTTTCTATATGGTATAAATATATGCCGCCATTATAGGGTTAAAACAGTTTTTTGATTCATATAATTTATTTCATTGACTAATTTCAATGTACTTTTTTTATGCTGTTGTAATTTTATAAAAGTATGATGAAATTTCAATTTATGCTAAACCCGTTATAGGTTATCACTATAATAACTGTTCAGAGATGACGTTTCATACATATTGGCTAAATTAAGATAAATCAATGCAAAATAGCAAAAATAAGAAAATATATTTTTAGTTTCATCGTACTTAAAAAGCCTTTTTAGTTTTGCTTCATTTAATGCAATAGACTTTTTCAACTTCATGTCTTATTAATCAACATAAGGGAAATTTTTGTTTTTTAATTTCCATTAAAAGCGTGGTGAAATTATGTATCTATATTTTTATTACTGTTAGCTTACTTAAAAGTGTTATAACCCTGTATTACTAATTTAGAGAAATTTCGTTAATTCATTTAAAGTTTGTCTTACTACGCTTTTCGCTCTTTCCTTTCCAGAAATAAAATATGTTAATTCATTATTTATCAGAACTTATAATCTCCTAAAATGCTAATACGAAATTTCCTGCTTACCGAATGAAGACATATGTTTTAAAATTCATGGTAGGAGTATTAACTTCTTTATCTAATCATAATATGGAAGTCACATTGTCTCTGAATAAATCTGCATATGGGAGTGAGATACGTAGACTTTCAGGTTCTAAGAATTTTTCATAAAGGAACAAATGATTCTATGTCATATAATGCGGTTTAAATTTCGTATACTGTGAATAAGAATTTCTCAGTTTACAAATTTGAAATTTCGCATTCAAGTATACAATTTAACAAAAATATATAAAGAAGGAATGATTAATTCAGATGGAAGATGTTATATATTTTTTACATTTTTGTCTTAATAATCTGAAGTTATATTTTGATATTTTAGAATATTTCTCTTATAGTTTGTAAGATATATTCTAAATATTTCATAAAGCCCGCGCTTCTATTATTTAAACTCTATGTCACTATAAATGATGTGAGTTTATTTTCTTGTAAGAGCTAGTATTGTTTATGCTATACCGATTGTTAATCCCGAATTAAACTGCTTGTTGCTGTCTTTTCTTCTCCTTAAGAACAGTTATTGACAATATGTAACATTTTGCATGTCGTTGAAATATTAGAGTTTTGGCATAAGAGGCAGTATTAATTATGCTATACCAATTGTAAATCTTTTATCAAATCAATTAAATCAGAAGCTGGTTTCTTTTGTTAAATTATATAAATCTTCAAAGATATTTTAAGTATGGAATAAATGAGGGTTTATTTTTCGCAATAATGGTATTGGTTATGCTGCATCGATTATTAATTCGGAGTCAGATCTCTTGTTGTTGATTTTTATTTATTTATTTGCTTAAATACCATTATTGACAACAGTCTGCCATTTTGCTTGCCATTGAAGTATGGTGTTTTGGGCATTAGAAGAAGTATTAATTAATCTACCTCAATTGTGAATCCTGTATCAAATCAATTAAATCAATGGCTGCTTTCGTTTATTAGATTGTGTAAATCTTCTTCATGGATATTTTAAGAATGGTATTTTAGATGATAAAATAAGAGACTGTCATGATTATAAAATATTACCGTTTATTGATATTCATAACTCTGAAAGTTTCACTACTACCATAGACAGAAATCAAGTATTTTTGGAATCGCTATTCACTTTTAAAGTATCGGCTTGACAAACTATCAAAGACACTTTTCCGTTAGCCGGGCGCAAGCGAAAAATCGCCAAATAGTGTAGAATTCCGCCAAATTTCTTTCGCCAAATTCGCGATTGGTTCACAATCAGTTACCCTGGCGCAAGCGAAAAATTGTCAAATGATGCAGAATTCCGCCGAATTTCTTACACCAAATTCGGTTTGGTTCACAATTGGCGACATTTGAGCCCGGCTAATGGAAAAGTACCCCATTAAATATAATCTTAAAAAGAAAAATTTCGATAAAGAAACAGAAAAAGGCATCGTTTGATAGTAAATATATCATTCGGTGTATTATAATGGAGAGGATACTTGAATGTATAATTTTATTCACTGGAATTTTGGCATACTTTTACATATTTTCAATAAGATAAATTCGAAGCACTAGATCAGTTTTAAACATAAATTAACCGCCATAGATCGGGCTATTAGAATTTAAATATTCAGACCTCTAATTAATGAAAAATTATATAAAAAATAAATTATAAAACATGATTTTTGCGAATCTTAGTTGAAAAGATCTATATTTTTATTTCATAGGGTTTTTATTAGTTATTAACAATATAATTCTAGAAATCGTTATAAAAATATAACCAGAACTCGGTTTTATATTTAACAGTATTTTAAAAGATACAATATCTGAAGTTGTCAACGGGAAAATAAAACGAACCCTCTTCCAATATCGTTGTACTTTGAAAAGTGGGAAAAAAGTACAAAATGGAACCGAAAAGGTGAAGAAAAAGTTTCTTAAATGAAAAAATAGAGGATGATCCTCAAAGATAGACGACTGAAGATTTCCGGAATATATCTCTAAACGCTATTCCTTGAGAGGTGTGCGATAATTTTTTCCTTTTTAACCCCATCATATATCTACCACTATCAATCTACACATCTATATGGAACGTCCGTGCGAGAAATGTTAAATAAAATAAAAGTTTCTATAAATCCGAACGAAGAAGAAGAGGAAATGCTGTTAAAAAAAATAGCGAGAAAAAAAAAACTCAACTCGGAAGTGCGAACTGGTCCTAAAAACGATTCTATAAGAGCTAGGAAATATATATAAAAAAAGGCCTAAGAGATAGAAAGCTATGGTAAATGATGGGTAAAGAAGTGTTCTACGAAAAGCTAACGATTACTATCACGATCTATTTCCTGAATGAGTAGATTTTTTTTTCTTTCTTTTTATAGATATGTTTCACCTCGCATTCAATATACTCTCGCCCCAGGTCGTCGCACTAATTTTTTTTATCTTCTGTTCGTGGATAAGTACCATGAAAATGACGGCCTTAATGTTCGATTAAAACGGAACGACCCTGGATTGGGCGCGCATCGATGTTCTTGCGCGTATCGATACTTGTTACTGCACGGAAAGTCATCTGCTTTTTTTCCCTTTGGGATGAAAGCAGGTGATAGATAGTCGGAACGTTTTGGTTATTGGTGTCTTTTTGTAATTTTTGAACATTTTCTATCAACAATAAAACGATATAAAAAGACTTTATTCTGCTTCAAGTTTAGGAGATGTAGCCTGATAGTAGGGTTCTTGGTTTCGGTATAAAATGTTCGTTAGATAAATTGCTGCGTTGGGCCACCTTGTATGCGAGCCTCTTTTATTTTAATTTTTTCATAAATATGACGAAATATTTCACCGTAAAAAAGAGTTTTACAAATGTTGATTTCAAGTGAATATTGTATAGTATATTATTGGAAGAAAAATGGGAAATGTGTTTTGGTAATTTGAAGAATGGAATAGTTTAGTAACTTTTTAATCATGACTCAATATTGTGAGGTGGCCGAATATAGATCCTAACCTTATTCTTTCCAAACGAAACATGAATCTAGGAAACAAATAGTATATTTTAATTGAAAAATAGATTTATTGATGTGTCTAACATATAGCTTTCTTATGCTGAGTAACTAGAATACAAGGACATAAATATGAATTTTGATATTTTTGAGAAATTTTACAGGTTTAAATCTAATGATACATTCTATTAGAGACACCTATGGATTACAGAATGTTCTTGTCAAAAACTAATAAGTTGTTGGAAGATATATTGCATGCATTTAAAAGTTCATATCGTTTTACTTTTCTCTAGTGTTTATCAAAATCTATTTTGCAGAACAGTAAAACATAAATTTTATGCTATATATTTATAAAGAAAACTGATTGTGATTTATTCCTTGATATTCACTTAATAAAGTTAGTTTTATGGTTGTTACATTTTTCTTTAAGATAACAAACAAAACCAATTTTTTAAGATGACAATGTAAGATTGCTTTAAATAGTTCATGTAAGAATGCCTTAAATGGACGATGCAAGAGTGTCTTAACTATAGAGTAAATATTTTTATATATTTAGTTTAAGAATACCATTAGTCTAATTTGAACTTGAGAAATCTGAATGATTTAAAGTAATGTCTTTATAATTTTGAAGTATTTTCTCACTCGTTTCGATGTAGCCATACTTGAAATCAGAGAATGCCATTATGATTTTGAAACATTTGTGCACTCGCTTGAATGTAATCATACTTGAAATCAGAGAATTTTAAAAACTCTTGGATTGAATCGACAGCCTTAATAAATCCTTCTGAATTATTGCAAAAATTGACAGTAGGCTGTTGAAAATCCATTTTTCTTTCCTTACGTAATGCTGGAATGCACAAATTCAACCGGATTGCGAAATCTAAAGTATTGCCTCGCATTTGCTGAAATGTGTAAATAACACGATAATATATTCTCCTGTATGAGCTGATTAAATGAATACTTCGTCATTGTCGTATTTATTATGTCTTTCTTCCGTTTACGTATAATTAATATAAAGAGGGTGACCTTTATGTTCAATTTAAAGAGGTGTTCATCGGTTAGGGTTACAATAATATTCACAAAGCATATACATTTTTTTTTACTCCTTTGGATAAAAGTAGGTGATTGTTAGTGAACGTTTAAAAAGTAGGCTCTACTTTTAAGCAACAGGTTTCAAATATGCAAAATACGGAAAAATATAAAGGTAAAATGTTAAAAAGAACTGCAATAAAGAATAGAGAACTGTAGTGTAATTAAAATATATAAGCGAATTTAATTTCGAATATAGTAAATTTTAATAAATAAAATAGTTTATCATTTTTGATAAATATCAAACGCAATAAAGATTATCAAAAAGGAAAAAAAAAAAAAAAAAAAAAAAAAAACGAGCATTCTGTTATTTTAAAAATATCACTTGGGACAATTTGCAATTTTTTTGAGATATTAAAACTTTTGATGCAATAGAGACTCTCATTTTAATTACAAATAAAGTTTAAAATGATAGAAAGAATTTGCGTATTCTAACACTTTATGCAAAATTATCCTTTGCTTTAAAAATAGGTTATTAAAAACTTTTGTTCATTGGCCTGCTGAGATTCCTTTAAGTGCTACTATTAAATATATTTTTACCATCACACAAGTCATGCTTTTATTACTTAGCTCCGCAATCTTAATTTGTAGAAGAAAATTCGTTGCTAAACATTTATGCCGTTTCAAATTAATGTCACAGAAATAAATTTTATATTATGACATTAGATATTTCTTTCTATTGTGATTTATCGGTTTAACTTCATTCATAAAACGTTTAAAAGAAAGCAATCAAAGCTTCCAAAACAATATGTTAAATGTGCTTTGAAATAATTAGCACTGTGCTAGTAGATCACAAACCTATTTCCAAGAATAATACCAGAATCAGTTTAGTTTAATTATTTAATGTCATGTTTAAATTCAAACAAATTTATATTAAAGTAATCAAGCGGCTTTTAGCACGTTAATTGTGCTTTGATATAGTTGACATTATGCAAACTTATTTGTTCAATAATTGCAATACTTAGTTTAGTTTAATTTAATGGCATTTCTTCCTTGTCTTGCAAAAGTGACATGACAACTATTTTGTGATGTCCTTCATAATGTATATTATAATCAAATAACAAGGACCACAGAAAAGTAGGCATATCTTTCTCTCACGTTTGGTTAGCTTTATCACAAACTCATTTGGGGAATATTTGACCTTTTACTTCAGATATAACATACATGACCAACGTACACCATATAGCTATGAGGGAATTGAATTTCCAACCTATAAACCTCCGGCTCGGGACTTCAATTGAGACTTCATAATTACATTAAGGTGTGTTATATAAAACGTCTTAGCCTTATTAAGTATTTAGAGTGTGAATCAAGTGAAATGAGGAAATCTATTGTAATAGAAAATACCTGAGTAAAATAAGCAACAATGCAATTGATAAAACCTGCAAATTATATGAATGCGTGGCAAACCATGCATTCATATAATTTGCTCCATGGAATCGGATAGAAAAGCGGAATGAATGAATTCAGATTCATTTTTTACAGTAAAATTTTACTTAACAGAGACACTCATTCAATTTAAGATTTATCAAATAAAAGTACCAAAAATATTAAATGCATCATTAATATAAATATTAAAAGAAAATGCAACAACGCGGTAGCGTTTGCTATGTAGTATCATAAATGAAGGAAAAATAAATTTAATTTATTGGTATTTATATCAGTAACTATGTTAATTCATCAAACCTTGCCCCTATAAAAGTATTATAAGTGTTCTTTCGTGTTAACTAGAAAAAAATTAAAATTATACTGACCACCATTTAAAATGCCGTTGTTTTTCACTTTATCGATAATAATCTATTAAACTGTATTTGTTCAAAAATAATTCATAAATTTAAGAAAAGTTCTTTCTTTTGGTTCTAAAACACCTAAATATACCACCATTTAACATGGAGCTTCAGGCACTTAACATCTAACAAAACGAGCCATGAGAAACTTCAATATTTCAAGAAACAAAACCGAAAATAGGCTATTTTTTTCACGGTGCATTTTGTATCCCAAAAGGCATCTTTCTCCCTCAGAGTGAGTGTTGAAAAAAGAAAAAAGAAAACCCTCTTTGCGCCACAAACGTAAAAGGGAAAAGAAAACTAAGAATTGTTCCCTTCTAGATTCAGCTTCTAGAAAACTGTCATTTAATCGTCACTTCTACAGACGGAAACATTTCCGAGCATCTGAAATTTTTATTCGAGCCATGTTTTTACTCTCAGCGGAACAACGATACATGGGGCTTGTTTTCTAAATGTTCCCTAGAAATGGACGCTTTTTTACAGTTGATATATTCACTCATTTTTCACCGTGGTTTGTAAACGCAGTTAAACAAATAGCCAGAAAAGAATGGTTTGGTGATAAGAACATGTAAATATAGAGTTCCTCAGTATTTATTAAATTTAGATTTATTTAATTAATTGATAGAAAATTTATTAGTTAAACATAAAATGTTTGAAACTAGCAAAAATGGTGTCAATGAAAGTTTTACGCAGACTATGTAATAAATTTACTTGTGTGATATTGAACATATGGTATTGGCGAACAATAGTTTCAGGAAGGCTTATTAATGTGCAATCTTTGGCGATTTATCCGAGAGATGTTGTTAATATATAAGCATTAAGGCCAAGTATGAAATTTCATCCTGCTATCTCAAAGCATTTCTTAGCTATGAGATAGGAAAACAGACGTAATCCCAAAAAAATTGTGTTTCGGAACCTAGTAGATTTGAGTCGTGAAGATTCTTCAGATTCTCTTTGTATATGTTGCAGTAAATATGATTAATCCGATGATTATAATTATCGATGATTATTCATAATCACCACTAAACGTATTGGTGATTATTCATAATCACCACTAAACGTATTCTTGATTATTCCTAATCACCACTAAACATATTGGTGATTATTCATAATCACCGGTAATTATACACAATCGTAAGTTTATTACATTTTCCGTTACATATACATCGAATACTAGAAAGCAAAAAGCAGTTACAAATATTTTAATAACAAACCATTTTAAATGGCAATGATAAACAACATTTTCAGTGTACCAGCATTTATACAGAGTGTCCCATAAATACCCCCAAGCATTGCACAGCCAGATTCCTCGTTGGGCGTACATAAAAAAATGTTCAAAGATCTGTACCTGCATGACACTGGTTTTCGAGAAAATACGAAAACAAAGTATGACGTTACACCCGGTGCAATGAGAAAACACTTTGACACATCAACAGTACTATTTGCAAAAGGCAGATGGTCAAAGCATCTACCGTCCATATCGAAGTAGACTTGAACGCGCGTTGGAATGGGCGCCTGCAATCACGGACAGGAGAGTAGAGATGCGCCGGAGCACCATCATGTCAGAACCAAAGGCCTTGTATTGCATCTAAGAGTATGCCATCGAGAAAATCAGGTAACACATCACGGAGAAACATCAAGTAGGAATGCCTCGAGAGCCGTTCAGGTTATAGATATGGTCCAAGCAGGTGATCCATGACTATGCTGGCCCACACATTTACAGATCAGCATTCCTGATATTTCTGTGGGCTGATTGAATGGGACATTCAACTATCACAACTGTGATAGTTGAATACCCCATCGCGAATGAAACATGATTCATCAGTCCAAAATATAGGAGCAATGGAACCATTATCTGGGTTATGTTGCAACAGCCATTTACAAAAATCCATGCGTTTCTGAAAGTCATCTGACTTTTTAGACCTTGGATGGTTGTGTACGAAATGAATGCATGCATGATACTTGTTCTACTTCTTGAACATTTTGAACATCATCGTCTGGAAATATGTACAAAAAATGCTACTGATGTGTTCACTACAGTGTTTTACCCTTGCACAAGATGTGACGTCATACTTTTTTTTCGTATTTTTCTTGAAAACTATGTGTCGTACAAGTATCGTTATTTGGGCACTTTTTATGTACACCAAAAAAGAATCTGGTTGTGTAAAGTTTGGGCGGTATTTATGGGACATCCTGTATAAGTGTTTTTATGTAGTGAATTTCCATAGAATGACACTAAAACTTAGATATATTATCAGTAATATATTATGAGATATCGCTGAAAAAAATAGCTTGATGTAGAGAACATACAAAAGACTAACAAGATATATGAGTAAATGGTCACTATGTGTTTAATAAATTCACTAAATAGACTCAGTCTTCACTCTTCAGATATAAAATATTTAAAGAAACAGTTTAGAATACTTTTACTAACAATTCATTTTAGTTGGCAATGATTTCAATCTCAGTTTCATTTTCGCGATATCAGCTTCCATTTTAGCGTAATGTGCTGCTCGAATGCATCTTCGTAGATTAGTATTGAAGGTTTGACCTATTTTTGCATTTCATTCTATAGTAATTTTTATTTTTTATTTTACAACGGTGGTGATAGTTAACACGAAAATCATCTGTAAAAGATCATAGAAAGAAATCAAAGAATTGTACAAGAAAGAGCTTGTAGCCGTTTATTCAATAAATCATTCTTTATATTTGATTTTCATCTTCAGAAAGAACGGAAAAATTCATGCTCCTAAAAATGAATACATACAGTAGGCACTTTGAGGAATCAGAATATTTACTTTTCTCAAATAATTTCAAAACAATTAAACAAGTTTTATAGCAGTATGAGGGCTATTTTGGAAGAAATCTCATAGTCTTGAACCGTCCTCAAATGTCAAGGACGATGCTTGGATTTTGCACCCCGTCACCAAACATTCATCATACACTGGTGCGAAAATGCTTGGACCTATTGTTCATTCCCAGATTCTGAAACCTTCCGCACTTTTGCCCTTGAATCAGGATGTGTTTATTTAGTGAAAATAGGGGTGAGAAGAAAGATGAAAAGAAGAGGTGTTTACATTTAATAATTAAGTAAAATCGGATTATACGCGGTTTTAGGAGGCGTACAAATTGCAGGTAACTCGTAATATTGCCGAAAGACGATACTAATTCACAATAAAATATTTTAGAGCATTTTTTATTTACTCTAAGGAGTTAGAACATTAAATTATAATGAATAAATGGAATATTTCTCTTCTTATAATTTGGTAAATCAACTTTTTACAAAATAATAATAATTTGTTTAATTTAAAACACTTTGTTATTGAATTTGATAAAATTCAATAACAAATTATCAACGGTAGATAATCTCAGTCTGATTTAATGATATTGTACAAAATATCTCTTATGCTAATCTGACAGATTTTTGTCATTTGAACTAGTTATATAAGCAATCAATATGGAATTTTGAGTAACAATAAAACTGTACGATCTGAAATGACAAGACACTCACGTCACATAGAAAAAAAATGCAATGAAATAAAGTATATAAAGAGGTGAAAATCATTGTCAAAGAATGAAGAACAGTAGAAATGCGCTCATGTTCCCGTATCTCACCCCTTATCGAGGTACTATCGCCGAAAAGTAGTCTCGGGATACTGAAACGAACAGTACATGTCAAATAAACTTGACAGATAAAGGATTTTATACAAGGCAGATATTGCGTGGAACTGGTTTCGAACCTGAGCTCTTCTTTCAACCATTGCTTGTTGAAATTTATTGTTTGACCACTGCCATTCTTAAGATCGTTGAATAAAAAAAGCGAAGTGTTAGAATATAAAAATTATAAATCATAATTAATTATTTTTATTAATTGATTCATGTGCACTCAAAGCTATTAATGAAATTTTTTAAATCAACCAAATGATTTTAATTATTTAACAAATTTTATAAAGCATTAAAAATCTTAAAATTTCACTTATGAATGCATCTTAGTATATGGATTGTTCATATCACACTATATTCACACTTTGTTCTCAAATATTTGTAAGCGCATACAATCAAATAACCTATTTTCATGTATAAGAAAATGAGCGAGAAAATTGTTTATTTAATTAATGATTTCTATTAACTCTTTCATAACGAAGCGCATATTCTTGCAGTTAAATGAAAGCATCAGATAATCTGAACCCGCCTCGAAGCATCAATATAGAGTTAATGCTTAGTTAAATTTATTTTAATTAAACGATTTTGGGCTTGGTTAATAATTGTTTCGCATGCTATGCTGCATGAAGGAAATAATATTGATTGAAGTTACAGTTAAAATTTTAAAATGTTCTTCAATTTCTCATGGTGATATGTATGATAATATAATAAACAAATTTTCTCTGATAATTGATAATCTAAAAAAATGCTAGGAGTCAATCAAAAATAAAAAGCTAAAAAAAAAAAAAATGTTCAAATTTTAGAAACGTATTTTGAAGCAATCCACGCAATAAAAATATACAGAGTAAGAATTAAATATGGGGAAGGAAATAAAACTTCATTGGTATGTTGTTATGAGTAATATTTATCCATATTGAGCAACATTCTTTTTCTTTTAAAAATCTAGAGGAGCCTTTATTTAAAACCATATTTTAACACATTTATATATTAATAGCTGAATCTATTTAATTGTTATTTGGCTAGAAAAGGCAAGTTATTGTTATGTTATATGCAATCTTATCTATTTCCACTGCATATAGTGTTCTGAGACATATTTTATGTATAATTTCAGTCCTTAACCTCAAGATAAGAGAACATATGAAGGATGTATATATAAGTATGAATAACATTGATAAATGTAAGATGACACATCATAATTCATGTTGTAGTATATGTTCTTAGCTCATAGATATACCATTTCCTCTTGTGCTGTCAGTTCTAATGGTTTTTATCTAACTGCTATTAACATAACTTACAATGGCATTTATCAACACGATACATACTTCTCAAATATTATGAAATATTTATCACAATTTCACTCGTATTTCCTTTTTTTTATAATTCTAATTTATTTTATTAAAAATAATTAGAGGAGATTTACAGAAATTCTGCCTTTGTTATGGAACATAGTAGCATGACATTTCCAGCTTGATTCATTTGTTCGTATTTATATTGTTTAATAGAATTTATTTTTAACTATAAAATTAAAATAATATTCCGCACCCCCACCCCCCAAATAAACACGCAGTAGTTAAAACAAGACACTGTTCTAAAATATACTTGAAATAATTTAAATTAGCAAAATATTAAATACAAATAAAATTCGTATTATTGGAGAAATATTATATTAGAGAAAGGTGAAAAATGTGCTTTTTAATGTATAATATGTCCCAAAGTTAAGGATGTTTCATATTTTCAATGAAAGAGTAAAAATTTATTCTAAAATAAAGTTTTGAACAGTACCCTACTGATATTAAATGGTATGAATTTCGGAAAACATTCTTCAAATTATACAAAGTATACAAATTATAGTATTGCAAATTACATAGAAAAATATTTCATTTATTTTGTAAATAGCTAAATGATACAGAATAACATTTTACAAATTCTTAAAAGCTCTTAATATAGATATTTTTTTAAAATCGCTGTTATCTTTTTTATTATTAATAACGTTATTTAAATGTCGCTTTAAATATAATCTTTCTCAAAATTATCCCACTTAAAAGCACCATTTAGAGATTTAAATCTTCTACATATAATAATGTTAGCCGTAATATTATAAATAATAATTATATCACATATTTTATAATTATAAAATTTGCAGCGATTACTAATATAATAGGATATATAAAGAGGCAAATTGAATTAAATATATTTCCTTTAGGCAATTGAATTACAGCTCCTTTAATTTTAAATTCAATTTTACTACATTGAGTGAGTGTTAAAATTGTGCTTATTTGAGACTTTTCTAATTCAGTTTAGGACATTATTAACTGATTTAGATAAAAATTGGAAACTACGCCGCGACTTGAAAAATAAAATTTATCATTTACATTTGTCAACAAAGAAAATTATCGTTTGCATGTATAAATGAATATTTCAAAAGCCAGCTATGCTCAATTGTAAACAAAGAAAATTATCGTTTGCATGTATGAATGAATATTTTTACATTCCGTTGTTCAAGTTACGATAATAATATTTTTATCTTTTATTTTCAAAAGATAACCATAAACACGAAATTCAATTTTTACAATTATTCGTCAAATTAGGTTTTATTTGATTAAGAATATTTATGAAATTAGATTTTCAGTATGCTGAAGTATATAAACTTTTAGTATTCGTTTAATAAATATGTTATTCTCTTACAGGAATAATTTTAAAAATAAAAATTTATTCGATACATTATTGTTTACTTTAAAATTTTTTCAGCTAGAAGTATCTGCGAAATTGAATAAACATTATAGAAAACGTATTAAAAATTAATTCATAATTTTAAGTTTTAATTAAATTTTATTAAATATGAATGTTGTTGTAATTGCGTCAAAATTTCATTGTGAAAGCCTTTTACTGTTTTAAATTAAAACTTTGGTATAAATAATGATCGATGTTGTTAATTTTCTTCTTGTAAATATACCTAGTAAATAATAAACTTTTTTTTTCATTCTCTTATTTTATAATATGTGTTAAGCGGCAAATAGGCTGTAAAATTTTCAACAAATCTTTTATGATAATCATATTCTATCAAGAATGTGAAATAGATGCATCATACAGAATGGCGAGACAGATTCGACTTACAATAACACTAGCTTTCGTTAGTTTCCTTATTTAGCTAGTTCATTCTTTATCCTCAAACAATTTAAACTGTAGATATTACCCCATCACTCCTGTGTCAAGCTCTGTAATATCTTTTAATTTCACAACGCAAGAATTTATCAAATATCTTCCTTAAATATATAAAAAAATAAATCTATTCAAATTGATTATCAAACTAAACGACATGCTTTAATAGCTGAGTTGTTGCTATGGCACCGTTAATCAGTCGTTCATTTTTCATAGATAAATATTAGCAAACGATTCTTACTAGAAAATGTCAAGTTTATTTTTATACTTTGATAAAGTATTTCACTTTCATGCCACTGTTCTTCGAAATTTCGATGACAAAAGAGGTAGGTATAACGGGCCTTTCGGTTTTAAAATTCGCTTGTATTATATCTGTTGCGAACACTTTTTCCATGCATCTTTAAAATGTAAGACTATCCAATATCGCAGAATGTAGTGATGCGAAAATCACATAGAAAAGAGGAAACAAAAAGTGTCGCCATTGCTGGAAACATAAGTCACATCCTTATTCGTAAGTAGACTATCCATTTATTCTTAATATTAAAATAAAATAAAATGAAATGTAATAATGGATGTGAAGTATTGTACTTAGGAATCAATGACAAGTAAAATTATCTTTAATGAATAGGGACAATATTACAAAATCCCTGAGTTCATAGGAAGTTGCGATAAGTTATATTTAAATCTATATATGCTAATTTTCTGTTTAAAATTTTCTTATATTCTGGATTATATGCATTAGGAATTCGACAATTTGAATTATTCACACTTTGATTGTAAGTCCAATAAGTTTACAATATGTAGAATTTTCTAAACTAGGTCTTTTCTAAATTCGTTTTACTACAACTGAATTCTCACAATTGTTTTGCTGTTAAGGAATCTAATCAACAGCAATAGTGTTTAACAACGGAATTGGGTGATCGCGAATTCAAATATTCACCTGATCAATTCCTTGCGAAATCCACTTAATATGCAAGGCTGGAGTATGTTTAGCTTGGCAGTATGACCTAAACTTTTTTTAATTAGTGTGGTTAAATCATAAAGCGGTAATTTAAATATAAGTTTCATCTTCTAACTTCAATATAGGATCAATCCCAGATGATAGTGGTAATTAAAATGATATGCATGGTAACAAATCACATCAAAATGGAACCAGAAAGTTAGTTCAATTAATTGCAATTGTCACTTTTAATATTTTATTTTATCTATCAGGTAGTTTGAAAAAACATTTTAAATTAAATATAAGAAAGCAATCTGAATATATATTATAAAATATTTTTTGTTACGTTTTACTAGATAACGCATACATTATTTTATAATTTTAGGAAATTTAAAAATTGATATTTTCTCAAGATATTCTTAGAATATTGCAGCTAGTTCATGTGACAAGACAGTCGTGTGACACACTAATTGATTGTTCCATTTAACCTCTAGTCTTATTTATATATTGTGGTGTTGTATAATTTTTTTTCAAAAATCAAACTAAGGTACGGAATTTCCCTAGAATAAAAACTATTTTCATTTTATTCCCATTCCAAGCATTTTTAAATTTTGAATATAAATGGTATATATTTTTTATATTTGTCAAGAAACCAGAAAATTATAATGAAATTAAGATGAAATAAATTGGGGAATATTTCTTCTCTGGATAAAAGCATTCTGAAAATCTAAGAACATTAACAAACCGATAAGAAAATGCTAAACAAGAAAACTGACAAATAATAATGTAGCTCGTTTTCAGAAAATAGTCAAATAATCAGTTAATATAGATATGATTTAAAATACTTTCAAAGCATATTGTTACAGAAATTCATCCGATAGGTGTACGGTGCACGAAGTTTGATTACGGAAAACAATGCTTTGTTCCACCAGAAAATACGTAATATAGATAGCAAAATACAAATAAAGCTTACAATACTAGTAGAAAACATTAAAAGCTGAAAAATAACAAACGTAACTGGCTAACCATGATAACAATACAAAAAAGTTTAGAGCAAATCAATTAGAGACAGTATACAATCTGCACTTCAAAGGAGAATTCATCCGACTTCATCGATTTAACTCTAACGCTCTTTTTATAGGTTATTTGACAAGATATGGAATTTTCTAGAAGAGTATGAAGATCTCGCATCTTAATGAAGATATCGCCAAAATGCCTTCATTTTTCGCCAAATTTATAGACAAGATCGGAAATTAATGGCCTAACACCCATTCAGTATCCATTATGAATGTCGGAAAAGTAATATTACAAATTGTTAATAATATTGAGATGAATTTAAAAAAAAAATGAAAATATCATTTAAAAGTGCTAGTTAATTAATTCCTATATAATTATTTTAATCAAATTAATATATACTGGCAGTTTTGGTTTTCCTGAAACTTCTAGACATACTTCTGTCGAAACGTTATTTGTGGAGTATATTGCGGAACTCATGATTCATTCGTTACGAGAAAATTTATGTCTGACGAAAACGTTTTCAGGGAAAGGTAATTAATCAAAATTGATTAATTGATCTTCAGGAAAAGAAAAACGTTTGTTAGCATATTTCTGGTTTCGTCCTACTCTTCTAAGGGTGAAAAATGACTCGCTTTAGAGTGAATTATAAGGCTATTATGAAAAATAAGTAGAATTTTGCCTTCCTATTTTTGATTTTGGCTAAAACCAGATAATCTACATGATACTTTTATTTACGTTTTGTGTACAGATTATTCTTTTTGTAATGTTGAAAGTAGCTTGTCTCTTTTTTACCAATGGAACTTTTGAAATTCTTTTAGTTTAGTGATTACTGTTTAAATTATATTTTATTTTGGTTTCTATAAATCCCATCAAATATAAATTACGTATAAGCGAAAAATATGGCGTAAACTATATCTATTGTATGTAGGAAATGAACTTTACTGAAATATTTATTTATTTGAATACAGTTATTTTAACAAAGTTATGAATACCAAGAACAGATATTCGAAAATATTAGAACCTTGGGAAATAAAAACAAAACTCAGATTAACAAAGAAGGAATAAATCTGTATAATTAGAATCAAATTATTAAAAAAAATTAGCGTTAGGAAATATGATACTAATATTTTATTTAAAAGCTATCAGAATTTAAAAATAAGTAATTACATTTTCACTAAAAATGAAGGAAAATGAATATGCCTATGTACTCTTGGCACTGAATAAGATAAACCGTTTGGATTAGAGTTATTAAATTTGGCTTTAGAATATAGGAATGTGTATTAAATTTAATTAAAATCAAGCAAAATGATTTTTGTCCCATTTTAAAATAAAATTGCTTTTTAATGATTTGAATGGTTTTATAAAGGCTAACAGAATTTTGGCAGCAATTTGTTTGCATAATTTTTAACAGCAATTTCTATTGTTGAAATCAAAATTCAAAAAACTTTTCATTGTGTTGTCAACTATTTAATAGTGCAATTTCCTTTAATTGTTGAAAGCTAAGGAAAACAGATTCTGTCTGAGATTATCTGAGGAGTTTACATTAAGAATATACAAGTATAGTTAGAATACTTGAAAAGACAAAGAGCAGTTAAATGAGAGGTTGCAATAGCAAATGAATTTCTAATAGCAATGTGTCATCAAGGGATTTTATTCCATCTCAAAAGCACTTGTGTGTAATAAAGAACATAGACAAGATTATAAATAATAAGATTTTAATGTCTACCACATTTTCAAGCTTAAAATCAATCGTTTGTTATGAAATCATTAACATCATATGTACATAAGAGATTCTGTTAAAATTAGACATAACGGTCATTCCCTCTGAATGAGTTAGTCGCCAAAGGCGGGTAGTTTTTAATAATAAATAAATTATATTTGGTTGCAACTTTATTGCATTCTTCTCAGCAAATCTAACAGGTCACTGACATTGGATTTAATCAGATATGCTAAACCAAGTGCCATGTATATAATGTGTAATTATGCCGGATTTATGTTAAAGAATATGTGCAGCATTTCCTGTAAATAGAAGAGAATAATAGTACATAGAATTAATAGTACATATCGGACAGTTACAATATATAATTATAGGTTCACAAGAAATTAAATTCCATTTTTGTTTTGTTTGTAGGAAATTCTCATCTAAGGTGACCCAAATCTCAGCAAGTAATTCATTTCTAAATTCACATCGCTTTCCTTTTTTTTTTAATAGTTTTGTTTAAAAACATATATAAAGGAGATAACCTGCTACATATAATGGTTGTATTCAGAGGAAATTTAGAAAACTTTATTGAAAGGATGATAAATATCTTTAAATTTCCCCATACTTTACATCCAAATATAATTTACAAGTTTTTACAATTGAAGTTCTTTCTTAATTTATATTTTTTTAAAATATAAATTAAGTATTTTATTGCTAAATTCACATCGTCTATCTCTTTCTTTTAGCAGTTTTGCTTAAAAGCACATAGCACATATAAAGGTTACATATAATTGGCTACATTAATTATAATTGGCCTGCAACATATAATTGGTTTGAATTATATTCAGCTCACATTTAGAAAACTTTATTGAAAGGATGTTAAATATATAAAAATTTTCTACAGTTTTCGACCAAATATAAACTTTTGCAATTAAAGTTTTCCTAAATTTATAATTTTTAAAAATATATGTTAAAGCAACAATAAGATTATAACTATATTCATCTCTTATTTATACACAAACTTAACAACTTCTTTGCTGTTAAAAGTACAATAAATGAGTTAACATTCGTTAGTGAAAAAATAATTCCAGTAATAATAATAATTGTTTGGGAAACGAATTTCTGTATTTTACATATTTAAAATTATTCATTTCAGTACAATTAATTAATTTCATAAGGATTAGTTAATTGAAAGTAGTCTTTAATTACGCATTTTTGTCCAGAACATGGAAGTGCAAATGGTTTATATGATAATTAAAAGCAGACTATTCCAGTAGCATTACATCATAGAGTCGGAAATATTTAACCCATTCAATGCTATTGACGAAATCTCTTAGGAAACTGTTGTAAAATTAAGCGTTTGTGAATTTCTCGGGAAGTGAATGGGTTAAAAGATTATTAAGAATTTAAATTAATTTTAATTAAGATATTTCTATGTAAATCATTTCGGCTAGATTTCATTAGATAGATAATTAGAATTACAACCTTTACAAATCATGAATGTTAATTTTGGAATGATTCTTTGGAATTCGTGAAACAACTACCTTTTAAAATCTCTGCACCGCGTCTCAAATGACATGTGAAAGAAATCACAAGATCATCATCCTTCAAGCGAAACACTCATTAATTCTATACCGCTTTAAAGGTAGACAACTTTGAATGAAAGAACTACACACTATAGCGCAACCTCGTGCCAGACGATATTGTTTCTTGTGGAAGGCCGGGGAAAGAATTATTCTTATCAACTCGTGAACCACTGTCAAGCCCCGAATAAACTATCGTCTGCAAACCGATCCTTCTTTTCCGCCACTTTGTCAAGGATGGAGCGGATGAACTAACATTTGATGCCCCCTTTGACTAGCACCTTTGCTTCCCCCCCTCCCTTCTCCAGTCCAGACTTGCAGACAATGGCGGCACCAGCAAGAATGATGACATAGTAAATTCCACCATCCAAACTTTTTTTTTCCTTCCAGAGTTCATTTTTTCGTCGAAGTCTTCGACGACAGGTTCGAGTAGGTCCACCGATCCAAGAGGGATTGGAAAAAATTGATTTCTGTTTTGTGTTTTTCACCTCTGTAAACGATTTTCATTAACTAATTGAACGTTTATCTTCATTTATATATATATTTTTTAATCTCTACCTGATTTCATGCAATTAACGCCTAGAAAGCCATATGTTAATTAGATGAATCATTATAGTTAATTTAAGAGAGATTAGGAGATTGAAGTATAAAATGATGCAGTCTTGCAGAGTGTATATTATTTAAATTCTTGCAGTACATGAAAGTAACTGTCAAGTTTTATTCTTTTTAAAATAGCTTTGATTTAAATTTATATAGATTAATAAAATTTTTAATTTTCTTGAAATTCAAAGAAAACGTAAATTTCGGCTTCAGATAATTGTAGAATTGCAAATAATGATTTGGTACTAATTTCATAGTCTTGGAAATTACATTTACAGTAAACCCTTACCGAGCGCGGATTTGAAGAAAGCAATTATGTATATACTATATATATATTTAAAAATCTTAAAAATTTCAAAAGCAGCTGACATCGATCGATTTTCAGATATCAATAAATTAATGGCGACTGAATATTTTGAAGGGATAAATGAACATGATAATTCAAAAAGGCAGGGATTAAGAAAATTAAAATTAAATACCATTAAGATGCAAAAGGTTAAGCGAATTGTTAAAAAAAATGCCAAAGGATAAGAAGAATAGGAAATGATGGATTTTGCAACGATGATCGGAAAATATATTTTAGACGGATATTGAAAACTTTGGATTCTCATCTCAATATTTTTTAAGTGTTGCGTTCAGTCATTATATTAACAAAAATCAACTTCATATCTGTATCTACTTATTAAATCACCACCCTTTATCAACTTATTAAACAACATACTTTTTGTTTTGCTGAATTCATTTTTCCATAGTTTCTACAGTATATATGTCAAATTTGGTATCATTCTGATCATTAGTTTTAACTGCAAATGTCTCTAAAAACTAAATTTATTTTATGGAAATTGCATATTTTACGCGATTTTCTAGAAGTATATTTTTGATCTGCAATGAATTCTAAAAGGTACAATATAATTAATTTTAGATAAATTAGATTTGTTTCTGTAAGATACAAAACAGTTATAAGATATTACTTTTTATAAAAAATATTCAGAAAAGATTCAGCAACCATAATTAGTATACACTTCTAGTTTCATGTTGTATATCTATAATTTTGCTAACCATTTTCAATTCAATTTCTGTTGCGCTACTGGTTTCAAATTTAATACACCTGTATAATCTCTCTAAAAATAAATTAATTTAATATCTCAGAATTTAATAATAACTTGATAGATTATTTAATTAAAGTATGATTACATATCAGTAGGTGACCTGATGATAAGGTGGTTCAGCTACTCTAGGTTTAGTAGGTTGGTTCAGTAGCTACTCTAGGTTTAGTAGGTTGGTTCAGTAGCTACTCTAGGTTTAAAATCCGATTTCACTAAATATTAATTATATATACGGGTCTGATGCACCTTAAATCTGACGTCGGAGACCTAATAACCTTCTGTTGTGTTGGGAACCTTAAACCGGCTACTCAAACCTGCCAGATGGCACAAGGAAAAATCTGAATGACCGGATAGCCGCAACAGAACATTGGTGGAAATTATAGTTCAGTCCTAAGGACCATGACCCGGCCACTGTAAAATTCTTCCCTTAGGAAGTACGTCCCGTCATCGATGAGAGGAGCTGACCTCCCCTACCCCTCACACACACACACACCTTTTTCTGTACACACCAGGGTGGTGAGAAGCCACCACCATGCCGGAAGTTCCTCATCTTCAATTACGAGGTGCTCGCCAGGGTTAGCTTGTTGTATTAGGAAGTTTGAAGTCGTTTTAGTATCATTTCATAATATCACAATGGTTCAAAATTACGAGGTTATTCCAAAAATAATATTAATGTCCTTTTGAAACGCGGCATTAAAATAACTAAAATTAACTAAACCGAACCTTACGCGTGGTGGAAAATAGTAGCAAATTTAAGGAGAAAAAATGGTTTATAGTTTTATAGCAGTTAAACTTATTACATGTAAATAAAAAACTAAAAATTAGAAAATAATTAAAATAAAGAGATTTGTTGTTTTACTAATAGAATTAAAATTGATGTTAGAAACAGTGAAAATTAGGGTTTGAATTCCATTTTATAACCCAACTTACAAGGTATCAGAATCATCGAAAAACTTTAAATACAAAAGTTATTCGTCTTAATATTGCGTTAATTTGCTAATTGGGTTTTGCCAAATTAGTTTTGCTAATTTTTTTTATCTTCAATATTAAGTAAGTTATAGAGAAATGAAAATTTCACCCCCACCTGCAACATTTCCACCCCCTTCGAGCTAGATGGGCCATTTTTGAACTCGTCCGAGATTTTTACATTTCTAACAACATATTCCAAGCCAGTTAGAATGCAAGTAAAATTACTCTAGTTATACTGTTCACAAGATAACCAAAGCTTTATACCCACACACACCACACATATAAACTTTTGAATGAAAAGTGGTTTTTCGTTTTAGGAATCATGATCGATGTAGAACAGAAGAGGATTTCCTGAAGTCTTGTCATGAAAACTATTGCAATACGTAGTCTTTCTATATTTATCTACCTGATAATTAAATTTAACTAAACTAAATCTTAAGAGTGCTGGAAAATTGTGGTGAATTTAAGAGGGAAAAAAAATGGATTCTTCTTTAACTCTTTCGCCATCCTCTCCTTTCCGCGGAAATTTCTGTTTTTCGACGCTTTAGAACAAACAAACATAAAAAGTCAAACATTTACAAAGCGTTTTAAACGTTTAAAGTTTTTAAAATGTAAAAGAATGCTTGAAGCGCGTTACGGTCGCCCTGCAGAAGTTTCACTTGAACGCGCTAGACGCGTTACGGGCGACGAAGAGGTTAATAGCCCGTATAAACAAAAGACTAAAAATTAAAAAATAATTAAATTAAAATAAAGAGATTTGACATTTTACTGATTGAATTTAAAAAATGTGTTTTCAAACGCTGGTCGCACTGTTTTCTGTTTATTTAATGCTATTTATCACAATTTATTTCTTTTTTAAAAAAAAGATGTTTCGAGTCATGCCACTATAAAGCAAAAACAGTTTCCGTGGAAGGCTTTGTTTCTTTAACGCGTGCAGAAGTATTCTTCCTCTCTTCGCCAAAGCACCCATTTTTTTACTGTATCCCCTTTATTTCAGACTATTGAGAAAAAGACCCCGAAACTAAAATTCTTCTTCGCCACTTTTCGAGAAACTTCTTTCACTCTTTAACACTTTTGTTAGTCTTTTAACCGTCGGTATGCCGACACTTTCATACCATTGGCTTCCACTCGGGTGTTACTGCCGAATCGCTCTCTGGGATTTTTTTCCCTTGCATTCGAGAGAACTTTTATTATTTATCTATTTATTTGTGACTTGTTTTCTGAGGAGGGAATCTTTTTGATCTTTTCCCTTTATTTTTTTGTTCTTTTTCTCTCCGATCTTACCGTCGTTTGTTCGTTAGAATTGTTTGTTCCCTATCCCTTCAGCTCTGAGGGACTCGAAATTAATCGATTGATGTCTCGGGATGATAAATCGATTAATTTGCTAAGCGTTTCGGAAATTAATCGAATTGTTTTCTAATCAGAAAATAATTTTTTTCATGTAAAGATTAGATTACATAAATTTAAATAGAAAATAAAGTAAATAAACACATTTTAATTAAAAATATAAATATAAAATATTCGTAGGAAATTAATTTATATATCAGTCATATTTTAGATATATATTGTTTATATTAATAAAATAATTATTTTAATTAAAATAAAAATGATTTTATTCTTCTTTTATATATCTGAGAACATCATTTATTATATAGAGCATGGAAATTTAATAAAAAACGTTTCAAATATTCTGTTGGCCAGACTCTTGGATATAGAGCTACTAGATTTGATAGCTGTCATGTTTGGTAGGATAGTACAAGAAATCTAAAAAAGAACTGCACCAAATGCTCTATATGCAAATAATTGGACCTAAAGCTGACAAATCTGATGGCTAGTTACTGATTTTCCATTTTACTAGGAAATATTATTCAAGGTTTGAATAAGATTTTTTAATTAAAAATAAACAGAGGTTGCAAAGTTTTTCCTTAGTAAATTTCCTTATAAAATAAACGGAGATAGTAAAGCTTTTCCTTAGTAAATTTCCTTATAGAATAAATGGAGATGGTAAAGCTTTTCCTTAGTAACTTTAAATTTTATTGAATGAAAATTTTTTAAACATTGAAACTCAAGAAATTAGCTTTTTATTAAGGTTATTTTATTACTTTTCAATTATTTTTTTAATTTTAATTAACCATTTAAGTATTTTATTCAAGCACTTCTTTTCATGAAACTTTTCATTATTTTAGTAACTGGATTTATATTTAATTTGTTGCGACAAAATTAAATGTGTTTTTTCATATACATTATCATTCCCAAAAAATTAAGAACCAACTTCGAAACTAACAGAATCTTATCACTGCAATATTGCATTGTTTTAGACTAGAATTTTGAATCTTTGATTAATGGCGAAATATCAAATTGTCATCTGCGCCATAAAGACAAAAATCAAGCCAATAACACATTACAAGCAATATTTGACAAAAGCAAAAGTTGACTTACAAAAAAAAAAGTTGTAACATGTTTATCATTAATTTGGTGATATCTCATTCATTTGTAAAATATTCTTATTTTAAAGCCTTTATCATGTGCCAGTGGTTTAACTTAACGTAATTAATCACGATTGCGAATGCCTAGATTTCTTAAATAATTTTTTAATTGATGGTAGACTGCTTATCTGAAATTAGCTTCTATATCAACTACTCATTAAACACGAAAAAACACCATATCAAGAAAATATTTTCTAGGAGAATGCAAGTTTTATGTAAGAAAACAATATAAAGATATGCTTAAGAAAAAAAATGTGATAAATTGTGATGCGAATTTTTATTCTTTCGCAAATTTTATTCCATGTATCGACAGTGTTTTATCCCTACATCTTGCGTAAAAGGCAAAGTAAAGATGTGTCCAGTTTAAGTAATGAAAGTTCTTTTTAACAAACTTGTGTAAAATAAATAAAGATATTTTCCTTATTTTTTATTTTCTAATTTATTTACTTAACTTTTTTAAAATTATCTATCACTATTAAATGAACAGCATCCAATCTGATAAATTTCCACATTCTTTCCTTTAGAATTGCAAGTAAACAGAACCATAATTATGAGTATAATAGTTGCTCATTTGGAAGCAACATTATGACTAGGAATTACAGATTACAATGATAAAAGTTGCCAGTAAAGCGAAACGTCATATTTTACAAAGAATAAGACATTTTTATTGATGTTAATGTCCATTATTCTTAACTAACCAGAGCAATTTTCCTCCATAATGAATCAACAGATCTTTGCAGACCATTGTGATGGCTTATAATAAATTACACAAAAATTAAATAAGTGAGTGAGTGAAGAATTAATTTAGTGGATTTTGACGCATGCTAGAATTTGTGCTTTCATGTATTGAAAGAGAGGAAACAAACACTTCCCACCAAAGTAAACATTACATGTGTCCTAAAGGCCTGCTGCCATCTCTCTTTCTCGTATAGAAATGCCCTGGAATTCTAAAATTCATCGTATTATCGAATGGAAGTTATTGACAGGCAAAATAGAAGAGCTTTTAATGGGTTTTGGAGAACTAACTTCAATAGCAGATAAGAATGTGCTCGTGATCTTGTTTTCCTGTCAAATAATGGTTTTCAAGGGGACTTGTTATTGAACTATTAAAATTTCTTTTCAAAAGCAAATGATTATGCTTTGTTTATTTTTTAAAATTCATTCTACTTTTATTTTTATACGAGAAAGCTTACTAATAATAGAATTTATTTATAGCTTTTGAACACGTTATCAAAAATCAAGTGATTATCCTTTTTTACATTTTAATTTTTTCTTTAATTTTTATGCGAGAAAGCTTACTAATAATAGAATTTATTTATAACTTTTGAACACGTAATCAAAAATTAAGTCCTGGCCTAGGGCTAGCGCGTCTTCCCCGTGATCTAGGCATTCCGGATTCGAGTCCTGGTTCGGGCAGGGTTGTTCTCTTCCTTGTGTTCTCTCTGTGAGGTGTGTGAATGAGCCCCCCTGTAAAAAGGGGTTGTGCAAGCGAGTGTGTGTGTGCTATCTTCATTTGAGCTAGAAGTCAGACTTCTGCCCTCGGGTTCTCAGGGGATCTTTACCCTCAGAAGCTACTGCGCAAAAATTTGGCTTAAAATAGTCACACGACAAAAAAAAAAAAAAAAAAAAATCAAGCGATTATCCTTTTTTATATTTTAATTTATTTTACTTTTATTTTTATTTCAGAAAGCTTGCTAATACTCGAATATATTTATAGCTTTTGAAAGCGTTATCAAAGAATACAAAATGATAACAACAGACTCTAAATTATATGATAATATCAGTTGCAAGTTGGTATCTTTATGAAAGAATCAATAATGATCTTTAATTTCATTAGCCAATTTAGAATTAATGCATTTTTAAATTAAAGGACTTCTCGGTTGAAAATATAAATTTCTAAAGCATTAAGTTTTTTTTTTTAACATCTTTCATTTATCTTTTAATAAATGTCTTTAGCTGTGAATTTTAGAATTAAATATTGCAAAAAATATAATTTAATGAAAATTTCAAACTTAATAAATCATAGCACAATAAAATAATTTATTTCATTTTTCTTTTGAAATGCACTGAATCAGAAAAATAAAGCACAAAATAATTTTGAATTAAATTTTAATGCTTTTTATTCAAGAAAAAATAAAAGTAATAATCCACTGTTTCACACAAAATCTATAAATAAGTAGTGATATTTCGTTTCATATTTTCAATTTCAATGCTAGAAGGAGTTTAAAAAAAAATTCCATGAATTAGAAAATAATTTGATTGCCAGAACATTACAGAAAATCTCCTCAATATGCCACTCCTAATTCCGTTTTTTCAAACTTTCTGAGATATCCACGTTCGACTTATTCCGAATCAAATCTCAGGGTTACCAGTTTTACCCAGCCTCCAGCCAAAAGCATCGAATATCACCCTCACCTACACCTATAGTCTCCACCCGGATACCTTTTCACTCATTTCTTATCACCACTCTGGCACACATCCACCCCTTGCAACGCATCCGACCGCGCGAAGCCAAACAAGGCGGCCTAAAACCCTTTTAAGGGCTCCCATATCCCCCAACGTACGGACAATAAGATTATCTGACCCGTACACGTCTGAGGACCCTCGGCCTAGGATTAGGTAATTCTGCGTCATGTGTGCGCGGATGGATACATAGATGTGTGGAGGGATGTGCCCGTAATTGGCTCTCGTGTCATTCAATTGCATTTCCAGTTATTCTGCGATTGTGGTCTTATGCTACGATGAATCGTCTCCCCTCGCCAGAGTGGTCTTCGAGTGGCCTAAGTCAAGCACTTCAGGTTGGATGACATCTTAAGCATATTTTGAATAATCTGTATCTGTTTAAAGATCGTCAAGTGGTCGAAGTGCACTTTGGGGTACAGGCGATACAGTGGGTTGCTACTTAAGTTCGCAGTATTAGTTGAAAAATTGTATTGTGGAACATTTTCCAGCGCGTTGGATTGAACTGACTTACACCAGTTGGTGGTTAATATGGCTCGTATATTGGTCGAGAAAGTGTCGTCTTTTGTTTCTGGCGGAAGCTTTTAATCACATTCTTAGGTATCGGTGACTCGGATATCTGGACTGGTGTAGGTTGCAGGGCGAAGGTTGCCTGCCATATCAGATTTTGCTCGATGGATAGGAAGAGGTATTTCTGGGATAGAGGATGAAATATGATTCTCTGATTGTTGCATGGCGAATTATTTTCGGGTTTTCTTCCATTGCTTTGAAACACATTTTTTTGAAAATGTAAACATGATAGTTCTTTAGTAGTTTTAAAATTATAATGTTTGATTATAATGATAACCTATTACATTACACAAAATAATACATCCAAATTATGTAGCTGCTGATTTACAACATGAGATATGGTAATGGTGTTATTAAATGAAAGTTTTTTTAAATTATTATTATTATTATTGCTTTTGTCCTTGTTTTTTTCTGATGTCGATGATTAATTATTCTAAACTTTCATCCGTTCTAATGGTTGCCTTATTGAATGGGTTAACTGAGTTGCAGCCCAAGGGAATATTTATTCAAGGTAGCCTACAAACTTTCAATGATAAATTTGAATTTAAAGCGAAAAACTTTAGCTTAAAATTAATTTGACATCATTCGGACAATATAAACTCTCATTAAATAAAAATTAGTCATTAATAATAATTAAGATAATCTAAATGGTTAAAGATTTTATGTATAGGATGTGACAAATTATGAAATATGGATATACAAACATTATTGAAGAATTTGAAACAGATAAATATATCTATAAATTAAAATGAACCTATTAATATTAAACAAATATACACATGTAAAGTTGTTAAATATTTTGCAAAGTATTTAAATATATATAATTACTGTAGCATAAAATTATATATATTTCTTGATCCATATCTATCAAAGATTTTACTTGAATAATGCCTTTCTCATGTAATAAATTAAAACGCAACTTTTTCCACCGATAAGAAAAAAAACCCATTTTTTTCACCAATACAAAAATATTAAATCAAATATAGATGATTTATATATTCTTTCTTATATTTTTAGATATTAAGCATGTTATTGCCCGTTTTTGTGTAAAACAAATATATGGAATATAATTAAAAAAATACTTTTAAAATAATGTAATCATTAAACTGAATAACATGTACAAAAGGAGAGGAATTGGGGAGGGGGGGTCAGCATTTCAAAACTGTGCTTTATATTTACAAGGCGCTGATTAGATATGTATTTTTTCTAATTATTTTAATTGGTAGATATATTCGCCAAACAATAGGTGCTCAAATTCAAAATGGCGATCCTGAGGGGGGGGGGAGACAATTACACTCATCTAGGATGCTCTAATATGATAAAAGCTATCATAATAGAGCAATCTAGATTCATATCCATTATGACAGCTTCAAACTATAATTTCTTTAAAATGTACGGTAATTACTATATTAATATTAGATAATTTTAACGAAAAATTCGTTCATAAACTCCTATCATAATAATACGAGAGGAAGACAATTATAATCATTATCGTATCATATAAGAACATTTTTTCTTAAATTGATGTCAATTATTATTATCGTGAATTTTTAAAGTTTGCTTAAAAGTGTGAAACACTCAATTCATGACAAAGTTTATTTTATTAGATTATTTCACATATGTAATATTTCACCAGATCTAATCTAAATTAAATATATAAATAAATCAGAAATCAAATTACGTATTGCCACATTTGCTTGATATACGTAGCTTATATGCCACCTAGTATATGATTACATATTATCTTATAGTGAACTGTTTTGCCTAAATAAGTGGACATCCAAATGTTTGACTGGAATTGTTTCAGGTAGTACCACATTTGCATGAAATAAATAACTCGTATGCCATCTAGCATCATACTACAAATTATCTTACAGAGAATTAAGTTGTCTGCGTGTGTAAATAAGTGATCATCTAAATGTTTGACTGGAATCAATTCACGTAAGGCCCCACTCGCTTGATATACGTAACTCGTATTCCATTCAACATCTGATTGCATATTATATTACAGTAAATTGCGTTGTCTGGCATGTCGAATTGAACGTCTAAATATTTGAATGGTGTCAATTCATGTAATGCTACATTTGTTTGATATATGTTACTTTTATGTCCTCAGATATCTATTGCATATTATTTTACAATGAACTTTGCCATCTGACGTTCTAACTGAATGATCATCTAAATGTTTGACTTGATGCAATTCATGTGCCATCACATTTACGTGATAAATGTAAATAATTGGACCAACAACTTACTATGCACTATGCGTATTATGCCATTTAATAGCTTCAGCGAATCATTATGTTCTTATATGAAGTATTTCACAATATGTATTCTGTTACAATTATCGTTTTTTTTTTCAAGTAATACGAAGCCTATAATAATGAATAAAATATATGATGAGTTGATTTTTTCCCTCAACTTTTAAAGTAGCATACTTTATGGTAATATATATTTAATAAATTTGGAAGACAGATTTGACCACTAAAGAAATAATACAATAAATGATGACACATATGGGTAACAATGTTTTTATCCTTTCTCTCAACAAATAAAAAGCCTTCAACAATGAATATGATATCAGAATGTTAGTTTTTTTTCCAACTGCTGACATAGGATATTTTATTTAGGTTAATACATTTAATATACATTTATTTAAAATAAATTTATACATTTATTACAATTACTTATGCATTTATTTAAAGTTTTAGCGAATTAATTCTAAAATAATTAAGGATTTTAATTATTTGAAAATTAAAGGAATTTAGTGTCATAAAAGATTATTGATACTTCGCTGACTCGTTGATAAACTATAGCATATGAATGCACACCTCTAAAGCATCATTATTCAGTACTATTTAGTTTAGTTTAGTTATATTAGCTTCTGTTTTAAAACAATACTAAGATTATTTGGGGGTGGTTTCGTAATTTTGACAAGAAATTCATTTGAATTGGCACCTTTTCTAAGCTTTCAGCATCACTCCATCAGAAGAACATTTGACGTACACGAGACACACAAACAGTCCTTCATTGAATTGGTATTTGTATCTGGAATACTCCAGTCCGAAATTCAAGACTTTCCATTCTCTTGCAACTACCATTCACTCAAACTCGAGACATTCCATTCTTCCAGATTACCATTCCATCGCGACACCTCTTAATAATGTTTAGTTTCGAATTCGCGTTGCTTTCAAATGGGGCGTTAATATAACGGAACTAATTAACTGCACTTTGTTAGTCCAACAAAATTTTCAGCAGTATGAATTGTTTATGATAATTATGCAGTTTGTGCTACCATTTACGATATTTTTAAAATAAACATTAAAGTTCAGTAAAAGTGTTCCTATTTTTTTTCTTTAATTCAAAAAGTACCATGGATTCGTATCTCACAGATATTTTTTTTCTTATTTTGCGAAGTTAAACTATATCAACTACTTATGTCCTACGAGTCCTTGTTTTTCAAAAGTCCCTAATGTACATCTCCAATTAATATTCTGAAAATAAAAAAAAGTTGAGCTGACTCTCTTGGGTGTTGAACCAATAATGAATAAAAAAAAAGTCACTAAATCAAACAGTTTTTTAATCGATTATTGAAAGTACATATAAAAACTATTTAAAAACTCATTCCGTCACTAAATTTTGTGTAAATTATATTACACCGTCTGGATCTCCGTTTTTAGACCCAAAAGGTCACTTGCCATTTAAATAAGGTGAAGACATACGGTAGAAACATTCATATCAAGGCACTATTTTAGCTACTTTGTATATTTAATTCTTCAAGTGTTTAATTCCATTAACCAACGAAAGATTAAATCACTTTTAGGAGAAAGGTAAATTCAATAAGTAATTGTTTCGCGCAAGTTTATTGTCTTTTATATTATTTCATTTAATAATTTGTCTTCTATATTATTCAAAACAACATTATTCCATCTCGATAAACAGGAAGGAAGCAAAATAATTTTTATAGACAAATGAAGAGAGATACAAATATTTGGAATAATATAGGTTGATAGATTAATGACATTTCATCGGACGATATCTAAGTAAAGTAAAGTGGAAATTCCCATATTTTTATATAGAGAGTATATAGAATTATTATATATATTCTATATATTATATTTTATAGTGCATTTCTTTTATATATATTTTTGAATTTCTATACAATACTGAAATTCGAAAAAGTAGATAAAGAGATATAGAAATAGTTGATAGATTTTCTTCCAATTTTTTTCACAAATGCTATAGTTTTAGTGGAGGTTTCCTGAAATTTAATTAATATGGTATTTTTTCTTAATTAAAATTATATCCATATATACAGAAAAACAGTTTTGTCTTTAGTGTGACTTTAGTTTTTATTGAATGTGTTGCATAATAAAATAAAATTTACAAAATTAAAATTAAGCATAAACCTATCCTTATTTAGGGCTAAGTCGAATGTATTAGTTCGAATCTTAAAAGGGTTGAGAAAAAATCGACTTTTTATTTCCTAGTATAGAAGGTTTCACTTGAAATCTGAAATATTACTGACTAAATCATTTTGGTTAATATCAGTTGAAAGTACTGATGTTTTTTTTTGGGGTTTTTTTTTTTGCAACAGTTTTAATTTATTGATGAAAAGGATAGGCACTTAAAAGCCATAGATTTAAGTATGATTTTTTCCCATATTGTACTGGTCTGTCTATCGTTAATGTTTCTAAATAAGTTGTAAAAAAGGTACTTTTCTCAGTTTTATAAGAAATTACATTTTTTCATTGTATTATAACAAATATGAAAAGTTAATTATACTATTATGTTAGATAATTATTTGTAACACAAATCTCTATTTATAGAAGTCCGAGGAGTAAGGAATTTCAATTGCATCTTTTTAAAATTTGATATTTTTCTGATTCATAAATATTAGTTCCTATAAAATTAAAAATAGACTTGATGAAGCAAATTCATTAATAATCAAATAAAGCATTTTTCAAAATAAATTTCTATTTAGGTACTCCATTAAGTTTAATGGAGTACCTTTCTTTAACATCAAAGCAGTGAGATAACGTCTGAGAATTTTTCTACAAGAAAAAGAAAATTTTCATTTTGAAGCATGTTTTCGTCTGTAAGTTAAATTTAAATACAAATAAATGCACAACTTTAATGGACTTGGAAGGTGAAATATGTCTTCAAACAGCATTGAATGGTGGGATATGCTGAATGGAAGAAAATACTATGAATAATAAAAGGTGATTTCTATTAATGATATTATAAAGACAAGATTTAGAAATCAGAAGGCATTAGATTCAAGCATAGCACCGATGATAAAAATCAAGGCTTATTTACAAAATCTTTTCAATGTTTCTGTCTCTAATGAAAATATTTCCCCCCAGAAATTCAGCATCTTTTGTCATTGTATAAAACTGAATATTTTCTTTTAATAAAATAATAAATTCCTAATAAAATTAATTAATCAGTTGATGAAAAATAATTAAGATAATTTGCAATTCAGCAGTTTAATCAAGAACGCCGAATGTCCAAAATAATATTCCTTTTAATATAAACATAAAAGTGTTCCTTATAAATTAATTTTAATATGTATCCATTACTACATAGCCACTGAATTAACAAAAATAGCTATTAAATTTTAGAAAATAAAACATTTAAATGATAAATAAAAGTGTTTACAAATTGTTGCTTAAGATTTAATTGGTTAATTATTAAAAGAAAAAGAAATATATTCTAGAAACATCTCCAAAATCGTGTTCTTGCTTAAATGAGCAGAATCAAGGATTAAATTAGCACGTTTGGTATTAATATGAGTTTTAAATTAAGAATGAAAAACGATTTTAAGGTTGGAATTTTAAGAGAAATAAATCGTCTGCTATCTTTAATAAAGATGAATAGGCATATTTGTGTTCTTTTGGCGCTTAACATGTTAAATCATTTGACCAAATTATGTATGTTCCAAATTTAGAACATATGTTTTGGAGAGTGGGAATGTGCACCTGGACAGGATTTTTAAAAAAATTGGAATTTAAATTAAAAATTAAGAAAAATGTTGGTGCTCTTCCACATAACTTCCGAAAACTTGACAATGCAAAATAATTTTTATATCATCGTAAAATTCAAAGATTTATTTTTAATGATACTAATGTCACAGAGTAAAAATATTTTTTTTTTATGTTAAACAATTTTAAAAAATATTTTAAGCATATTTTCCATGAAAAACCGTAAGAATTCTGAATGAGTATTAAATGCATCTCGAACAATATTATAAAAACAAACATTTGGGAAGAATAACAAAATTAGAAAAAGTTGTCAGACATTTTTTTCGCTTTTGTTTGACGATCAGAATTATTATCCCGTCCTTAATACAAACTATTACTTGCAAAATATATTTCAGGAAAGCAAGCAATATATTTATCTAATTCTAGTAAAAATTTGGAAATGATTTAAATGTATATTTAAACTGAAATTAACAGGAAGAAAATGTTGAATTTCCCATTGTTTCATATCAGGAATTACGTTACATTGTTAACTAAAAATAACTAGGTGTATTTATATACTATAATACTATATACTCCCCTCCCTATAGTGTATTTATATACTCTTTATTAGCTCCCTTAATAAACTTAGTTATTTAAGGGAGCTGTCAAAATAAACGCAATGTATTTGGAGTTAAAAAATTAGTTAAAGAAGTTATTAAGACCAATATATTTAACCCTTTAAAGGGCCATTTTTTTCTAGTCATATTATGTTAAAATATTTTTAGGCTTGAAATTAGAATAGGAAAAGGGATTCATTTAGCTTATTAGATAAATTTAATATGATTAATTAATTTGGTTAATTAATAATTAAGTAACAAATCAAGACACATTTTGTGTGAGATAAAGAACTGAAGCACCTAAGTTTCTGATTTACTAAAAAAAATTGTCAGAACTTATGCCAACCTACATAATTTCATACAAAGATTGATAAATTTGGTGGGAAGCATACTTCCTACGGTCCTAGAAAGGGATAAAAGTGTTAATTTCAAAAAAATAGCATCAAAAACCCCTGAAATCACCCATTGTTGATGTGAGCAGAACATGGAGTTTGAAATACCAAAAGATTATGAACCTCTGACCCTAGAAAGGGTGAAAATAATAAATTAAAAGTTTTATCAACTATTAACATTGGTGAACCAGCTGGTCGACAAAGATGGCGATTAGTATATTATAAAAATAATAAAAAATATTTTTGAAAATTAACCAGGAATTGATAATTTTCCGTCCAGATACTTCTAAAATACATATCTGCAAATTTCGTAATTGTAATTCTCTACAATACAAAATAAATCATAATTACTAATAAAGGTTATACTTGGTTCCAAAGTAAATAACCTGCCACAGCAAAAAAGATTTAAAATTTTACTCAACATGAACAGAATAAAAGATAGCTTTTCAATATCTCTTTACATAATTGAAATGTTATTCATAATAATTAGACTATTCCAAATAACATATCTTTTATCAATCAGAAAAAAAACTGCAATAATTAATATTTCATTCTTACCGGCTTGTAATAAGAATTTCATAATTTAAGCAATCACAACGAACATATTTGAATAAAAAAGAAATTTAAATAATACCGAGGTTTCATCTTCGTTTAATTTAGTGAAAAATTCTTTAATATTATGCTTTAATATAGCTGAAAGTAAAAAAACAGAAGCTCCATACCTATGCAAAATACGTAGAATTATTCTTTATTGTTCGGAAATTGAAATCATAAAGCAAAATTCTTTATTGTCTGAACAAATGAAAAGACTTTTTTTTTTTTGTATTTGAAGTAAAAAAAAAAAAAAGTTCTTCGCCAGTGGTATAACGATAATTTTCAAAAACTAGAATAATATGTATTGTTTCTGACTCCAAAAACTTCCTTTCAATTCTTTTCAGCAATTAAATAGCGCCCTCTTGCGGCAACTATTATTCTCTCATGCACCTGCCTTGTAAATTTTTTTCCCATTCCCTTTAGATGTGGGGCGTTTAATTTACTTTTGACACCGCTGGTATTGTTTTTTGCGTATGATTAATTAGTTGTTGAAGTCTGGTATTTATTTAAAGTGCAAACGTGTATTTTCCCTTTTGTTTGTTTTTCAAGTATCGCAGAGTTTTATTTTTGATAAAACAATTCAAATTTATTCGTTAAATTTTTAATGTGAGCTTTACGTAACAGATATTTTCTTTAACGGAGTGTCTTTTTTTTATTTGTCTCTTGTGACAAGCTTAAAAGAACTTATTTAAGCATATAATCGATTCTTTAATTGATTTCTAATTTGGGCAAGAGAAATATATTTTAATTTTATAAGAAATTCTTTATTTGTTTTTATTAAAAAATACTTGATATAAGATTCACTTGTTTAATTTTGTTTATTCAGTATAAGAAGAAAAGTATTTTAACGCAAAAGTAAACTAAGAAATTGAAATAATTGTAAAGGAAATAAAGGAAATCAAGAAAGTGAGAATTAATTAATTTCAAACAAACATGCTTGTCGCAAAAAAATGTTTATGATTTTGACAGATTCTTAAAAAATATTTCCATTTTGCCTCTTTCATCATTTAAAAGAATTTAAATTTCCAATTTTTACTATACTGGACATTTATTACATTGAAACTTTTTCCGATTATAAGTTACATTATCACAGAGATAACTACATATAGGGATTTTATATTGGAAGAACCATGTGATAAATGAAAATAAACCCAATTTGAATAAATCGGACGTAAGCTTAAATGACGAATATTATTGCTGTTGTATTTATATAATATGAACTTTGGAGAGTCCCACCTGCTCACCCTTGGTACTTTGGTAAGAGACCCGGTTGGTGTCACCGTCTGGATATCTCTAGAAAGCAGCAAATGACTCTCGTTTTTTGAGTGGACACACCAAATCCCTCACCTTCCAACACAGGTGGATAATCTTTGCTGAATGTCCTTGGTGCAGGGCAGATCAAGCCTCCCGAAGTCCTATTCTTAAATGTTTAAATTTTAATATTTTTGAGATTTTAAGGGATCCGCTTTTGTTTTTGGACATTTTAGAGACCTTTGGTTTCATGGAGGTGGTATAGCGCAGCTATACCATCTGGGATCAGAAATAACAACAACAGCAGATTATTGAGATTGAAAAAAAAATACTGCAGATAATTTAAAGAAATTTTTACTAAAGCATTCTTATTAAATTTATTAAAAATATTTAATAGTGGCATCTATATAATCACAGACGATACAATCTTAGTACTAGCTTGAAACGTTTATTGTCCTTTAAAATTTAGTACCAGAGTTATATATACTTTGTTTCTAACAGCACAGAAGATGTAGAATACTTGAAGCAAAACTCGAATTACTTGTTATGTAGATTATTCGAAAAGAATAATCGATTGCTTAACCTTATAACCGATTCGGACGTAGGTCATGTGTACATCGATTTTCCGCATTCTTAAACATTGAACAATTCAGAATTAATTTAATTTCAATTTAATTCATTCAGAAATATTTTAATTCAACACTAAAATTATGCAGGATATATAAATCTCAAGAATTCTATGTATTCTCATTTGTATCAAAACGTTCAAAATATTCCAAAAATAGAGGGTGCCATCTAATAAGATAGAGAAAATAGACTACTTAAGGGGTTAAAGAATTTCTGGTGGTATTTTAGGATTATTTTATTTGTACTCTGGTTGGAAGTTACATTATCAGTCTCCTTATCCCTAGATTTAAGTCTTTCCGACAGTGATTTGACTATAAAGATAAGAGAACCATTCCATGGCATTTCTAGAAATACTTAAAACTAATGATCACCACATCCGTATCATGAACAAAACTGGTACTATCTCAAGTATTTTCCGACTTCCAGAACGATGGAAACAACACTACGTTAAAACCACTTAGGATTTCTACTTGTATCACCACAATGATACAAGTAGAAATGTTTCAACTTGTATCATTGTCCTACTAACTATAATTATATGGGTGCTGCTATTAAATTTCCAACCTTAATATGATTCTGTTCTTCAAAGATTTGAATAATCAAAACTTGGGGGAAATGTTGTAAGACTTTCTAGTAGTTTTAGTAGGTTTGTGGCTTCATGGTTACTATTTATATGATAAAATTATTTATGTTGGCGATTGCATACGAGATTTTCATATGTTTATTTATTAGTATCAATCTTCAAAGGTATATATATCTTCTGATTGAAATGTTGAGTACTAGTTTTTTTTAAATTTAGTATGATTTTTTTTTTGATAATCTAATTTAAATCCTAATTAATTTCCTAATTTTTGTCTTAATTTAGCTCAAAAATGGTCTCTTATTTCCTGATTCAATTCCACATTTTATTTAATTATTTTCAACACGCACTCTATAAAACTGCAAACTTCGGCATTTTCTCACATTCTGAGGGAAGGGATAAAAATCCTTAATGCTTTCAACATTCTTTTAAAGATACCTAAATTTCCCTACCCTGAGTCTACACGTGTCAAAGAAATCCTTATCAGAATCACATTGTAAAAATTAAAGGGAGCATATCGTTTTCTTTGGCTCTTCCGCTCTTGTATCGCGACGTAGACTGAAATATTACTTACCAATTTTTCTTGTACATAAATTGTACCGCCCGGGACGGAATGAAAGTTAAAATTTCAAAAGCGTCTCTAAGCTGCTCTCATCTGTATGTTAATGTTTCTGTTAAAGCAGAAGAAGTCTCCCCCCCCCCTTATGATCTGTCAACATGCAATAAATCTTCCGGAATAAGGCGGTTAGTTGATGTAATTCACTTTTTTAACATTATATGATTCCCAAACTGATGGCAAAAGTGATCAAAATATGCTTTTAAATTTCATGAAAAAGTACCGACATATCTCATTGAAAATAAAGATCTCTTTGAAATATATTTCTTAAATTAAAGTGTTTTTGCATTATATCATCAATTAATAATCGTCAAAAATTCCTAAATCGGATAAACTCAAATTAAAAAATGAAATTTAAATATTATTTTTTCTATTTATTATAAGTTTCTATTTACTATAAGTTAAAAATATGTGGCTGATAAAACATAGAAATGCTTTCAATGCATTCGGATTCGCAAAACCAGTATATGGAGTGATGTTTTTTTTTATATATATAACTATTTTTAGTAAAAATTGGGCAACGCCATGCCGGCAGAAAGAATATATCAGAATTTTTCAGTTATTAAACATTTTAATTGTTCTTTCGTTTATTTTTCAGCTTAAAAATGATGCTGTTATGGTATTTATATGAAATAGCCTTTTCCGCAACACAATATAAAAACCACTGAACCAGAATTTTAAAATATTAATAAAAATCTTTCATAAAAAACGGAAATGTATTTTGTAGTACTTTTGTCAATCTGATGGTTTTCTACATGAAAGAAAGTTTGACCTTGAAACAGCTGTAAAGTTTTGTACAAATAGAAAGTTAACTTTAGAGCGTAAAATTGTAAACTTAGGAGTACTTTTTTCTACATTCCATTATAAAGTTTAACTGATTTCAAATTAAAATTTCAATGGTTTCCAGTAATACCGAAAATATTTTTGAAAAGAAACTATTTTCTTCGTTATACAATTTTTAAAAATTACCCTTTCCTTGATACAGATTCTTATCTTAGACTTTTTTTCTGTAATTTTTTTAATACACCATAAAGTTTTTTTTTAAATTTATTCGAAACATAAATGTGTTATTGTAATGAAAATCATATTTATCCATTAATTTAATCAAATCCATTTAATTGCATTTTACTCACCGTTAAAAAATAGCATTATATTGTGAATGAAAATATTATTAGAAACGTTTTTAAATTGTGATATTATATCTTTTAATTTTGCATAAATTTCACTATGCTTCCATAATTTGCAGAGTTTCTTTAAATGTATCTTGCTTATGATAAAAGCTTTCTTTTGCATATAAAATTGTTCATATTCTTTAACGGTTTTTTTTCCTTGCTTTATCCACGCTAAAACTCCGCTTCTGTCAACATCCATACACTAGCAAAGTTAACAATTCCCACGGAGATATAGCGGAACTGCAGATTGGTCCTGACACCTTATATCAAAGAAGCTGTTATTATTCGCTTACTACCCGTTATATTTCATGAATATGTCAAATGTTATATGAGAAGATTGGATAACATTTATCGGAAGCAATCTGTTTAGAAATTCGAACAAAGTTCAGATATGATAAAATCCGGTATCTTACACAACACAATATACCATAGAAAGTATCTGGTTACTAAATCCATTCAATGAAATACGATAGGCTTATTCAATAGCGATACTTTGGTTGCAGATTTTTGAATAAAGTAAATGCCATTGTATGTATCCGTGAGAAAGCTATCACTTCATTTGACAGAAATTAATCGACGTAATTAATACCACTTAATCACATATTATCTAATGTTATAGGAAAGAGTTCCTTTCTCATATTGATTTCAAAACAGATTATTTGTTTGAAAATAATACTGTGAAAGTCGTTGATACTGTAAAGAACGGAAGACAGTTAAAATTTCAGGTCATGAATAAAGATTGTCCCAAAATGAAGGCAAGATTTTAATTTGCTATCATTCGTGCAGTAAAATATTGTCAACTTTATTGAAAAACCCATGTTGCAACTAATAGTTTAATTTTAGTAAAAATGGGACGTTATATAATGGAACAACGTGTTAACGCAAAACTTGAATTAAATAAAAAAACAGTTCTTTTTGTATTTAAATTGTTATATTTTTATAGAATCGTAAGTACATATGATAGGGTTATATACGGAACAACATATAAGGCAAATAGCCTCCAAGACTTGCTGGAAAATACGTACTCTTTTGTCGAAGTTTCCCATGACTATTTTGCTTAAATATGGCTGCATTTCGTTGATGCATTGCTGACTTTCCTTTTTCAATGCACACGTGCTTCTGGACTTGTTGGCATAGACCTTTGACTTCAAATAACTCCACAAAAAATCTAATGGTGTTAAATCACAAGATCTAAGGTGCAAATTTCTCAAGTTTTTGAACTTTGGCCGCCAGACTTTCATTATTTTTGAAATATTGTTCAATAATGAAAACTCATTATTCTATTGTGTAATGCTCTATTTTTACTAACCTTAAACTATCAACTGTCAAATGTTTATTTTAATAGAGTTGCCAACACTTTACTGCACGAATGGTGGCAAATTCAAATCTTGCGTTATTTTGGGACACCCTTTATAAATACACGAGAGAATGTGTGGCCGATTAAATACGCTTCCAAACGATATCTTCAAAAAATTCGTGAATCTTCTTTCTTGATTTTAAACATAATTTTGTTATTCGCGTATTGAAAATAAAAGTTGAGAAAGTCTGAATTTTTATTTGTTACTGTCTGCTAGATTCAATTCAAGAAATTTTATGGGAAAGATATTAAGTCTTTGGTCCCCTCTGGAAACAACAATAAATTCAAGTTACCGGTATGAATGGGTGAATGAAACTTTCTTTATGATGCCGCCATTGATTTACGACACTGTTTATTTCGTAGACAACTGTTATTGCGACAAATATTTTTATTGTTATTGTTTAAAACATGAGTTTAGAAAGAAGCATTTTCTTTCCAATGTTGTTTTCTAAATCAAAGAGAAAAAAGATTTAGGAAATGATACTGTGTTGGTGTAAGGGCCATTATTTTGGCTATTTTTTAGCAGGCGGCATTTTTAGTTTACTGCGTTTCATATGTAATAATAAAAGATTACGTATATGCACGCATGAATGTCTGAGTACTACTGTCTTTTTAAATATCAGTTTTTTCTTCTAAATTTCACTTATATTTTTATTTATTCTTAAATTTTAGTAAAATTTCCTTTTGTTTCATAGTTAACTTAACCCTTTCTAAGGCCGTGGGAAGTATGCTTCCCACCAAATTTATCAATCTTTGTATGAAATTATGTAGGCTGGCATAAGTTCTGACAAATTTTTTTAGTAAATCAGAAACTTAGATGCTTCAGTTCTTTATCTCAGACAAAATGATGTGTCTTGATTTGTTACTTAATTATAAATTAACCAAATTCATTAATTAATCAAATTAAATTTATCTAATAAGCTAAATGAATCCCTTTTCTTGTAATTTCAAGCCTAAAAATATTTTAACATAATATGACTGGAAAAAAATGGCCCTTTAAAGGGTTAAAATGATATAAAATAATAGTTTCAAACTATATAACCAAAAAGTATCGATAATACTTTGATCAGAATTTTCTTCAAAGTAATAGTAATAAAAGTAAAGGAAAATAATTAAATGAAAGGTAGTCGTCCCCCAACAACAACAAAAGATCCCTCCGAATAATACAAAAACCCAATTTGAATGATTATTTTGAATTTAGTAAATAGGTTATCACTTCGCTTTTATTTTACAGAAGAACTCAATGAAACAATGATGCATACAGGGAAAAGCACAAATTGTGGGAAATCCCATATGTTAATTAAGATTTAATTTTAGTTATCCGACAAAAATTCTTTTGAACGACAGGAAAAAAGCTTAAGACTAGAACTTAAAAGCAGAGAAATACTGTATTTTGTTTTCATTCGGTTGACTTTAAAATCACAGTAAAACCGAATCATTCCTTTTTAACGGACAAATCTGTTTCTCTCGACAAGTTTTATAACCAATGATAAAATTTCAGCAGCCCAGCCACAGGGAAATCAAGCAAAAATGTCTTTTAGCAATAATATGACATCAATCACAGCTCTTTTATTACATTTTATGATTTGCATCAGCTCTAACTACATCCTCACAAAGTTTCCACTGTAAACCTTTAAAGCACTGTTCGATAGTTACTTCCTTCGATACATTCGGATTCGCAACAGTTGGTAGCAATTGATTCAAATCTTCATTAAGCTCCGTAATTCATTTATTAGTACTGATTGACGCTTTAAGTGATTCTCCCTTTCGAGGATCGCTCTAATTGTTTCAAATGAAGATTGCTGTCGAAACTCGACACATATTTACTTGTGGACAGGTATGTTGCTAAATATCTCTCAAACGGATCATGTCATCATGCCTTTTTTTCGTTTCATATTTTTTTTTATTTCATTGTAACTTTTTTGAGTGCGAAGTACACAAAATTAAAGCAATGTATTCATGAAAAAAATTTAGGCTCGAGATTTTGGTGAATCTTTATCTTTTTGGATCTCACTTGGTCCAAAAACAAAATTAATAAATAAATTAAAAAATTAAATAGTTGTTTTAAATGACACGATCAAATGTATTGTATTCATCAAATAATTCTTATTTCTCCGTTTTTCTCATTAAATTTTAAACAAATATTTCATTCTAATGAATCATTTCAATAAGAGAAGCTAAATAACCTTTTATTTTTCTCTATTTCTAGTTATTCAAAAACTGCAACTTATTTTTTTTTTTCAATTTTAATTTTGCCGATTCTTTAATCAATTCTCAATTTTAACACATATTCTTCATTTCTCATATTGTTGAAGATCAACTATGATACCACCTGTAGACAAACGACATGTCTTTTATAAATTATATCTAATCCGCGAAATATTTCAAAATCTGAGTATAATAAAGTTTTAAAGCAATAGCATAATAATATAATCAGGACGTGCTAATACGATCAGTACATCCGAATCAGATTGTGAAGATATTTTTGAAATGCAATCACAACCTCATTTATGTCATTCACACTAAAGAAATGTTTAAATATAATTTCCTAGAATCCTTATTGGGTTTTATAATACTGGCCAAGCGATTTTTTTTGTCCGTTTCTAAAATAAATTAGATATGACCACTAAAACTTAAGATTAACTCATGGCTTAATATTTTCCACATATAATTAGATTTCTTGGTTTTTCTTGAGTATGAGGTTTACAAAACTCTAACGTTGGAAATGAATTAAGGTATCTATTTCTATATTAACATTATTCTTGCATTTATGTTTTATTTATTTTATTGTTTCTTCTGTGTCATTTTACTTTACTGTGTCATTTTATTATTTTACTGTGTCATTATTTTATTTACTGTGTCATTTTATTATTTTCTTTCATTAACATAGTACGTTTATTCACATTACTTCAGTCATTTTTCATTTTATTCCTAAATATTCCATTTTATTCCTAAATACTCCATTCCATTCCATTTTATTCCTAAATATTCCATTCCATTCCATTTAATTCCTAAATATTCCATTTTATTCCTAAATATTCCATTCCATTTTATTCCTTTTGTAATCTTATATTTGTAAGTACAGGATAAAATAAATACTAAACAGAAAAGAGCCATTAAACATGCACACACACATCAGTGAAACTATCCATTAAATGCATAGAGTGCTTCCATTTTTTAAAATTTGTTTGCAAGAAATATTGTTCAAATTTTAAATTTCTTATTTGCACTTAAAAGTACTAAATTTTAATTCTACCTCATTACTTTGCTCTAAAAGTAATTCAGTTTATACTCAATTTAATTTGCAATAGTTCGAGGAGAAAATGATATGCACCAAACAAATATCTTAAATAAATTCTGGATACAGCAAAAGTGGGAAGCATTCTACTTGTGTTCTTTTTCATTTACTAAGAGTATAATGTTTTAATTTACTGATTATCTGCATACCAGGTATTTAATTAATTCACGTTCTTACTTTTTTTCAAAAACAAACCGACTTGCATATTCAACAAGAATCAATATTGGAATAATTAATTTTAATTTTGGATCTGAAAGATAAAAAAGTTCTGAAATGTACATAATCTAAATTAAAAACAATTCAAGAAGCAGTTCAAAAGATTTTTACGAAGTTTAAATTGCCTGACTCAATCTAATGATTATTTTGTAGGCGACAAAATATTTACTTCGCAGTTAATTAACATTCTAATGACTCTATACTTTGAAAAGCGACTTAGTTTCCTCAAGCTTTTAAATTATCTGCTCAGATCGTTGCTATTCGTAAAAATATGCAATTTCGTTTAGTGCAACGCTTTCTAAACAGTTTGTGTGTATATGATTATTTTAATTAATGAAATTGGAAGAATAAATCTTATTGAATGCTAATGATAAAATAAATTTAAATTTACAAGATGTTGAAATATAAAAATTAAGTAGAATATTAGTACCATTAATGACATGATAGTTGCAATGAAATCAAATTCCTCATTCACTGAAAAGATCTAAGCTTTATTATAAAATAAAATATTTTACATTTTTAAAGAAAAATTTATAACAAACATCTGCAAAATTAATCAACATCACGTGCAGCAAAATAAATAGGAAATTGATTCTGTCATAATAAATGCGCTCTTAGTATGAAAGGAAAATTGATAATTTTCGGCAGATTAAATATATTTTGTCATATGTGGTTAATATAAATGAAGCAATGCCATTACTTCTTAGCAAATATGTAAATAAATGCCTTTTGAGCAAACATAATAACAATGTTCTTATATATCTTGGACAGTAATAATTTACATGCCGTTCAAATAACATTGATCTTTGTTTTGATTATTTAAATTTCAATCTTAGCCTTTTAGATTAAATTAGAAAGCTGCGTAAGAAAATGTGAACACATTTATGAAATTGATAAAAATTGTACAGCATTAAATTATAACAATCAGAAAAATAAAAAAAATGTCCACTTAAAAAAAAAATTTTGAAATTAAAACCTTTGACTTATTAGTTTATGAACAAGTGACAACATTGCGTTTCAAAATATCTGAAAAGTCTGAAGTACTAAGTTAACGATACTAATAAATGTATCAAAATTTAAAATATGGGAATTACAATGTTTAGTGCAAATGTTATAGTGTGAATAGATCGATATAATTTATATTTCCATGCGAAATTTTAATTTTAATCCTATTTATTCATTTGATTATATTTGTATGTCTTAAATTTATGCTTTATAAATATCTTAAAGTTCTGCATATTGGTAATGAAATAAATGTAGGAACTGCATATAAGAAAATATTTAAACAGGTTGATGCAAGTAGTTCAGTATGTAATAATTGCGTCGCTCAGTCATTTCTATAAATGTTGCACTCTAACCAAATATAAGATTATTAAGCGTATACAAATGTTATCGAATTCTATTTTTGTATAGATAAAAAGTAACTTGACAAAACTTTATAGTTTCTGATTAAGGATGTTATTCTTTTGTTTTCCCTGTTATAACTGATGAAATATTCCTGAATTGCAAACCATATACATGAATTTCAATTTTGAAAATGTTTTGATAAATAATTAAGGCCTTATTTTCGATTGATTATCATAGTCATTTTCCCTTATAAAATATTATTCAGTTTTAATTTGAATTAAGATAATAAAATATACAAATAAGTGCATTTACTATTTTTAATGGTTAATAATTTTCAATGATTGTGGATCTTCGAGCTGTTTTAAAAAATTATATTTATTCAACCATATATTGTCAGGCAATTAGTAGGATTTGCATTGTTAATAATATTTGTGGAAATGATTAAATATTTCCAAAAAAATTCTTGAAAATGATTAGCCCTTTAGTTGTTTTTTTTCCTAATTTAATTAGATGGCAATTTTCGCTTCTGAAATGGGCTATTTTAGATTAAATTATGAATAAATAGAATGCTTGAGGTGTTAATTGCTTATGTGTGATTTTTATATCGAATTAAAACGCCTTTGTAGGATTGAATTTCAGTTTATATATTTTAGGGACAATAATTCGATGATTAAAAATTTAAAGATCGACAGATTAAATGACAGCCAAATTAAAATCTGGGTAAAATAGGCATAGGGGAAACTCAAATAATATATTGTAAAGATTTCAAAAATGGAAAGTGTTTATACTGTGGAGTACTACCCATTATATGAAGGAAGGTTAACTGAAGTTGTTTGGAAGCAATGTTAATAACAGTTGAGGACTTAAAAAATGGATATTCCACCAGAATGTAGTGCAGTAAATAGATAGGAAATAATCATAATGTTCAAATACTAACACGTGCAGGTGTATAAATCCAGTATGTTCTGAAAGTAAATAGATTTGAGGGCTTCTCCGATTTCTCTACGAAAGCAAATATTCTATAATGATTAGGCGATAGAATTTTGCATATCACTAGTTAATGTCTAAATAATGTTTTGCACCGTGGGAGTATTAGTGGCACATAAAGAACTTATATGTATCTTTCTTTAAATAATCCATTTAAATTTTTAATCAATGTCATAAAATTATGAAAGCTATTTAGATGAAATTTTATAATTTTCATCTTTTTCCAGAATTTATATTTATTAAATTAAAGTTGAATTCTGTATTATACGACTATCGAGTACAATTTCAAATTATACTAATCATGTTTCTTAATATTTACTCATTGTTTCCACTTTAACACATATCTCACTTTAATTTTTAAACAAAGGAATGATATTGCTTTATCTTTATAATATTATTTCATTGTTGTAACGCTAACAAAACTTACTTTCAATCTTAAACAAATTGATATTTTGTATTTTCCCTGGACATTTCAAGCTATTGAATGATTAATGCAATTCAAGAAACTACTTTGATAACAAGATGGTCATGTTAATAAAGAAATTTTGCAAATTTATTATTCTCTAAAATTTCAACATTTCACAACTAGCGTTATAATAAATTTTATAATGAGAATGCTGAGTAAAAAGTTTACAATAACTTGATTTCTGAAAGTATATTGTGTTTAATAATGTCTGTTACATGAGAAGCATGGAATAATAAACATCACATTTATCAATTGAAATATTTCGTATATTGTGTCACATGTGTTAGACGACACTACAATATAATGAAGATTGGCATCAGCGGTTTTGATCAATTCGATTAGTCTCAAGGTAATTAAATGACTGTGTGGTAAAAATGACTTAAAGCTTAATACTTAAAATATTTAGTGATCGAATTATTTTATGGTTTATTATATTAGACACCTCAGTCAAAGGAATATAATATTATAAGCATTCACAGTAGAGAGTTAACGAAATTCAATTAATTTTAAGGCAATTAAATATCATAAGTTATGAAACTTCTTCAGTAAATGAATTAATAATTTTTGAAATTGAAAATTCAAATAATTTTTAAAAATAATAATTATAACAATTGAGAAAGTAATTTCAATAAATAAACAATATTCGGGAATAAGAATACTATGCAACAAGAAAACACTGTTCAAAAATTAAAAGAAAATCCGAAGTTTTAACGATGTTTTGAATCAGCTGGAGTAAATGCATTGTGTTTAAAAATTATTTATCTACTCTCATTACATAGGATTCGAATGTTTTTAAAACTTTGACCTAAGAATCTGCTTAATATTCTTAACGACTGGGTAAGCAAATCCTGGATATTTTATTGCAAATTAAATCCACTTCCAGATGTGCAGAAATTTATTATTTCATCGTATTCGGTTGTTTTTATAAGAGGTGGTACCGGGCATTCTTTGTTTTGAATTTTTTTCATTGAAAACCCCACAGATGTGAGTTTTTCATCTCTGTACTCCACGACTTGTATAAAAGTGACAGATTGATTTGCGATAAGCTTTAAAATAGACAGACTTGCAAATGGTAGAAAAGAACTAATTTACGTTTGCAAATAAATTATTTAGAAAATGTTTATATTAGGAACAATTTCATGTTGCTTTCTGAAATTGATAGAATATTTCTTAATTTTCTAATAAGATAGTATTCTATTTAAGATATGTTTTAATTTTGATTCATGTAATAATATAAAAGGTATTTTGAGATATTGAAGTGTTTCTAAGTGATTTTTGCCTTTTAAACTATTTAATAAGCTCACTTAATTGTAGATTTAAAACTAAAAATTCGGTAATTCGATGGGCATGTCAGACCCATCATTATATGCCAAGGGGTTAAATAATAAGACACAATTTAGGAAGAAAAGTAATGATGATAATTTTTAGTTTTGATTTCAAACTAGGGAAAATTAATTCTAATTACAGATGATATTTTAAAATTATGTTGAGGGAAATTCAGAGAATTTTTTATCTATTTATTAAATAATTTGAACCAACATATTATATTGGATTATTTAATATAAGTACTTATTATATGATTATGTTATTATTATCAATATATTATTTTTATTGTTTATATTAAGGTATATTAGTATCATTATAAAATTCAATTAAAAAATTTAGCTGTTTTGTTATATTTTACGAATATAATAATTTCTAATTTTGTGTCGATTATATTTATTACATTACATTTATTTTTGTTAGAACATCCTTTTGTAGTGATCATTTAAGAGATGTACTGAAGAACTTTTAGAGTACTTCGTTTCAATGGAAAACAAATTTCTATAGCTAATGGATCGTCGTTGATGTACAAACTAACAAACCAAATTTTCTTACTACTTGAATCCACTTTGATAAGAAGACAGTGAAGAGGAAAAGGGAAAACGAAATCATATTTCCATGCATATGGACATTAATAACCTAGAAGGAGTGACAGAAAGCTTTATGACGGTGGGGGCATCAAACTCTCGTGGATGGATAAAATATAAAAAAAAGAAAAAAAGATTGAATTAAACGAACAAAAATTTATTATTAAATCATACCGACATTTTCTGCAGGCCGCAGTCGCAGTAATTGCTTTCATGGTACAAAAGATACTCATAAAAATATATGAGAGCTCTAGCGAAGGGTAATGGGTGAGGTATTTTGTTGGGGGGAGTGGCAACAGCGAAGAAGACAGTGGAGAGGGAAAAAAATGGCGTGTTATAAAAGCTTCGAAGCTCACTTGGAAAATTTTCACCACCATTTTATTCCTTACGTAAGAAAGTTAAGAGAGCGAAGCAAGAAAAAAAAGTGAGTAAGAAAAAGTTATAAAAAATATGAGTAAATTGCAGAAATTTAATCATGCTCGGTTTGCCAGGAGCGAATTTCATATGAAGAGTGTTTGCGAGCGAGACTGCAACAAGTCATGGCATCCGAGGAATTTTCTTATTTATGGAAAAGATTGTGTCTCTTTAGCATGCTTGGAACCAGTGTACATCGGAAAACTTCTACGAAATACCTTCTGAGATGCCAGTTTTTTTTTCCTGTCTGTTATATCAGTTGGGTTAAAATAATGCACATGAAGCTATTAAGAGATTAACAATGTTTCATATTATTTCCATTTTATTTATATAATTTAACTTATAAAACTTTATAATAATATCGCATTTTAGCCGAGGACTCGGTAGTCTAACAGTTACAACACTGCTCTGCCATGCTAATGTTGGTTTGTTGGTTATGTGGGATTATATGGGACGCGAACGCCATGTTTGGCTATACTGCGCCAATCAAATGGTAAAAATTTAATAGATTTAAAAACACATTTATTAAACAATAAGAGTATAATCATGAATACGGAAACAAATAAAATAGGACTATACAAGTAATAAAATGAATATAATTATCTTAAAAATTACAAAAACTGAATCACGAAAGTTCGGAACAATGACGGAATGCACAAAATATTAAAAAGAAACAGTCAACACAAATAAAAGGGGGGAAATGCTAAATATATGTTGTTGTTGTTGTTGTTTCTTATGGCACTTGCCACGGACAAGCCCGCTGTTCAAAGACAGCCGATTTAAGCCTAAGGGGGAGAGCCTCTTGTTTTTATCGAAGAGCCAACTTTGGCCAAGAGTACGATTTGACTACTCACGCATGACTTATTCGCTTGCACAGCTCCTTTTTACAGGAGGGCACATTCACACAATTCACAGATAGAACAGCCATGCCCATACCGGGACTCGAACCCGGGACGCCCAGATCACGAGGAAGATGCGTTACCCCTATGCCAGGACGCCGGCTAAATATAAGTAATATAATATAAGTAATAAGTAATATAAGTAATAAGTAATATAATATAATGGCATTTAAGAACTCAAAAATATTTGTGTTGTATTTTTCACCCACTAGATCCTGTGATGTTAAAGACGAGTTAAAAAAAAACCATGATAAAAATTAAAAACAAGACAATCAATTAAAATGTGATGAAATGTAAAATGAACTTAGCAGCTGTTGCACATAGGTGTATTATCACCAAATATGAGATGTTTGTGGGGAATGCGAGTATGTTCAATACGGTGGGATGTCAAATTGACATCCATCTCCTGTATAGGAATAACAAGCCACAAACAAATGTCTTTTTCAATGAAATGTATTATGGATCTACAGATCCCATACCTTTTGCCAGGTAGAAAAAATGATCACCTCTTAATATCGCAAAACGGAAATCCAATGTTTAAAGAAGCCGTTGCATATTTTGCAGCTGAATCTGCCTTTTCATTCCCCAAAATGCCGACATGAGTTGGAACCCAACAGAAAATGATTTGAAGAACTAAATCATTTTTAGTCATTTCGCTAACGTATAGCTTTCTCTTTTTCAAATTTGTCACAATTTTTTTTAAAATTGAAATTGCCGAACAACTCTTTTATAATACAGTAGTTTTTCTTTCTTTCCTCAGATTTCGATGGATAAAAAAAGTTTTTATAGGTATTTTTCCAACGATTGTATTTTTTAATGGACGAAATTAAATTCATCAAAAAAATAATACAGATATCGATAATTTATTTCCTTCTGTATAACACATATTTAAGTGTAATTTAAAAGCTTCATTCAAATATAAAATAATAATTTTCCAAATTTTCCATTTATTTATGATAATTTAATTATGCTATTACATTTTATAACCCTTTATAATACATATAACCATTCAGTTAAAATTTATTCTCAAAAGTTAAAGAATTTTTATTAAAATAAGAAAAATTGATGTGAAAACTTTCATCCTCTTATTCGGCAATATCTTTGGTTGCAAACTTTAAGGCCAGATTAGGATTTGGAAAAATACTTAAGAGCAGTTTTATTGGCTTAAAATTCTCCACAATTTATGCCAGTAAAATTGCTGTTATGAATTTTCAAAAAATTATAATTCGACTAGGCCCACACATTATTCACTATTAATAGATATGAAGGCTAACTAAGCTCATGAAATGCATGTCAGACAACAAATTAATTTCACAATGCAATATCACTGTGTATTTCAAAAATAATGCGCTGTTAATTGTAGAATGATTCACAATGAGCAAATGGAACATGATTTTACAAAAAAGCATAAGACATAGCGTAATTAGATGTAAATTACATTTGTAATTTAAATAAGCGATATCTTGTGGCATTAAATAATTTCCAATCTGTTTTGAATTAAGACACGTTTTTTTAAGAAGTTATAAAAGATCCCATGTAATTAATAAATTAAATTTGAAACATTTAAGCGAAATATTATATAAACATTTGTTTTGGAAATTTATTAAAAGTAGAAAAATTAGAATTTAAAGAGATTTTCAGAAAGTAAAATCTTATTTTATCAGCCACATTTGATTTCGAAATCCAATTCTGATTTGTTTTCGAAAAGCAGGATGAAAACATTTTCTTGCGTTAATCTTTTGGAACAAAATATTGTTGGAACACAAATTAAATTTGAAGGAAATGAAATACGAGGCGGATATTGTTTTTAATCTCTGCTATGGCCAAATATAAGTGCTTTGTGCCTTTTTGTTATTGAAAACATTGCAACAAAATCGAAATTGCACAAAAACAACTACTGATGAAATTGATTATTGAATGCGTTATTTCGTAAAAACTGGTGTAAGTCGATTTTAAAATTCTTTCTTTGATAGCAGACAAGGAAACTTGTTGATAATGTATTTGTAAAAACGTGATCCAAATCTCTGACTATTTATAAAAAAAATAATCATAAATACGCATGAAGAAAGTGCTTCAAATTAGAAATTATATGTGATAATTATTTTGTATATAATTATTTAATGATAATTATTTTATCACAGATATCTGTATAATGAAATATAATGTAAATAAGCAACACAGCCTAAAGAAATATTTCATTATGCTATGCTATTCGTTTGTATAGTATAGAAATTCCAAATCTTTTTTGGATCACTGCACACTTTACAAGAAAAAAAAAATCTCGAACTTCACTTTTAAAATAATAATTCACCATATCAAACATTAGAATACTGCTCCATATAAATAAAACAGTTTCAATTCAATTAATCTCCATTCTTAAAAGCTATTATTTCCTAATCAATAAAACTCTAGCTTCACTTTAATATCAAAATTGCGAGTGCTTTTATTTTTCCACGGATACTAATATTTGCCAAATCAAAATGCTGAGCAGGAGTAATTTTTTTCTGAAAATACATAAGCTCAAAATGCTTTCAAGTGTTTCTGACTTTTTTTGTCAGAAACTGAACTAAAATTGCCATGTTTTTGTCAAAGAAATCTTGGTAAAGATAAAAATTGTACTATTTTCTTAAAATTATGAAAAAATGAAAAAAAATATTTATTAAAGAACTTCATGTCGTAATCGAAGAATGTTTTACATATACATAATTTGCCTCTATTTTCATTAAGAAACATTAAGTAATAATGAAAATGATTATTAAATATAGTAAAAAAATTATTAATCATTTTAAAATAAACGAAATCAAAAAGGAATTATAAAAATAATGCGTTTGTTTAGGCTGCGCTATTTTAACAATTCATTATAAAATAAATTGCTTTCACTTCCAAATTCCTATTAACTCTCCTATTACGTTCTATTATGATGTGAAACACTGAATATTATGTATTACATCATCACTTAGATAATAGCTTTACTTGACATCATAATACACAGTTATTTAACTGGAATCGCATTTGACTGTTATGTGTGCGATAACTGCAACGGATATGCAAGTCTAGTTCAGGCATGTTATTGTATTAATTTTCTAAGCACCATGTTCGGCTCTTTTGACTGTCTTAATTTCCCATGTATGCATGTGGACCCACTACCATCTCCATGGAAGGCTGCACCGACCCTTGGGAGGGGAGAGGAGATTGCGGTATTGCTCCCGTTCGGAACCTATGATTTAGTAGCTTAAAACATTGTTTGGATGAGGAATTGGATTAGAAGATTTTGAAACCTGGATTATTTCAAAAAAATTGACGCATTTTTGTGAGCTTTAGTAAGGAATTATTCCCAATAACGAATTAAATTTTGTAATCTATCACAGTAATTAATTTTGTAATTATCTCCTTAACGAACTACATTTGGAGATCAATTTCAGACCACACATTTTTTGGGAATAAATTTCATGAAATTATCTATTTTTGACCAAATTTTGAAAGAAATCCATTCAGAGGAAGTCTGTCTATTTGAATGTCCAAGCAGAAGTGAATTCAATAAATGTAAAACGTAAAAAGCTAGATAATAAATATTTGGTACACAAATGTAACATTTAAAATGTAGATTCTAATCAAAATATGAACCAAATCTGTCTAAAAGTCGACCGGCTGTTGGTCTGCAATTTCACATGTTTGTAAATGCAATAACTTAAATAAATGAAATTCAATTTGTGATCTTAGGATTATAATTGTAGTTCCGCATCAAATTTTAGTACCAATCAATCAGAAAAGAAGTGCTCAAAATAGAAATTCGCACGACAGATTCATTTAAAATGTTGGATTCATGATCTATATTACATAATTATTAATTATCAATGCCAAACAAATCATTCACAGCCTTATCCAAGGCCCATAATTTTATAAAGGGAATCGGGATGAGATCTTTATTGGAAATATGCGAGAATATTTCGGAGCCAGTACTGGTTTTTTTAAATTATGTTCACAAAAGATTGAATAGACTGGCTAGAAGGCTGTTTATTCGAAAACAGATTCCCAATATGATATACATTTAAAATGATGGTTGTTAAATCATGTATGAAACTTCATCTATCTGATTTGCGATTTTGAGATGTATGTTAACATGAGCATTGACGAGTAAATTATTTCTTGCATTGGGTTTTCTCAATATCTGACATCTATAATTATGGTTGTTTTTAATATAAATTCAATTTAAGGTATAATATTCAATTTTTCAATCCAAATTTGGTCTGAGTTTGAGCTAAAACCTGATAAATGTGTCAATCTCATTATTAAATTATGCATGGTGTTTTAGCCATCTAATTCTGGTTTTGCATTATTGTGTTCACATGCACTCAAACGAGTAAATCCAGAAGACGGATTCCTTTGAAAAAATTATACAAATCCTGGATATTAAAATGCATTTGTTTCGTTATCTTATTTAAAGCCAGAAAGTTAGTCTTTTTCAAACTCAGAAAAAAATGATTAAAAAAGCACTCAGAAAGAATCTAAATCACGAAAACAAATGTTTTAACGGAAGAATATTTTTCACCTTGTGTACATTTCTCGTAAATAAAATAGTGTTTAATTAAAGATTTTCAAAAACGTCGTTTTAATCATCAAATAAAGAAGATACTTTCCGTTGAAATAAAAATAAATTATCCATAAAAAGAAATACATTGTTTTGCACGGGAATACTTATGCACGAACATATTTCAATATTCTTATTTTAAAAGTGAATTTCAAAAAATAGCATCAAAAACCCCTAGAAATCACCCGATGTTGATGTGAGCAGAACATGGAGTTTGAAATACCAAAAGATCATGAACCTCTGACTTAACACAAAGATAAAAAGAAGCTGAAGGCTCATTGTTTGAAGACAGAATTCAGCTTATCAGTGCTGCAAATATTTGAACAGGTATTAAGAAGAGAACGTCACAACGACCCATTAGCACGCAGTCAGTCGTGTTGTTCTCCGGAGTTGAATTCCTGCAATTGTTTGGTTGGATGGAAGCCAAAAGAAATTCACCTACTGGTTGAGTTGCACCTCTGTCACCTCCTCGGCAACGTGCCCCGCAGCTGTTCCCTTTGCTGTCACTCCCCGCGACCATCAGCTGCTGCTCTATTGATGTGATCAGTGTGAATGGAATGGACTTGTTATGAAGATGTCTTTGACCTATATTTTGCAAAGTATTAAGTAAAATGCGAAGATAGAAACTTCGTTTTATTTTGCAATGTATGTACGGAATGCATTTGTTATTAAAATGTCTTTGAGAATATTAAGTAAAATGCTAAAATATTAAGTAAAATACAAATCGGATTTGAATTAGGAATAAAATTATTCTACAATGTTAATGAGTTGCTTTGAAAAATTCTTGAGCGGCTGTGAGTTACTTTATAATATACAATAGAATTCCAACTATCCGAAATCCAGTTGAAAAAATTAAAAAAAATATGCAATTAATATCTTTCCGAATAGAAATGACTAAAGGGAATTTTTACCAATATATTCCAGCACTGAAATTTCCATTTAATAGCGCTTTTCAGATCAAAGAGATTTGATTTTTGGAGTCGCATTTCACGTTCACACAACAGAAAACAAAGGAAGATGAATTCCCCGAATTATTTTAAAAATAAAAAACACTAATAGTAAGCTTCCTGGGGAGTTGAACTTATGGAAAATGGATTAGGAATAATATTATTACTGTTTATGTGATAGAAATGGTACAAACAGAAATGAAATGAATGGCATACAATATTGGAATAGACAGAAAAAATTCATTAATCAACATTAAGATTCCTTGGCACATGTGCAATATTTTCAGTATCACCTTTCTTTTGTACAAAATAATTGCATTGGAGGCATTCATTAAAAAAAATGTCAAAAGTCTGTTTTAAGTAAAATAGTAATTTTAGATCAGTTTCATCAGTACACAGAATGTCAATGCATTTTTAAGACTGGTTTATAAAAATAAGAACGAGTAATTATATCTATTATATATAGGATATTTATCTAAAATAAGATCGTTCGGCTTCTACATATTTGTTGCAGAGATTTAATACCTACTAGAATGCATGTTCGAGTTTACTTTATGAGATTGCTTCCAAAGCTGATGTCGAAGCATCATCAAAATAACACTCTTTTAACTTCATTTTAAGTTTTAGGAATACAGGGAAGTCACAAGATGCTAAATTAGATGAATATGACAAATATTTTTCTCCGTAGACGCTATTTATTTGACAAAATTCGTCACACTGTTAGTAAATTGTGGCTGTGAATTTAGTATGGAATTTAGTTGTGCCCAAATACGAAACTTCATGCTAGATAATCCGAATTGATTTTTATTGTTGACGCTTAAAGACTCTTCCTCCATACCATGAAATAAAACATCTTTTACCAATGTCAGTTGTTCTTGATGAGCTTGGTCACCTTGTATACTCATCTTCTGGCTTCCCTTAGGTCCAAAAAGATAATTCGTGCCATAATAAAGCATTGTATTTATTCAAACGGAATTCGCCGCAAATTTGTTTCATTAAATGATATTTTCATTAACACTTTTTCCAAATTAGCATGACATTTAATAACAACGCTTAGTTCCATCTAGAAAATTCAACATGAAAAAAAATTACACTTCTCTAATGAACATCTGCATATTTTAAGAAAACGAACAAATGTGCGTTGAGATTTAGCTTTGCATCAGCTGATAGTTAAAGTGTATCACACATGCGTAATAATAAAGATGGTTCTGCAAGTTGGGATACAGTGCTTATTAAAAATTTTTGTCACATCTTGCATGTCATTCATTTCCGTATATTTTTTTTTTGCTTTAAGCCTTTTATTTGCATTCATTTTAAGTATTGACCTCAAATTCTCTCCTATCTTGGACTTTAGATGCTACAGTTTTTTTTCTTGTTCTTGTTTGTGAAATCTTACTTTCTGTCATCTATAATCTATACATGAAATTACTCTTCAATGCATTCATAATTTTTAGTAGCAGATAATGCGGATGCCTTCAACACAAGCGAAATAATTTTGTGATTACTCTTTATTACTAATCAAAATAAATATGCCATTTCATGATACAAGTTTTATTTACTATATAAATGTACACAAAAGAATTCTTAACATTTCTATCCTTAAAATAACGATGTAACCTAAGAATAATATCCCAAATCCCGAGTACCTACTCAAATGCCACTTTCATGAACTTTAGGAATTGAAATGATGAGGAAACTTTTAACCTAGGTCACAGCTTATGCATTTTCCACGCCTTTCCCACTTGAAAACGGTTGAACCTTATTGATGAATTTCGAGTATTTCATTTCCGCACACTTGGTGGATTTCAATTAAAAGAAGTCTGCTTGTGCGAAGTTTCGTTTCCAAAGCCAAGATATCGGAAAATTATAATATGGAATGTTGCAAGGAAAATAGTTAACAAGAATATTAACTATTAATAACAATAATTGAGCTATTAATAACAATAATTATTAACTACAATAATTAATAACAATAATTGAATGGAAGCTAAATTAAAAATATACAAAACCGATTGCCGTTTCAATTTTTACTATACATCTGAAAGTTTCAAATCGTTTTGGACAGCTAAATTACACTTGGCTGTAATTAAAGAAATAATTGAAGATAATAAGATCGAGAAGAATTATCTTTACCTACGACAAATATAACCTACGAAGAATTTTAACAAATGATTGCTAAAGAATACCCATATTCTTTAGTGATTAATAATGGTCACTGTATTTTGATGAGTAGTTTTATTTTGTGAGTTTTGCATTTAAGAGCTCATATATTTGAATTAAAAATCTTTTAGGATATCAAAATCTCCTCACTCAGAAGCACAAATTTCATTCTTTGTTATAAATCCTTAAGAAATTTCAAAAAATTTGTTGGATGTACATTAAATTCGTATTTTTCCTCTAAAAAATGTGAGCACAAGCGAATAATAAATTTCGATATAATGGTAAGCGAATTTAAGAATCATGTAAACATTCAAAATAGTTATGAAAATGAAATTTATATTTCCAAATAATATTCCGATATCATAATCTACACAAATTCAGTTTATATGATATATATATTATTGTATCTGTTATGATTTACATCACTATAATACAACTTATTGGCATTCTTTTTCTATATTGAATCTACTTCTACAGCTAAAGTAAAAAATTATTTTCGGTTGGAGTATTCTTAAAATTTGCGTAAAAATAATGAAATCGCTTCATATTCTTGCATGGGCTGAGGAACAAGAACAAAAAAATATCTTAAAAACTTTTTTTATGTAAAAAAGAGTAGAAAGAAAAGAAAAATGACGAAACATTAAGTAATATATTTCCATTAAAAAAAGAATGGGGGAAAAAACCACTCTTGAATTTTCTAACAAATTCGCGTTATCTTAGTAAAACATTCAAAATTCCTTAAAGTAGCCTGTTCCTTTTTATGTCATTAATAGTTGAGTTTAGAAGAAACAATGCTTTACTTCAACCTTGATTAAAAAATGCTAATTTAAAGTAATAATTCTTTAGCAAATTCGTTTTTAAAAACAGTAAAACAAAAAATTAAAAAAATGAAGAAGGTCATTAAAAAGAGAAGTGTTATTTACAATGAAGAGTAATTATTTTCTAGTCTGGTTTAATTTTTTAATGCTTGAAACAACTTTGATGACTTTCAACTAATAAAATCTATCTTAAATGCGAGAAAAAAGCTTTTGAAATTTCAATAATTCTATTTAAAATATAGCAGACAAACTCTCACGACTATTAAAATTATACTTGACGGTGTGGTTCTTAAATATGCTTATTGGATTACAAAAGGAGGAATTTTATATTTAAAAATCTTTGCATGAAGTGTCAAAGATTAATTTCTTTTCAGAATGATTAACTTCGATGTTACTGTCCTATTATGATATAAAATTGTAATTGTAAAATACATTTAGGTATCATAATAGAATTGAAATATTTTTAATGAATTATTTCTATCCAATTAGTGTTTAAGTGTCTATGATGACCAAGCAGTTAGATTTAGGGAGAGAGGGTTCCAGATTTGAAACAATTCTACCATAAATTTGTTATTTATTTATACCAATTACATTTCCACATTTGTTGCTATTATGAGTTAGTTGAATCTGTCACTATGATTGGCGATTTGGACTTTCTATCTAATTAGCTAACCCTTTTTGTAATCTCTTAAATATAGTAGAGAAAGAGTAAATTAATTAGAAAGTAGGGTGTGAATCACGTATGATTCAAGTGGCAGCCAACAGGTTAGATATAATACTGAATATTAAAATTTCTCCAGACGTTGCGGCTAGAAATCTTAAGTGTCGCCTTCTTTGTCTGACCACAGTTGGAAGAAGTCCTGATAATCTCAGGATAGTCTTCATGTTACTTCAAAACGGGATATTATCATAACTAAACTGAATCAAGTATTGATCCAATAAAATACAAATCCGCAAGTCTAGCCTTAATTGATTTGTCAATATCTTCCATTTAGAATATTTCTTTTTTTTTGAATTGCTGTATTCACATATTGCCTCTGAGCACTGCAAATAAAATGAGCAAGTAGTAGTCTGGGGTTAAAATCTGAGTTTTGAACCGGAATTATCGAAATTTAAACGTTAAGATCCAGCATCAAGATCCATTCCTGGGATGGTTGTAAGCTTAGGAAAGAGTGGTGTTTTAAATTTCATCCACATCATCTGACCTCTTTTAGAATTAAATAAAAAATTTTATTGTAAATATATTATGGTAAATGTATATATTTCCGCAGTATTGATGAATTTATTTATTTATTCTGTTAAATTTATAATTAAGCTTTTTCATTTTTTTATTGATGTTTAATATTAATAATGGGATTTTTATCAATTTAAGGCAATAAATTATTACAATGTAAAATCATGAGACCACTGAGACTATGCAAATTACGTTTAAAACATAAGCAACTATGCCGACATAAAAGCACCAGCAGCCATAAGCCCTCCAGAGTTTGGTATGAATTATTTTTTTCTATACTTATTTCAAATTGGTGCGAAATCACATATTGTATAATCTAATTTCAAAATAGCAAATTCAGTCCAAAATTAACCTTCTTATTACTTCAAAACGACTCGCAATACGACTGAATTATAACACGATTAGAGATTAAAAATTAAAAACAGAAGCATAATTGGACATATTAAAATTTATTAGGAACAAACATAATAAGTTTAGTATATAAGCTACTTTTTCTAAATATTACTGAAACAAATTCAGATGCCTTTTTAGAATTAATATTTCCTTAGAAGAAGTTTGTTGGTCGAATTTTTCATAGAAAATTATACAGAATTATATAATTTATGTTAAAATAAACACGAAATTCCATAAAATGATAAGTGGTACTTAATAGCATAAGCGTGTCTAATTCGTACTATACTTTTTATTATTTGTAAAACATGCATTGCATTTTTAAAGTATTTTGTCTGTATTAAAAACAATTTATATTAAATAAATCTTCCATTTTTAAACAATTGGTAAATGCAATGCCTTTCTTCCTTAATTCTTTTAAAAAATAAAGAAGAAATGAAAAGGAACAAGTATTTTGCTTTGAAATGTCAAATACTCCTGAAGGAAGTATGGGGAAATGTTTTAAAGAGAAATATGTTTCTGAAAATGTTAATTTAAATTTCTTTTTATTCTTTGCAATTTCTTTCAAAAAGGATGAAGCATGCTAAGGAAACAATTCAAGGAATATCTTCTAGAATACCTTCTGAATTTTAATGTGGATTCAAGAACTTATACATTAAATAATTCTTTTGAAAATATTATTTTAAAAAAATTAAAAGATTCAATATGTTGCGTTATGAAAAATGTTAACGTATTTTCAATAAATTTGTTTTTATAGAGTTCTTAAAAAACTGCATATTTATTACTAAAAATATGTGGCATTTGTAGGCAGAATTCAATAAAAAAAGAATAAAAAGTTATAGCAATTCATATATACCATTTTGGTGAAATCTATTCCATCTGAATAAAGCGCGAAAAATAGTTCTCAACAGTTCTTGAGTTATTAACGAATAATCTCTGGGAGGAAAACATTCAAATCAACACATTATATTCTCAAAACAATCTGCAATTTATTAAATATTTTGAAATAACAAGATAAAATTTCCGAGTGTAAGAAAGAGGATTAGTGCATATAATTTAAATTAGAGGTGAGACCGAGTGTTGTCATAATAAAAATGCCAGTAAAGTTTTCCGATTACTCATCATAATTAGGACAATGATTCTTTACAAGAATTTCCTTTCAGCATTATCTGAAATTATCACATTGTTTCAAATGTATAAGAAATGAATGCATTCCTGACTTTTTGATCTTATATTTAATATTGCAATATAACACATATGATGTAGCATTTTTATGTGAAGTATTTATAATCTTTCAACCGCTACTTAAAAAAAAAATATTACGATGCAATGTTTGCAAAAATGTTCAAATACTTTTCAATTTATATGATACTTTATAATAACTACTAATAATTCAGAAAAATGAGTTTGCATTTTGGCGTTCTACTAGCCAGATTGTTTGACTTACAGTAGCCAAATATAATTATATTATATATTATTATATATATATATATATATATATATATATATATATATATATATATATTGGGAATATTCAACTCGAACGATTTGTTTAAAATTTTAACTAATTAAAAATTAAGCTGAATTTCGACTTTTTTTACAAAAATAAATTTTATGCCGATTTAAAATTTAAAAAGTAGTTTAAGGATACCAATTTAGTAGTCGAGCAAAATTTTGCTAAACTTTGGCTATTTTTTAAAAGTATTTATTTTTGCTTGATTTCCAATGATAGATTATATTGCTATCTTGAAATCCAAACTGTTTTCATTGTTTCATCACATTTTTAATAGTGTGAATTTCTTCCATTGTTGAAAACTAAAGAAGAAGAATTCTACTTAATATCTGTTACGTGAAATTACAATACAATTACAATAACGTGAAATTTAGAAGACATGTTTTAATATTGCTATGTTTATGTTTTTAATATTGCTATTTTGTTATTTGTCTTTTTTCTTTAGATGATCGACACAATGAACAAAGCTTATTTCACACAATTAAAACAACACGCCTTTGATATCATACAGTTTGACGGAATCATTATTATGAAGTTAAATCCCTACGATTTATTTGAAATGAAACAATCCATATTCCATATGAACCAGCTGGTTTTTTTGATGCGACTAGTAGAATAATATAAAACGAATCTACAAAAGATAAATACACCAGTCCACAATTTTTAAGGGATACAACAGACAATAGAACGACTTGGGATACTGCGGGAAAAGCACTGAAAGGGTTAAATATTTTCACAGATTCTGATAGTTCGATTTCCAACAGAATTTAGCGTTGGTTCATCATTTACTGAGAGGCCTTTATTCTTTTTTTTTTTTTTTTTTGAAATTTACGAAGTTTAAATGTAATGAGTTTAAACTTACTTATACATTATAAATGCATTTCTTTCACTTTATATACTAATAATAAATTTCTCGAAATTCATAAATATGACATGAAATGAGTATTAAATGAATGATTCTTACTATCATTTTTTATCCTTAAAAAATACGCGGCTTTTACTTTCCAGTAGCTCCACGTAAGTAAATACATTGAATTCTACTCAGCTGTTGAGAAGAAAAACGCAAATTTGTTATAAAAAAAAGCAAAGCAGAAAACTAAACATCATGGATTATTATTCAATTTTCTCTCCTCGAATAGAGTTCGAAACAAAGTGCTTAAGCGGAACACGCATTGATTGTGACTTGTGCTAGCAGCTGTCGACACCGTTATCGTCTGCCTCGAATTTGTTTAACAAATGTCCCTCATCCGAAGAGATGAGCCAGTGTTCCACACATCGCCAATCTTTCGCGTTTTGATTTGTGACGTTTTTCTGAGTTGCGGGGAGTGGTGGGCGAACATGAGGAGTGGTGGGGTGGAAGAGTGATGGTGGAAACGTATAGCTTGATTAAAAATGCTGACTAAAGAAACTCTCTTACAAAATCTGACGATGATAGGGGTAGTTGAAAGGGTTCCAAGCCAGTGGGAGGTAGAAGGGAGGAAGTCGCAGTCCACCCTCCGCGCATTTCCCTCGTCACGGGAACGATATAATAACAAAAGAAGAGAAGTGAAGAGAGAAAGAAAAGGATATATTCCAAGTTTTCTCGCGAAAAAGCATTTTTTTTTATTGCGCCACCTCTTGGCTGTAGTGCATTGCCGGTGGATATTGCAAACGATATTTTTTTCTTCACTACTCTCCCCCCACACCGACTCTTCCTTTTTTTTCCCTCCATGATGTTGCCATGATCGTTTCGGACTGGCAAGTTTCAAGCTGGCTTTAGTTCGATCAAACGAGATATAATTTGGTGTTAACATAAATTTCGCCGAAGCCAGCTGATTCGAAAAGGCTCGTTGCGTACTGCTCTTGATTTTTTAATTTAATTTAAATTAATGAAAAGTGACATTTCTAAATAAAGTTCATATCTTTTATTCTCAAACTTTTATTGTTGTGTATCGTTACACTTCAAGAGTAGTTCAAACTAAAATTGTTTAAAATATCTTCAGAGTACAATTTATAATTTTTCAATATATAAAATAAAATTGATAAATGTGATAGAATATTACAATTTACTAACCTTACAACATATAAACCTTAAATGAAAAAAAATATTTTGCAAAAAATTATATTTAAGAAATTTCAAATATATCCGTAAAATAATAATCCGTAATGGGAGAATTTTGGCCCTTGATTGCATTTACCAGAATTGGTATATTTGACGCACGATTAAATTTCCTTCAATCAAATAATATAGAGCTTTGAAGTGTCGATACAGATGTGTGCCAAAGCTGGTAAACATGTATTTTTAAATGTGCAAATTTTCTTAAATAATCATTAGGTAGAAACTAAAGTATTTCCTTCCTTATCTACTCATAATTCAAGGCTACAAATCTATTCTAATACATCATAACATTGTTGTAAATAGCTGTATTATTATAACATTCTAAGTTAAATTATTACATTGGCAGAATATAGTAAGACAGTTGTACATAGATTTTGATGAGTTAATATAAGCATTGCGTTAACTGGAGAGATCATATTTGGCGGATGCCAGAATTGATGATTTACACTCATGCAGCAATCAGCAGGTTAAGGATTTAAAGTGACATTTAATTCAAGAAATGTTAACACTTAATTTGTGTAATTGTCTTATAAATATAATTATTTTTAAACAAATTCACAATCTGCCGAATTTTACAAATGATTTTTGCTTTCTGAGTTGGTAAATCAAAAATTTCCTTGTTATCAGCATACAGCAAATTTTGTTGAAGTAAGGGCAATAAAAACCAACTGGTTCTTGATTTTGAATTTACTATTAAAAATTATGTTAAATATTTTTAAGGAATTTGAGAGTTATAGCTAGAATGTATATTTCTGAAAGTCGAATATACATAAATCCATTCAAAAATTTAGTATCCTTTTTATAATATTAAATACATTAAATGAACCTTAAATAATGGCGCATTTTACTTTATGAAATAACATGAATGCACAGTACCGCTATAATTCCACGAAAAGTTTACATATTTAAAGTTTTGGGCTATTTTCATTTTCATTTGAAAATTATTAATTGGTACTTTTCTGGAGACGTTTTTTTCATTTTCATTCTTTCTCAATCATTTTTATTTTGGATTGTATTCGCTTCTTTTCTTTATCCATTTTCTTGAATTCTATTTTTATAAAATGAAACCCTGATTGAATATTTCTTTTTCCTAATTAAATTTGCGAGTCAATTTAGGACTTGCAAATATCTCTTATTAATATAAGCTTGTTATTATCGGCAAAAGTTGCTTTATTATGTTCTGCCGATTTTAGCTTATACATTCGTTATAAAATGCAAAATACTTTAAAATTTAGAACTAAAATTAATTAAGTATAATCTAATAATATACATTAATTTATTAGAAAAAATAATAAATTATTTCTCGAAAATAATAAGTAATATTACGAAAAATAATAAGTTAATTTGACATTTATTTTAAATGTTTTGATTTCCCGATTTCTGTTTCATGAGTTTCCTGTTACGATTCAAGTTGCTTCAATTACAAATTCTTGCTGAAATCGTTTTAACTATACAAAATAGTAACCTAGTATTTTAAGAAAAAATGGCAATGTATATATGAAAAAGAATACAATTTCTTTGTTTGGCCTTAATTTCCTGTTTAATTATTTACAAATGCCTACAAAAACGTAATGTTTTATTCTGTGCATTTGAACATTCTCTACCCATATTTTAAGCCATGTAAAGAAAGTCATGAAATTCTTTAAATCTTTTAAACTGCTTATTTATAAAATTGACATTATTCAGGAACATAGTATCAATAAAATGGGATAAAATTTCATGACTAAAACCATGGTATTCTTATTACAAGTCCAATTGTTTTGTTCTATAGTTTTCAGTTTAATACTACTTTTGATTGAGAATTTCTATCTTTTTTTAATTCAGTAATATCTTTTGAAAACTGATCAATTCTTCTTGGAAAGTGTTGAATCAGAAAAACATTCTAGAACTATTCATTCAACTTTTGGCGAAATTTGATAGTTTTTGGCGCAGGTGTGATAAAAATGCAAACGATTTTCAGATGCCTTAGAGGAAATAAAATAGATTCCTTTTACGATTAAAGTTTTTTTAACATGTTTTGAAAAATGCAAATTCTTGCTGAAACCCTTTTAACTATACAGAATAGTAACATAATATTAACATATTATTTTAATGGCGATGTGCATATGAAAAAGATCGCCAATTTCCTTGTTTGGTCGTTATTTCCTGTTTAATTATGCACAAATGCTTACAAAAATGTAATGTTTTATTCTGTGCATTTGAGTCTTCTCTATATTTACTTTCTACTTGAAACGACTTTTAAAATCATGAAATTATTTTATACCGTTTAATTATAAAGTGACATTATTCTAGAACATTGTATCAACAAACTGTGATAAAATTTCCTAATAAGGATACTATGATTTTACCCATAAGTTCAACTGTTTTGTTCTATAGCTTTTAAATAAATTCTGTACATTCAGAATTTCTTTATTTTTTGAAAATTCTAGTAATATCCGTTGAAAAATGATAAATTCTTCTTTGGAAAGTGTCGAATCAGACAAGCATTCTAGAACTAACTTTTGGCGAAGTCTGATAGTCTTTGGCGCATGTGTGATAAAAATACAAGCGATTTTCAGATGTCTCGTAAGAAAAAAAAATACAGGACTTCTGTTTTTTTTCTGGAAACTTGAATGTTTTCTATAGTTACATTCTATTTTATACCGACATTTACAGCCATGAAATTCTTTAAATATTTTAGATTTATTTATGAACAAACATTATTCGGGAACATTGTATCAATAAACTATGATGACATTTCATGACTAAAACCATGGTATTCTTATTGTAAGTCCAATTGTTTTGTTCTATAGCTTTCATTTTAAAACAACTACTATTGATTCAGAATTTCTTTATTTTTAAAAAAATTCAAGTAATATCTTTTGAAAACTGATAAATTCTTCTTGGAAAGTGTTGAATCAGACAAATATTCTGGAACTAACTTTTGGCGAAGTCTGATAGTCTCTGGCGCACGTGTGATAAAAATACAAACGATTTTCAGATGCCTTATAGGAAATAAAATACAGGTCTTTTATGTTCTTCTAGAAACTCTTCAGGCTGAGGAAATCCCGACTCAGATGATATTTCCCTGGCCACCTGACACGCAGCCCGGAACGAAACAGAATCTTACAGAACAAAAGAGAAAAACAAGATCATGAATATTTAAAAGCTAGCACGGTTTTGTCTTGTATCCCGAGGACCGTTATAGAACAACTACCACTGAATGCTTTTTCATTTTTGTGTTTCCCGTCTAAAGAATCCATTTTAAACTGAAGAACAGTGTGTTCAGATGTTAATATCACTTTTATTTTGCAAGTTTTGATATTTTCATTAATAATTCCCTGAAGGCAGTCGTATTTTGAAAAGTATATGGAAAGAATTTCGGTTTTGCATATTTGATTGAATGTTTGTTCAAGATTGTGGTGTGCGGGTTTATTCGAGGTAATGAAACCTCAAACTGCTTCTTTAATTAGAGTTTCACTTGAACTGTAATTCTTGAAAGCTTCACCATTGTTTTTGATTAGAGATTGTGGCTTTAATGCTTTCCTTTTTATTGAGCAAAGGATATTTCATAGTTAAAAATATGAATTAAAATTCGTTTTTTTTCCCATAATGGATTCCATATGCCATGAAAAAGTATTCTCTTGGTAATTAACTATCTCTTGCTAATTAGCAAAATAAAATTGGCAGATATGATTGTTAGTTTCTTCTGAGGCTTCACAAACAATAATAGTCTTTTGCAGAGGGAATATTTCTTGTGAAGGCAATAATTTCACGCAGATGTTATTCTTTAAAGATATATATATAATGGTATCTCTAAATATAATTTAAATCCTTATTAATTTCCTAATTTTTAACTTAATTTAACCAGTATTAAGTACATTATAAAATGTTCTCTTATTTCCTGATCCAATTCCCACTTTTTTATTTAATTATGCACGCGCTCTATATAATGGCTGCTCTCAGCATTTTCTCACTCTCCGAATGAAAGGATAAAAAATCCTTTATGCTTACAACGTTCTTTCAAAGATACCAAATAGTCCCTTTTTTAAATCTGCACGTGTCAAAGAAATCTCAATCAAAATCTCGTAATAAAATCACTGAAGGGAAAATTTTGGTCACCTTTGCTCTTGTGTAGCGATATATACTGACGTATCTCTTACAGTTTATCTTGTATAAATTACGCCTCCCGTGGCGAAAGAAATCGTAGTTGAAATTTTCAAAACTTTCCCCCTTCCCGCCCACGCATCTGCTAAAATATGTTTAGACGCACACTTAATAGACTAACGCATTTCTTATCGCTTTATTTCTGTACATAATATGACACCCTTAGCGATATAAATCAAAGTTAAGATTTCAAAAGTTTCTTCCTTTCTGCTATGTACCTGCAAAATTATGTTACACACACTAGTTTCAACCATGAATACTTTAATGATAGTCAAATAATTTTTCACACTGAAAGGAAGTAAAAAGGAATGCTTTGGCATTTTAGAAAATAAATGTAGCAATCATTCTTTTCAAATTAGTGAAATAAAGAAATTTCATAATACATTTAATACAAAATATAGCTAAATAAATACAACTCCTTTTACATATCCTCCAAAAAATATAGTACCTATTATCTCTAAACATTTTTTAAAATCTACTTTTAATCCAAGAACATTAGATTAGATTTTTGAATAAAATATAAAAATGTTTAATCCTGAAATTGTTTTTAAATCAAGATATTCCAATTTTTATATCTATCATAAAACTCTTATCTTCGACTGTCTTTGATTTCTTTTTAACTTTAAATAATATCAAAATGTATATTTAAATAACTTTAAAAACACATTCTTGTTTATATATTATTTAATCAAAACAAAGTTTAATTCGAAATTTCTCATGAGAATGTTCATTCACAATGAATTAAGATTTGATAATAATCAACAGTTAGTTTCAAATTGTTTTCTTCGATTATATAAGTAATTCAAGTATTTAAGATTGTGTTTGAATCGATTATTTTTTGTATTAGCTGCGAAATATAACATTTACATAATTCATTTCATAGTAATAATATTTCTGTAAACTTATTAAATTATATAATATTCTTATTTTAAAGATATCCGATTTTCTATGAGATTTATAAAGTGCTTTGCAAAAGCAGAATGTTATTATTACTTAATTTATTTTTATTTTCTGGCATATGAGGTAAGTAAGGAGAAAACACTGTAATATATAAAAATTTGATTTCGAGATTTTGAGAAATCTCGAAATCAAATGTTTCTAAACTTTCCAAATCAGAAAAAAAAAATGAATCGTATCTGTCTATGAATATGAAACACTCAAAAATGAAATTGATTCATAATTAAAATTTGGTAAGCTAGTTTTAAACTTGAGGATTTGTTGATCAAAGCGAGATATAATTTATTCTATTAAAAATATATCAGATCTAATTGTCATGAGATAATTAGCGAAAGTTTTAATATAATATCCCATGAACGCTGGCAAAGTGTTTAAGAAATAAAAAAAATTAAAAAAAAAAAAAAAAACGTTTGCAATACATTAACTGTAAATCCATAATAAAATTAGAAGTTTCGTTTTCTTGTTATGGCATTCTCTCTAGGCATAATACTCAAACGTTCCTTCAAAAATCAAAATGAAATGACTTAAAACGGATTGAAATAAACAATGATTCAAACAGAAAATAATGCAATACCGAATAAAAAAAATGATTAAATATATTGGCAAAAGCCTTCCATTTGATACGTGAAGGGAGAACATAAAATAATGAAAATTATAGAGTTCAGCTTATTGAATATATTTATTCGTATACCGATAAAATCAATTTAAACATAAAACAAAAATTGTCTCATCTACTAAAAACTAAAATAAAATTTTGGATTTGCATAGAATGAAGTAGTCTCATAATGAATGAAGTCTCATAATGAAGTAGATCAAAGAAGAAGAACATTTTTAATTCCGCTCAAAGTTAGATGAGTGAAGATGCTTATATATGATGGTTGCCGATTCTGTTGAATTTCGGACGAAATACAATTATTTGAAGTTTTAAAAATGTAATTTGGCAAAAGAATTTGACATCAGAATCGGAATAATTTTTCCTTTTAAACTCATTATTAGATCGATAATTTGTCATTATGATAATTTATTGTATGAGTGTTTTTGTAAATCAGAAATGTAAGGAAACATTAAGAACGTAAGACGTCCGAGTTGGTTGACCATTGCATGTTAGAATTAAATTTGATATGTTATTTTATCTTCAATTTCTAGATGTTTATAATATTATGGATTTAATAGATCAAAATAAAAACTCAGAAATACAAACTTTTCTTTGATATACAATGAAGTACTAAATACTCTAAAAGTACTCAAATATTCTAATAATGTGTAAGTATGTATATGATGTAAAAATATGAGAAAGTTAAATGTGTGTGTATGTGTGTGAGTTGGCGCTCTACAGATCTCTTTCACTTAGAGCTATAAAATGAGGTCAAAATGTATTTTGAAAAGTATAAATAGGTATTTGTAGGAGACTTTTTGGAGAGAATTTTAATTAGTAAAAAATTAAAAAAAAGAATTTCATGGTTTTCTGTTATAACATTAAGATACTGCAGAAAAAAGATTTTTACTTCATTAATTTTTTAAAATTTTCCTTTTAATTATACCAATTAATTTTCTTTTTAATTATAAATGTCATACAATAATTTTTACAGTTTCCAATAATTGTTTTAATTCTTGCAAGGAAATGCTAGTCAGATTCTGTATTTCATGAAATTCTAAATTACGTGATACTTCCATTGTTGAAAAAAACCCAATAAAAATCTATTATTTATGTAGTTATATGAGGAATTAAAAAGGGAAGTGATTATTTGGAAACACATTGTGTATTTCAAAGATAAATTTAGCGGTCAGTTACGTTTATATTGACACTGTGAAGTGATGTGGATTTTGCTTGCAAGAAACCTATTTACGATCTAAATAGAACAGTTGTAAAGTTATTAAAATAACTTTAATATTTGAAGTATTTTGTTGATGAAATCACGAGCTTCGATATATGTAAAGCATTTACTTAAAAATAGACATAACCAATAATGCCGGTGGACCTGTAAGTCGCGAAAAACAACTAGTAACCAATAAAAAAAATCGAACGCAGATAGAGTGACATCAAGCTTTTATATTGTTTTCAAGTGCGAAAACTTGAAAACAATTTATTTTTTATGATTAAAATTGTTTACATAAAAAGCAAGTTTCATTCGTGATCCGATTACATTAACACCAACAACTTCTTTTGGAAACTAACTCTAGTTTTTAAATCCAAAACATGAGTTAAGAAACTAAAGTGCTTTTTTTAAATATTAAGAGTTCAATATTCAGTTTTGTTTTGAACAAGAATTTTTCCTAGTTCTCCGACAATCGCACCATCTGTGTGTGTGTGTAATATAACGGCTTAACGTACTGGCTTCAAATAAGATCTAAAAAAGTAAATAAAATAAAATAAAACGATTTTTTTTGGAAAAAAAAAGCAGCGAATTGAAATGAAAAATACATAACAGATATTTTCCGGCGCTGTTCCAAACACGTAAGTCTAGTCTACTACACGCAATCGGGCTGTATGCGTTTTTGCGTGGAGTTTCCAAACACACGCACTCTACCAAAAATATGTTTCGTAAGCAAGCAAACAAAAAAAAGTAATGCACTCACTAAAAAGATTTCGATTGTAAAAAGAAATCGAACGTAAATCTTTATTTGTTACGAAAAGTGCGCGCTACAAACCGTATTTCAAACCACCGCATCGCGAGTTTCAAGAGAATAGTTTTTGGATTTTTTTTCTTCATATATAAAGGGGCTAAAAATATGCCTTGTCGAAAAACTTGAAATGCTATTCCCGCTCTGGATTTTAGGAATTCGGTTTCGATTTTAAAAGCATCCGAGATTGCACATGAACATAGTAGATGTTTGGTTTTATGTCTGACTCAAAAAGAAATGCCGAGACTATATAGGTTTTCTTATGGGACTTTTCTACTGTTTACTGTCCCATTTGAAAAATCAAGCTTTAATATTTAAATTCTCCTGTTTAAAAATTTTGGCATATTGCTATGCTGCACTACAATTTCATAATTTCGTTTTTGTAAGTATTTGTGTATTTCTTAAAGACATAGCTACAGGACATATTCTTATAGCTACAATGAATTCAAAGTCCAAATATGACATTTCGAGAGTTCAGGAAAAGGACAACTTTAATACCAAAAGCATCAAAAATATATTAAAACGTAAAATAAGCTAGGGATTTTATTCGTAGTAATATCAAAAATATTTTACTGCAAATCTTAATTAACATAATGAAAAGTGATAAGGCAATATTGTTGAAATATTGTATTAGAAATTGCATTTGACAATTTATGGCCTATAAATCTTATTAAATCTTTAAAAAATCTCAAAGATGTACCGATTTTCGAGACCATTTATTAGTATTATAATTTGTATAAAGAATCTGTACAGTGAAAATTTTCAATGAAAGAATGAAAAGTTTCCTTAAATGAAACATACTCAAAATATATTTAAAAATTAATTAAAGTTAGAGAAAATGTATATCATTGAAAAGTTAATTTTTTGAAACTTGAAATGCTGTTAATAAGAATGTATTATGATAACATCTTTACAAATTATAGGGATAAAAGCAATAACATTTCGATAAAATTTCAATAACACTTAAAGGAAAACAATGTTAGTGAGCATCTACTTACTAAGAAGTATCAACAAACAAAATGTGGTAAAATTCCAGCGTTGAATATATTATAGCAATTTTTTTTACATTTTGGAAGTTGGATTATGTTTTATGAAAAATCATTCAAATCATATCCATTTTTTGAATAGCGTGATTTTCTGGTAGTATTCAATTTATAAGCATTAACATATTATTTTTATTATTTTAATAAGTTACAAAATTGATACTTAATCGACATACGATTCCATTTACCGAAAGTCCATTCCAATTTGAATGAAGCGTCAGAAATTTGCAAGAGCTAGCAAAGAATGCATCGTTTCCTTCTCATTAATTTGATCGATTCTCTTACTCATGCCTTTCATAACAGATTGCCCATAAGCAGCCACAGCGCAACCTGCTAATAACGACGACTACCTGTGCAATGGGCCATGATGAGATGCGCCCCACTGGACATCAATGTGCCGCCCTGGTCCCCTGTCGTTCCACCTGCACGCACCTTTAGACACGAAGGGATTCCATTGGGATCGACTTCTGTTTGCCAGACTTCTGGAATATTGGGATAAGCCAGGCCTCCAAGATCCCCTGCTCTAATGCATTTCGATGGTCAGAAGGAAGCCCTCGAGGGCTATTTGAAAAGCGGCATCGATTTGCAGAGGGGTGGGTGGGATTGGTGTTGAATCGTGATTATTTTGCGGAGGAAGGACTTTCGAGTTTTGGCTGAACTCAAATATATGTTTTTAAAACCAAACTTTTAAAAAATAAGATATACTTTATGCAGTGGGGCTAGGCTTATAGGAATTCTTCTTTATTTAAAACCGTTGGTAATTTAAGTTCTTTGAAGTAATCTTGAATTTGAATTAATGTAATAGTAAAATACATTAAATACACGTTGGCTATTCATGTAACGTTAAAATGCATTAATTATACATCTTCGTTTTACTCATTGTTAAATGATCTACAACTTTGTCTAGTTCGAAGTCAAATCTAAAAACTTTTAAGTCGTAATTTCTAAAATATTTTCATTTTTAAATCAGTTTACACTTTATTATCTATGGTTATAAAGGAATAAATTTTAAGCACCGTAATTTATTCACAAACCTTATTATTTACAAGGCCTTTAATAAAAAAGTAAAGAATTACACCACTTAATAAATATCTGAATTTGTTAAATGGAAATTTTACTGATTATTTTAAAGTTCTAATGTACAATTATTAGACTGAAGTACTGTATATTTGTAAAAATTATCTGATTTTATTAACTTAACTATTTATTTATAAAGATCCAAATTTCATTTATTAAAATTATATTACATTTTTATTAGAATTGTTTAATATTAAATAATGAAAAGCAATCTTCACTCCCTTATTTAATTTAAAAATTATCATTTCTTACATTGCACTTTTTTTTGTTCCACTACTTAATACGAATTTTTAAATAAATGGAATTTTTACTATTACCCATCGGCTTTAATTTATCTCATTTCCCCTGTACATTTCCTACTGAAAATCTTTGTCTTGCATGAAAATAGAGCAGGAAATTACAATACCTTTATATCTTACCCAAGATAAAGGAATTGTAAAGATAAACTACCAATAAAAATACAATCAATCTTGCCAACCACTTTACAGTGGTTAATTTTATTGAAATCTCAGGAAAGGACCAATTAGGATATAATATTTCTGCTGATTTGACGAGGAAATGCTGGTCCAAGACTATATTTTATAGAAACTAAACGCATATGGTATATAACCGTGAATCTATGGGCTGTTATGATGAAGTTTAAGGACAAAGTGCAGATTCAAATAATTATGACTAGATTTGGAAAGTTTATTTCTATTACCATAGCCATACTTTCTAGTTTGCATTAACCAAATAATTCAAATGAAATCTCCAACTTGTTCAATAAATTTATCAACAGTTTTATTTTAAGTATCAGAATCAACAAAATAAGTACAATTTAAATCTTTAGAACACGACACGATCTTAAAACTTATAAATATCTGATTCCCTAAATATTATATTGTTGCATTAAATATTCTTATCTTCATGCTGCATTGATATTTATTCTAGTGATTTAGTGAGAAATTTATATACAAAAAGTTATAATTTAAAAAATAAATTATTAAATTCCTTCTATTCATTTTTAGATATCCAATTTGTCTTTTTGTCTTGTTCCAAATTAAATATCTTGATTTTAGAAAAAAAAAAAAATAAATAAATAACTAATTATTGATTTCAAATTGTGATTCAAAACTAATCTCAGTAGTTATATACGGCATAGTATAAGACTTGTAATTAAATGTACGGCTTAGTGTTGCTCTTTTGACATATGATTATAGATTGTCATTCCTTTTTTTAACCGTCTTTTCCCAAATTGAACATATTTTCTCAATTCCTTTTTAACTTCATTTCTTTTCTTGTTTGATCCCTAGAACGCATCTTAACTGATTAGAATTTTTTTTTTACAGTTGACAACATTTGAAAAGGTTATATATAACACTTACAGAAACACAGCTACTTGCAAAGAAACATGTTCGGCAAAGGAAAAAAAAAATTAATATTTCATTATGATTTGCTATTTTGAATTGTGAGCCATAGAAATTGCTCAATCATAAATTAGTACATAATTGGTCAACCGGTTAAACCGCGCTTTCTTAAATTTGACCTAGGCCTTTGTATAACTTGAGGGTAAAAGCAGATTGGAAATTTTCCCAGTAATATTACGAAGGCAGTATTGTGCTTTTAAAGCTTGTTGTAGGATAAACAACAAAACAGATCGGATATTTCTTTAATTTTTCAATTCGTAACTAAAAACCATGGACATTTCTCGTATCCAACTATCTAAATCGAATTTGTTCAAATTTGGCATAAGCGTTTTCTTCGTTTAGGGCTTTCTATATTTGACTTAAATCTTTTCTTTATTTAATCTCTACTAACTTAAACTATCCGATTTTTCAAATTGTACAGTTAAGTTGGGAAGAGTATTTTTTAAAAATGACTTAAATTTCAAAACTCTTGATAATTTATGGGGTTCTTATTTGATTTTATGATGAAGGAAATTAATCCACAGTGGATGATGAATAAATATAAATTACGAAACATGAATGATTGTTATTAAATGCTTATTGCAAAACTTTTCAAATTGTTAGACGCCAGTTTTTTTTTTTTTTTCGACACACAATTTAAGTATTTTTTTTATCTTTCTTTTTATTTTTTTTATTTTTATGTTTTTTTAAGGGGACAGTGGAATATTACACTTTTAAAAATTATTCATTTAGAGTTATTTATATTTTTATACGTATGCATAAAATTTCATAAGTCAAATTTCTTAAAAGAACATTTTTAAATATATTATTTTTATTAAATTTAAAATATATATAATTTTTATAAATTTCAAAATATTTCAGGCGACTCAATTTTTAATTTTTTTTATTATTTTTTCTTATTACACAATATAAATTTATTTGGAACAAAACTATGTATGAATTTATAATTCCAATTAAATGCAAATTTTTTAAAAACATTTTTATGCACACCTACTGAGTATTCACAAGAATTTTATGTTTTTCTGAATTAAAATTGACTTAACTACCTAAAAAATCTCTAAACAAAAAATGTATACCTTGTTTTCTTTTAATTCTTGACGGAAATCTTTATTTCACTTAATTTCTTCAAAAATTAAGACACCTGGAACATTTCAAAGATATTTACATCTAATTATAACATTTTGAGAAAAAGTCATTAAGATATGCTTTTTTCCCCCTCTTAACCCTTCAAATATTTATTATATTGATCAATACAATATAAACATATATATTTTGTGATAAAACGATAAAAATAAAATCGCACATTTTCGTCCATTTTTACTTATTTTAAAGTCCACTGTCCCCATAAATCTACAACTGAAATCCTAGATTTTATTAAAGGCATCGTCATGAACTTCAAAACACCGAATTAGATTTTGCCATATTTTGCAGACGAATATGGATTTCCAGCTGGTGCACAAATGCCCTAAAGTCAAATGAATTATCTTACTTTTAATATCTTTGCGCACTGGGTGTATGTGCAGCTGGTTGAAACCGGAAATTAAAATGCCAAACACGCTGGATTCTGTCATCTGAAAATGAATCCTTTTGTTGGTTCCGTTTAAGTAGCACTTCATCTAAATAACTTGTGTGGGCCGAATCAAGAGATTCGCAGCTCAGAAGCGAACTCATATCGAAAGCCAAATGCTGTTTCTATTTTGAGAATTAATATTTGAGAATATAAATATTTATTGTAATATTTTTTTTGAGTATTATTGAAAGCTGCACTTAATTTCATTTTTTTTAACTGAATTCGTTTAACTATGGCAGTTTAGATTTTGAGAGTAACCAATTTAATAAAAAATGAATGTATCGTGTTTTTAAATAGACTAAAAGTAGAAAATTATTTCTCTTATCACCATATAAATTTCTAACCCTATGGTGATTCCTAATCCCATATTTGTGTAGGAGTAGGAATATGTATGGAATTAGGAAGAAAAGGTTTTATGCATTTTAGATAATTTTAAAATCTTGGCACATTAAAACATATTTAAATAATTATTTTCTACATTTTCAGCGTTATGTGTGTGTGAAATTTTGCAATCGATTTTAAATTAGCTTTTGAATGAGTTACATCAAGTGACAATATTTGCACCGAACAGACAAGACAGTAATCAATTTGAAATTTTTATCGAATAGACAAACAGGCAAGAAAACAAGCTAATAAAAACATGTTAAAAATAAATTTTTTAAAAAAACTCACATTTCCACGACTTGGGGTGAGCCATTTGTCGATAAGGAAAGCTTTGATTAATTTAAAATCGATTGCAAAATTTGCATTAAATAGACAAGACAGCAATCTAATATTGTATTATTATCTAGTTTTGAGCTATATTTAAAGTCATGTGTCTAGCTCAGCCAGAAATTAAAATCAACTGAGGATTTTGCATCAAACATTTAGACAGACGGCTATAAATACGAATTAAGAAAAATATTTAAAAAAAGGAGCAAAAATGAGATCCTGCTATAAAACCTGATTCTATTTTCTAAGTTCATAGTGCTACTCGGTTAGTAATTGTATGTTATTGTAAAACGCATGAATTATTTACATTGCATTTTAAATATTCAAAAACAGTTAAAAATCTGTAAATAACAATTTTTTACTTTGTTATAATTAATTTTCAAATACTGAGCTAATTTTAAGCTCTAAAGATCAGAGGAAATGAGTTTAGTCAAATTAAAATGTAATAGTAAAATATTAGCGAAATTAAGCTCTTAAACCCAAACTTAGATTTTAAAAAGTAACTATTCTGACTCGCAATGTAATGATACGCTATATATAGACTTGCCATGTTATGGTAATGTGAATGGAGTGAGGTTTGAAATTCTTGTTACAAACTTTTTTTAGAAAACTAATTGTCCTTAATTTAACATTTACTCCATGTGTACATTCGTTTACAAAGTTAAAGTTATTCAATTTATTCACTTCCTTTTCCTGTTAAATCAGAAGTCTCTGTAAAACTTTCTTACAAAGTTTTTATAAGACAGAAAAGAGAGTACTTTCCTTTCTCACGATAGAATTCACAACGGATTCATTAAATACATTTATATTATTTTACTTCTTTTAGATAAAAATATATCTAAAAAAATTATAAAATAACAGTTAATAATTACGAGAAACATTTATAAAGAATAAAATATTGTTGCTTACCGGAATAGAGGGCTTTCATGTTGATCCCCCGACTCACCACCGAATATAAACTTGATGAATATAACTAATATGAAAAGAAACATTTTATATTGCATTTTTTGTTAAGAAAAAAAAACAATATTAACGAATATTTCATAATTAGCACAAGTATAAAATTTTGTAATCATAAAAACTTATCGAAAATCGTAATGAAATATTATTGAAAGCTTTTTTTATGTAGTTTCCGAAAAAAAAATAATAAGATTTAGTTTTTATATTAATTGCCATTTTCATTCATTTCAATTTCTCTTAAGATTGCTGATCTTTGGGATCATTAAAAATGTAGCGATATACAAGCCTAAATAAAATACATGTAGTGATATTTGAATTGAAGTTTCATAGATGTGTTGGTACACGAGTGTAGGCACCGTAAATGTAGCAATACATGAATACCACAGGTACCACACACTAGCGATACTTGAATCTAAACACCACACACTAGCGATACATGAATCTAAACACCACACACTAGCGATACATGAATCTAAACACCACACACTAGCGATACATGAATCTAAACACCACACACTAGCGATACATGAATCTAAACACCACACACTAGCGATACATGAATCTAAACACCACACACTAGCGATACATGAATCTAAACACCACACACTAGCGATACATGAATCTAAACACCACACACTAGCGATACATGAATCTAAACACCACACACTAGCGATACATGAATCTAAACACCACACACTAGCGATACATGAATCTAAACACCACACACTAGCGATACATGAATCTAAACACCACACACTAGCGATACATGAATCTAAACACCACACACTAGCGATACATGAATCTAAACACCACACACTAGCGATACATGAATCTAAACACCACACACTAGCGATACATGAATCTAAACACCACACACTAGCGATACATGAATCTAAACACCACACACTAGCAATACATGAATCTAAACACCATACACTAGCAATACATGAATCTAAACACCATACAAGAGTGATATATGAATCTATACATCATGCATAAAAATATGTTTGAATATGAGCGTAAAACATGTAATAAAATACGACATTAGAGTAATCTAATGGAGTATCAGACATTGACGCTGATTAGTTGAGGTTGAAAAGTTAAAACCATGAAATCGGAGGAAAAAAAAGTGATTTTTTTTGCATAAAATAAGTATTTGTAAAAAAAAAAATGGATAACTTATAATATTATTATAAATTATGTGCATAGAATTTCAGAAAAAAATTATAATTTCACTTTATTATTATAATTTAAGATTAAGACACTTTGCTTAGCAAGCTGTAGATTTTTTTAAAAAATATTTTTTGCAGAAGGAAAGAAAGCGTTTTCGATCCGTATGCCATTTTTGTTTTAAATTAAATTTTTAAATATTTTTTCATTAGTTAATGGATATTTTTTATGCATATATCATCATACATTTGTGTATAAAAAATAAAACGTAAAGAAAAATCTAAATTTTATTCAACATAAAGAAATTTCTTAGTAATTTTAAAGAGAATTATTATACCCATAATTCCCATACTTTTTTTTCATTTATTACTGAGAATAATAGTTTTTACTTGATGAATAATAAATAATTTTTAATAATGAAATTAATTTTCGTATATTTCTGTGTATTTATAAAATTTATAAATAATGAAATAAAATTTTTCAGGTCGTCATTGTAATTGTTGCATGGAAGTTTGGGTCGTCTGTTCGAATTCAAGACAATCCACTGATTGTTCTCCTGTACCACAATGGTAAGTGAAAAGTTCTTTGACTTATACCTACATATGTACCGAAATGTGGTAATATAAGCAATAATTTTACATCAAAAAATTTTATAAAAAATGATTCAATCGTCATCATTAAACATTTTCGGCAATTTATATAACTTTCAATTAAAAGAGGAAGGGAAAATTCCCATTTAAAAACTGTGCAAGATTGTTGCATAGCATTTGGATTAACTGATTTTTTTAAATAAATAATATTAATTATGATGATTATTAGAAATGTGCTATTCCAGGCATTTTAGAGATTTCTGGGATTAAAAAATTAGACTTGTAGAAAAATGAAGCACTTCATATTATTATCACGTAATGATAGCCTAATAAAATAAAATTTCGGAGAAGGGATTTTAAAAATTATTAGATCTCCCCACAATTACTGAATCTCCTCCATGATGAATTTTTTGTGAGAGCATATGTAGCATAGTGTTGATAACTATCAGATTTCACGGAAAATTTAATCTTAAATGATGATTAATATGATCAATCACAATTTTAATTTCATTGGCTTTTATTTTCAAGAGAATCTAAACAATTTTTAATTATTTGAGTACTTCCAATAACTAATAAGATTTTACATGTATATAAATTGATTTAAATTAAAAAATATGCAATAAAATTTAATTTTTAAAAAATTATGATAAAATTACTAGAAATTGGGTAGATATTTTAAAGACAATCTTTGCAAATTAAAAATAACAATAACAATTATAATAACAATTGTTATTGTTAACACAATTATTATAACAATTATATATAACAATAATAATAATTTCTGTTTCATTTGCTGCTTGTAAATGAATTAAATGTAGCTTAAAGCTATTGGAGAATTTATTTATATGAAGACATAAAAATTCAATCGTTCAACAGATTGAAGAAATTTCTTTCAACCAAATTTTGAATAACTTCAAACCATTTTCGTTAAAAATTATGATTATATTAAAATGACAATTTTGAAGAAACTTATTAAAAACCAGTTATCCGTGACTTCCTGCATATTTACACATTGCTGTATTCGTTAAAAAATAAAATTTCCAGTTTCAAGTTGAATTAAATATTTTGATAGCACAATAAATTGTAGGAAATATCATTGGTTAAATATAATTTAATTTAGGAATATTATAACTAGATCAGATCTTTTCAAAATGATCATTCAGAAATTCATTTATTTTTAAATTTTGAACATATATATATATATATATATTTAAAAAATTTAGATTCATGGTTTTGTATCAAATATCAAAAGAAAATACTGATGTTATAGTTCACTTTTTGCTTTTCAAAAAAAAAATGCTGGCAGTTGATAATAATTGCAAGATAAAACATCTAAACATATACAGACATGTTTAGGTCTATACTTCCCAAGATTACTTTAAAATGCTTAATTTTGCTTTATTTCTATACGGTGTGTATTTTTTCCGCGCGGATAAAACAGTCAAATTACAATAAAAATAACTGAGTATTAGAAGACTGATGATTCTTCTAACCAATTTTAACTGTTTTGTTCATGTTAAAAAGTATATTTATAACTGTATATTCATGGTTATAATAGTATGCAAAGCATTCACTCTAATTGTAATCAAACAGTAAATTTTTAAATCACTTGGAGTAAGCATACAGTTTCAGTAAGCAAAATGATTAGATGACAAAGAATTTTATTTTATGTTTTCATTCAATAAATACTCATCAATCTATTAATACCTTCAAAAAATATTGCGCTGATTGAAAAATATTCCACGAGGTAACCATCGGAATGGTTTTAATAGCTTAAGATACTAAAATTGAAAGATTCCTAACTTGGTCAATCGTTGATGCAGATGCATTGAAATTCTTTTTATTTTAAAATGATAATATGTCAAAATTCCATAACTAATTATGACTATTATGGTCAGATTATTGTATGAAAACTTACGTTTTGCAATAATTTTCAAAATACTTACTTTTTTTTTAATGGAATTGCAGCATAAAAAGTTTACATCATTTAAATTTTTTTTTTTCCTTATAGAATTTATACACCCATTTCCAGCTATTTAGAAAATAGTATTGAACCATTCGTAAAATGACTTCTCTGTATACAATTTACAATAATATTTTCATTAAAAACACTTCATTAAATACCAAACATTTAATAGTGCAAGATGTAGCAAACATTAAAATTAAATTAATGGAAGTCCATTAATATTGTATAAATCATACGGATATTGTATAAATCATATTCCTGTTGTAAAATATCTAGTTTGATAAATATTTTTCTTTAAAATATTTAACTTGTGGTATTTAAGATGAAAATCCTGCTATATTTCAAAACAAAAAACCCATTTAAAACGAATCATTTTAGAAAAATATATTTAAAATGTCTAAAGACTCTTCACAAAATAAAATTATGTATTTTGAATTTTTCTGTTCTTTATAATTAAATTTAAAAATAATGTAATAAATAAAAAAGTGTTGAGTACGAACAATGAAATTATGTAATGTGATCATGTCTGAAACCAATATATTTTATACATTTCTTATAAAGAGATTTATATGAGATATTTCCAAAAATAAAACATTTTTCGAGCCCGTAAAGCTTAATTCAATTATATAATGCTTTTAACGTTTTAATCCAATTATATAATGCTTTTGTGAGCCTTTCGCTTACTCAAGCTTATAAGAAACATATTGATGTGTTGAATTTCGTGACAATAGTTACAGAGAACCCAATATGTTACAACACGTAATCAATATACAATTCAGATTGAATATGTTTACTAAATATTACATCCCGAATACAAGCGACTAATTTAGTATAATGATAGGAAATGAGCTAAGTTATCGATGTAAACCAAGAGAAACATAAATTCCGATACTTATTACACGCATTTTTGATCTTTTAAACTTGTGATTGAAACCGTATTTAAATTTTAAGTTGGAATTCGTAGTGGTATAACATAATTAGAAATATACTTTAGTATTTCATTTATTTAGTTAAAGGCGTAGTTATTACATTGGATATGCTAATAAGTTCATTCTCGCATTAATTAAAAATTTTTATCCGATGATTTATTAATATGTAGCGAGTTTCTGCAACATGTTTAAACATGTTCTTCGAACAAACGGAAATTTTAATTAGATGTTGAAGCACCAATGAATTAGTGATACGGAACTTTTGATTTAATGCTCCAATAACTGTTTTCATTCTTTTAAAAATTTGATGGTGTAAACATTGACTTTCCAGCAACCCTGTTTGTCCAGACCATTCACCCTTTAGTATTGATAAGCATATTTTTGCATCACTAATAACCACGGGTTTGGAAGTCTATTTTTAGATGTTTTAGTTAGGATTTTGTACATAGTTCTGGATTTTGAGCCTTCAGCCAAAGTAAAAAGTAATTCTCTTTTCGATCGAATATATGAGAATTAGACGGATAAATTTTAGATTCCAGTTAATCAAAAAAATACTAGATAAAGTATCAAAAAAGAGTTTACTGCGATTGATATTAAACTTGCGATTTTGTGAAAAATGTCTTAATATTTTTAACGCTTAAATCATCAATACTTAATTAATGTGAATTATTTTCGATTTCTTTCGAATCTCAATTTGGAAAATATATTTAATTTCAATGTATTATTAATTTTAATGTATTAATCAAGAAAGTTATGGAGCATAAAATTAAAGAAAGGTAAATAAGCAAGGAATCTTTTCTCTCCCACTTTATATCCCTTTATAATTAAAGCTATTAATTTGAAAGATTAATTTATTTCGATAATTATTATTTTCAGCATATAAACAGAAGTCCCTAAATTAACTAATGACACACTGACTAGAAGATTTAAATCGTCATATTGGACATAATGGAGCTCAAATTTCTTACTCTTGAAAATACTAATGAATAAGATGTTCAAATATGATTTTTGAAAAATGATTTGGATAAATAAGAAATTTAGCGTAGTTATGTTAACATTAAAGCAACACTAAGGCTATTTTGGGACGGATCTCGTAATTTTGAACAGCGGTTAGATGATGAGGACGATACCCGAGCTGACACTCCCTGTCCAAACTTCCAAATACAAACGAGAGGACAATTGTCCTCGAAGGATTTAATGTGCATCAGACCCTCTTACACAACGGTACTTTGATGGAATCAGGTTTCGAGCCTGGAAACCGCCGGCTCCGAGACCTCACTACAAGGCCACCGAGGCACAAATAAGATAGTGCTATATTTTCAAATATTCTAAAGAGAATCAGCTGCCCTTTTCGAACCGCCTGTAATATTTATTCTAGTCTAATCTCTGTTTTTGAAAAATATTTAGATATATTTAATAATGGTGTAAAGTTGCAGGACTATATAGTATCTGATATAATAAGATATATTACAGTATTCATTCTTAATAGAAATTTTAAATCATAAGATATAACATTAAATAGAACTCATCTTTTGAAATGTGCTTTTTTTGTATAAATTGTCTAAACAATGTTATTTTACAGAAAAAGTCTGAAAGCATATCTTTTGCATTTTTTTCATTTAATTCCAGAATTTATTGCAAATTTATCTTTTTCATTTAGAAACTACATTCATTTCTAAATAAAAAAAAATTAATTTGTATTATATAATAATATTTACAAAGAGAAGAATTGGCTTTTAAAAATTAATATTAATGAAAAAAAACATTGGTTATAAGAAACATATTTACTGGAATACATCAAATTTAAAGTTAGAAAATACAAATTAATGAACATTCAAATATATCTCACGGATTTAGTTCATTTTATCAACTGTGTGATATCGCGGATTATCTAAATCTACAGATTTTTTTAGAGTTTATCATTTTTTAAAATAAATGTATTTCTAAATATCAGGTTGAGAAACAGATAATCTTTAATTGGCTAAATGATTTAACATTTTGTGCTAAAACTTTATGTACTCGTAAGTTTCAGAATTCATTGGATTCCAACTTCAGTGCCCATTTCACATTTCATTTAATTCAAACACATACTGCATCGGAATCACAACACGACGACAAATACAGACGCATTAGGACATTTAGTGTCCGGTATTGACATAATTAACTCTTATCATTAGGCCATTGTCCATGCCTCATCGCCTGCTTCAAATTTCATGGGTGTATATCAAAATACTGTACATCCACACCACAAAACACGTAAAATGCAGATGAAACAGTGAAAAATACTAATAACATTTTGTATTTTGTGACAACAAAAACAATTACATATTCACATAATTTGAGAGCCTATATCTTATCTAAATATATTTTGCATGAATAAAATTTCGACAAATTTACTATTGATGCAATAATAAAGTACTATTATTGATTTAACAGAAGAAATTATATTTTACATAAAAATTTTAGAACATATATGTAATTACATAATAGTTTTGCATGAATATAATTTTTTTGATAAATTTACTATTGTTACAATAATAAGGGTATATTTTCCTAAATTTTTTATAAATAGATGGAAATTTCAATATATATTATTTTAATAAAAATTAACAATTCAATTTTTAATGCCTGAATGTGAAAGTTACAAATATTGCATAATTTTTTTTTTTATTTTCCCATAAAGAAACTATATGTCATACAACTTTTCAGATACAATTCTTCCTACATTAGCATCAAAATTGATATCAAAAGGTGTTATAAATATTTGGAAACTTTATCAAAGATTGTTTTAATCAAAATCAATCATTTAATTTTTAACTCACAAAAGTTAGTTACAAATATTGCATTTTTTGCATAAGGAAGAATATATGTCTTACAGTTTTTCAGATATAATTCCATGATCAAAAATTAAAAAAAGAAAGTATTACGTACATTATAGAAACTTTATGCATAGAATGAAATAATCGTTACAGTGACTTGAACCGCTTCGCTCCAACAAACCCTTCTGCATTTCTTTATCCTTTCCGGAGTTCAAATATTTATATTTTCGAAAGTAAGCCTGCTTTGAAGTGCCATGTTTTGGTGCTTTTAGTTTAATTACACCTGGATTTAGCCGTTTGGAGCATGACTCCGAATGAGTTTTCTGAATCGTCACATCCGATAATCCCGGTAATTTCAAGCTACGCGGATTATTTGAAATTGGAGCGTTTTATTTTGGCCGTAGATGAAAAGTTCGCCAAGGCGTCGGTTTCTATTTCTAATTGATCGTTAATTTTAATTAGTACTTTTCGATTCGGGGACATGATATCCTGTTTTCAGAGGGGTTGTTTGGACAGGAACAAATGCTGGATTTTCCTTTCAAAGGAAAATTAAAATGTCAGTTTACACTGCGGCAATGTTGCATATCATATTACTATTACATATTAATCTATTTCTCTATATTAGCACATATTCTATTTCCTTTGCTGGTTTCAATTTCTTTAAATCTCATTTTCAGTTTCATTCCAATTCCCCTGTAGCTCATTGGTATTTTACAATATAGTATAATATTGTACAGTATTTGCAATATAATTTAATATCGTACAATAACGTATATTATCAAACAATGTTCTACTGATGTTGTGTTAATTTTGTACTTTAATTCATATAAAAGATCAAAAGCACAGCTAATCTCTTCCTATATATAACGGCATGCAAGGCAAGTATATTAAATTAGAGAACTTTTGATTTTTAAATATAAATTAAGTCGAAATACGATTAATGCAAAAAGAAAATTGACATGGAGAAAATGGTGCAGGCCAGATATATTTTATGTAATAATATTTCAAATAGGATGAAACATCTAATTAGTGAGTTAACTAGACATGTAAATTACACTATTAAATTATTCGCTTTACTCCTTTTAAATGCTTACATTTTTTTAAAATTTACTTTTGAAGTAAATCAGAATAGTATAGAAATCAGAAGAATTTGATTACCTTGGATGGAAGACTCTTCTTCAAGGCCCGCTCAAATTTAATTTAAAGATATTAACATTAACTTTGAAACAACATGAAGTCTACTCCATTTCACACAATAAAATTTTGAATTGAGATCACATGGCAATAGTGGCAACTGATTCATCACTCCCTATATTTTCACATCACATTAACTGATGGTGATGTTTTTTTCATCTAAACGTTAGAATTCTTTATATTGATTGATTGATTGAAACCGTATGAGAATGGGATAGGATCAAAGGCCATTATTCCTCAATGCCAAAAGATTGCATTCAATCGTTATTATTAAAATCATTCTTCAAGTCTTTAATGGAATCAAGATTCGAACTTCGAACCCTCTTGACTAAAATATGTGCCTTTCTTGAATCTTAAGTGGTATCAAATTTTGAACTTCTAAACTAACTCTCCAATCCAAAACTGTCAGTTTACTACCATGACTACATGGTGCTCTTAGAATATATAATATCTTTATACTCAGTTTCTTAATTGATACTCCTTAAAGTCTTCGGCTTCAAACGTTTACTCAGTGATGGAAACAACATTTTCGTTATAATTTGTAGTTGCTGTTGGATTTTTTGTGTGGTTCAAGAGCCATTTTCGGCCCTACTGAGCTAAGCGTTTGGTTTAATTTTAACATCAGTAACAATATAATGCACCACTGAAATATTACAAGATTATCAGACCATTATGTTAAAACCCAAATGCTATCTTGAAACGACTTTAGAATAGGACTTCAAAAGGAGACTTTATCATGTTTATGCAAAACATAAATAGAAAATTGGCACTACTGAATTGGCATCATTTTTTTCTCACATTTTATAATAATTTTTACTCCAGTCTACGGAAACACAAATTGAGGACATAATGACTTGGTAAAAAATCTCGATATCAGAGAGACTACTCCTGATCTGAGGTTATTTCAATCAAACATCCCTTGTTCCTACTAATTAAATCTGATGCCAAGGATATGTAGTGTTGCAGACAGATCGAGTATGCAGATAAATATGTGAACTTAAGTGTCATATTTGACCTGTAATAACCGTTCGAAAATACGTGATTTGACCCTAAATAGATTTATCATTGTTTTAAAAGCAAAACTATTGTACCAAATTAAACAATTGATGATTCATTATGGGAATGGGCTTAATACATGTTGAATCCTTCATCCGCTGTTGCTAATCATCAGAAGTTTCCAAAAGAAACTGCAGATAATGTTTTGTTCACGCCAAACTACCTGTATCAAATAACCCTAAAGTAGTTTCGAAAGAGACTCTAATCTAATCACACTTTATTTATATAAAAACCAGAATCTCTAAAAAAGAAGGCTTGTTGAGTCCTATACTTCAAAGTAGATTCGACAACAGCGCACATAAAGCTGAATTTTCAGTGTTCCTATCGCCAACTCTTACAGTTAGTATTTTTCTGGAAAACTCCTTTTCCAGATGTTTTCTCATAGGTGTGGGAAAATTTATTTTTCTTCTGTAGAGCGAAGGTATATAAACAGTAATAACTTCCCCCCAGTGCGAGTCCCTCTAAATCCAGTTTATCCCGAGCGGTTCCTCGTATGTCCAGCGGTCACTCAATCCACCGTTTTAGGAGGTCGTAAAAAACAAGCGTCTCGCTCGAGATAAACTGCCAATAAAACTTTTACTTGACACCCTTGATGGGAAATAAACACGAACCCTGACAACACTAAAATGGCGAAAGGATTTTTTTCTCTTCTGCCGTAAGTTGTTTTTTTCTTTGTTTCTCATTTTTTTTTTGTGCCGGTCTTCTTTCTTGTGTAAGAACTGAAGCACAGATTTTGTTTTCTTTTTCTCTTTGCCACTTTTTCGATCATCAGTTTAGTTTGTTACACGTAATGTTGTTGGGCGTTTAGTTTAGGTCTGGTTTCAAGGTAATGCGATGTGTGATTTATCAGTATGAGCCCACTCAATTTCATTTAACTGGGAAGTATATGGTGTGCTGCAAAATACGTTTCATGTTTTTATACGACTTGAATTGAATTATTTGATAGAATGTGAAGTCTGTTCTATTTCATGAAACTGTACATTACATCATTTCTCTCTATATATATCTCTTCAAAAGTAATTTTGTTTCATTCCTTTAACTGATTATCATTTCTCATAACTTTTTATAGTTCGAATAAAACATGAGCACAAGAAATTAGTTTATTGCTTTGCCCTTAATAGCAGAGCAATAATTTGTTTTATAAAAAAATACAGACAGAAAATACAGGTATATCTGTTAATAGACTTAATTAAAATTTTTGCAGATTAATTAGATTGAGCAGATTATCTTAGTTAAATAATTGATAGGATAAATTCAAATCAACAGTTTAGCTAAACAACTAAGGTAATTTTCGTGTCTGTACCTAATTTTGAGCTCTGGATTGTGGTAAATGTTGCTACGAAATCATTTTGTCTTTGTCACTTTTCTGGTTGATTTGTTTCTTAAGATTATGTGCCCTCCAAAATAATTGGATATGTTTTATTTCCATATTCATCAAGGAAATTTACTCGGCTGCTCTGAATTTTTTTCAAAGGACCAATTGATTTAAAGTTATTGTTCAAAAGATCATTGGCAAAACCTGTTTCTTTTTTATTGTAGCATAAGTCAGCAAAAACATTCCTCGACTTCAACTCAAGAGTAGTGCGTGTACTCTTAAGAAACGATGGTTTCTAATCGAGTTAAATATGACTTTCCGAAACGAGTATGCAGCTATAAAGCTTTTATTTTGGATAGATAAAGCTTTTATTTTGGTGGATTTTCAAGTGATTGTTATTCAAAATGGATGAATAATGAGATTCGTAACTATACTTCTATCTGATGTTCTTCAGAATAAAAGCAGTCGCATCGCTATAGGTAGAGACACATACATAATTGTACAAAATGAGCTCTCTTCCAAGTTTCTTCTTCGCATTAATCTGCGAACTTTTGATTCAGGCTGGGAATCTAGTATTTACCAGGCCCGAATGCATTGTGGATATCGGGCCCATTTCCTCCAATCTTGATATCAAGGATTTGTCATTAAATCTTACTCAGAATTAATGGAATGTAGGGCGATTACTATCTCTTAACCGATATTAATCACAGATTTTGTCTATTAACCCAATTAATTAGTTTCATAGAATTTTCGAATCAGTGAGAGTTTGAGATCAATTTTGATGCTATCTTGGATAATATGAATAATCCAGATTAAAAGAAGTTTGACATCATTTGGATAGTTTCCGAACGTTAATAATGACTGCACATTTACTGTTTGTCAAAAACAAACCTACACATATTCCACCAAAATATGATGGTACATTTTGTAGGGCAGATGAACGCTGCTGTCCATAATTTCCAATCAAAATATTTGACAGATTGTAATTGCTTTCTTTCTTATAAATATTGAAGTATTTTTAAATGATGTTTGTTTATTGAAAAACATCAAATAGTTAAATTAAATAAAAAGTACCCATCCAAGTTAATTAATTTATATTTTGTCTGAAATTATGATATTTTAATAACAGCATTTATAGTACAAGTATATTAGAATAGAAAAATAAAGGGATAAATAGGTTGCGCCTATCCATGCTTAAAATGTAGTGTAATTTCTTTGTTAACCTTTTAAAGGGCCACTTTCTTCTAGTCATATTATGTTAAAATATTTTTAAGCTTGAAATTAGAATAAGAAAAGGGATTCATTTAGCTTATTAAATAAATTTAATTTGATTAATTAATTAATTTGGTTAATTAATAAATAAGTAATACATCAAGACATGTCATTTTGTGTGAGATAAAGAACTGTAGCATTTAAGTTTCTGGTATAAGTTCTGACAAGTCTAAAAAAACTTTTCAGAACTTATGCCAACCTACAAAATTTCATACAAAGATTGATAAATTTGGTGGGAAGCATATTTCCCACGGCCCTAGAAAGGGTTAAACAGTTTGACGGATGTCTATTCCTGACCTCACCATAACGTAAAATAATGGACTATTTTTTGTTTTTTTTGTTTCTGACATTTGTTAATTTTAAGAAAAATCTTTTATGATGATATTGTCTGAATCTCTTATGTGTTCAAAGAATATTTTAAAAAGTACCGTTTATAAAATTTATTTCATTACAAAAGTTAAGGGCATTTGCACTTCCTTAATAACAATATAATTTTCTCTTTGGAAAACGAGTACACAATGAAATGTATTGCGAATTCTGAAACGCCCCGAAGTGAATTTTTAGTGAAAATGACCATAAATGTTTAAGCGTATATCGTTAAAAAGCGCATAAATGAATGTTTTATTTTATGGCACAACTTTAAATTTCCCCTGCAATGGAGTAATCAATTACACGTGTAAACTTAAATTTCTAATGAAGACATTAGATACATGCTGTAAATGAAGGTTTTGAATTTAAAATTCTAAAATCTCTACCAAATCTAAAATTTTTGTTCCACATAAAGAGTTAAAACTAGTGTATATTAGCATTTGTGATCTTTAAGGGGAGATCAGACATAAGTGAACAAACTATTTTTATAAAAGAGTATGGATTGACAAACAAAATAGTTAATTGTTAAAAAAAGATTAATTAAATAAGAATAAACAACATAGATTCAAAGGAATACAAAATTTCGACATCGTAACAATATTATTGCATGCATGAGATCATGCGAAATATTATAACTTTTGATAGCATGGCCTTAAGTTCTCCAAAGGTTTGCTATTGATATTGCATCCAATTGCCAATTTTATCTGCAATGGCATAAGATATGAATGGTATCTGTCATGGTCTCTGTGTGAATTGTACGGTTGTTTTACATGCAACAGTTTTGTAATATTTTGAATTTGTATTGTATTAAACCTGTGCTTCAAGCTTTTTATAATATATGCTATTATTTTAGTGTAATTCTGTGAGAAACTATTTTCTATGATGCATTGCGTTTGCTTCTCATATTCTATCTCAACAATAATTTATTTCTGCAGTCATAATATTTTCTTAGTGCTAGAAAACAACCTTTTAGAAAATCCTGTAGATATGTAAATTAAAATATATGAAGTTTTTAAAATTCACTTTCAGTTGGAAGCTACAGTAAGTCCTAATAACATAACTTATAGCATATTAATTGCATGTGGAATCCCTTTGGAAAGCATGAGAGTCAGAAACGAAATAAAGATTCCTCTAATAGACGGTAGGGTAGAATTATAATGAATGAGTACTCCATTGAATGAGATGAAAAGTTAGAAAAGATAGAATTTATATTACAATCTATCATTAAAAATTCACGTATGCTTATTCTCGGAGATTTATACAATAAAAACTTCTCATTCGATTTTAATGTTTCCGTGTCACCCATCATTTAAGACAATAATTTCTATAATTATTAAACATGATCATTATCGTGCCTTTGGGAGTAATAATACATGAGGTAATTATGATAATTGCATAATTTTTTTATGTATTTTTGTTACTTTTCTTTGAAAAGATTAAAACAAATGACGATAAAAATGAATTTATTTCTATGGTTGTCGTAAGACTTCAGAAAAATAATATAGCTGATAAATAACTGAAAGTTTCTGATTCAAAGTCAGTTTGAAACTTCTTTAAATTTTATGTATGGGGTTAAAAATAATATGACTCTAAGTTATTTGACTTTAAAAAATTATGAATGCCTAAATTTATTTCACATTTTTATTTTCTAAAAATAAAAAGGAACGACAAAATGGAAAGCATTTTTTTTTCTAAATCTTTTACTGAAATTCTTCACTTTTTAGAAATTAAATGAACAAGTCATATTTGAGATTTATTTAAAATAATTATTTGTTTTTTAATAAAAAAATGTTACATACTTTGATAAAAGCCTTACAATCGAAACCATTTGAAATTAATTAGTATTTTTAAAAGTAATTATTCAATGTCTGTAAGGAAGAAATTTTATAACCAGAATTTAACTTACTTATTGATGTCGGATGATTTTAATTTTATCATTTAATTAAATTAAATTTGAATCCACACTACTGTCGCCATCCAATAGTGAGTTTTGGAAACAATTTATCTCAAGATTGCATTAGATGATAATATAATCTTGAGATAAATTGTAAGAAAATTTGAATGCAATAAATTGTCAGAAATAATGTAAGAAAATTTCTGATATTCACTGAACTAATAAAAATGTATTTTTAATGACATTTTTTACACGAAGATACTAAAGGTTAGAGTACGAAACATTGAATGTATAGAGAAATCCCCCACCATAATTATGTGGATTATCTATATGACTTTACAACAACTAAATTAATCTAAATTTATTATATAATTATTTCAAAATGAATACAAGATGAAAATTATTCATAAGAAAATTTCTCAAAGACACGTTTTAAATAAGTCGTCGGATCTTTCTTTAAAATGTGACACTAAGCTTCCTTCACCCGCCTTGAGCGTTAATTCCATTTTGATTCTTTCCGTTCTGGAATGAAATTTCACCCAATAGGAGTGAAGAGGTTGAGAAGTGTGAAGGGGACTCAAGTTGAGAATAACACCGGGAGGGGTGTTGATGAGAAAGCTGAAGGAAAATTTCAGCGTAAGCTCTTCATTGCTGTCAAGTCGGGTGGTATGATTCCGCTCTCATATATTCCTATACACCTGTTCGTATGTTCGAGCCTTGACTGCAAACTGAATACACTTTTAGGGGGCTGTCTTGTAGCTGACATTGCAAAATACTAGGACAAGTCAGCACCAAGTTGAAACCATGTTCATCATGTTCAAGATACTCATATATGACTGAATCAGAATATTTTCTTTACTTTCCTTATTATTTGTTATGTTTTTTTCTATTGAAAATAATTCCTTGATTATTTTTAGCTTTTTTTTATATTTGTTGTTAAGCTTAGTTTCAAAGATTTACTTAAAGATACTAGTAAAAGATATTTAATTAGTAAAAGTAAATATTGTAAAGTAAAAGTAAATATAAAAAGTAAATATTACCAAGACATCTCAAGATTTGTTTTCAAACTAATAATCTTTTTTTTGATTATAATAACATTTATCTTGAGCTGAAATATAAATTCATAATCAAAATGTAATACTAAAATAAACCATGAATAATCTATAAATAAAAATATATTCTAATTAAATTTTTGATAAATTTTATTAAAATTTTCTTACATTAGGTGATTTTTATAATTATACGGATGTATAGAAATATTTTTTATCATTAAAAGCTTAGAAAAATCGGTCCATATGCAGAATAGCATCCATACATAAATAATTTCATTTATAATTAATGAAAATTTTTAGCAGTAGCACCGATGTTAATAAAAAACTATAAAAAATTCTCATGTACAGACATTTTAATTTTCCTTGTATTTCCTTTATGTTTTGAAAACATTGATAAAAATTTAAATAAAATGTAATTTTTTAAAGTCAAAAACATACTTCAGAATGTAGAATCCGACTTCTGACATATTCTATTCAAATATAAGTATTTGTACCCATGCAGTTTCAAAAATCAGGATATTCTATTGAATTTATACAGTGAAATACTTTGTCATATTTTTATTGCGCTCGTGTATCAGAATTTACCAAGATCAGTTATTCAAAACGATTTTTTTAGTATACTTTAATAACGAATGTTCCTTTTTATCTCTTTTTTTTCTTTAGACATCTCTTTATATTCCATTAATTTGCATAACTTTTCTCTTGGTATGCATTAAGTTCAACGTTCAGATCATTTGTGAATTATTTAAGGTAATATTTCTTTAACCCTTTGTACTCGGAAAAGTAATTCGATGCATAATTATTTACCTAATACTAAGACTTGTTTATTGCGCTGAAAAATAAATCTATATAATTGTTTTAAATTGAATTTTCTCGAAAAATTAATTTACATCTTCTTACTACTCTGTAGATATTTTTAGCAAATAAAAATTTAAAAAAAAATGTCAAAATGATGAACTGTTTAGAATGGTGTCTGGGAGAAGACATCCGAGTATAAATGGTTTATAAACCAATGAAGGTTCGAAACTGTATTGATTTACCTTTGAGTTACATAACAAGTTCTGTTTACGAGGTGATATATATCGATTTCGACAGAAGAATTCTTATTATCTGCATCAATTCCTGGTCTTTTAATTGCATTTATCAATCTGCATATTGATATATTGAAATATATATCATAGTAATTGGGTATATTTATTCCAAATCGATATGTGAGATTTTATCAATATTTTGCATAGATAAAATTCTACATTTATTCTGCTCTGTATTTATATATATTATCTATACAAGTGACGCTTAAGTTAGCTTGAATGAATACATATTCTGATACCATACGAATGTAAATTAGTTTGAATTCCAGTGAATAAGAGCAATATTTATCTACGAGATGCATATAACTTGGGATATTAAACACTATAGAAATATTATATAAAATTTGTTGAGAATTTTACTTTCATTCGTTGTTCTATTGAAGAAAAATAAGAATTTCATTGATTTTGGATAAACCTCAGAAATTAAACTTGAAATATGTTATCGAACAATTTGAAAGAAAATATCAACATCCGTGAAAATAACATAACATTTCAAAAGTAATGTTAAAGCGGAAGGCTTTAAGCTGCTTCTTATTGTTATAGTTTATCATAACCGTAAATTTTTATGAGCACGCAGCACATATTCTTTTCAGATATAAAACCTTTATTGAATCGAACAATGTTTAACGTGGGGTTTTGGACAGCTGAGCAACTACTAGCATTCTAAATTTCTAATTTATTCCGCAAGATCAGAATAAAACAAAATGCAGAGAAACGAAAATATATTTCCTTATATACTTCATAAATCGTTGATCATGATTTCGTTAATTGTCATACAATATGAATAAGAAATAAGATGATACAGTATCTTATTGAATCGAACAAATTTCTGTGTTTCATTTGTTAATAAGAGCCTTGTTTTTCTTGTCTCTGTTTGAGTACTGAGATATGTCTGTTTTGAAGCATAGCTACAAATAAATGAAAACCTGACAGGAAGATATATATTAAAACAGAAGTTAAAGAAAGGTGGTAAGGAAGTTTAAGAAATCTCATTAATATTAATAGGTTTAACTAAAAAATCAATTACAATAGAAAAAAAAACTCTGTTTAAAAGCATATCGATATCAATAAAATGATAAAATCTTGGATCTTAAGTTGGTGTGGTGTGGAGAGGGGGGTGCCAGCTCAGGTGTCGTCCTCGTCATCTGACAGCGGTTGAAAATTACGAGGTCCGTCTCAAAATAGCCCTAGCGTTGCTTCAAACGGGACGTACGTTAATATAACTAAACTTAAACTAAACTTGGATCTTAAGTTGGTTTAAAATAATTTATTCTGGAATCATGCGTCTCATGGAAAAAATTGAAAAAAATGGCGAAGTTTCTATTAATTTCTTATATGATTACTTAATCAATTTTTAAAAAGGTGACACTATTTATTCTAAAATGCTAAATAATATGTGTGCCAATTTTTGTTGAATTTGTCACAATCCTTGAGAAAGAGATATAAAACAAACACTCATATTATTTGCCAACGGATTCCAAAACATGCACGCCTTTGTGCATACGTTAGAATGGGTTTAACTTGTCAAAATAGGGGTGAAAGGGGAAATGAAAGGAGGCGATGTTTGCATTTAACAATAAAGTAAACTCGGATTAATGTTGGGAGTAAAATAAATAAATTTTGAATTAAAACAAAGTAACACGGTCAGAAACGAAAATCACATACACGTGAAAAAAAATCTAGTGAAAAAGTATCTAAGAAGGAAATCAAGATCAGAGAATGACAAATGAAGAAATGCAATCATCTTACAGGTCTCACCCCTTATCGAGATAGAATCGTCGAAAAGTAGTAATGTCAGGAAACGAACAATATATATATAGACGCAATGACATTTGTTAATATAGGATTATGTCAAGTATTTAAATTTCATAATTTAAGGCAGCATTAAAATATTTTCACACACACACACACAAAAAAAACTACCTCTTACTTTCGGTTTAGAGTCCTCGTTATAGAATTTTGCCAAAAGGATCGCAAGTTCGAGATTTGATTTCACAAAAACGCCTACATGATTACGGTAAAATCTGTCAAACTTTCTCACGTTGGTACACTGCTGACGTTTGAAGAGATATCGCTTGAAGCCTCGTCTTCGTCACTTTGACTTCGATTCAAAATTATGAGACTTGTCCCAAAATAGCTCACACGTTTTTTCAGAAACTGAATTTAAATAAAACTAGAATTAAAATTATTTTATAATTATGATCGTAATTATTTGGAAACGAAATCATAAGCTTTAGTCTCTTCGACTTATTAAATTTATTTTATTATCTTATATTTTATTTTATCATTATGTTTATCGAATTAATATTTAATATTCTGAGTATTTCTATAACAAAAGAAGCAGAAATTACTGCTTTACATTTATATATTATTAGAGATAAATTACATATTACATGCATATATTTATATTTTTCTAATATGAAAAGGACATAAACACAAAGTTAGATTCTCAGATATAAAATGTTGGACACACAACATTAAGGAATGGAAGAAATTCGTGTATAAGAAAAAGTTATTTATTTGCGATGTTTGAGTTATGATTTAATCATATATGTTTTTATAATGTAAAATTATTCACACGGACAAGATCTGCCAGCTCTATTGGTAATAAAGAAGAATTCTTGTATGTATATGTTCCTGCCATTTTACACAGAGCTATCAAATTGGGCACAGCTATACTTTGGAGAGTGGAAGTATTTACATCTGAGTAATTTTTTGAAATCTTAAGAAGAGTTTTAATTATTTAAAAAAAACAAGCAAGATTTCAGTGCATATCTTCAATAGATCCCGAAATTGCTAATCCATTAAGTAAATTTTTCAAAAAGAATTTTTTTTTTAATAATACCAATTTAATTTTCATACATATTTTTTCTAAATGATGATTTTTTGCTTACTTTTCAATAAGCAAAAATATTTTCGCCATGGGGTCAATAGCATTTACTGTATGCAGTGAAGTTTAAATCATTTTCATTCCTTTATTATATACTTAATCGCTTGATTTTATTTCATAATTAAAAGTCAATAAAGGTAGATTTTACTAATTTATACCCCATATCAGAAACTGAAATGTCTTAGCCATGAAAGACAGCGTACAATAAGAAGATAAATTATTTTGAGATTTACGTATTTTTAACGGCACTATAATATCATGAGACTCAATTTCCTTTAGGAAAGCCCATGCACACAAAAGACGCTATAAGACCCTCCATGGGCCCATAGGAAAAATGTTTCCCACCAAATTCATCAATCTTTGTACGAAGTTATGCAGGTTGCATAAGTTCTGACAGATTTTTCTATAAAATAGAAACTTAGATGCTTCAGTTTGAAATTTAATCATCTCATTTCATCTAATTCAAATTAGTGTATTTTGATTTGTTATTTAATTATAAATTAACCAAATTAATTAATAAATCAAATTAAATTTATCTAATAAGCTAAGTGAATATATTTCCTTAAATCTTTCTCAATCCTAAAAAATTTTAATATACTATGACTAGAAAAAAAACCCGATCTTTTAAAGGATTAAAATAACAAATCTTAATTAATTTTTATGATTAAAAGTACTTTTTAAAGAGAATTTTGAACATTATGTCCAAGTGTTTAATTGAAATGAACGGCAACTGATGTTCTTAAAAAACCAGCATGTCTCCAAAGGTGACAATTACGAACATATATAATTTAGAAAATTGTACTTAATGATAATTTATATTATTTTATGATACTTTTTTCGTTAGTTATTTTACTAATAACTGAACACAAACGGTAAGAAAATTAGAATTCAATATAAATAGGTCTGTTGATTTATTCGAAAGATTGCATGGTGCAATATTCTCAACAAACATTTAATTTATATTTCTTGCAGTGAATCAATTAATTTGTGAACTAATATTTTGAGGTTTCTTTCTATTACTCTTATGTTTCTAAATGAATGAACCAGAAGTGAAATATTTCATTATGAATAAAAAACGTTAGATGAAAAAATAGAAGATCTTTATTCATTTTATAAATAAATAAAAAAAAACCACTTGAATATGCATTAACAATATGCTGAAAAAATAACTGCAATAGATATTGTAAAAAAAATACACAAACATTTCGTATATCACCCACAAAAATATAATTTGACATCAAAATTAAGTTCAGAGCTTTCCAAAAGCATTTATCATTGAAATAGAATGAAAAAGAAAACAATTTTTTTAAAAAAATGCAGGTGTAAGTGACTCGCAGAAACACACATTTCTCTTATTGAGATAATTGCAAAAATGAACCCTACAGCTTCATTTTTTCCTTCCATATTCATTAAGCGTACGTTTGGGTGTGAGGAAGAAATAATTAATGATAATTGCAGGAGAGAATTTTCGTGGGTACTAAATAAGCCGCCATTTTCTCGACGGAATAACGAATGGCCCTTTGGGAGCCTGAGCCATGTATGTAAATGGAACCACGCAGGGGGACTAGCAGACGACGTTTTGAATTTCAAGTATTACTATGTGCAGTATTCAGAGAACACGTGTTTGACACACAGTTTTATGGTGAAAAGGTATTATTCATTCATTGATGTAATATTTTGAAATGACAGAAATGATTCGTAAAAGCAGAATATTTGAAATTCTAGTATTCGTTTTCAATATTGCATTCTGAGCAGTAATGAAGAAAAACGTGTTTAATATACGCTGAAGGGTAAAAGAAAAATATTTATTGAAATAATGTTTTGAAATGACAGAAATGATTCGTAAAAACAGAATATTTGAAATTCTAGTATTCCTTTTCAATATTGTATTCTTAGCAGTAATGAAGAAAAACATGTTTTATATATATACGCTTAAGAGTAAAAGAAAAATATTTATTGAAATAATGCTTTGAAATGACAGAAATGATTCGTAAAAGCAGAATATTTGAAATTCTAGTATTCGTTTTCAATATTGTATTCTTAGCAGTAATGAAGAAAAACATGTTTTATATATATACGCTTAAGAGTAAAAGAAAAATATTTATTGAAATAATGTTTTGAAATGACAGAAATGATTCGTAAAAACAGAATATTTGAAATTCTAGTATTCCTTTTCAATATTGTATTCTTAGCAGTAATGAAGAAAAACATGTTTTATATATATACGCTTAAGAGTAAAAGAAAAATATTTATTGAAATAATGTTTTGAAATGACAGAAATGATTCGTAAAAGCAGAATATTTGAAATTCTAGTATTCGTTTTCAATATTGTATTCTGAGCAGTTATGAAGAAAAACATGTTTAATATATATACGCTTAAGAGTAAAAGGAAAATATTTATTGATGTAATATTTTGAAATGGCAGAAATGATTCGTAAAAGCAGAATATTTGAAATTCTACTATTCGTTTTCAATATTGCATTCTGAGCAGTAATGAAGAAAAACATGTTTAATATACGCTTAAGGGTAAAAGAAAAATATTTATTGAAATAATGTTTTGAAATGACAGAAATGATTCGTAAAAGCAGAATATTTGAAATTCTAGTATTCCTTTTCAATATTGTATTCTTAGCAGTAATGAAGAAAAACATGTTTTCTATATATACGCTTAAGAGTAAAAGAAAATTTTTTATTGAAATAATGTTTTGAAATGACAGAAATGATTTTAAAAGCAGAATATTTGAAATTCTAGTATTCGTTTTCAATATTGTATTCTGAGCAGTAATGAAGAAAAACATATTTAATATACGCTTAAGGATAAAAGAAAAATATCTATTGAAATAATGTTTTGAAATGACGGAAGAAATTCGTAAACTCAGTAGTGCTGAATTTCAAGTATTGGGTTTGAATTTCAATATTTGTTGCAGACAACTTTAAGTGAACATGCATTTCGCATACGCTTAGAAGTTAAAAAAATATTAATCAAACGCGCTTTCCAAAATTAAAATTTTATTTATGATCAATTGGTAATACGTATTTTTCTTTTAGGAATTCTAGTGTAATTGTCATACATTTAACCATTTTAATAGAATAGGTTATTTCATACCTCGAATACTACTGTGGATATTAAGATATATTCTAAATGAAATACGATCATTTGTATTGAATATTCGCTATCTTTCTTTGTGCAAAGATGATTCTAAGACGATTTTATGCTTACATTAGATTTAGTAACACTCATAAAGTTAATTTTTTAATACATTTTGCATTCTATGCTATTAAACTTATTATATTCTTTAATGTAATATACTATTTTTTAAGCTAACAAGTATTTAATCTACTACCCTTTAAAGTATATTAAATATATAAATGTATGTGAAGATTGAATACAAGAGCAACAGTCTTAAGAAGTGATGCTGCATGAGAATAATGCATTGTGATATTGTTGTTGTTATTGTTTCTTATGGCACTTGTCATGGACAAGCCCGCTGTTACGAAGACAGCGATTTTAAGCCAGTGGGGGAGCGTCTCTTGTTTTTATAGTAGCGCCATCTAGGGCCAAGAGAACGACTTAGCTACACATACGTCACAACCCTTTTTACGGGGCGGACTTCATTCACTCATTGCGATATTGCAACTGGATAAACTCACAGATTTATATGATTTCAAACACTAATATCCAAAACCATAATCTGTGTTTAACTCGATTTACATTTAATTTACGCATGTAAGTTTTTTTTATTTACGACTTAGTCCCAATTGACAGATTATAAGTCGGATTTATATATTTTATCACCATTATCTTTTAAACAGTTTATAAACATTATATAAAAATATAAGATTTCAATGTACTTATTTTACGGCTCTAAAGTTTTTAGACGATTTTCAGATTATGCCAAGATCGCAAAGCTCCATTATACATAAAATGCCAAGATTGGGTAGTTCTGGATTTACTTGGTGATTTTCAGATCATGCCAAGATTGTCCATGTCGTAAATCGAATCGCCATGTTGGCGATGGTTAACATTTTTTGGGGGATTTATCACTGGAGTCTTAAAAATAAACCAATACCCGTGTCGATCTATGCAAGTGCAATTATTGTACATAACGTGAAAAATAAATTGTAATATGAGTAATGGTATAGGCAATATAGATAAACACAGAACCTAAATGAAATTTCGTTTCATTTTGAAGTTTATAGAGATGGACTTATTTAGTTTCATTTTATCATTAGTTCATGAAATGTTCCGTCGCTATTGTGTTCTAGCAGAAAATAAAGTACTAAAAAGTCTTGACAGATATTTAATATAATTTTCATGAATTTCTTTTTCAAGAAAAGTTAGGACTACTACATACTATCAAAACTTTGCGAAAGGTTATGTAAGTATAAAATTCGTTCAAACAGCAAGATAGCATATGTAAAATAATTTTAAAACAATATATACAGAAAGGGAGTTCATATTAGCAAATAGGGAAGCAGCTCAGCATGCAAACCATTTTAACAAATTATTCTAAAAGATTTTACATGTAAATGAGAAATGTTGGTCAGTTTTACAGAAGGCTAAAAATTGTTTTTGGTTAATTTCACGTAATCTTTAAACTAATTAAGGAATGCTAAAAAGTTTTAAGATGAACTATGCCTATTTTTAGACGGAGAAAACCTCGTGTTTCCCCAATGGTTGAATTATGTCTAACACGAAGCTTATACGTTTTATTAATGTTTAGTTAACAATATGAGATAAAAAAATGGCTCAAAAATAAAAATAAAAAAAAACTTTAATGGGTTTTCTCGCAAAATATTTCTTGGTGGGGACTAGGAGCAAAATGATCCCCTTATGAACTCCAATTAATTTCTTAATTTTAGGTGCATAGCTGTTAAATTGTATTATCAAGAATTACTTAATTTTATTAGGAAGAATTTTTCATCCAATTTAATTAATTTTTTCTGAAGGAATTATTATTAACGAAGTTGTTATTAATATACAATAGTCCATTTAATTTTAGATGTAATATTCATAGTCTATTTTATTATTTTTTGTAGCTTCTTCAATGTTCATTTACATTTAAAACAAATCCTCAAACAATGAAAGAAAAATCACAGAAAATTGACCTTGCACTCCATTTTTAAATTTATATTTATCAAACCGATTTATGTAAAAAAAAAATGTATTAAGTGAGTAGAGATTTAAAGCTGCTTGTATCGTATTTCTTAACATAATTTAAAAATTCGTAGATTATTAAGAGCCATCTGCCGCTAGATGGCACTCATGCCAGAAAAGAAACTTTATTGAACGGCGTTAAAGTTTGCGTTGTCTGACATTGTTATTATTTTTTTACTTCTCTGCATTAAAATCTCTGTTAAATTACAAACGATTGCTTTTTATCCTTACAATTTGGTTTTGCTATTGAAAAAATAATATTAATTACTGGCGAACGGCAACGGTATTTCATGTCGATGTATAAAAATATTTTATATATTTGGTCCTTTGTGTTTTATAAAATATATTTCATAACTACTAAATCAAGCTGATTTTCAGCTGGAAAAGAATTTGTTTCAATTTGTGGAACTCCCCCGATAAAAGCAGAGGCGTCAACAACAATATTCGGCTGCTCTATCAAAATCCTCGCCAACGGCTATGTGCCGCAATTGCGAGGCACAGGTGAGCCAAGGCGAAATGAAAACTGCGTTCGCCTCCCAGGAAAATCAAACAGCCTCAGATTCCCCCCCCCCCTTCCTCCTTGCACAAAACCCTTTTTACCCCTTTGATCTGAATTTGGAAGAAAATTTTCGCAACTTTATCTGCTTTTCTCTCTCTTGTATATTCTTTTTCGCCATTCACTTTTTGTCAAAAGAATTCGAACTGAAAAGCGATGAAGTTTTGCAGCAAGTTAATAATTGGTGGAAGTTTAAGAAAGATGGAGGGGGGGGGAGGTAGGGAATGTTTGATTTTTGCCTTTTACCATTCATTTTCATTTTTCTTCTCGTAGAAGATAAATAGTTCAAACCAAAATCTAATGACGATAATTTGATACAGTTTTAATTATACTTTTTTTATCTCAATTTATTTAATTTTTTTCTTTGATTTTTAATGAAGTCTCATTTTTCATTTGCTGTTTTGAAATGAAATTGTTAATGTTTCCACAAAGAAAAGTGCTTATCTTCTACTTCAGATAATAACTTTTTACTTTGTTAAATAGTTCAATTTAATAAATTACTTGTTTCAATGCACAGTTATTTTTTCAATTAAAATGCACTGTGGTATAAAGTAGTATATTGGCTGGTTCAAAAATTATTATTTAGTGTGGAAAAAATATAATTAATATTTTACTTATCAATTACATCTATTAAAAATATAATATATTTAAAAAAAACAACTCAAGATTTGTTTGAAGAGCAATTTAATCTCATAACTATTTTTTGAATTAAAATGCACTAAGATATAAAATACTATATTGACTGCTTCAAAAATAAACATTTAGAGTGAAAAAAAAATAAAAATTAATATTTGAATTAACAATTATATCTATTAAAATATTATGTATTTAAAAAAGAATTAAAGATTTGGTTGAAAAGTAATTTTATAAGAAAACAAATTAAATGACCATTAATAACAAAGAGAACTGAGTGTGTATGTTAATTCTCTATAAAACAGACCGTTTCATTTAAAGCTACCAAATTTGGAACAAATGTTGAGGGGGGGGGATTTACCTCAAAAGCAGATTGATTTATAGAGTTGTCTCGATTCCTAAATCGGCTTGATCTGAGTTGAAGTAGGTCAAAATGCCATGGTTGGAAGTTTCCATATTAGGATTAATAACAATTTGTAGCCAAGATATTTGAAATATTTTGATTTAATAAATTTTATTTATAAAGTCTATAATTATATATGCAATGAGTTATATTATTAGCGTACGTTTTTTAAACGAAATCTTTTTCTAAAAATTTAAATTCAAACTCAAAAATGCATTTCTTTTAAATTGGTGTTTAAACTGTTGTATAAGTTATTCTTTATTTTTTTAACTTCAACAATGCTTTCGAAATTATACAGTCGATAAAAACTGATAGCCAACTTCGATTTTCACTTCCGTTTAGTTTTACGATTCAGTGGTGAAGTTCCAAAATAATCAAGGCTCTATGTATAAGCATTTTACATGAAGCTAAATATGCATTTTGAACGTTTTCCTTTCCAATGATTATATTAGTCTTACAATTTTGGCTGTAAGACCGTATGTTAAATTTTATTTATCTAAGCCACTTTTAGCCATTACGTTCACATGCACACGGATATGTGGATAATCAAATAGTTCATCTTTGAATAAATTCGATCCAAAATTGTAAGTGTATCTGCACTTACAATTTTGACAATACATCATTACATCATACATACTTCTAATCATTATTGATATTTTTAATTAAATTTCTTTTACCTAATTCCATCCATATTTTTAAGTTTTCATGTATACATGCTTGCATACAGAGGGACAGATTTCGTTCCGATGGATTCCCTCCAAATTTCATTATATATTTACATACTTGGTATTAATATATAAACTATCATCACTTACCACAATGTGTTCTTTAGTTATGATGCTCAACGATAGCCGAAGTGCGAGACAATCTTAATTCCAAAAATGTATATTTCAGACTCAGTGAGATCTGAAAAGCAGGAATTCGAACAAAATTGTGAGGTTGAATTTTTTTACTTTAAAGTATTTTCATTTTGTATATTTTTAATATGAGGAAATAAAAACACAAAAACGTCAACAAATTTTAATACATTGAGCTGATACCAGAAGTGCAAATTTGTTCAATTTTGGAAACCAGTCATTCATAGGAAAGAAATTGTCCAAAGAGCATACTAAAATTTCATAGGGAAGATGCTGTCCAAATAGCATACTAAAATTTCATAGGGAAGATGCTGCCCAAAGAACATACTAAAATTTCATAGGGAAAATGCTGCCCAAATAGCATACTAAAATTTCATAGGGAAGATGCTGTCCAAATAGCATACTAAAATTTCATAGGGAAGATGCTGCCCAAAGAACATACTAAAATTTCATAGGGAAAATGCTGCCCAAATAGCATACTAAAATTTCATAGGGAAGATGCAGCCCAAACAGCATACTAAAATTTCATAGGGAAGATGCTGCCAAAGCCGCATACTAAAATTCCGTAGAGAAGATGCTGCCCAAAGAGCACACTAAAATTTCATAGGGCAGATGCTGCCCAAAGAGCAAGCTAAAATTTCATAGAGAAGATGTTGCCCAAAGAGCATATTGCAATTTTTAAATATAGTTCGAAGCATGCAATAGGTCACATTTTGTAAATATATGAAAAAGTGGAATAGAGAATTAATTTATTATATTTATAAAATAACCCAGGGCACTTTTTTTTTAGAATTTTTGGATCCAATTAAACCCATGTCTTACCAACTAGTTCCTTCTCAGCTTTTGACAAAAGAACTCATTCTTAAAAATCGAATTTACTATAATTATAGATCTTTTGTATAATCATTAAGCTGCACCATTGGATAACTTTCTTTAGTTTTCTGAAAAATATCTGAGGAAACTCATTTTCAAACTTGGTTATACTTGCCACCTGTTAATTTAGAAAGGAATAAATAGGGAAGAATGTCACCCACATTTTTGTAGAAGAAGTAAAAGTTATGGGTGACAAGATAAAGCACTCCGTTTTTCCTGACCATCGCTCATCTCTTTGAGATATTTATTGTAGCGTAAAATTAGGTTTCCTATACCCCAGAAGAGAATGGAACAGAATTTTCTTAGACCTACTCGTATATCTTATTGACTTCTTTGGCAAATCAGCTCGAAGTCCCCTTTCTCAATATGTCGTTCCGTTTCTATCAATAATAAATAGAAAGAAAATAAAACATATAAATCACCTTTTTCCACCTTTTAATAAATTTTTATATGTTATTCCATTGATTACATTTCATATGCTAAAGATTTTTTTTAATGTCTGGTAGACGAATAAAAGGAAAATAATTTTCATCTTCTCTCTTTATGATATTGTTTGATATGATAGTCCATCTTTACGATATTATTCTATTTATGATATCATGATTGCTGTAAAGAATATATCAAATTTATGGTCAACGATTATTAGTCTGTTTATTTTTTATTATTTATTTTTCTATCAAAAGTGAATTACAGAAGTACAGTATATATAATATCTTTTGTACAAACTCTTCCTTATAGTATCAATATCTGGAAAACCGAGCTCCACTCAGCATTTTTTTTTTTTTTTTTGTAAAATGGTGCCTTTTTTGGAGAAAATATTGAGATACGAATCACATTCTGATCCTGATGAATATTTTTTAATCTTACTTGCATACGAAGTAGACATTTAAATAAAAAAAAATCCTGAATGCACTTAGTTTAACATGTTATTCGAAACAATCTGCTATATTACAGAATTCAGTTTACAGTTTATCTATCATCGCTCATATTTTTGAATTGACACTCAGTTTTACCATGGTGAAATCGGGTCCGAGATAGGGCTGCCTGATATTGTCAGAATGAGAGCAGATTGAATAAGACTCTAATAATTAGATACATAAAAATGTTTTTTTTTGAAAATATAAATACATAAGTAAACAAATAAAGCAAATGCGCAACTCGAGCGAAGAACTTTTTCACCACAAGCGTTATTCATATTGTTCTGACCATTCTACTGCATTGTCCACACTTCGAAGAAGTTGAATAATAGTTAATTATATAAAGTTTTTTTTTTATGTGTGTGTGTGTAAAAACGCAATTTTTCAGGAAATACACCTATATAAACTTAAAAAGGAAAACCTAATCTAATTATAAAATTTGCTCCAAATCTTTCGAACCATTTCCGCAATACACAAAATAAGAATTACTCGTTTAAAGATAAAGATTAGCGTTTTTTGGCAACATGCTACCTTGCCGGGAATATTGATAATGTTTGTTTGTTTTTTAAATTAATCTCTTAATCATAATTTAAATATTCAAGATTCACGCAAGAAAATAATTTTAAGTTTCAAATTGTCAGATATTAAAGGTGTTTTATTTTAATTATCTTTCATATGCTCTGTTCATTTCGTACACAGACCTTTTTATTGGAGAATACTCTAATGACATCATATTACTTTAAGAAAATATAACAGTCCGATCTATCTATCCTCTTATTTTCGCGGTGTTGTAATTTAATTTTCCTATTCCTCATGTAAACTACACAAATGTTAAATAGAATCATTGTTTCTTAGCTTTTAACAGTAGGAAAAAATTACGCAATTAAATATTTGATGGAATAATGAAAACGATTTAAATTTCAGTTAAAAAAAAGAATTCATTATTAAAATTGCACAAATTCTTTTTTAAAATTGCCAAAATTAGGAATAAATTTGTTCGATAGTCAAATTGATATTACACAAAAAATAATTTTTTTTTTGGACTTTCAAACAGTATGAAAATTATTTTTATGTAAGAATATTGAAGAAGAAATGAAATTGTGAAAAGGCACTAAAGTCTTCTTTAATTTTTGATTAATTAAAATTCAAATTTAAATCTTTAAAATATCGATCTCAGGTAAATATTTCGATACTCAAGGGTACATATGTACAAAATTTGGGTAGATCTATGTCAAACGCTCTGGCATATTCTCTAGTAAATGTATTTATGTATTTTTAATCGCATGCCATTATTGTACAATAGTAGGGCATAACATAGTGCTGTACATAGTAGTATAATTTCGTATCTTTGACAATTGTTTGAACGATTAATCGCTGGGACTCAATGTATAGTTACTAGAAAACGGAATATGTATTTTATACGACTTTGTTTTGACCGATTGTAATCATTTTGAAATGAAGTATAATGAAAGTCGAACGATCGCATACGAAATTACATATATTTAAGTCATTTCGTTGTTGATTTATTGCGTTTTAGATGCTTATAAAAGTACAGACGGTTACTATTTGATAAATGTGAATCAAAATTTAATAAACATGTACGCTTTAGATGCTAAAATTGGGAACTATAATATAATTTACAAAGTTGTTACGAATTTGAATTATCGCGTTTACGTCCATGCAAAGTTCAAACAGACAGTCACTGAACTCCTTGCCAGATTTCGTCCGTAATTTATTACGTATCTGCAATTTAGGTATTAAATCGGTGTTCGAAATTTTATCCATCCATTTCTATTCATTTTGTAACTATCGCGTTAACTTATATTCGGACTGCTGGACAGACTTCCTCCAAAATGGCTTCCGTTCAAATAGAAATTTAAAATTTTGGGTTGATCATATACTAAAAAAGATCATATACTAAATCACTACTGCTTTAGTAGTAGTAGTATATGATCATTACACTGATCATATACTACTACTACTAAAGATCATATACTAAATTTCATTCATCTTGCTCAAATTGTTTTTAAGTTATCGTATTCACAAATAGACTGAGAGAATTCTAAAAATATGTTTTTGGAAAAATTCGCCGAAATCTCAATTTCTCGACGATTACGATACTTTCTCTTCGTCTACTAGAAAGTAGAAAGATTAAAAATATCCCGCTTTCACGGAAAAATTTCAATCTCCCATACAACAAACCGTAAACAAACCTTGAACAAGCCACCACATGTCGATATTACAACAAACTCTCGCCTCTACATTCGGCGTTTAACAATCACATACGGAAAAAGATTAAAAGTATTCTGTTTGGAAGGCGGACTTTTCGAAACGTCAAGAACATCCGGCTGATCCAGACACGGAATTCTCGTCTTTTGCATTTGAAAGAGAAAGAAACATCCAGGACGACAAACGACACACACGTTATCTTATTGGAATTCTCTGCAACAAGCATGATCTTAGCAACGCTCTTCTTTCCAAAGCGTTGCTTCTGCCTTTCTCGTCTTTTAGTGTTACGAGATTTCGCGCCGTCTCGGAAGCTTTTGTGCATATAGAAATCGGATTTTAAGATACTTTTCAAACGCTTTCCATCCCGTGCTTTCAACAACTCGTCTTCCAGAGACACAATCTCATCTTTACCATTCGTGCTCGAATCTTAAAGTGATGCTTTCGTCCCTTCCCCCTCCCCGCTTTTTGGGATGTTTAAGATAGCACAGTGAGTAGAGCGATGGGTACAAAAATAGGAGACTGTATTTTAAATATAGCCACAGAATCTTCCTTTTCTTTTAACCCCTTAACTGTTTTGTTTTCTTTACTATCTAATAATATGACACCTTCTATTTTGGGAATATTTTGATTCAAATGGAAATCCATTGAATACTTGATTTATCTATGTATACGAAGTAATTTTAATAGTGAATTATAATCGCAATGAATGGTTTATTTTTTTTTTTTTTTGCTTACAACTATCAAAATGCGATAAATCGATGCGCGTATAGCATTCGGGCAAAGCAGTTAAGCGGTTAATTCTGAAGTTACTATTTTATATGTATCATAAATGATGATTGTCTGTCACTAGAATATTGAATTTTGTTCTACCATATTTATTATATTTATTGTCAGATAGTAACCATTTCAAAGATATTACGGGATATCTGCAATATTTATAAAATGTTCTTAGGTATGTTAATCTATATTGTATTGTTAGAATTTTAAAAAGCAGCATGAGAAATTCAGGTAATTTTTGCTTGGAAAAAATTCTGTCATCTCTATTTGAAAAGTTAAAAGTCAAAAATGGTTTCGAAACCATTATTTTACATAAATCATAAATAATTATTGTCCGCACTAGAAAATTTAATTTTGTTTTACCATATTTATTGTCAGATAATAATAATTTCAGAGGTATCACGGTATATCTATATAATGTGAGAAAAGATTCTTAGCTATGGAATTCTATATTGTATAGTTAGAATTTTAAAGAGCAGCAGGAGAAATTTGGGCCATTTTCTTTTGAAAAATACTATCATCTGCTAGATATTAGAAAACTGAAATTTTCTATATGATTTCGAAACATGTTTTAAAACTGTTTTTTTTTTTTTTACTTACTTGTCTTTTTCTTACCCGGCAGTTTGCATATTTAAAATATTTAACATTTGAGCTTGAGTTTTTGGTATTTTTAGCATCTACAGTTATATTAGTTTAAACAATATAACTGTAGCTTATAAGAAATACAATATTTTAGTTTCTGATATTTGTTTTATTTTGTAAAAATACTATTTTCATGGTGAAAATATCAAATGAGTTGAATTGAGTGTTTATAAAAAAGATACCACTTTAGGACTGGCACAATATCTGTAAACTGAATTATACAAAAACGGTTTATAACTTTCTGAAGTTCAGATAGTTTAATCTATAACTATCAAATTTTCTACGCTTTTTCTTTTTGGATAGTGCAGCAACTCATTCCGTTGCAATTTTTTTCTCTTTTTGATGCCTAGTCTACTATTTCTTTTTCTTCGATTTTTCCAGTTTTATTAGCATCCTCAAAGCTGTTGTGGATAAATACATTTTATTTGTGCTATTGATGCCAGACAAGTTGACATGGGAGATGTTGAAATCAAAAGTTTAGCAATGTTTTTGGATTCTTTTTAAAAATCTAATTTTGGAATAGTTTTTTGAGTAAATTTTTATTTTATTACAATGTGCAAGGGATTTTTTTGAAAATTCTAGTTAGTGTATTTAAAATACAAGTTCAAAAACAGATTAGGTACAGTAAAATTAATGTTGCGTTGTTGTTATTTTAAATACGAACAGAAAGAGGAAACAATATTCATTAAAAAGATAAGTTAAACTAAATAGAAAGAACATCACTTAAATGCTTATCAATACTTCATATTAAAGAAGCCATGTTGAATATATATGTATAATTTAACCATTGTTTAATGTATGTAAAACAGAATACTTTAATTCTTTGTCTAAATTTTGCTATTAAATGTTATTTAATAACAAAACCTTTTATATATTTAGTCTATTATCATACAATGAATCATAAACAATTATTCAATATATAAGATTTGTAATCTAAAATGTTAATAAGTAGCTTTTTATATGATAAATTTACTACCTTTTTTAAAAAAATGTCCTTAATCATTTCCAAAATTTAAATCATAAATCCGTGCTTTGGTCCATAAATCGAAAAAATATATATAATTTTTCACTGAATTCATTTTAGTAATATTCAAAATTAAAACTATTACGATGTTCAGAATATTAAATAAATCTTTTCTTAAAAAAAGTTTGCACATTAGGGATTTAAAAATATTATAACAGCAGATTTTTTTTTTTTTTACATCAAGTACATGAATGATATCCCTGATGTAAAAACTTATTTTCTTATTAAATATGAAGCTTTTATTTTCAAATATTCATGGAAATTTTGAGATATATCAGATATTTATATTCTGGAGATGTATATAAATGTTTTTACTTTTTTTTTAATTTAAAATTATCTTTAGTGTTTATCTTTTATAATATATCAAAAAGAAAATTTATCGAAAAACATATCTTTTCCTTTTCTTATAATATTTGTATTTGATCTATTGATGAATTTCTAACATCATTTATCAGAGATAAAATATCTTCCATAAAAATTTAGACTTTATATTAATATATATCTTATCTATAAGAAGTAGTTTTAATGCTTTTCGATAGAAATAAAAATGTTTGTACTTTTCAGTATTTTCAAAAGATATTTTAATAGATAATATTTATAAGAGAGACATTTACATTTCTTAGTTTCCATCAGACTATTTACATTTATGCTATTAATAAATTTTCCTTCTCATGTGCAATCTTCCATCAAAAACGATTGGAAATACCTTTTGTTGTTACGCAGTCACCGAACAAAAAATTCAAAAGAATTCGAATTTTTCGAAATAAATACGAAACGAACAGGAAGAATTTATTATTTTTTTCCAATTTATTCGCGCCACTTACCAATAAAATAGAGAAATAATAACCAGATAATTCTATTCGAGATTCATGAAGTCAGCCTTACCCTACCTGAAAAACAGACGATCTTCATCCCGTTTAGAGTCAATCGTCTGCTCGGTGTCATTTCCGATATTCGAATTCGAATGCAGAGAGGGGTGGTAAGGGGTCGGGAAAGGAAATTTGAAGATCAAACAAAAATTCTGCCGCATCGCGTTCTGAGATCCGAATTTTCTTCGAAGAAAATCTCCCGGGATGAAATGGGGATAGAATAAAAAAAAGGACCTATAAAGGCAGGGGGTGGGAAAGACAGGCGATAAAAAAAAGGGTGGAAAATAAACCGTATATAAACAAGCGGAACTTATATACTCAATGAAATCTCTTCCAGTATCGTTACACTGACACTTTCGCCCCTTTTTCCGAATGTGTTTTCCCCCAAATACGGCTTCGAATATTCTTTCTTTTTATTTTCCACTCCCCCCCCTTTCCGCCTCTGCTTTTTCGAACTGTTTACAAGTCTGTGTATTTTTCTCCCGATGCATAATGGTGGCGGGAAGGGGGGGGGATATAAAAAAAATCGAGGGATTTTTATTTTTTATTTTTTTTATCCTTCCTTTCATTTTCTCTTTCTCTCGTTCTTTTTTTTTTCGGTCCATTTTTTCTTTCCTACCTCTCACTCATACTTTTCATCCAGGATATTTTCATGATTCAAAAAAGGGCCAAGATGTGTATGTGCAGAGAAGTATTCTAAGTAAATGGCGTTTGAATGGTGAAGCTAAAGGAAAACGGCTATTTTTTCCGCTTACTTTTTTTCTGCCCCCCCCCCCCCCCCGTTCAATCTTGGTGATGTTAAACGTGTGTGAACATATATGTATATAATACGCATAACGGATTGACGTTAAGGTGTGGAGATGTTTGAGGGGTAGACGAGAATGTAGTTTGTGGAAAAGGGTGTTTCCCACAGATTTAGGCTTCCAACTGTGAAACGAACATGGATGTGGGGATGTTTTCTTGCAAATATAAGGAAGAAATTCTGAATGTTTGAGCCAAATCATAAAGGCAAGACCAACGCATGGTAGGTGTATTATTCCCTTTATTATCTGTAATTGAATTAAGTTTGATGTTTGTATTTGGTTGACAGGAGTAAAAATTTCATTTTATGAGATCAGTTTCTTTTGCACTGAAAAGAAATTCTCTCCTTGCGTGGTTATTGGTTTAATTAGAACAATATGATGTTTTGCTCCTAATAAGTATTTTTTACATTTCTGTAATAATCTGCATATAAGATAATTAAAAAATGGCTTTAATCAAACCATATTTAGATCATTGGAAAGGCAAATTCAGTAGTCTTAAGAACTGTAAATCTTCATTTCACCTTTTTTAGAGCATAGGAAAATGAACAGGAAGAAAAGAAATATGATGTAAAATAAAGTAAATTATTTATGTATAAAACTTGCACACTTTTTAAGACCAAAACTGAATATAAAAATCGTGAAAGCCTGAGGCACAAATAGAAGTGCTATCAGAAAAATTGGTTGTTTAATTCCTTTCACAATAATATTTAAATTTCAGCAATTAGTTAAAATTCTTCTTCGTTCTGATGTATGTTGTGGTTTAGTTTACTCAATTATTGATTTCAGAATTCCGACCTTTTTTGATTAAAAAAAATCCCAATCTTTAAAATATAAATGAAAGCATTATTTTCTAAATATTTCCGATTATTTCTCTTCTGTAAATTTTTATTTCTTTATTAAAATTATTTTTAAATATTGCTTAAATTTCCTCGAATATCCCATCACGCTTACTCTATAAGAATTAAATCTATTTAAGTGATGAACTCAAAATTAACTTTTACAAAATTTAAATTTTCGAAAATTTGACACATACTTTGAATAATAATATTATACATTTGGAAGATAATTCTTAAAACATTTCAATAGTTAAAAATTACATACCAATTTAACGTTTTACACTAATAACTATTTGCTATCATTTTATCGCACGGAAAGCATTTTTTAGCCTTAAAAAATTCGGAGAATAATATTCGTAATGACACCGGATTCATAATCTTTTCTCTAATTTTAAAAGTATATCTGATAGAGAGATATAATTTATTATTAACAGATAAAGAAAATGAATTTATTATTATCTGATAAAGCAGGAAATATTACTACTATCTGATTAAGAAATAAAATGCTATATATTTAAATAAGAATCTCAATTATTCTAAAATATTTTTATTAGAATTTTAGATCTTATTGTTGAAACTAACGAAAGAAAGTTGAATTAATATGAAAATTTAATATCTCCAAATTAAAATCGGCAATGTAGCGGGTACATAACTCTACTATTTTCTCTTTTGATACAATAGATGGCGTTACCTTATTAATATCAAGGGATATTTCCCATGATCCACTTGGGGGTCATTATTAGACTGTATTCTAAGCGAGTGTCGTGCATTTTCGTTTTCTTGTTTGTTTTGTCTTGTGCAATGTTGAACTTAGAAAATAATTAAATTATCCTAAAACGTGTCTACAATTTTCATCTACATCATAGTGAAATTATAAAGAGTCGTCCCTCTATAGTATCATTTTTCTCAAAATTGCTATAAAAGATATTTTTGTCACTCTGTTTTCTTACACTTTTATATTTTATCTATTTTGGGGGCGAAACAGTATGTCTCTGAGAGCATTATTACATCGGTATAGATACATATTTTGCTACACATATTCGAATGTATCCATTTAGATCTTGAATATCAAAGGGATCTTGGAACATCAAATATGAATTTAATAAAGAAACACCGCTTCCTCTATCCTATATGATATTTTATAGCACCAAACTGTAGACACGGAAATAAGAAGTGATTCAACAGCAAAGTAGGCGTTTTTACAAGATAACACATAAGAAAGGTTTTCGTCAGGTCTTCATATTTTATGAAGTGAAAATTCTCGTCTCGGGAAAACATTAGCAGTCGAAATTTCCAGACGACAGATATTGCATTTGAGTTCTATTTTTTTTTTCGCAATAACCTTGCAGATTGCTGCGAATAAGTATCAACCAAAAATTCTTTTTTTTTTTTTTTTTTTTTTTTTTTTTTTTTTTTGTAGGAGACATAATTTATGTTTTCAAAAACAAAACGGCAAATTTTTCCCCTGAAAAATAGTACATTTTTTGCAACATGGTTCCATATTTCGTCCATTTTCTACAATTCCCATGCCCTTGTAGTTGAGAAGTTTCATCTTTATGGGTATCACTTTCGATGCGAATTGTATTTTAGAAAATCCTTATTTTTATTGAGTGGGTGAATAAATAGGTTTGAATCCTAACAAAATATATCGATTTCATATATTTTTCAGCAAATTATAATTTGTAAGTAAATTTTGATTTAAATTTTAAAAAAAATTTATTACCTCTAATAAGATATTTCGAAGATAAAGTGTAATTTTCAATAAATTTGGCCAGAGGGTTTCGATGAATTTCTAAGTTTTTAATTTGCTGTTAACTAGAAAAATGTTTTCGGAATTATCAATGTCTCAGTGTCTGATGTCTCAATGTATAATGATGTTTCAAAAATCATTAAGGCATTGATGCATCAAACAGAAGTCAAAATAAAGAAATTTAGTATGCAATCTTTGCATCAAAATAGTTGATATCTAAGAATATTTGGAACAAAATATATCTAGGAGAAGATTTATGTCTGTCCTTACGTAATCATGCTCCAAAACCGCAAAGCTAGAGAGATAAAATCTGGCTTATCCTTTTATTACTAAAATTGTTGATAATTATGACAAATTTATGACAGAATTCGTCGAAAGATTGATTATATGTTGATGTCTCTGTTCATATAATTGCTATAACATAAATAGACAGTGGCATAAAGGAACTAATTTCGCCAATATTTGGAGAACTATAGCGAATTTTGCAATGTCTTTCCCAAAAACGAGAATTTTCACTTCATAAAATATGAAATTCAAACCATCTCTCTGTTGGTTTTTACACCAAAATTCTTGATACTTAAAAAAATATGGAATAATATATCTGTCTTTCTATGAGTATATGCGCACTATAATTTAAAAATTAAACTCCAGATAGATGAATTTTGTCGTATTATTTTATAACTAAAAGTATTGGTTTTAGATAGATGTAGTATCTATTAAAGTGCAAATGATAGTTTAGTTTGGTTTAGTTATATTAACATCCCGTTGTAAAGCAACACTAGGGCTATTTTGGGACGGACTTCGTAATTTTGAACCGCCGTCAGATGACGAGGACGACACCTGAGCTGGCACCCCCCTCTCCACGCCACACCACACCAGCGGGAGGACTTTTGGCATGACGGATTTAACGTGCAACAGAGCCCCTTACACGACGGTTCTTCGGTGGAATCGGGTCTCGAACCTGAAACCCTACGGCTCACAAACCGAGACCTTACCACCAGGCCACCGCAGCCCTGCAAATGATAAGAATAATTTTTAAAAAAATAAGGAAAAAAAGAAAAGAACAAAAGAAAGAAACAAAAGAAATTTTTTTTGTATTAATTATTATTTATATTTACACCAACATTCTATAGATCATGTAGAATTAATCAAAAATGTCAGACTGTCTCTCTGTCTATCGGTATTTACATGTGCTCAAAGGAATTCAAAAGCGGAAGGAGTTAGAAGAAAGTAATTTTGTTACTCTGTTATAGTATCAAAATAGCGAGACTGCCGTCCAACTAATCAACGAATTTCTTCTATAAACTCTGAGGAAATAATATAGAACCTATATTAAAGAAGTATACGTGGAAGTAGAAAATAGTATACCCCCACTTTTCATTAGAAAAAAAATTAAATATTTTTGAAAAAAAAAGTACAGTGAATATTTGATTTACGATCATATTATTACTATTCAAAGACTATTCACAACTTGAATAATTCGGTAATTGATAAATCGATGCATTTTATAAAAATTTAGTTTCTTGGATTTGGTGATACCTTCTAACCCTCTGTTGTCCAATTTCATCCTGTATAGGCAAACATAATAATAAATAAGATAACTGATATTTTGAGCAAATATTTTTTTTCTGCCTAGAATCTGCGTAATGTTGACTACGTTTCTTTCTTTCTTTCTTTTTTTTTTTTTTTGAAATAATTTAGGAGTATTGATTGAGGAGTCATTCTAAAGATCTCTCATGTTGTGTTTATTGTATTAAAGATTATATTTTATTGTGTTTATTGTATAAAAGGTACGCTTCTTGCCATTTTTATTGTATATCAAAGATACGTTTCTTTTTGTATTTATTATATGAAAGATATGTTTCTTTTTGTGTTTGCTTTATGAAACATTTGTTGCCTAATTATAAATGCCTTTGCAAAAATTTATCATAATCGGAATCGTTCGTTAACAGATAATTATTGCAATTTTTTATTCAAATTAAATTTTAAACTATTTTAATTCTAAATATATTTTTTTAAATGTTGATATTGCTGAACTCTAAAAAAGAATGTTAAACCTTTACATATTCTTTCATGGATGATATTCAAACCAAACCTATTTACTTTATTTTAGAATTTAATTTCGGTGAGATAATCATCATACTTGCAGAAATACTCGCACGTTTGTAAGGATATACACAATACCTACATTGTTTCTCCTAGAATTTTTCATGTCCTTTGTTGTTTTTTGGAAAGAAAATAATGATTTTCAATTTACAAAACATTAAAGAAAATTTTTCTAATGCATAAACTTTATATGCGCATTGAATGTTATTTTGCATAATAAGGCAAAATAAAAATGTATACATAATCAAAAAGTCTATAAAACAACATAATTCATAAAAAATAAATATATAATGAATATTTTCGAGTTTTTTTTTATTAATTTATTTTTTAAATGTCAGTGTGTTTTCCCTAGAATTAATTAATTTTTTTCGTTCTCGTATCTTTTCATCAGTATAGAACGATTGTTAATGCACGCATTTTATAAATTATTTTGAATAAAAAATACTCTTTTTATATCAATGTACATCACTAATTAAAAACAAAACTGACATTTTCGTTTTACTCTAGAGAAACTGAATCACTTCACATTCATTCTGAAAAAACTGATTGTTTCTTTTCCATTTTATTATTTCAAATGAAAGCGAAAAATAAAATGGTAAAAAATAAAATCATGCATGTTGATCCATATTATACTTCAATCCAATATGAATCGTATAAAAAATGCCAGTGGGAAGAATTTAAATGAAAAAATATAGATAAATGAAAAGAAGGAAGAAAGCAATCCCATCTCAATTGGTTTTTGATTTATACAAAAGAACATATAAATAAAATAGCAAGCAAGGAAAACTGTTGTTATCTATTTTTTTGTTTAGTTTATACAATTGAATAGTCAGAATGAAATGTATCATTTTTGTCATAGAATAGATGCAGAATTTAAACAAAAGGCTATATAAATGTCATATTTTATAATGGCGGTTATTCTTTTTCTTTTGTATAATGACTTTTTTCCTTGGAATATATTCAAAATGGTTAGAGGGAAACAGTTTTTATACATAATTTTCCGCCATTTCTGAAAAGAAATCAATAATATGATCAGATGTTTATAACATACCACAGCAGGTATAAAAGCACCGAATTCTATCATAGCACGACGCGTACGGGTGAATTTCTGTTACAATGACCTAGTTCATATTTGCTTTGTATTTCAGAAACTAAGCTATTGCAGAAGGTATTGTATTATTTGGTATAAAAATGTTTTAATACAATCATTTTATGGGAATCTGAGTCTAAATTTACGATAAGATTCAAAGAATTGGTTTATTTTTATCAATATTAAATTAATTTTTTTTATCAAAAAATGACTGGAATGATTGGATATTTAATATTTTTAAGTAAGTAAGTTTTCAATTATGCTTTTATTTAAAAAAACTTTGGCAAGCAGATTGAAATATTAATATAACAAAGAAAAGTTACAAATTTAAGTAAACAACTATATAAATAACACACACACACACACACACACACACACACACACACACACACACACACACACACACACACACACACACACACACACACACACACATATATATTTAAAATGGTATTCTTTTCGTTTGTACTTTTATTTTTTCTTATAATTTTACTTACCATGCACATTGTATACGAATAAAAAGTGTTATAATCTACAAAAAATTCGAATTGCAGATTTTTATGCATCTTCATATCTAAGAATTCTCAGAATAAATAAAAGGAAAGAAATTGTATCTTTCTGAGTGAGGTTTAAAATGTGGTATTAACAACAAAATCAGATTTTTCTATCAAATTTTGCAGAAAATCCGATTAAGGATTGTCTATGTGTTAAAAAGTACGCAGGTAAAGATAATGAAATAAAAAGAACTAGTTGAATGAAATTTGATACATAATTTTATATTTAGAATTAAAGAACGATGAAACATTCAGAGGCGAAAACTTATTATAAACATTATAATAAACTACGATTTTATACTACATTGTTTAAAACACCAGTTTTTATTGCATTTCATTGATTTAGACTATATATTAACGAACAAACTTGTCCTATCTGTTATATACATCATATGAAACACCAACTCTATGTAGCATTTGATTGATTTAGAAAAATATATTGATGAACTAACTTATTCTTGCTTTTGTCTATTTGCATCTGAGTTTTCTTCTTTCTTCTGCAAAATCTAATAAGTCTGTACCTTACGTTTCAAACTTGTCTGATTTTCTATTTCCTCTCCAGGCTACGTAGGAAACTAGTGCTTCGAGCACCCTTTCGTCAGGATCTGGCTATCTTTCTTTTTTTTTCTCAACATAATCAGATCTGTTCTTCAAAAAAAGAATCCAGGTATGCTTAAGGGGAATGCTGATCTCAATGGATAATCAGATTGTTAGAAAGTAACAAGAAAACTCGTTTGTCAAATCTTAAGAACTAACAAAATCACAGTTCAGCGTCAAAAGGCAGGCACAAAAATAAATTTGGTGCACTGTTTCTATTTCTGTGTACCTTGAAGAAATTTTTCTTTCTTGTTGTTGAAATTATTAAGAAAGTGAGTCACAATTGGTATTTTTTTTTGTACAATGTTTTCCAAAACAATGTCGCATTAAGACATTCAGTATCCGTTCTGTTTCATTCCAAAACAATACTTCAACTTATTTTCATAAATAAATTTTTGTTTCTACTTGCTTTATCAATATTTTTTCATGCAAAATAGTATACTACTAGAGAATATATAGAACAATAATCACTTACAGCGCAAAATATTATACAATTACATATTTTTGATAGGTTAAGTATTAAATTGTTATTTTAATTTTATCATATCATCAATTTCTTTGCAGCTTTAAAATAAATATTATTGTTAGATAAAATTTTTATATCACATTCATTAAAAAATTTGTTGAAAATATATTTTAGATTGCAGTTTTGTAATTATATATACAAAATTAATAGATAATAATCAATTATATTCGATTTAAGAATCTGAAATTATTATTTGGGGTAATCTTAACCCTCAGTAGAATGATACGCAGTAATGAACATATTTCCGGACATTTTTCGTTAAACCTCATTCTTAATTCTGTTAGAATCATTTTGTTTTAATTTTTCTCCCCAATTATTAATTTAAATCGTGTTGTTTTATTTTAATTCCAAACTCTTATATTTATCGTTTTGTGGCTAATTTAGTTTTGCGGATTATCCGTGGTTTTTTGCTGCTACTTGTGATGTAATGTATTGTAAATAAAATTTAAACATTTTCTTCATCTTTCATATCATCCCTAATTTACTAACTTCAACACCATCTCACGCATGCACAAAAGTGTGGTGTGTTTGGGTTTCTAAAAACAGACAATATCGGTATTAATTTATATAATAGTCCAGTACTTCCATTACTTTTGTTTAAGTAGTGAAATTTAATAAATTATATATGGTCACAGAAAGAAAATTTTACGCTTCAAAAACTGAAGAATTTTCAAAGACATTACATAGCCAATGAAATGCCATATGTAAGATACATTTTTTTTTCTTCCAACCTAGTGTAGCTGATATTGTTGCGAGTTGGTATTGTTGCTTTAATGAGCTGTAAATTCTATGGTAAGCAAGATCCGAAGATCCGTCACTATTCTTTTAATTGACACTGCTCTTTTTAACGACATCAAAAGATATAAAGAAGCCATTCTTAATGTAGAATGGCAAACAAAATGGGGCAAAAAAACGAAGTCAATGGAATCTTCCAAAAGTCAATGGAACGAATCAATGGAAGTCAATCAACGAAATCAACATTCCAAAAGTCAATGGAATCTGTTAAGTATTCCATTGACTTTTGGCCCAATTTATATTACAAAAAAATTGGATAAATTATTACCCATGTAAGAATTGGCTATACTAGATTCACATATAGGCATTTGTTGTTGTGGGAACCCGCACTTCGATGTACAATATGCCAATGTCTAATGACTGTTAGGCATATTTTTGTAAAATGCATACTTTTTAATTCTCAATGAATTTAATATCTTCATTCTTCTCGCATTATTTTAAAAGGTGCCCTACATAAATTGCCTCATCTTTTTACCTTTTTTAAAAGTCATTTGTTTCTTCTATCTTATATGAATATTGTTTAATTTTTAATGTTTCAAAGCTTATACATAACATAACGCAATATATACCCCTGTGTCTATAACACTATTTAACCAGTTGGATGAGCACAAGATGAAAGGAAGAAAAAAAAGAAAGAAAGAGAGGGCAAACCATCCAGGGATCTCCAAAGAGAATCCCATCATCAAATCCTACAAGACTGCATTCAATTTTTTGTGAAGTAATAACTAAATGGAGGGGACAAGAATACTTAAACTAATGGTGGCTATGGGCTGAACTTACAGGGAAATGAGATTACTAACTGTAAAGTAAAAAATTGATAAATTGCATTGTGAATATCTGTATGTCATGTAAAAGCATATGAACAAACATTGTAGAGTCAGAAATCTGTAGCGTCCGTATGGGTCCTTTTTTTATTTCCTTCATAAGAACTGCAGTTTTGAGCACTTTTGAATGAATAATTTAATTGATTTCGACAAGTGGCATTTTGGTCTCAGTTATTGTGTAGTCTTGAAGAGGTCTTGGCTTAGTTATTGTGTAGTCAAAGCTTATACAACATATTGTTAAGCAGATTAACTAATAGGTTATTTATAACATTGAACATGATTTTTTAATTCGTTTCTTAAAATATGGCCATGCGCTTTTTTTATGAACTATATGCTTTCTTATAACTTATGATTGCCGTTGAATAATCAGTGTTTTTTATGACAGTTGTTGAGGAAGCAATCAAGCAAACAATTTAGTATAATTACTTTTAGCTTAAGTGGCATCACCTTTTTAATGTTGTTATTCTATAAAAATTACTTATATACTTGTAACGTAATTATTGTGAAGAAATAAATATATATCAAACTAACTCAAAATCAATCAAACTCATCAAATCAATCAAACAATCAGCCGTTTCGAATGTGCAGACATCGGATAGATATTTTTTCCCGTAACAATATTAATTATACTAATTAAAACAGTAAATGATCAAGGGATTTTCAAATAATCAAGGACTTCAAATTTTATGTAGATATATTTGAAAATTATTTTATTTTTGCATGGATACCTGAAATATTCCTTTTCTTTCAAACAATAGAAATTAATGTAATATAAATTTACAGATAAAGAAAGAAATTATTGCATTAAAATAATGGACTGCGAAAATAAATTTTACTATCGAATTCCGATCTTCATAAATCAGTTATTCTCTTTTTCAGTTCGTTATTACAACTTTCAAATTATTAAATTGTTATATGAATTTGTGTCTGAAATGAATTTTTCACTCAGGCATTCGCAAAAACATTAATAAGTCTGATTGATATATCACTCTCTATGTTTTCTACAAGTTTAGTATGCAATTGCAAATTTAATATTAGTTATCATAAAATCGTTCTCTATAGATATAAATTCACTGAACCTTAATTTTCATAAATGAAACAATAGTACAATCTACGATAGTTCATTATAGTTAAAATAATTATAGTTAGATAGTATATAGTTTATGAAAGCACTTCAGCTTGACAGAAACGTTTTTGAAAATTGATCATTTAATCCACTTATTCTAAAAAAAGATGGGAAATTTTTGAAATTAAATTATCTTTTGTATTGTTATATGCATCAATAAAAGAATATAATGGATACATTGTATAGTTCAGTCAGCTTAAAAGTCTAAAAATTCAAAAAAAAATCTTTTATTCGCTAGAGAATAAGATAACTATTCTAATCTCGAGCCGATATATTGTTACGAATAATTGTACAAAACTGAATTATTTTTGTTGCTGGTGCATTATTTGACGTAAAATTTCAAAGTAATCTAAATTAAAAAAAATATTAGCTTTGAATTCAACAAATGTGTATAAAAATCTATCATTAACGTATTTTCTAATAAATTTTATGTGAAAGATTACATGATAAAGAAAATATCTGTTTTGGATATTAAAATAAAAATGATGAAATTCTTTGAAGCAATGAATCATATAGAATTTTCGCTTGAAATGATGGAAGTTGAAATAATTTAAATGGAAATATGGATCTCTATTATATATAAGAAAATATATTCATTTCCCTGAATATAATAGTTGAATTATTGAATGCTTATATTACAAATAGCGAATTTAATTTCCTTCGCGGTGCTGTGGCTAAAAATGAGAAATGCGTCTAGCATTTTTGTATTACCAGATTTCAAGAGTAAGAGACATTTTTCTTAATAAAAAACGATATTAATGAATGCAAAAATCCATAAAAAATCCGAATTGTACTGCTATGTAGTGTCTCCATTAGATGTTAAAAAGTGTTTTTTCCATTAAACATCGAAGAAATACTGTCTAAAAAAAAGCAACCGTTTTTCTGCTTAATTACCGAAAGACCATCACCAACCTTCACAAAGGCAAAGGAAAGGAAATCACCTTTATTGAAAAATGTTGAAAATGTTATTAAATGTTAACAATAATTTTTCTTGAAATGATTTTTTTATTATTATGTTTTGGACAGTTTCAGTGTCTCAGTAATTAGTTTTAAAATTTCGATATTTCTATATTTAATAAAAGTATTAATAATTTAATATATCTGTAAATATAAATCGAATCAGATACCAAATTTTATATTATATCTTCTACAGCTTTCGAAAATATTTATTTATATTTAATTTAAACTATTTTTTCTGCAATGGAGATGCCGTATCCATAAATATTGTTTCCATATATTTGTGAAAATGCTTTTATCTAGCATAGAGCTGAAGCAAGCCACGGTGGCATAATAAAAATATCTCGGCTTTAGGGCTGAGAGACTCCAGGTTCGAAACCTGATTGCACCCAGGTGTGTATTAAATTTGTCCGTCTATTGATGGGGTGTTGAAATTCGGAGAGGAGAGTCCCTACTCAGTTGCTAACATTGCCATCTGACCACCGAATAAGGCTTATTTCAAAATGACGCTATTTTTTTTAATTAAAAATGAGATGTTACTATAATGAAAATAAATTAACTCAAACATTCAGTGCAAAATACATCTGTAAATATATGCGTTAATTCTCTTTGATTCGATTGCTACCTTCAGCATAGGTTAAATATTATTAGACCTAAATATATTCTTATGAAATATGTTAATCTTAACAAACCGAGATTCTCTTGAGACTTTTCAATAATTAATTAAATTATAATTAAATTAAAGTTATAATAATTATAAATAATATAATAAACTATTATAAAATTAAATTTATCATTATTATTATTATCAAAAAGAAACATTTAAAGATAAATTTTCACTGTTTACAGCTTACAGTTTTTTAAGACAAACTTTTCAAATATGGGAAATTTATTTTCATCGTACTCCGAAAACAAATTGCAAAGCAGTAAGTACGTGTTAGAAGTACAGTAAAGAGTGTGTACAGTAAAGACGTCAAGACGACGAATATCCCGAAAATATGTATACAGTGTATATCCCGAAATATTTATATTTCAAAAAGTTCTCTATGTTTTAAAAATAAAAAAAAAAGAATTTAAAAAAAGATATTTACAGAATTTTTTTTTGAATTCGAATAATTAAATCATAAACAATAGTATGAGCCAACTGTTGTCAAAACATGTAATTTCTTAGGATTTGAATTATTTACTCGAAATACATCAGAAATTGTGAATTTTAAGCAAACATTTCTCTAAATGTCTTTTTAAATATTCCTTTTTTGAATTTTTTAATATTTTGATTTTTACACTGCGAGCACAATTTTGCTAATTTTACGCACTAACAACCGTCGATTACAACATTATATTTCTGTTTTTTTGTTGGTTTTTTCTAAAACAAAGCTAGAGATATGCCACTGAACTGTATAAAATGTCTATATGAAATAAATATATCAGTAGATCATAATAATTTTTAAATAAAACTTGGTGTGTAGTACAAGCATTCATAATTTTTTCTAAGTTTATAAATTTATCCTTACAAGAATTTACATTTTCTTAACATGAAATAATTACTTAAAAACTTAATATATTATGCAAAAACGTTTAAACATTGATTGAAATTCTGAAAGAACTTAGTGTTGGGTTATTTGTCTCCAAAATATCTGAGTACCCAGTTGATATAGCAACTCTATTTTTATTATTTAATGATAATACTCAATGAGTTTTTGACTATTAAAATAATAAACTTGAATATTTAATAAAATATTTTTGATTATTTAATAATAAATTTTTTGATTATTTCATATTAATTTTATTTAAAACTAATGCCTCAACATGAATATTTTATACGTTCTTAAAGACAAAAAAGCAGATTAAAAACTTCCAATTCACTAGTAGCTACACATTATGTTAACAGAATCAGAATTCTAAATTAAATGAGAAATCTGTTCGAATTTGTCACAGAAGTTTCTGAAGCACCCTTAGATGAAAATAAATTAACAAACATAATTAGTTTCTAAATAATTTTGTGCCTTAAGGATATGTATATCTGCGAACATAAGTTTTTCAAAAATTAGTATAAAAGATTCATTCATATTTTCAAAAATTGAAACAGTGAGCCAGTTACAAACTTCTTATTCATTGCATGGAGCAAGCAGACACTGCTTAAATACTGAATTACAATTCATACTCAACAAGGACTTAATATGATTCTGTTATTGTCATTGTTACTGCACTGGAACTACATCATATCTGCCTCTTTGAATAAACGAGCGAACGCGAAATTAACGAAATAGATGCCCAACAAGTGGAAAAGTTGTCCTCGATGGAATAAGTGCATCAGCAACAGGTGCTTCCGTCCAATGTCATCACTAATAACCCACACGCTAAAATGCATCTGCTTCAGTAGAAGCAGACCTCGTAATTAGATGTCCCAAAGGTTCTGAAATACTCAGAATTTTGTGGGTAATGAAACTGATGAACTAAAATGCTTCGATTGAAGAGGTTATTCTCATACAGCAGTGGTAATTGGGAGCTGCTTTGTAGCACTCAAAACTTTTGGGTAATCTAATCGAAGAGGAGGCTAAATTACTACTTCGGTCTGCGATGAAATGTCCCTAACAGAATTTCGGTAATAATGGAATTTCAAAGGGTTCATATGTTGTAACTGAAATGCACTGAACTGTAGTTATTAGTACTCGTGTTAAAAATAATGAGTTGCAATTGTCTATTGAATGAAAGAAATCCTAATTAATATACTTGGAATTCTCAAATGGGTTTACGCCATCTATGAATTGAATATGTATTCATTCTTTAGGCAGTTTTAAATAAAATTTAAAGGAAGCAATCAATTCCTAAGTTTTCGAAGCCACGAATGGTAAGCAGTAAAATGTTATTTAATTAAAACGAATATTATCTTATTTTATATGTTTTTTGAAAAAAAAATTAAGGGAATCAAATAAATTTGATTGAAACATTTACTGATAAATTGTAATGTTTTAACTTATAGAATAATGTAAAAATAATTTGGGTCTTACCATAAGGAAATAAATGAAAAAGTACAAACTCCTCTTAGACAGAAGCTATTAGACGTGTTCTTTATTTCTAGCAAGCTGGATCCGAGTTCAGGTTGGCTGCTTGTAGTAAAATCGTCTGCTAAAAAAAAATAGTTCCATTTGCCAATGGAATATAGAGCTTGTAAATGAAAATTTGGTTATTTATAAGTCAGAGGTTATTTTCTGGGAATGCAGATTTTGATTGAAACTTTTACTGATAATTTGTACAATTTTAGCTTATGAAATAATATAGAAAGAATATGGTTCATAGCATATGGAAATAAATGAAAAAATACAAAAATCTCTTAGACAGAAGCTGCTAGACATGTTCTTTGTTTCCAGCAAGCTGCATTCGCATTCAAGTTTGCTGCTTGTACTAAAATAGTTGAACTTGCCAATGGAATAAAGAACTTGAAATGAAAATCTGGTAATTTATTAGTCAACTTTTAATTCTTATATAAGATTTGTCTCAGGTGTAGTAAATATAAATTTTTCACCGAAATTCCTTCCACTTTCAAAGTTCTAGATAATGTTACACAACAGAATCATAAAACCTTAGCTTACCTTCAAATTATAATGTGACAAAGTTAATACAGTTTAGATATATTAAAAGTACTTATTATACTTAATAATTAAATTATATTGTTTATTAAATATAATAACTTTAATATTGCACAATATTGAGTACGTATTAGGACATTTAAAACTTAAAATACAAATTCAAATTTCGAATTTAGATGTTTATTAGAAAATGAATTTATAATTATATGCAAATTAAAAAATAAAATCGAATTAAAAGTAAATTGGAAAATAAATACAAAATCCAATTAATATTTATCAGAAAAAAGTGCCGATTCTTTATGAAATTATTACGTATTATGCGTATTATGTCTTCGTATTATGTCCTAATTATCGTCTGTAAACTTCGTCGTATTATGTCCTAATTATTACGTATTATGTCTTCAGTTCTAAATTGTGAATAAGTGAAAAAAATGCATGCTTGCATTTTCAGTCTTGCATTAACTATTTATTTGTGAGTGCCATTGAATTGTATAATTAAGACAAGATTTTGTGAAAAAAATTTTCTATTTCTTTTATCATATAAATTGTTCATTAAGTACACAAAATCCCGCTTACATGCATTCACTAAAAAGGAAAAGATTTTTCTTCTTATTTCCAACCATTAAAATTATGAAAACGATTTTTAAAAATAAATAAAAAAAATAGTAATAGACATTTAATTATAAATTTAATTGTAGTAAAACTGCCCTTATAAATTGCAAATTCAGCTTTGAAAAAAAATGGCTTTTTTGATAAATCACTAAAATTTAAATTATAATGAAGTATTACTTAATAATTTAAATCCTGGCAAAGAAAAATCTTTGTTTTTCATAATTAATTTGTATTTTTTTTCTGTTGTATATAAAGTTTTTTTGCTTTCTTAACGATAGGATATTTTTTTAAAGGCTTACAAATAAACAAATAAGATGAAAAACTGAAAGTAAATCTCTTTATTATTCATATGTTCATAAAAAAAAAACCTGTATCAAAATTTTAATTAATTAAAAAATAAACATAATTTTGATAATTGCTTTGAAAACCTTAGGAGAATATTATCATAGGAAATCACTTTTTTTTTTATTTCTATAAAGACTAAAAAGCACGTTTCTTTTTATTATATCAATTTACTTTCAGAGCAGTTTTTTTTAATCGTACCAAATCTTAAAAAATATTATGTGGCAAATGATTCAGTAGATTTTTACTTTTCGTTAGCTATTATAACGCTCATTAGTTTGTTTAATTATAGTCAGATTTTGCGGCATGATATTTGATAAAAAATTAATAAATGTTTATCCAAAAGTATTTTATTCCCAAATTATACTTGCTTATTTTTTTAATATAATAAAATGTCTCCTAATTCATGCCATCCTTATATAATTTTACGAATTTGCCAACTTAATTTAGAAACGACACGGCAGAGACACAGAAAATGAAATAAGTAATGCTTTATAACGTTATAACCTAATCAATTTCTGTTGTTTCGAATAATTTATTCGGATTTTTTTATTATTTTTTTATTATTTATTTATTAATTAATTATTTTTTATTATTATTTATTTTTTTATTATTTTTTTTATTATTTATTTAGCTGTTATTTTTTTGAATGGAAATAATTTAAACATTCTATAATTTTAAAAACCTGTTTGAATACATTATAGAGCAACCTAAAATATTGTCAATAATTTGTAGCATTCTATGATTGTGATAATTATTTTGCTAAATTTGGTACAACATAATTATTATATTATATTTCCGTAGTGCATTATAATCGTCGCATATATATTTAAATATTAAATTTTAAGAGATTATAAATGTGTGGCAGGAAATTTCTTTATCGATAATTGTGTTAATCGTACTCATAACTATTATACTGTCATTTTTAAAAATTTTCTACTATTATAATTTAAAAAGATGAATGATGTTAATACAGTAGTTAAGATGGATAAGGCCACTAGTGCTTTCGTTTAAAAAGTGGAAAATATGACAATCTATTCAGCGGTTACAACTAATTGTATGTTTTAGTTAAAAATATTGCTTATTGCGAGCTAGTTTTCGGTTTTTGTCAAAGTACAAATATGAGCAAACTTAATTTATTTCAATATCTAGTTGGGATTTGATTCCATCTCATTTAATGTGTCATTTTGTAATGACATAAAAGGTTCCTGGGGAGGATTTTGAAATTTTGATCTTTATTGTGATAATAAGATCTATACCAAAATCTGCATTCAGATCTTTGAAATTTTATCGTCCCACCAACTTGAGGATATTTAAAGCACAATAATATACTATATTGTCCCCTGCACACTGGCTGTAATACTTTAATACACTTTAGGTCTATATTACAAGAGTATAATGTTAGTTTCTATGGAATCGATCTTTAAAAATTGAAGTACATAATTGAATCAGTGTTGCACTTGATAATTAGTCCAGGATACCATGCTCCTCGTAGATTTTGGCAATCGAAAAAATATTATGGCATATAAATCGATATTTCTTACAACCCCTTACAAATTCGTTCATGATTAAAAAAAATGAACAACAAGTTGAACTGCAGATTAACAACTTGAACAACCTTTCTGATTATTCTGAACTTCTGGAGTTGCACAACTTACCACAAATCGACTACCGAACCATCGATCATTAGTACCATGCTGATCTTACGCCACATAAATTACGAATTTAAAATCCATCTCCCATACTGGTAGAAAGAAAAAAAAAAGAATAATCATTTCATAAGCTCTTTTCAATTTGCTTATGGTCCCCCTTAACGAATTGGAGAAAATCCTGCGTGAAAATGCGCTACTGATGAGCGCCCATTTCGCATGCATATAAAGCGACATTGTATTGCTGTCGCATCTGTCTGCTTTGACGGTATGGCTTATTAATTGTATAATCGATAGCTTGCCAGCTAACATTTCTTTTCATTAGTCTTATTGCTGCTCGACTAATAAATTCAAAGCCCAGAATATGGATTAGTGGCTTCGCATATCGGGGAATCGAAAAATTGGAAAGCTTGTTTATGGTTATTCGCGATCGTCGGACAAGTGCACTTGTGGATGATAAAGGTGTATTTAACTGCTCTAGTTTTCCGAATGCGATATGCGGCAGCGACAGAAATACAGGGATCTTGTTTTAAAAGTATTCGCGGTCTACTATTTTAATGACACTAGAAAAATTTTAAGAATTTGCACGATGGAGTATTCTTTTGAAATCCTTCTTTTTCGTCTCTTTGATATAAATTAGGGTCTCCGAACACTCCATTAGTTAAATAAACGAAAAAAAAAGTAAGATCCATGCATCTTAAAAACTAACACATCTGCATAGAAATTTTGAAATGTCGATTGGAAATATGGTTAATTTGAAGTGTTTGCAATTTAAATGAGCATAACATATTCTCTTCAAATATTTAGATATTCATTTAAAATTTACTGTTTTTTAAGAAATCATTTCATGACATTGATATTGCAAATGACTATATAAAAAAAGTCTTGTCATCGTTTAAGTGTATATGCTTTAGAGTGTTGAAAACTAACTACATTACAGATGGAAAAAGTCCAATTCGAATTTAGATGATTGAATGATATAAAATAAGCTTATTCTTTATTTTCAGTCTAATGTATTTGCAGAACTTTATTTCTTTCACCTAAAATATGCTTGGAAAACTTTAAAGTAACAATTATTGACTTAAATCTAGTCTCATAAACAGTATGTGGCAAAGCATTAAAGACATCGTTTTTAAAAGTACTTTTGCATCTATTTGAACGATACTAAAAAATACAGAAAGAGATTTAAAGTATTGCATTTGAAATATACGAAAGAACACTTTTAAAATCTTATATTTATTTTATATCCGATGAAAATACATAATTCTAATAGTTTCATTTAATTTGTATCGAAGACGATTAAAAGATGTAGTAGAAACATTTCACGATAATTTTCTTAGAATCTTATTATTATTATCATATTTAATATAAATAAAGAGCTTCGATGAATTCATATTATTCAAACTGCAATGATCAAAGTAAATTGTAAGATTTAGAGATTTCTTTTAGTTCGCTAAATCTAACTACTTTAATCATGGGCAAATAGAATTCACTAATATAATTTTTAAAGTAGAGTATAGTTTATTATTTCTTTTAATGTAGTTTTTTTACAACATTTACGTTGCTATTCATGTTGGTTTTCTAATGCGTTTGTTACTGTCATGTTTTATATCAACATATTTTTTAATATTAACTTAACTGAAGTGAGGAAATCATATTCGAAAAGCAATTATTTTTAAATCTTAATTTATTGATTGAACATCAGTACGTTTTGGTCTTCACATAATCTAAATAAAAAACTTAAATCATTTCACATATTTTGTTTTTTGGAGATGGAATTTCTATACCGAGAGTTATAAAGCACAAATAATTGTAACGGAAATCAAAATGAAATCATAAGATGAATGTGGTAGTATAAGAGAGAAGTTTGAAGCGGTACACACTTAGAATTTTATCTTAATATTTATTAACAGCAAACGAGAGAACAAAGTTTTCGTTTATTTTATTTATGTTTTGATGTAAATGTACTAAATGATCATCGTTTTACAATAAAACAGAATTATGTTACATTTTTCCCTGCCTCCAATAAAATACAAAAATTCTATGAAATAGTTTAACTCTACAAATCCTTCAATTAAAAGACAGGAGAGAAAGGATGCTTTTCATTTAAACTGAAATTAATAATTTTAATAAATGGTTTATATTATGAATAATAAAATTACAAAAGTATAAAGAAATTAATAAAGCATCTTATAAAACTGTGATACTTAAGAGAGTGATACAAAAATTCTTGCATAAAATCTTATTTTAGAAATTATTATATTTCCAATTACACACAGGCGGCAGTAACAATTTATAATAAGAAATATTGTCGATTATGATCCATTGTATTGAAAATTAAAAATTTTCAAATTACATTTATAACAAAATACATTAACGTTTATTTCCTTCAGACTTTTATTACTTGAAACATGCTAAAATACTTTGATATTAACGAAAAAAAATGAATTTTCACATTCAATAAAAATTATTTATGCATTTAAAATATGTATTAAAGCACAATAAAATTGTTATTAACAATACCAAAATAATTCGATTTTTCATACTCATATATATATTGCTGACATTGTATTACTGAATTGCATATAAGAGTAACTTTTAAATATTTACTGCATCTTTAATATTATGATAAAATACATTTATTTTCTTTAAAGTGATGACAGACTGTATTATACCGGTATAAATTTGATTATGTTAGACATCAAAGAAAGATCATATCATTAAAATTTATGTTTTTATTTATTATTATTACATTTTTGTGATGATTTTTTATATTTTATGAAGTTATTATTAAAACAAAAATAAGCTAGCGCCCTGGCATAAGGACGCTTCCCCATGATCTGGGCATCCCGAATTTGAGTTGCGATTCGGGCATGGTTGCTCTTTATTTGTGTTCTATCTGTGATATGTGTGAATGTGCCCCCCCCCTGTATAAAGGAGTCGTGCAAGCGAATGTGATACAGGAAGTAGCTAAGACGTAGTCTTGGCTCTAGAAGGCACTGCTAAAACAAGATACGCTCTTTCGGCTCGTCAGCGGGCTTGTCTATTACAAGTGTCATAAGAAACAACAAAGGAAAAGTGAGCTGATTATTATGGAAATAAATTATGATAGTAAGAAGTTTAGAATTTTTTAATCGCGTTTAGGAAACGAAAAGAAATGCATATGATGATTTTTTAAGATATTCTGTTTGTAAGGCTATTCTGCTCATTTGATAACATAAAATATTCAAAGTATTATCTTTAGTGCTTTATTTTTATCACAAAACATTTTTGAAACTTAATTAACTATGTCTCTACGAAGAAATATCGTAAATAGCCATTTCATTTATTGGAATGATGTAGATTTAATAATTTAATTATGAATAAACTTTAAATTTATGAAGGTCACAAGAAATGCACAATTATGATTACTTTTTGACATAATCGTCGTAATGATTTTAGACATTTCTCATTTTGGCGAATGAAGTTTCTTATTAAAATGAATTAAAACATTTTTATTTTTTATGGGTGAATATAGACATAGCAAATTCGTTTATGAAAGCGTTTGTCAAACATATAAATTCAAAATTTAATATTTTTATAAATATTTAGATTCAATTGTGACTTCATAAAGATTTAATTTAATGTCAATATTTAAACGCAATTAATTTTATAATAATGTATTCTTAATTTAAAGTAATCATCAAAAGTGTCATCTCTATTCTACTGAAAATGCAACGTAACTTCATGTATTTTTCTGAATTTCAGCAGCATCACATTTTTAAATGAGAAACTATTCGTTTGAAATGGGATCTCGCATTACCTACCATTTTATTTTAAATTCCTAATTTACAGATAAGCGAATCGCCGACAGTATTCCTCACGCCTCGCTAATATTTTCTTTTAGAGCAATAAATTGCTATTCTGATTCAAACTCTCCCCTTGAATGCAGTATTTTTACTATTCTCTCAACACAATTTCAGACAGGAAGATCTTGTAGCATTTCATCTTACGTTTCTTCTATTTCCAAATCCTAGAAGTTGAAAGATCAGAATGATTAATTCTCCTGTCTTATCTGACACAGATCTAACGTTCTTGGTGATTTATTTTTCGAACTGATCCCCAGCAATTCTACCCCTTCAACCCGTGACCGACAATTTGCCTTCTCACAACGTCCGTCATATATCAACTGGTCTTGGAGTAATAAATTTAAATTAACGCGTTTGGCGAGATCTAGTTAGAATTCCAACTGTCAGAGGCGAGGACATTACACAAATTTAAGTTGCAATAACGCTCCAAGACGCTTTGGAACTTTGGCGTGTTAATTTTGGCGAGCCGAATTTATGCTTGCAGAGTTGTAAACGAGCGATTTTAAGAGACGTCGATCCATAATTGAGGATGTAATGAGTAGGACTCGTTCACACACATATTAACCTCTTTACTTCGATCTAGTTAGGGTGATAGGACTACCAACCACTAACTGTGGTACATCTCCACTTCTTAATTCTCTTTTAGATAATAATTACTTAGTTCAAGGAGCTTTAGAGGATCCAATGACTCCTTTGTTAGGAAATACTCTGTCTTCAGTTTGACCCATCAAAGAGTGAAACGAAATATAAAAAAGAAAGAATTCTTGATTGTCGTTTAAGGTTTAATTGAACATCAATAGCTGAAGAGTTTTACTGTTGTCGGCAAAAGTATTTTAATGAGAATTCCTCAGTGGATTGATTATCTAAAGAAGAAAAAAAAATTCTTCTTGGTGCTGCTTTCTTAATATATTTTGTCTCGCAAAAACGGATAGAATTTAAGATGCAATCAAGAATGGCACAAAAATGTGCCATGGACATTTAAAGGAAACTGGTGTCTTATAGCACAGAAAAATTTATCCAATTTCTAAGGGTTCTGAAGGAAATTAAATAAAATGATGATAGATATTTTACAATTGTCCTAATCGGATTAAAAGATTTTAATGAAAAAATGTAATTTAATAATAATGTAATTTGTATATGCATTATTGCATTTACTAAGAATCGTAAAATTTGCTTATAAAGTAATTGGAATATAAAAAAGAGAATAATTAACTGAATATTTATAAGGCAGTTGACTGTCTGCGGATTAAAATTTTTATCCCTAATAAATGCAGAGAATTAAAGTTATTTTCAAATTATTCTGCAAATGTTTGATTTATGTTGAAATAATATTTATAATTTTTTTTAAAAAAATTGGTTTTATGCATTTTTGAAATTATCAAAAACATCGTTCCTTCATTTCATAGCTCATAATCAGTATTCCAAATTAAATTTAGTAATATTAAAGACGAGATATTAACAATAAGGTGGTTATTAGGGGATGGCCTTCATAATTCTGAACAGTGGTTTGATTACGAGGGGATGGGTAAACCTCTTGTACTTTGAGGGGGGTGTGTGGTGAATAAAGAATAATGAATAATTTTGTATTTATCAAAACATTTGAATGAATTTTACGTTTCAGACCTTCGAAAGTTGTAAAACAGATTTTTGGAATTGTGTTAGCTGCTTGAAAACATGATAACTCTGAAACAAACGTACATAAAATTAAATATAAGGTTTTTTCATCGATTCTGTAAATTTCTATCAAATGTTAAATGAAATTCGTTCAAAAGAAGCCTGCTGTCTAGCAGTCCGAGTAAAAGAGAACATTGTAACTTCAAAACTGAAAGATCCAGGTTAATATAAGGTGGTTATAATTAAAGTTCCACTTTGAAATGGCCATAAAAGAAAAACTACTGACCCAAATGTTATAAAATTTAGTAATAGTTTAAAGGAGGTCATGGTAATTTCTTTTTAACTCAAAAAAGTTCAGAAACTCACCATCAGGGGCAAAAGGCACTGTATTCAATATTGTTAAACAAAATAAGACATCGGTTTAAAATGTGTTTAATCGTTTCTGAAACTAAACTGTTTGTGGGGTTATGTAAAACTGCAATGTCTTGTGATTGGTTTACGGTAGGAAGAAGCAAATGATTTATGCAGATGTGCTTTACACTTCATTTCGTTTTCCAGTTAAAAGTGAGCCTGTTTGTCAGAGTCCTCATTGTTACGAATGTCTACAATGTCTCTGACCATGCAACACCATTCTTTTCTCATTAAATGTTATTATGAATGCGATAGCATTGAACGGTGTGCCTTTCAAAAGTATTATTCAGTAAGAAGAATACGCCGAGGGATAAGCTAAGAGCTATTGTTGAGAATGCAATAATGCGATTTAACTTGCTTTCAGAAAATGATGGATACCACATTGAACATGCTTTGTAACACATTTCAGAAATAATTAAACACATTTTAAAACAATGTCTTCATGTCCTGTTTTATTTAACAATATTGCATTCAGCACCATTTCCCCCCTCGTGGTAATTTTTTTTAAAGTAAAAGAAATTCCCATGACCTATTTTAAAATATTACCAAATTTGATATCATTTGGTACTGTTGTTTTCATTTGATGACCATTTAAAAGTAGAACTTTAATTATAACCACCTTGTATTTTGATACACAGATTTAACAAATAAAATACAGATCTGTATGTACTTTTATTTCCTTGTAAGCACCCATAATTAAAAAATATAACATAAGTAAAACTGGTATCTAATCTTCGCACTAAATTTGTAGTTCCCTATAAAATTTTGGTTTTAATCTGAAAAAAATAAGATGTATGTGCAAAATGAGAATTAGTTTTTCTTCAATATAGCATGAAGCATAAAAGGCTCATGTGCGGATTTTTGAAATTAAAAATCGGGGCATTTGTAGCATCCAAAATCTTACTGAGTGTCATAAATTTTAAGCAAAAGTTGGGGCTATAAAAAGTTATTAGAATAAGTATACAGAAGAAAAATATTTACTTGCAAGGAAATATTTAAATTAATTTCATTCACGTATAATTTTTTTAAAGAAAAATCGATTTTCGGCAAATATCATTTTTGATATTAATAAAATTTCACTTCAAAATAATAACACTGTCCTTTTTTTTTACTTAGTTTTTAAACCTTGATTTACTGGAATAAACACGCTTCGTTTGGCTCAATAACTACGATGTTTTCCTCGATTTTATTAATAAAAACATCGATAGATATTGCTATGAGTGCATTTTTATTTTCTTCTATTCAGTCTAGTCAGACGTAAACAAGAAAAGAAAGGTAAAAAAATTGAACAAGCAGGTGAGACGAGAAAAAAATGTATGGGAAAGTACCCGTAATGTATAATACCGATTAAAAAAATAAAACAAAACGAGTGCCTTAAACGGTCATAATTTAAAGTTTCCCGTTGTTATAAATATAGAAAAAAAATCTGAAAGGCTTGATATAAAAAAATGCAGAGTTAGATTTAGCAATATGGAAATAAATTATCTACTACCACTGTTCAACATTTTTTTTTTCTTTTTGCTCGTTTCTTTCTTTGATTTTTTTTTTTTTTTTTTTATCCCGGCATACTTACTTATTTTTCGCCAAATCTTCCCCAAGTAAGATATCTAAAAAGCCCCAGGGCTCGATCCGTCCAATGTGCTGAAAAAAATGGAGGAAAATAGGGGAAAGTAATCTGTATCAGTGGGTGGAGTTGGTGGGGGTGGATGGTAGGTAGGAAATTCAGGAGATAATCAGGAGGGGGAGAGAAATCCCCCTTTTTGCATTTTTTTTTCTGGTTCGCTGCCATACGTAAAGCACCTTTAGGCAATTTTAGCATTTTTTTCTTCGCTCCTTTTTTGCTACTGTTTTCTTTTTTTTATTTGTTCTAACTTTGACACTGGGATTTCCTCTCCTACTCCCCCCCCCCCTCATATTCGAAGTAGATACCAGGAAACATGATTGAGTTATGCAAGTATCGACGGGGAGAGTCGAGTTTTAAAACTTTATATATTATTGTTATTATTCTCGTGTAACTTTCGACGCTTCGTTGCATTTTTTTTTGTATCTAGTCCCTCTGTCAATGTGTTTATTTGACTCTGTTTTTTCTTTCTTTTTCTTTTGTTTGTTTTTTTGTTCTGTCTTTGTAGGTATGAATAATTTACGGAGAAATATAGACGCGTCCCCTGTTGCTTCATTTTTAAAATTTTGTGAGGCGTCAAAAAATCAAATTATGATCCAGCGAAGGTAGAGCTCATTTTCATGTTTAAACGAATTTTTGTGTTTTTAAAAATATCTTTTTTTCCCCGAATGTAATGAATAAATTTCAGACCCATAGGAATTGAATGAAATCTTTCGATATGCTGAATTCAAATACCAAAACGCTGCCATCCTTTTCATTTGCATAATTGTGATTTATTATTATTTAAATTTATTTCAATAATTATCATTTATCTCAAATACATTTCGCAGTATTTAATTGATGTTATATATCACGATATCAATTTTTATTAAAATGACAGTACTAAATGTATACGTAACATTCAGTATGATTATATGGATATTATTACATATGGCTCATTATTATTAATAATAGCAGATTTATGTTACAAAAAGATTGATCATTTTTACCAGTTCTTATCAACTAATTAATCATAATGACTTAAGCCTTTATTGTATGTATAACCACCCCTTTTTACTTTCTCGTATATGCAGTATAGAAAAATAAAGTATAGTAATCGTCAAAAAACTCGAACTCTAGATTTTGACGAATCGCCACGTTGTAGTCCTCCTTGAATTCAAAAAACACAATTTTGGAAAATATCCGCTCGGCTGTCTGTGACAAACATAACTGAAAAAAGTTTTGAGCTATACATTTGAAATTAGGTATATGGCCTTCACATCAACTTTGCAAATTTATAAATTGCTTTTTTTTATCAAATTTTTAGTAAAATTTGTTCAGAGGAAGTTCTTCTGCCCGTCTGTTTGAATATAAGTTAATACGGTAACTAGAATATATCTAATTTGGTATGGGATTTCAGTTTTGTACTACAAGTGCAATTTTGTGTCAAATTTTTGTTTCAATCAATTGAAAAAAAACGTGTCTAAAGCAGAAATCCTATTTTCGGATAATATTAAAGCTATTCCAGGGATTTATCGCCAAAAAATTCTCCAAAGGGGAAACGACAAATTCAATAAAATTGCTAAATTCACGCCAAAAGTTCATATTTTGTAACTATTGTACGCCAATGCTACACGAAGCCTTCTCTGGCATGACGCCGATCAATGATACCTGATCCTATCACTGGTCGGCTAAATTGAATTACAACAATATTGTTTTTTAAGTATAACTTACCGCACTTCATGAAGCAATTAAATATGCACCTCAGTTTCCAAAAACCAGCATTTTTAAAATAAATGTCGACAATAGAGCAAGTATCATGGCATCCTCTAATCCAAGAAGTACAAACCAAACAGCAAGAGAAGTTTTAGCGTCCTGATTTCAAATCCAATAATAAAAGTCTCATGGGTAAAAGTGTATGCAGACAATGAAAAAGCAAAACAACTGGCGAAGGACGCAACGCGAAATTGGCAATTTTATATGCAAACAAAGCTTCCTAAACCACATATAAAAGCCCTCCTCCGGAAAAGCATGCTAGAGGTGTGGAAAAGATATGGGGCAATGATGTTAGAGGTAGAAAAGTTTTTAATAGCCTGCCTTCAGTTAGCTTTCGTCCCACTAACTGGATGAGAGAGGATATTATTTTCTTCTCAGAACACTGTCCTTTTCCTGCCTAACTCAAAAGGTTCAATCTGCCTAAGAATGATCAGTACAGTTGTGGTGGGTTTGGCACTGAATTTCATTATGCTACGGAATGCATCCTCACAATCTCTTGGCATATGAAAAAACCATCACCAAGCCACGAGCAAGAATGGCTGAAAAGAGACACCAGCAATTTCCTCTCCAGGCAGAAAAATCCATAGGATAAATAATTTATCAGTGAAATAGAAATCTATTCTTGCCTCCATAGCTCTCAATATCAAGTGTCATATTTACAAAGACTAAGGGGAGAAACGAGCACCACTGTCTCTTATCATACATTTGAATTCATAAATTTCAATCAAGCAGAGTTTCTCTTCGTTTCAAATTATTTTCCATTTGATTTGTATAACTGCATCCTCAACATGTCACTATGTCATGATAATAAGTAAACACAGAATTCATGTATATATTCACACATTTTATCATTCTGCATTTCATTATTCCAAATAATTTTTCAAAGTTGAAAATCTTTGTAAGCGGTTTCATCTCGATATCATTTTTTATATGCATGTAAATTCTGTACATAGTTATTTTTATTTTGTTCTACAATAAATATTTTGGAATTTAAATAAAATTCCCGTAACATGCCCACCAAAACCGTTCAGTGACCAGAATGGTCACGGATAATTGGGTATGAGATGGCATTCGGTTCTGGCATGACAAGTTTGTTAGAAAGTATATGAAAATACTTTGAGGAGACCACTGTCGCTGGTTGCTACTATGCTTTAACCTTATTGCGACACTGGGATTCCCTCTCATCCACATAATATCAAAACGCAAGATTAAGTTATGTAATGAGGAGTGGCAGGGACGGAGTAAAGACTCTAGGGGCCCTCAGGCGCTATAATTTCTCATTTTCCCTTCCCCAACTTCAAATCAAGATTTATTTTAATATTAATATCTACACTAGCAACTTAAGCAGTAAATTATGAGAAGAAAATAAAACATTTAATTTTGAATCACTTTGAAGAGAGCTGGTTTTAATATTTGACTTTAAAAATACAAAATTCAAATTTAAAAATGAATGTAAACGAAGCAGTAAAAAATTAGCAATTTCTACTGCACATTCTAAATAATATTTGTATATGGAATCTAAGATCTTTTTTAATTATAAATCGATATATGTTTAACAAATGAATATAACGCAATTGAATCTTAATTAAGAATAATTAAAAACATTAAGAATATTGCTTAATTAATGATCAAAAATTTAAACGATTCTTGATTTTCAATGGTAAACAAAATTCAAACACTTGGACTTTTTAAAAATTTTTAAAAAGTAGATTATGATAAATTAACGATGTAAAAAAAAGTTAGAATAAATACTTATGAAAATTTTTTCTTGAATTTTTAATATTTTGAATATTTATTTAATTTTTAACCAATATGCTGCCCAACAATTAATGTTATATAAATGGTTAATGATACAACTGAATAGGATTTAATTAGTTTTTCAGAAAAATAAAACAGAATTTTTAATGGAAACGTTGGATTTTTTTTAATTTTAATTAATTAGAAAGTAATTGAGATTTGGGAATTTTTTTGATAAATCCCAAACACATCATCGCGCAAAATTTACTTTTACACCATTTTAAAATTAATTTTTTTTAACTATACCAATTTAATTGCCATGCAAAATTTTCCTGATTTAAAATTATTAATTTATTGCCAAAAAACTATATGTAATCATCATTACTTTTCGACATAATCGCAGCGAAGATTCAATAATTTCTCATAAAGCAGGATCAGATTTCCTAATATTTCTTCGAAGAATAGAATGCTCATAATAAATTCTGTAATAATTTTATAGTTATACGACTGATATCTCATTTTCAACCTCCTCTAAACTATATAAGAAAAAAGAAAAATGTAGAAAACAAATTATATTTTTAACCAAAAGCTATACCCAATCATGATTGCTTTTCGACATAATCGGCGCGAAGATTCAATAATTTCTCATATCGGTGGATCAGATTTCCTCCTACTTCTTTGAAAAATCGCCACTAGTGATGTGAAAGAACTTTAACTCTCTTCTGAAGCTCCTCATTAGTCTTAATTTTTAATTTTCAATTCTGCTAGTACTTCAATATAAGAAAGAAATGAAAATCATTCGGCTCTAAGCCACATTCTTCATGAAGTGAACAAGATTGTAAGACTATCACAAAGGAAAATAATGCTCTATAAGTTAATCAAATCATTCAAAGGAAATAGAAAATACTGGAAACGCAAATTAGGAGCTAGCTGGGAAACGAGCTAAAATTATGACTTCGAAAAAATAAATGTTTAGACGCTCCTGCTTCATATTCTTCAATGGAAAGAAATTTCAAAGAATTTTTCAAACTTACGAGGAATTTCAAGGAAAACTTTAAAAAATGATCTCACATCGTTGGCTGTAATAACCGAGGTAAGATAGAAGCAATAATTTCGTAAAAAAGTAGAACTGAATCACTTAAAACTCATAAGTAAAACAATCACAAACTCATTTGCTGTAAAATGATTTGGCTAACTAAATCGGGTTTGTATTTAATATGAGAAATTTTATTCCATTTATAAATTTATTGCCATCATAAAAATATATATAACAGAAACCACAAAAGTGCTTTATTATTTTTCTATTGAATTTATACAAAAAAAACTCGTAACTAATTTCAATAGGCTCACCTATAATATTAAAGAATTAACAGCATAAATGTCATATTTTATCTTCGTCACTTCTTGTTTAATAATATCAATTTACGCTATTTGCATTTAAATAACGAAAATAAAATTACAGTTCCTTTGAGGATAAAGAATTATAAAATTCACTTACTTTGTAAAGAGGAAAGAATTTATAATTAAAAGATTTTTTTTATAATAATGATGAATGTCAAAACAATCCTTTTTGTTTTTTAATCTCTATTGCAGCGTATTTCAACTATAGATATTGAAAATTGAGTAGGTACTTTAACATGATGTCCTCAATTTTTAAATCAACATTTTTATATTATTTTTTTTATGATTTATAATATTTTTTTTCTTTCTATAAGTCATACATTCAAATAAAAAATGATTATTACTCGCTTTGTATGGTATTGTTGGAATTTAAGTACGTTGTATACAATGTGAAATTATTAAAATAATCTTTTATCTTGATATACAGCATTATAAAAATTACTTAAAATAATCTATATAAGCATGTATAAATTTTATTGTTCAGTCTCCTATAACAAGATTATCTTGCTAAAAAATTATTATTTTGATTACATTACATAGTGCCATACAGTGAGATACCCATACTTAGCCAGAGGCCATGGGGGGAAACTTGATGAGGCCGCCGAAGAGCAACCTCACTTAGCACGAAAGAACAAACTACACTAGATGACATTGGACCCTTCAAAACATTAAAGAACCCTTTAGAGAAAACGCATATTGGTACATAAAAAGAATAGAAAAAAAAATAACATAACATTTTACATTTCACATTAAGTTGCGAAACATTAAAAATTCATAAAATACGTTAAATGAGAGCTAATTTTTTACATTAAGAGAAATCTAAATACAAAAAATGTGACGAAATGTCCCTATAGAAGATTTAGCGTTATATCTCTCTAAATATTACTATATATTCTATTCTATTATGTACATATTTATCAATTCAAACCATCAAGAAACTTATTAAAATTACTGCAATTTAAGAATAAAAAAACATTACTACAGACATGGCGAAAGAATTTTGATTCCTAGATTGCCTAACACTTGACTTATATTCTTGGCAAGCATCTTTCGAAATAAGAACTCAGCATTAGGAAGAAAATATACATCTAAGATCCAAAAATCACTACTCTAAAGTCACTTTCTAAAAATCACGAATTACACTTCTGATTTGCACAAGAACAAACGATTTCTTCTTCGATTACTCCCCTCACCACTTTCCTTACATAAACCCAGTCAACAAGCAGCAGCCAGCCAGCAACAAAACCCCTTTAGCGAAAAGAATTGTGGGAAGACGAGCACTTGCCTCGACAAAGATGAAGTAGATAGTGACATAATGTATGGGAAGTCATCTCAAAATCTTTCTTTTTTTGGATAAAACCGCACGCTCCAGTTCTCTTCACCCCTCATGGCTACCTTGGCGCTTTGCTTGTCCTCCCCCCTCCCTCCATTTATGTTGGCTATCCACTAAAGCACCCCCTCCCTCCTGTACCTTTCCTTCGGGTAATTTTCTACCCCTTTTCGGGTGAATATGAAGCATGGCCTGCTAAGGTAAGCAAAAATAATGCCCTGTCTGGCCTATAATGCACCCAGGATGACACATACCGTTTTCCGTTAATTGTAGTATGCGCCAGGCCACTGCTTTTTGGGATAGGGAGAAGGGGGAAGTCTTAGCTTGCACTCTTTGTTGGATCTGCGCTTTTCATTTAGCATTTTTTCCCATTTTGCTTTTGTTTCAGGTTGTTTGTTTTACGGACAGTTTTCCTAGGTTGAGATTGTAAATGATGCTGATGCAAATGTGCATATAATGTAAACAACACTGCGAGGGCATTATTTGTGGAGCAGTTGGATGAAATTTTCCAATGTCTCCCGTATTGATTGCGGATAGAAAGACCAATTAATAAGGACATAATTAAAGGAAATATTTTATTCTCCTTTATAGAACCTATAGTATTTATATTAATACTTTTAAATAATTAATTCATCATTCTAAAAGAAAATATTCTGCGTATTAATAAGATTAATCAAAAGACCGAATAATAAGGACATAATTAAAAGAAGTATTTTATTCTCTTTTATAGAGCCTGAAGCATTCATATTAATAATTTTAAATAATTAATTCATCATTACTAAAAGGGGATATTCTGCTTATTAATAAGGATTAATCAAAGGAAGTATTTTATTCTCCTTTATAGAGTCTGAAGTATTTTTGTTAATACTTTTAAATAATTAATTCATCATTATTAAATGGGAATATTCTGCGTAATTCTGCTCAGATTAAAAAGATAATGAGCTTTTAGATTACAAAAATGAATTTTTATTTTAATATTTTTATCTAAAGTATTTAATATCTACCTATTAAAAAAAAACTATAGCTCTCTATGGCGAAAAAGGAATTTAAAATATATGTGGAATAAGATGTATGATTAAGAATAAAAAAAAAAGAAAAGGTATTAATGAGTCATTTAAAATAAAATTTTCAAAAAAAAAAATCTTTAAAAAAAATGGCATATTTTTTTAAACTTTTTCATTGGTTTGATTATTTTAGGAAACAATATAATATTATTACGGATATAATTTAATAATATTATTATCAATATAATATTATTAAACAATTAATATATTACAATATATTAATATTATATATTAAAATATATCAATATATCATTTTGAAGTTCATCTAGATATTTTAAAGATAATTTTAGCTTAGTTAACAAGATTTTCAAAGAAAAAATGTTTTTAATTTTAATTAATTTTAACATTTAAATGAAATAGAGAAATAATATCAGATTTTGAAAATGTATTTTTATATCATAATTATGAAATTTGAGTGTAAGTACAAAAAATTAAAAAGAACACATTTTTTATTAGATTTTTTTAAAAAAATTAATTTAATATATATTAAGTTCAAACGATTTTAAAAGATAATGAATATGGCAAATTAATAATTTGAAAAGTGATTCAGTTAAAAACTATATTTCTATAGTAATCTATTTTTTAATTGAGCTCGCAGATAATAAGTAATTGTTTTAGAATGATTATACACTATTTAAAGAATGCGATCGTATTAGCAAAAAATGTATGATTAACATATCGACATCTCTAATTGTTGAAAAACAAAATAGCCAAAATCTCTAAACTATATGAAAAAAAAATTTAAATGCTATGAAGTACGACTATATCTATAATAGATACAGCAAAAAATAATGGCAAGTAACATATATAATAACATTCTACGAACATCTAATTGATGAATACTTTAACAGAGCATACATAAATAAAATTCATATTGAACTTTATCGAATAATTTTGATTTTCTACGTCAATTTTTTATCTAAATTTTTCTATATTGAATGGAAAACTTCAAGCAAATTATTCTTTATGTTTAGAAATATAAAAAAAAAAATCTGTTCATATATTTTTTAAAAAAAGAGCAGATCACATAAGAAGCCTTGAGTTCATTAAGCTAATTTTGAATGAGTTATAATTAATTATATATTACGAAAATTCATTTAAAAGAATATCTGAATGGACTTGTTGTATACATATACATCATACATTTTTATTTAATTTACTTTATATCAAATATTTCACGTAAAAAGGCAATCCCTATTTGCCTTTTTGGGTATTTTTTTTCTGAACTTACTTTAAATTCAGATTAATCGACAATTAGATCGACTTTCAGAATGTGAATTTGAAAGAATAATTCTGGAAGCGAAGTCCGATAATTTTGATTTGCAAATTTTTTCTTACGTTGAAACAAAGACGTAGAATTTTTCCATATCTGCATGTTCTTTGTGCATGATATGATACAATATTGAAGTTGAGAATATTTCTGAAATGTTCTTAGAAATAAAAAGGGATACTTCTTTTATATAATATCTATTTTCCAAACAAATTTTTCTTGGAATGCAAATCGAGAAAAGTTCTATCTTTCGGTTTCATCTGCATACATAAAAAATTTCATTTCTAGTAACTTAAAGATATAGTAAATATTAAATTATATCTTTTTATATCATAACTTGTATATAATATTCTAATAATATATCCTTGATATTGTTATTTTATGCATTAGATTGATAAAGTTTTCTCATTACATTGATATTTTATTAATTTAAATCAACACGTAGTAAAAATATCTACAAACAAATTAATGCTTTGATCCTGATTTTAAAAATGTCCCTTTTTTATACAAAATCGAGGGTTTTTTTTAACCACTATTTATGTACACCTATTGAAATTAAGTACTAATTTTTCTGAAACAAGGAGGAAGCTTAATTATAATCCCAATTGCAGAGCATAAACTAACTGGAATTATCAAAACATGACTCCTATAATGTTTGCAAATAAATTATTATTATTACATAAAAAGGTTTAACTGATTTAGCATGCAAAAGAAAATATGCTTAAGTCTTTGAATTCTCGATTGTGTACATTGTAGAGCCCATGAATTTTAAACATATTCATCTTTTTTAAAGCTTTATTTCTTAAGGGGAGAAAAGCGTGTTTATCCATAAGTGCATATGCTCTTATGTGCATATGAAACTTGCACTTATGAATGAATAGTCAAAGCGATATTTTTTCATAAGATGAGAAAAATAGAAAACAATAAAAATATTATGAAAATTGAATAGAAATGGAATCTCAGTGATTGTGTGCTATATAAAGTTATAAATTGAGCTACGCATAGTAATATATAAATTACTTTCAAACATTATATTATATTCTCTTTAATTCCTTCTGTAGCAAACTCGTGAGACCATATAATGAAAGTATGGACTCTACAAGTACATTCTGTATATTGACTCATATATTAGCTTTGAAAAGATCGATATTGTGTCATGGTACATGATCTTGATTTAAAACACTCTGGATAGAACCTCAACTCTTGAGTTTAATGTTTAATGAGTATTAGTCGTTTAACTACTAATGCTTATTAAACATTATATCTTAATCAAGTATATTGTAGAGGAACAGAATATAAAATTTCAGCTTCATTATCAGACTACGGTTCAGATGTCTATCAATCTACATCTTTGTAATAGGATTTACATCAATTTACCAAAAATTTGAAAGAAGGCGTATGAAATGATTAATACAAAGTTAATGATGCTAGTCCTTAATAATTTTTTAATTAATTCAAGTTTACAGTTGTTACGTTTTCCTACTTGAGCGGTATAGATGCATAATCAATCGATTTTATTTTATTTTCCATAATTTATACATTATACTTTTTACATACATAGAACAGAATTTGTATCAAAACAATTTAACTTCTCGGTTTGAGCTGGTACAGATGCATTTCTATTCGTAATGCCACTGATACAGTATCAGTGAAATGTTTCTTCGTCATTTAATTTGATATAGCTATTGCTTCAGTGCAATTTTAATTCTTCACCTCAAGTTGAGTTGATGTAGATATTTCAATTCAAAGCAATATTTCTTCTCTATGTGATTTGACTCAGATACTGTATCAGGACATTTATTATTCTTCATTTGAATTGATACATATACTGTATAAATACATTTATTTCTCTTCTTTTAAGCTGGTATAGGTTATTAAAATTTTTATTAGAATTTCCCCTTTCGTTTTGAGTAGCATAGATTCCAAGCTATTAAGATTTTTCTACCCATCTTCCGTCTTTTTTCTATTTGCTTAAGTATTTCATTTTCATACATACATTTACAGCTCATGAGGCGTTAAAATAGATAATTCTTCTACAATCATGGCGTTCATTATCAAACAAAGCTGATCAAATCCTTTATTAAATCCACGAACAATAGATATTCTGGTTAATTTTATACTGTCTTTTATAGACATGGCACATATTCTTACAAACGTATGTGATCGGAACATAAGGATAATTAAAACTATGGACATTCGAAATGGACAACATATCTTCATATTAATTAAAATTAAAGAATTCTCCTTCGGGTGGTTTAAATTAGCTGCTAGTGAATGAAAAGTAATGAAAGAACAACATAAAATTGTTCGAAAAAGGCCAAAGATTCTCTAGTTTCTGGAGACCCAAAGTCTTGAAGATTATTTTTCTTTTGTTTTTTCGCAAATAGGAAAGGGATGCTTTCAAATTTTACTCTTTCCTACTCCAAAAGATAAATAATAGAAATAATCGCATACTATAAGAGTAAAGTAATGATCTCCTATGCTTTTTGAGTTTGGTATCTAATCGTCCCGTTTCTTCAAAGCGACACAAATCCAACTTGTGTCAAAAGTAGAGACCACATTAAATCATCCATCCACAAAACGCTCTTTTAGAATTCTTTCCGGGTATGAAAGTAACAAACGAGCAAAAATGAGCAAATCCTGCATTAAAAGCCATGAAAAGAGGGGATTCGGGTTTATTTTTAACTGCCTTCTCAGAAACAACACAGAATCCATATAAACGCACCTAGTGAAGAGGAATAAGCTCTTACTTATCTACCTTTTAATTCGTTTTTCTTTTTTTAACCCCCAATCCGTCCATTTCCAGATACTTCAATGTACCTCTTTACCAACTGTTGCTGAGTTGTTGAAGGATGCGTTTTGTTTTATTAAAAATTTTCAATGGAAACACAGAGAGATTTCCCGTGGGAATTTATTGATAATGCCGTTTTCCAGAAGAGTTGGATTTTAAATTAAAATATATTAATGGGATTCCTCTTCAAGAGCTGAAGGTGAATGCATACATCAAATGGTGAAAGTGCAGGGAAAAAAATGGCTTTTCTCTGCTTTAATTCTGAGTAAACCGGAAAGAAGATTGGAATGAAAATTAATTACAATTACTTTTAGGAAAAGCGGAAGCTAAATTGAATAAAAGAAAGCCATTTTATTTTTAGGAGAAAGGATAGATTATTACACTTCTTGCACGGGTAATACTTATCATATTAATTATGCATTAGGGTGGTTATTTATTGTTCCCGGCGCATGAAGAAGATTGTACGTTTTTATGCATAAATTAAATATATATTTAATATACATGTGATTCATGGCATTGAATCAATTTTAATTTATGCATTTAATTTCGAGAATAGAGGTTTCGCAGACTATATACATCAGGAGATAATTTTCAATTATAATAAATAAAAAATTATCTTGATATATTCTGCTTTAGATATAATGCACTAAGTATATAAAAAATTATTATTTCACATTTTAATAATTATTTGCAAGCAAAATCAAATCTTACCAATGCTTTTAATTATTACATATCACTGATTCAATGCTTTCATAAATTATTTCAATTATACATTTAAATAGGTTTAACAAAGTCTACCATTTTTAGAAATACATAATCTATTAATCAGATGCATTGCTTCACTATCTATTTAAAAATGTGTTAAACATCTAATAAATAAAATACTTCAAACGAATATTTCTTAAATTGAATTCTCACATCTGGCATTCATAAACAATATAAATTTGGCCTCATACATAAGTTAAGAAACTTAATTAGCATTATTTTGTTCTATGGCATCTGTTTTTTTAAGTACTGTTGAGGCATTGCTTTCAATATAAATCAATAAATGTTTGTATTGAAAGCTAATTATTAATTATTTTAGATTGAATAATTTTAATTTTACGCTCCTTAGGTAAAATATTAAGATTATTATTGAGAGATTTATGAACAAAGTATGAATCTTTGAAACAAAGTATAAGAGCTACAATTTAAAAAGTTATCTATACTTATAATAAAGCTCAATGTGTGTGTGTGTGTGTGTGTTGGCGCTCTACAGGCCAGACCATTTGACCTACAGCTACCAAATTTGGTACATGTATACCTTGGAGGTTGGGAATGTGCACCTGGGGTTCCTTTTTTCGAATTTTTAATTAGAATTTTAATTATTAATTAAAAACTAACTTTCCCGCCAAAAAAATCTTCCATTTTCCCCACCGCCAACTTTTCCGCCAAAAATAATTTCATTTTTCCCACCGCCAAATCAGAAAGGCTTCAGTTTTCTTTTCTCCCAACAGTAATGAGGCTAGGGTTAAAAATTTTTGGCGGATTATTTCAATCGATTCTGTTTATTTTCTTAATGTTTGATGCATTTAAAATTAAACATTGTTAATGAATCGATCTTTCAGATTCATTCTGAAGTACTTTTGAATTAAAATAAAACAGAATAAAGGAAATTAAAAATTTCTAATCCGCATAGCGTTACCCCAACTGGCGTAGAAAAAATCACCTATTTGCGTTACGTAACTGGCGAAGAAAATTCACGCATGCGCATTCTGTTCTGACTGTTGCCATGACAACCGTTATCAATGGATGATTTTAATTATTTTTGGGTTAGTTGCATGCTTTTGTAAGTAAATTGTACTTATGTTAGTTATATATTTTTTGTATATGCTTATAGTTTTAAGTACATCATTTTTTAAGTAGTTTTTTTAAAAAATGTTTTCAACCGTTTATTTTAAACGATTCGTTTTATTTTCTTAGTGTTTGATGCATTTAAATTTAAACATTGTTAATTAATCGATCTGCTCATAATGAATCTAAGAAAATTTTGTTGACAAACTCTTGAGATATTAAATAAATTAAAAAATTCTTTAGTGCCCATAAAATTTAAACGCTGAGTGACTCTATTTTCAGTAATCAGATTATAAAAAAAAATGCTTTGTTTCAGTAAAAAATATTATTATATTAATTGAAGATTAATTCTTTCCACTTTAATTTAAAGCATAAATTCTACGGGTGCTAACAGAAAATTAGAGAGATACATATTACGTTATGACTGAAGGCCTTTATAATATTATGAATGAATTATATGACAATCAAAATTTGAAGTTTTAATATATTTTGATGAAGAAGCTATTAAAGTAGGAATTGCTTAAAATATTTAATTATTAAAATTTTAACGAACATTAAGATTGGCGAACCGGCTGGTCGCCAAAGGCGGCTAGTATTTCAATAAAGTAATAATTGCATTCCTATTTTTAAATAAAAGTCCATTTAGTTTTGAAAATGAAATTTAAAATATGTTTCTATTTTTTAAATAAAATGTCAGAAAATAACATACATTTATAGAAATCACTGATTTTATATTTATCCATCTCGTGTTAGCCTTCAACAAGTAAATAAACTATCAATAAAAATATCAATGAATAATTCGCTATTTTTAATTCAGCCGTGAATCCATCAGAAAACTGTCCAAAATGATTTCATTTTTCTCAAACCAAATACAGGAATCCTCTTGAAATATCAACCGAATGTCTTTGGAATATTTTGAATTCTCATTTCATACTGAAAATTTCTAGTGAATTATGCTACGACCTGTTCAAAATAAATGCGAGCTGGAAATTCAAGTTTATTTTTCTCCGAGTTCTAAGATATTCAGCTGAAGGTTGTTTTCCTCTCTGATTTGTTTTCAAGTCATTACGGAAAGCTGTTTCCTTTTTTCTTTCCTGACTTGATATTTCCTTGTTTGTTTTCGTAAAGTAAGCGCCTTTTATTTTATTGTACATATGTGTGTGTGTGTTTAGAATATTATCTTAGATCAATAATTAAATTATATAAACACTTTGACACTATGTGAATTAACAGTTATCAATTGTTCAGCATTTGAAAGGGAATGTCCTGTGTCTTTTTATATTGAATTCCTATAATATGCATTCAACTTTGTGTTTTACAAATTAACTTTGTTATAGTTGTTATCATAAAATTGTTTGTCTTTTTATTATTTGTTATATTCTGTACTTTTAAGAGCACCATTGTATTTTCGTAATAACAAGAGTTATATTTTCGTTATATGATACTAGTAGATGCTGTACCCGTAGGAAAAAATATGAGTACAATTTTGCGTTTTACAAATTAACTTAGTTATTATTATAAAACATTTTGCCCTTTTATTATTTCTTATATTATATACTTTTGAGAATACCAATTGATTTTCGTAATAAACAGATTTGTAGTTTCGCTGTTAGTGGATGCCATACCAATAGGAAAAAGAAAAAAAAAATATGCGTTTAACTTTGCGTTTTAAAAATTAACTTTGTTATTCTTTTAAAATCTTTTGTCTTTTTTGTCATTTCTTATATTATATACTTCTAGGAGCACTTTTCTTAATAACAAGATTTATGATTTCTTTGTTTGGTTCTAGTAGATGCCGTATCCATAGGAAAAAATATATGTTCAACTTTGCATTTTACAAATTAACTTTGTTATTATTATAAATTATTTTGACCTTATATTCTTTCTTATACTTCATATTTTAAAAGCATCATAGCATCATATAGTTTCTTTGTTTGGTACTAATAGATGCCATACCAATAGCGGAAAAATATGCCTTCAACTTTCCATCAATCAAATTAATGTTGTTATTATTATTGTATATAAAATCTTTTATTATTTATTATATACTTTTAAGAGCATCATTGTATTTTCATAATATTAGGATTTATACTTTCTTTGTTTAGTACTAGCAAATGCCGTACTCATGGAAACAAAGGCTTGGAAAATACTAGGGAGATGAAGGTTTTAAAAACCCTCAATCAGAGGTATTGAAATTATATAGAGATTAATTGAAAATCTCGTTCAAGCGTTGAATTTCAAAGAAACAGACACTTTTATTGAAATAAATGCTCAAAATATGACAAATATAGTTATTTTTATTCCTTCGAAATTTAATTTTTGAAAATCAGTGAATACTTTTTGTATGAGTGATTAAATATTTCAAAAAATGTTATACTTTTGTAATTATTGATATTAAGGAGATGAAAGTGAAATTCTGAATCATCGTCGAATGCCCCTACTGTCTCGTTATATCATGAACACCAATAACTGATTTGATAATTCTTATGGAGTTTTTTTTGGGGGGGGGTCGCTTCTCAAAAACATACACTCCATTAATTTTGGAAACTTATATCATTTCGAAGAAGGGAAAAGAATGTTTGCTGGAAAATATATAACATGTGAGGATGTTTGAAGGCAAGTCTAGCATTTCATTTTGATAAAGAATTCAATTTTAATTTCTAAAATTATGACAATAACATAAGGTAAAAATTATAATATCGCGTCCTGCTATTTTAAATTTGGTCCTATATAACTCACCAATTCATTAAATAGTTGCACAAATTTTCATTAGATGCACTCATTAAATAGACACTTTTTTCAGTGGATTGAATGATTGATTGACAGTTGATTTCCCATCCACATTTTAATAGTTTTCTTAAAAGAAGGTTTAACATAATTGTAAAGAAAAAAAAAATTAACTATTCCTTGCTCTGAAACCCTGCAAAAAGCACAAAAATTTTATATTGCATGTCTAAAATAATATATAAATTAAAAAATATATATTTTTAAATTATATTCCCAGAGATACTTACAAAGCTTAATTTTTATCGATGTATATTCTTGTTTTTATATTGTTATTCCATTTTGAAGAAACAGAAAAGCTATTTTGGGCGCAACGCGTAATTTTAAATAATGGTTCAAAATTTCACGAACCAAATGACCTCGCCATTCCTCAGGATTATATCAGAGTCATATTTCACTATCTTTACATATTAGATATTATTTCGTACAATATCCACCGTGATGCTTACACAACCGTAGCAAAATTTTAATCGATATATATTCTTGTTGTTTTATTGTTCCATTTTTACTAGCTTTAAGGTATTAAATATTATTTTATACAATATCCACTTTGATCCATGGCTAAAAATTTTGCGGATCAAATGACTTCATCATTCCTTAGGACCATACTAAATCAGATTTCATTAGCCTTACATATAAGAGAAATGGTTTTGATCCAGGATGCTTTCGATGTCGAAGATGTGACATCACCAAGCCACCACGTTCTTCCATATACACTCTTAGAGAATATATATAGTTTATTAAGTATCTCACAATTTTCCTGCATCATATGATGAATCCAGCATTTAATATTCCCATGCTAAAGTGGGCAATACTTTAATGATTGTCCTTCAGTTTTTAGATCGTTAATAAAAAGCAAATCCTGAATTTCTTTTTTCAAAAATTCTCCAAAACGCTTCACTTATAAAATTGACACGCTTTCTTTATGAATGCACTTACTAAATTTAAATTACGTAATCAGCGGCACTCAATCTTGGAGCCAGCGTCTCAGCTGACGTTTTCATAATGAACCAAATGCGTTCCAGTGACAGCACCAAGATGGAGCGAACTGCTTTGGTCAATGGAATCTTTCTCTCCGAGAAGATGGTTTAACGACGGCTAGCTCCTGTTATCAGCGACTCACACCCTCTGATAAGGGCACTCATAAAACAAATACTCTGGAGCAAAAGAAAAGGAAATTGCTGCAGCCTTTGTCCTCCCCGACAGCCACCTGCAATAGGGACTCTTGTGCCCAGAAGATGGAACGTGCTCGCTTGGAAAGGAATAGTCCTGATCCTAACTGTTTCTGAATGCTAATTCTTCTCCAACTGATACATTTTCTATTAATATCTTTGTTTTCAATGCATTAAATGTTTTCACCTATTAATTTTCCAGGAATCATTATATGTATCAAAATTAAAATTTAAAGTACTTAATGCTGATTTGTTATTATGTATATTTTGCATCATATAAATTTACATATGAAATATTTTATTGGAATTTTCTTATCTGGAATTTAATTTTCTTTTCTAAATATTAATCTTTAACCCTTAAATGGATGATTTTTTTGTTTTGAATTTTAAAAAAAAATCGTTTATTATTGGGAAATAGTCATAGGTTAAGCAAAAGATAATTTTAAAAAATCCAGGTAATAATATGGTATAGTTATTTTAAAAAAAAGTTGTATGTACACTTTCGGCAACATACAGTATTTCCCAAAAATCTAGCTTGAATCCAATTTAATTTTCAAATGCAACATCAAACATTGATAGCTTACTTGACAACAGATGAGAAGTATTTTTTAACAATTAGATTAGATAAATCACAATTTTATAGGGGATTCGAAAATAGAAACCATCTCTTCAAGTAATACATTGAACTTCATCACCCACTGCATTCAAACGTAAAATGAAAACGATGTAACTTACCCACCAAAAATAATGTCAAATTTTTGCTTTCATATATGATTTATTGTTTGTGGTTATCTACAGGTTTTGAATAAATTAAATGGAACTTAATATAGATAATTGTCAACAATATCCATTTAAGGGTTAAGAAAAAAGAAAAAAAAACCTGTCAAAATATCCATTGAGTTGGAAAATATCGCCCTTATTTGCAACATTTCAACCATTGTAGATGCATTTCCTTCCCTACTTTCCTTTCTACTAATAAAAAACAATCAATATGTATTCGTGTTGGAGCTCTAAACTGTTTGATTTACATCCAACAAATTTTATATTCATATATACCTTAGAAATTGTGCACCTAGAAGCAATTTTTTTAAAATTTTATTAATTAAAAATTAAGCTGAATCTTGCTGTTTTTAGCGATAACTTCTGTCCCGAATTTTCACACTACGCCAGCTGGAAAATATTTGACAGTCTGTGTCAAGTGTGTTGGCGCAAACTGCAAAGTTAACATTTGGTAGAATAAAATTTTTAACTTTGAGAAATCCGGTCTCCAAATCACGCTCTGAACATAGCTCACCATTGTTGGAAATAATTTAAGCAGTTCATTTTTCATTTTTTTAACTGGCCGAAAATTAAATAAAAAATTTGACTATCATAAAATTTGTATGCTAGTCAAATTTTTCACTCATGCATAAATAAAATGAAAATTACTGCATAGAATTAAATGGTGTGTTCTTTAAAGAATAATATATATTACTTTTAATTTTAAAATGCACTGTGAAGTTAATTATTTGATGCTGATTATAGGACTTCTTAAAACAGTAATTAGAATTTGAATCAAAAATCAATAAGAATTTTCTAAATAAATTTGGAAAATTAATATTAAATAAATTATAATTTTTGCATCGTTTTAAAATATAAAAAATACTTTTTAGTAACATCTATTTTACTTTCTTATTATTTTAATTAAAAATATGTTTATGCATATTTTACAGCGACATTTTTCATTTATTTAACAGTAGTTAATAAATATTTAACTACTGTTAAATATTTATTAATGCTAATGTTGCGGCATTTTTAAATACATATTTGGTATGCATATTATCGCTGCTATACAAATAAGAGCAAATTAAAAATAAAATGTTATAAGAATTTAAGAATAAAGCCTAAAAATGTATCATACTGAAATGTTCAGCCGACAGATTCAATTCTCTTTTTAAGAGTTTTCAGTCAAGTATTCTTTATCAATTCATTTTCCATCAATGATTCTAATGTTCTTGGCTCTTTCTAATGCAAGTTAATATTTTAGGTTATTAGTTTTATTAAGTTTGTATAGTAGAATATTGTTTTTCATGAAAATTAATTGACGTATTAATAGGTGAGATAAATGAATCTGGTGATAATACAATGCCAAAAATATAAGCATTACATTCTTAAATATAAGCATTGCAACTCTCAAAACTACATTGAAACATCAGTTTCTCTCCAAAATTAAAATTATTAAGTAAAAAAAAATTATAATCTCTAAACGGGTATTTTTATAAAATTATTAGAAGTTCGTTTCTAAGTCTATTTTTTGAGAAGTTAGACTGATTATTTAATTGGTATTTACATACTTTTTAGTGCTGTTTTCTAAAATCTTTGATAGAGTTTCTTATATGAAAAACCTCATAAATTAAAATCAAATGCATATTTTTGTTCAAATTTGATATAATAATATCTCAATATGTTATGCAGTTCCTGAGCTAGAGTCTAAGTAATCTATTCATTTTGAAATATTTTATAGCTGTTTTAGTACTTCACAATGTGAAAAAAATGGAAAAATTCGTGTTATTTATCAGTTGAACTCCAATATTTAAAAAATAAATCATTTTTTTTTTATTTCAGGGACTAGATGATATATTTGTTAAGTTAACCGGCAACATTTTAAGCAAATCATTTATTAAATTTTTAAACTAAAAGAGTTTTGCTTTATAACCTCTTTTTAGATAAAAATAGCTTTTTTTTTCAATTAAAAACATTTTACAAATTAACTAATATATTTTGGCTTCAGATGTTTTTCCAATCTTTTTTATGTAAATATTAAAAAATATAAGCATTTTCGAATGTGTTTTCAAAAATTCCTCCCGAAAGTCGTTACATACCTTAAATCATGCGATTAACTTTATAAATTTTAAACTATTAGTAGTTCGTTACAAACTTTCTTAAAAGTAGAATATTGATATAAATTGACTTTTTCTAAGAGTCGAACTTTAAATTACAAAGTTTTAACATCAATTTAAAATCCAAATCAAACATTTTGAAGTTATTTTCAAAACTTGCGCTTAATTGTGGGCAGAGTGTATATATATACACACGCAAGCGCAAGAAACTGAAGCAGACTTTTCCCATAAACAGCAAACACCCAGCAAAAGAGTAAATAAAAATTACAATAACTGTTTGCCCTCACCTCCTTCTTTGGAGTAGGTCCCTCATTTGCGTGGGGTTGAAAATCGCAAATCCTCCCCCGAGAGTCCTTTTCCAGGGGGGGTTGGTGCCTTTATTATGTGCCTCTAAGAGTGTCAAAGCTTCTCGGAAAACTCCCGGGCAAAGTCTTCTCAAGCAAAAAGGCAAACACAGTCTCGCAGCTTATTCTCGGTCGGGCTCCAAGAACTTGGCAATATTTATTCAAAGCCACGCATATAAGATGTCAGCCCCTTTTAGGTACGGCAGGACTCTTACCACCTCCCAACAAACTAACGAAGTACATCGTAAATTTATGGAAAAGCGAGTAAACATTCTTTCCATCCTTACCTCAGCAGCCGGCAGAGAAGGGTGGTGGAAACTGGCATAAATTTGGAGATCGGGAAAAATTGTTTGTAGCCTGTTTGGCTTTGCCGCCGATCAATTCGTCGAACGGCTAACGAATTTGTTGACTTCCCGGTGGGGTAAAAGGAACGTCATATCTTTGGTAAGCGAATCCGATGGTGTTTTGTTATTCTTTGATCCATCCGAAGACGACGTTCAGCGTTTGACGTATTTATGAGAATTTTCTGACGTTTCTGTAGTTGAATAACAATGTTCTTTCGAAGGCAAACCTGAGATTGAAGCCCCCTAGCGATAATCAACGAAAAATCCGCCGGCGCGTTTTTGATTTGCCTGGGCCAATTACGGGAGAAATCATTTTTAGTGAGATTTCAGAGACAGGATTCTAATCAAGGCGTTTGGATAGAGAACAAAAATGCAAAAATATTCTAGTGTTCAGATCGAAATTTTTGATTAAAGTATGGAGTTTGCTGCGGAATGGTAACAGGATCGTCGGATATTCTGGCGTGTAGCAATTTGTAATATTCACCATAGTTTCATCAGCAATATCAAAGAATAACAAAAATAAAATATATTTTAAAAATAAAGTTCTGTATAAATTCAAAAAATCCAAGGGTTTTTTTTAATGTAGAATAATTAACATTTATCTTTTATTAATATGAAATATTAAAATCATTTATTAAAATTGATTTTTATTTGAAATAGAGCAATTCTTAAATTTCCAAGTACCACAAAAAAGCTATATCTCGTGCACCAAAACAATGTCTCAAGAATATATTATGTCAATGTTATTATTTACTATTAAGCTAACCCAATTATTCTATATTCACATATGTAAACTGATTGGTTCGAAAATTTAAATATATTGTTTGTTTTATTTTTATTCACATAAAAAAAATGTTAGGATGACATAGCAACGCACAGTTTGAAACTACGAAGCTTAAAATCTAGAAATTGATTAAGTAGATACTTTGTAGATAGTATATGAACGCACTAAAAAAAAGATGTTTGTAAATATTAACTATAACTTTAATTAATTCAAAATAATTTAATTATAAATGAATTTAAAAAAAAATCAAAAATTTTACTGTATTTTTAAATAATTTAGATTTAATCAGAAATTTAAAATATTTAAGCACTTACTTAAAAATTTTATTAAACAAAATTTATTTTTAACTATCATAAAATTATAAAAATTAGCTGTTTAGTGAAATTAATTTTTTTTCCATTCGATATTTTGTTGAATTTTAATAAATTTTTCATTAACATACTTTTCAAATACAATTTTTAATAATGTCTTCTATTGTTAAAACAAAATTCAGATAACATATTGTTTTGCTCGAACATCCATTCTAATTTCAAACTTCATGCTTTCAATGCAAATTATTTTCAGAAATCTTTCAAATCGCAAAGAAAAATGTTAAGGCTGAAATTGGAATCATAACTGGGACTGCAAGAAAGGAATAAGTGAATTCATAAAATTCAAATCTTATCATGAATCTTTGTAGGTAACTAACATTAATTAAATTTAATAAGTAATAATTAAACAGACAATAAGAATGATACATTTTTCTCATTTGGAACATTTAAAAGAGTCGTATTCTTTTATATATTTCTACTTACTAGTCATTTAATTTTATTATCTTGATATAGAAATCAAAGAGTCACCTTCAAAGAAACTCACCAGCAGAATAAGCTAGACTTTTGTTGGAAAGATAGAAAAAGGGAAAAACATCTTCTTTGAAATGTCTTCTTTGCTTGTATTGTGCAATCGCGATCCATGTCTCATTTCTCTATCTTCTTTATGTGGCCCAGGGGTCGGTTTGTCGATTCCGCAATAATTGAGGAAGAACATGAAACATCCAAGTAGAGTTGTCTAACTCCAACAAGGGAGGGAACTGAAAAATGAGAATCCTTTCTTAAAAAAAATAGCAAAAATATTTCGACAGTTATCTAGAAAAAAAATTTCAGAAAAGATATGCTTTGGAAATATATCCGATCTTTTTAAATTAAGGAGATCTTTGATTTTTCGTAAATTGCAGAAATCTTGCATTCTTTTGATGAAAAGGAACTTTTTGGAAAAACTGGGAAGTGTCTCCGCCTATTTCATATCAATCGAAGATTTCTGTTTTGGACATTCATTTTGCTGGTTGTTCTAATTTTCCATTTTGAAGAAAATATCTACTTATTTTGAGTATAGTGATACAGTTAAATATGAGAATAAAATTGTTTAAAGATTGTGAAGACACTCCACGTATTAATTACCTAGAAATTATGAAGCTGAAATAACTCAAAGGTAAAAGTATTGTGCCATTTTCCATGCAGAGGAGATAAAAGGTGGCATAATATCTACACCAACCACAAAAAATGAAAATTAGAACAATATTTGAGATAATTAGATGCAAAATAGAACTTAATTATTGCATAACTAACAACTTCAGTCATTATGTGATTCTACAGTTAATGGATAAATACTGCAGAAATTTTGTCGTTCTTCATTAAAGAAATCAACTGCCAAAGAGCTGTTCCATTTTTAATAGCTTTAAACATAATTTTTAATTATATGACAAAAGTGTTTTGAAAACAATATTGTTCATGATTTGTAAAAAATATGGGGTTTTCATTTAACTTTTGAATAAAATATTACATTTTGGGCCGTTGATTACCATTAATTCACGTATTGCGATATCTTATATAATGATTTGTTCTTCCAACATTACAGCCATGAAATAATTTATTTTCTCAGTTACCTTTACCTTCTTGGCGGTCGATTGATACAAACTACAATTGCAGTTTTAAGATAACATACCGAATTATATTGATTTCAGTCATTGCGTTTACATGCATGCAAAATTACAGACCGACAGATTGTCAACACCTTGTTGGATTTAGTTTCAAATTCAATAATACATTTCTATATTTTGAATATTAAATTTGTGTATCAAAATTTGATCCGTCTATCTCTCTTCATTTTGCAGTAATCTTGTTAGCTTGTAATCGGATAGCCGGACAGACATAGCCCCCCCCCCCTCTTGCCGAATGGATTTCTATCAAAATTCATATAGAAATCGACACATTTTATCTTACTTTCAGTTACCGAATTTCAGTCATCTAGCTCAAAGCGTTTTGAGTTATCGCGTTCACTGACAGACAGACAAAGGTCTGAAATGTGAAGATTCGTCAAAATCTCGAGTTCCAAATTTTTAACGGTTACAATATCTCCTTTATATTTCGTATACGAGAAACTTACAATATAAACCCTTAAAACTGTTTTTTTCCTATGTAAGATGCTTCAAGCAGTTATATTAGCATACTTACGATGTCAGAAATTAAAATAAAAGGAGCATGTTAAATATACAGGGTTTATACTTGACTGAAATATTCTTATTTAAAATATTTTTTTAAAGGTAGTTTGGTGTGTGAAGTATAACTGGAGAAAATAATTTATGATTATCATGAAGAGAAATTTCTAAAATTCGTTCGATTCTTATAATTATAACAATGTATAGAAAAAATAATTCGCAAAAACTGAATTTTTTGTGATTTACGTTATATTATTGTACAATGATTTGATAAAAATAGCTATCTTATAACATATTTTCAAAGATTTAATAGTATTAGGCTTGTTGATTTCACTTATTATTGTTTTAGTAATAAGTGAGATGGGACAAATTAAAAATTGTTTATGCCTATTCTATTTATTTTGATAAATAGAGAGAGTATATATTTCATTACATCTTGAAAGAATAATGATCTAGTATAAGCATATATCTAGTATAATCAAATAAGCATGTATGCTGCTTCCATAATCAAATTTTCCTTTGTTATTTTGTAAATACTTCAAATATAATGTCATTCATAATAGCACTGCTTTGACAAATATGGATGTTTCATAATACATATAAACTTTTATTTACATTGCTTTACTGGCTATAATTACATACAAAAGTGTAAAAATGCCTATTTATATATTCTAGTACAACCTTTATACATATATTTCTAATTACATTCAGAAATTTATTTCTTCATTTTTTTGTTGCATTTTATTCAAATAGTTTAACTATTACTTGAGAGACTCTAAAAATTTAACGATGATTATTTAGCTTATAATTTTAAATATCAATAAATATTGCAAATTTAAATTCTATGTAATTATGATTAAAATTAAATTTTAAAAAAATTCTGCTAAATTTTAAAAGAAATTTTATTCCTACAAAATATTATTCGAACATTTCTATACCCATGAAGCTTTATTTTTCAAATTCTTTAAACATGCCTGAGATACGCCTTTGTAAGATTAATGGCATATTTGAACTGGACTATTTTTGAAAACATTCTTAAACCTTCTCAACTGCTGTCTAACTACAGCAGGAAAGATTTTAAGAAGAAAAAAAATTGTGCTACACCTAATTGTTTTCCTTGGAGGTGAAAGTGGTTCTCAAATTGCTGGAGAGTCCACAATGGAATGACGGAAGTGTTTCTTGGTTGAAAATCGCTCTGAAAGATACGATCTCGGAGTTGGAAAGTCGATTTAAGCTGCTTGTTCGGTAGAATAGCGTTATAAAAAATTTGAAAGAAAAATAAAATGTGATTTACTGAGCAAATACTTTATTTTTTTTTAAGTTGAAAAATATTTCTTTAAAAATTTTCTTTTTTATTTATCATTTGTTATTAGAAATAAATGTGAAATATTTGTATTTTTTTTTTCAAATTCTCTAACAAACGGCGACACTTTTCAAAATTTAATTATAAGTGAAATAAAAATTAAATAATTAATTAATAATTAAGCTCTGAAAATATTAAGACTGTGTATTTGTCCTGTATTAAGACTGTGTATACATCGTTTCAAAACAGTAACAAATCAGGAAATGGATGAAAGAATCAACTACAAAATTTCACATTTACTAACATGAACCCGAATTAAATAAAAAGATGTAAGAGGCCATTCTAGTATATTTCTTATTTTACTAGGTAAAAACAATATTTCTTTTCTGTAGGCATTCAATTATAATAGTATAATTATAATAGTTTCAATTATAATAGTTAATAGTATAATATAAAATTATTGTTTATTTATCATCACTTTTTTTATAAATTTTTTCGCCTTATACTAAAAATAGATCGTATAGTATTTATTTATTGTAGATATTCAGATAACTCTAGATCATTAGTGTTTCGGAATTCCAGGGTTTAAAGCTTCAATGTCTTTTGCAAGCGTCAAGATATAAAAAAGCGCAATGGATAACACATGAAAGTTCTTATAATTTAACCAGTATTTTAGAATACAATATATAAAAAAAAGTGGTTAATGTTATAATTTTGGGAAATCCCGCAAAGCTTATTGGAAATAAAAAAAATGGATAAAATATTGAAAGTTAGTCATTTTTATTTTGAAAAGCACATTTAATAAAGCAAATTATTACAGATTCTGCTACCCTTACCATATGCAGGTTTGCTGCAGGCAGAGAGAGGATGGGAAATTCTGTTATGAATATGTTAATAAATTTCTTGATTATTTACAGATATTCAGAATTATTTTTCAGGGCGGGTTTTTTTCTTCATCAAAATTAAAATAGATTTAATTGAACTTTTTCAGCTTTAAAAATGTCGACTTATAATATACTTCATATCTAAAACTATCGTCATATTTTCCAGATAATTCGAGCCTTAACTATGTGTCAGAAGCAATGCTTTCATACTCAGTTGTAAATACTTCCTTTATCAAAAAAAAACTTTTATGCTCTTCAAGATAGATTTGTATATAGACAGATCAATATTAAACTTCTATTTAATTTCGTCTTCACATTACGGCTTATTTTGTCCTGATCTATCATGCATCAGGTTCTGTTCAGAGGAGTGAATGCCATTTTCGATAACATCGAAGTTTCAAGTCAAAACTAACGATTCGAGAAAGTAAATTATTTGAGATTTTCAAGTGAATTTTATCAAAGCATTCTAATAATTATTAATTTTAAGCCGAAATACCGTATGAATTTTTTATTCGTCTTACAAAATTATAAAAATTCATAACTTTCAATTAATATTTGTGAATGTAATTATACATAATAAAAAATGTTTGAAATTCTAAAAATTATTAATTAAATATTTAATCAGACATACAATTTTATGACCATTTGTTGTTTAACTGTAATTATATTGTTGACAGTCTGAGGCCAAATTCAGCATTATATTTCAATTTTGATACTAAAAAATCCAAGTATAATTACAATTTTTGTAAATAAAAATAAAATTTCCTAAAATTTCCTAGAAGAATGAATATTTCAAAATAAAATAAATTCAGTATTAAGCTACAATCCAAACATGAAAGATTCAATAATAATTATTCGTTTTATGCTTTGAAAGGAATATTAACAACTTTTGTATGAAGAGAATAATATTTTAAACTCAAAAATAACTTTATGTTAAACTACATGCAAATATAAATAATCTAATAATGTTTATGTTTTCTATGTAGTTCTATGTAGGAAAAGAAGTGTTTACAAATTTTGCATAAATAAATAGCACCATTGAGGGTAATTGGTACAAGGAGTAACTGGAAATAGAATGCACCGGTGAAACTTTAACGATCTGAGAAGCCAGAAAGGTATATTTTTAAGGCAAACTAAAGGAAGGTGGTAATGGTTTTCTTGCTTTTTACAGCGAAATTTTCTAAAGTTTGTTTACTTTAGTTAAATTATATTAAAAAAAATCATTACGTTAAATCAAAACAATTACGTTTTTCAATCTCAATATTAATTATTTTCGCTGTAAGTTATTAAGTTATACATTTATGGGTTATGTCATACATTTATGTGTAAGATTTACTTTTCATTTTTTTTCAGTGTTCTCAATCACAGTTGACAGTTTTTAGCGTGGGTTACTTAGAAACATATCTTTAATACAATAAAAATCTATATTTTTGATATACTTTGAGTAAATTTTTATATGATAGGAAGTGATATCAAGTTTAGAAACCTGTGCGGTAAATAATATTTATTATTTTACGCGAGATTGACAAATGAAGATTTTAAAGAATCTATCATATGATCAAAATACGTAATATTTTTCACATGGGAAAGCTGATTATTAATAATGATTTGATACTGATTGTCAACAGGTACAGAAGGTGATGATTTTTAGCACTTAAAAAAACAGAAGTTGTAGAAATGGAAGAGAAAATAATATCTTGAATCATCCATGTTTGATTTTTCAAAAAATATAAATATTTTGATGGATTTTATTGAAGGTACCAGAATAAATAACCAGTATTCGTTCATCAGAGATATTTTTGGAATTGATGGCAGTCAGCTGTAAGGGATATATTTGAAACACCTAATTTGACTAAATGAAAATAGTTTTGGTTGTTAATGATAGATTACATATTTCGAGATCTACTCTCACCCAGGAGCACTTCAGGTATCAGGGTGGAAGTTTCCAGCATGGTGGTTGGTTCTTGCCACCGGGTAAGTAAAACAGTAGTGGTGATCGATTACCTCCTACCGATGACGGGACGTGCTTCCCACAGAAATGGTTCTGCTGTGGCAGATGATAGTTCTTAGGACTTAACATTAGTTCCTCCAATGTTGTTATGGTGGTCCGGTCATTCAAGAACTTTAATCCGAATGCCTTTAATTAGGAGAGACGGGGGTAGCCTTGCTTGTTTATGACGGGAGATAAATAAAAGCTTTATTACCAGATCATGCAACTGAATAGAATTCTTCCATTAACTGCTAGATCATGCTACTGAATAGAATTTTTCCATTAACATAAATTTTTAAAAAAAATTAATTGAATTGAAGATCGAATTATTTGTTGGAACTCTATTTTCTGCTAAAATTGCTCTACTAGTATTTATTAGTTTTAAAGTAAGTTTCTAAATATATATTTCTTTCTGTAGTCTTTCTGTAGCAATTTCTATTTTTATAAGAGTCAATTTCCAGGTTTGTCTATAAAGTGGGAATAAAATAATTATAAATTACTCCACATTGAAGATATTAAATATTTAAGATTGTATATATGCGATAGCCCATGAAATAGAATGTATTTTCTAATTGAAAAACAATAAAAATCAGCACTTTGGGATATTTGGAAATGGGAAATAAAATAAATTCTCAGTTAAAAATAGCAGTTTCAAATATATTCCCTTCAAATCTGTTCATTATTATAATTAGAAGCAAACATATATAAATTTGAATCATATTATTTGGGGTAATAGGGAAGTTTCTATATCTAATATATTTATTTGGGGGAAAAAGTTATTGTTTAATAAGTTTTTTAGAACTTGTTTATGCATTCACAAATATTATAGACTTATTTCCTTTCTCACAAGAACATTTTTAATCACAGTAAAAGACAATTTCTGAAAAATTATTTCCCAATTATCCAAACTGACACAAAATATAATTTCAAGCTACAAATTATTCGGTGTTAAACTACAATACAAGTATGAAAAATCTAATAAAGACTGTGCTTTACAAAAGATATAATAATACTATGAATAAAATTAAATGTTGAAAAAATTTGTAAAAGAGTAAATATTTTAAGATAACTATCGTTATTCTTCAATAGTTATTAAGTACTGAAATGATACTAACTGATGTATCAAGTATTTTGTTGAATGATAATTTGTTAGCAGTTTGTAATTGTATTCTGCATTTCATATAAAAATAGTACGTATTTTTTGAAAAATTTAAATTACAAACGAACAAACTAAAACTGTTATACGCATTTGAATTATAAGTGAACAAACTAAAATTGCCATATGCATTTGAATTACAAGTGAGTGAATAAATATTATTGCCTACATTGGAATTACAAGAGAGCAAACTAAAATTATTCAGCACATTTGAATTATAAGTGAACGAACTAAAATTATCGAGCGTATTTGAATTACAAGTAAACAAACTAAAATTGTCGAGCGCATTTAAATTACAAGTGAACAAACTAAAATTATTGAGCGCATTTGAATTACAAGAGAAAAAAAATTGTTGTACGTATTTGAATTACAAGTGAACAAAAGAAAATTGTTGTACGCATGTGAACTTCAAGTGGACAAATTAAACATAGTGAGCGCATTTGAATTACAAGTAAACAAACTAAAATTATTGAACGCATTTAAATTACAAGTGAACAAACTAAAACTGTTGTACGCATTTGAATTATAAGTGAGCAAACTAAAATTGTTGTAGGCATTTGAATTTCAAGTGAGCAAATTAAAATTATCGTCTGCATTTGAATTACAAGAGAATAAACTAAAATTGTTGCGGCATGAAAATATCAGGAAACGAGCAAAATTTCGACTCCACTAAATGTGAATAATGATATCATATTGACTTAACTATTACATAACGTTCAATGACCGAAATAAGTTCAATTTGCACATCAAAAAATTCTAAACTACTCAGAAAAGATTATTTTTTTAAGAAAGTGGGTATAAATTTGCAATAGTAAATCATTCCTAACATGAAAAACTGGAATAAGAAGAGCCATTAAATCGAAATGTAACACCCATTTAAAGGGATAATTTCCTTATTATTGGGTGCAAAAGGGTTTCAGTGTCAAAATTTTAACAATCTGCAGAGACCGAGATGTTGAATAGAAGGAGACGGATGCGAAAAAAAAAAGTTAACAATGAGCAAAAGGGCAACTGCGGAAAACGTTCTTAACTTTTTTTTAATTCTTTTAACAAGTTGATTTGCTTTGAATACAAAATGAAAGAGAGTGATCGTTAAAATACCTTAAAGAAACGTTTCCTTTTTTTTTTTCCTTTTGTCCGTTTCGGAACTTTAGTCTTTGTAACAGAACAGAATTTCAACTTTAATGAAAGCGAATGCAAGTGAAAAGCGAAAAGATCAGACAAATTTAATTTAAGAAACTTCAGCGTGAGTGGATGATTATATTGAAATGCAACAGCAAAACAAAATTGGCTCCCTTCTTCAGGCTGAAATTTCTACGGGTTTCTTAGTTTTTTTCTTAGAATTCACTAGAAGCTATTAATTTGGTGCAACTTGCAGTATAATATTATGTTTAAATTGATGTAAATTTTAATATATTGACAGTTTGATGTCTACTTCTATGTGTTTACACTCATTGTATTTTCAAGTAATTGTTAACTATATGTCGATTGTTCACTGTAATTTTTTGTTAAAAACATGCAAACGTTTCATTAAAATTCACAGTTAATAATATGCTGATCGCTCACTGTAATTAATCATTAATAATATGCCATCTTCTCACTGTAATTAATTATTAATAATATACTAATTCTTTATTGTAATTCATTGTTAATAATGCACTAATTCTTCATTGTAATTCATTGTTAATAATATACTAATTCTTCATTGCAACGCATTATTGATAATATGCCAACTATTCAGTCTTAATATCCTGCCAATTTTTCGGTGCTCACCATAATTCTCCTTGAATAATATGTCGATGCAAATTAATTGATATAAATTTTAATACATTGACAATATAATAAGTTCTACTTCTATGTGTTTATACTCATTCCGTTTTTAAGTAGTTGTTAACAATATTTCAACTATCCAATGTAATTCATTGTTAATAACATGCCAACTTCTCACTGAAATTCATTGTTAATAATATGCCGATTGTTAATCGTAATTCATTGTTAATAATATGCAGAATAATACTGTACTGATTGTTCAGTGTTCACTATAATTCTCATTTAATAATATGTTGATAGAAATTAGTATATGTCGTTAAAAACTTTTTTTATCAGTAATGTGATTTTGTTTTAATATTTATTAAAAGTAACAGTTGAATTTTCTATTTGTGACGTTTTTTTACAGTCACAATTAGGGAATTATGCTAATTAATCAGTGATTACATTAATTAGAATTCACTTCCCTGACCTTATTTTGTAAAGAAATGTCCATAGCCGTTTCAAGATTTAAATTGAGAAGTTATTTCTTTAAAGAAGGTATAGTCTTTGCTTTGTTACCATAGAAACATCGACTTTATATAAAATGCATGGGTTTAAAATACTTAACAAAAATTTCAAGGAATTCATTTCTTTATATTTCATTATAAGTTTTAATTTCCTATGTAGCATACTACTACAAGAAAAATACTAGTTTCCAATTAAGCAGCGTTTTATAAATGGTTTATGAAAACTTTAATATTAAATTTATAAATAAAAATGGAAGAAATATTTAAATAATATCATTACAAGCATTTGTCTTAATTATAACATTTTCTAAATTACATTAGTAACGCCTTATAAAAAACCAGAAATTTTAGGTCTTTTTAATTGGGAAAAAAATTCCTAATCAAATTCTTAAAAAGATATACATCAGGATAAACAGGAAAATCGAACGGAAATTAATGGCAATTTAAGATTATTTATATCTTGGTTAAAAGAAACTCAACTAACCAGCATTTAATTTTTTAACATTTTTATATGGTATTTTCATTTGCAATGCGTTCTAATGAATTCACTTATGGACAAACCTTATATTGTTGGCCATTCATTACACCAGCCTGCAAAAAAAAACAAAAAAAATTTTTGTTTGTAAAATTTTAATTGATTTATATTAGCAATGATGATGTCATTCCAAAATGCAAACTAAATTTTATGTAACACGTAAGGATTTTTTACAAATGACGATGAAAAAATTAACAAACTGCAGTAAAATGCATACAGTTGCAACTGTAGTTACTATTAACTAAACACAATAATGCTGTTCATTTACAATATTATGATAACTTTTGTGTTTTTCTTGAAGTCAAGAAGCTTCTTTTTCGGGTTTTTCGTTTATAGTTCACATCACTGTCTCTTTCTAAAGACCAACAGTAATCGGCCATCATGTTAACATCCCACCGTCCTTGATATCTGCGTTCCATCTCCTTTATATCCTGCTGGAATCTTTCACCTTGCTCGTCACTCATTTTTCCTAAATTGTCTGGGAAGTATTCCAAATGTGAGAGAAGGAAATGAATTTTAATGCTCATATTGCACCCCAAAAGATGATAAGTACGTAATAACTCAGTTACAAGTTCTTTGTAATTTTCTTTTCTCTCATTTCCCAAAAAACCTTCTACGACATTTTTAAATGCAACCCAAGCCTGCTTCTCTCTATTTGTCATACATTGTTCAAAATTGGAATCTTTAACTAATTTCTTTATTTGTGTTCCATCAAATACACCTTCTTTAATTTTAGCGATAGACAATTTTGGGAACTTCGATATAAGATACTCAAAACATTTTCCACCTTTATCCAAAGTTTCACAAATTGCTTTATGAGTCCCAATTTTATGTGAAGTGGGGGCAATAAAATATTTTGTGGATCTATTAAATATTCATTTAAAATATTCTTCTTACCAGGAATCCATTTTCGTCTCTTCGGCCATATCTTTTTTATCCAATGACTTTCTCTGTCCCTGCTATCCCATTCACAAATAAAGCACGGAAATTTAGTAAATCCACTTTGTTGCCCGAGAAGCAGACCTATAATCTTTAAGTCACCACATATTGCCTAACCTTTAAGTCACCACATAGTGCCCACTTGTGTTCAGTGTATTTTATTTTAGTGAGAAGCATCTCCATAGTTTCATATGTTTCTTTCATGAAAACGGAATGTGCAACTGGAACTGATGCAAGTTTAGATTCGTTATGCAATATAACTGCTTTTAGATTCCTCTTTGAGGAATCTATAAATAATGGCCAATCATTCGGATTATAAGGAATATTATCTTCTAATTCATGTAACAAACCAGGTATGTCAGCACAATAAACCAAGAAGTTATCAGATTTGAAAAATGATAAAAATTGCTTTTCTCGATTCCTGTGCCAACTAAACGACGTATGTGTTGTTAGTAAATTTTTCTCTTTTAACCGAGAGCCTAATAATTCTACATTTTCTTTAGTAAAACCTAAATCACAAATTAAGTCATTTAATTCGACTTTATTAAATTTTTCAGGTACTTCATTTTTCACGGTGAAATCCAACTGCCATCTATGTTTTGAATTTTAAAATAAAAGGGTTTTTTTAAATACAATTATAAGTATTTATTCAATATAAATGTATTATTTAATTTCAATGAAGTAAGAGGTTTTCAGAATTTATTTAAACAAATAAACATACATACTTTATTAATTTATCCCATCCAAATCGCAAAAAATCTGTGTATTTTTACTTATTTAAAAATTTTACTTTTCAAAAAAACTGTAAGTGATACGTAAAAACTGATATTATTTGTGAAATAGGCATGCGAAAATACATAAAAAACAACTATTACTTTAAAAAAAAAGAAATTGTTGCAGGCTGGTGTTATTTGTATATATAGATGGGCCATACATTATTTCAGAAATTTAAATTTCATTGAAATAAAAATAAATTTATTTAATATAATTTTAAGCATCGTCATATGAAATTCTTGAGCCGAAGATTATCAACATTTTCAAATTGCTTTGTCATTTTTTACACCAGTTTTTCTTTAGCACTTAACAAATCTCAATGTTTCCAATTTCATTTGAAAAGTATTTATTTTTGCGTACGAAGCGTGGGTGTACTAATTCACAAGCGTTGGCGTTTCTGAACATTGAAAATGTGCTAGGCATTGAGGAAAGGGGAAGATATCAATTATGTATTAAAAGATAAAAGTACTGAATTTATGGTTATGTTATATAAAGTCCCAAATCTATTCATTCAGAATGAGAAGTCTTATAATCTTCTTCCGAGTCAGTCTTTATAATTTGTTTGAATGTTAGTACAAGTTATTTAATGCAAAATGTAACTTGACACAGAAGACTTGGGAAATTAAATGAAATCGGAGCAATAAGGGAAATTTTAGCTCTATGTTGATATATTATGCATTTGCTGAAGCTTTAAGAATTTAGAATAAGAAAATGCACTTTATAAAATTCTAACGCACTTTGATTTAAAATATAAAACAAAATCAAGTTGATCATTAGAATTTTTCAGTATGATGCTGTAAATTATCTGATTATTAGAGAATTCGTTGTCATTGGGGCCGAAAGTCCTATTTTGAAGCTGAATTTCATTAAAAAGTCCGCTATTTATGCATAACACACTAACTCCCATATTGAAGACAAATATCATTCTGTTGAAATATGGAGTTGATCTGAAGAGGAAGGATGTCGGCTCAGGTGTCGTCCTCATCATCTAATCATGGTGAAAATATATTCCTTGAGTTTAGTTCAAAATGACATTTAACGCAACCAAAGCAAGCTAAAATTTTTAGATATTATTTGCTCATATCTTTGGAAATTTTTGATTGAAATCGATTTATATTGCGTCATTAAAATTTCCATTATGTGGTTCTCTTTTTATATTACAATTGTAATTCTTAAAATAAATTTAATATATGGTTTATTGCTTCATAAAACTTCTAAATTGGCATTGTCTCTGAAACATATCTACTCAAACACTTAGCAAGATTTTGACTAATTTTAAAATTGCGATTCGATTTTTATGCTTTTATGAATATATAGAGATTCCATACATATCTTTAAAAGATTATCATTTATCTTATAACATTGCGGTATTTTCAAATGGCCACATCCAAAAAATTATAGAATTATTTTTTTAAAAAATTGTAAGATAATTTTTTTTTGTCAGTACTCTAGAATTGAAATAGAAATTACCTAAATAGTTCTTTTAATTATGGTTAAGTTAGTACACGAAGTTCACAGGTTACTTTCCACCAAATGATAGACCATGTTATGTTTAATAAGAGATCTCCTCCAAACGTATAATAGATTTGACCAGAATAGCCTAATACATTTCTTCTTCAAAATAAAATTACACTTGAATATTACAGAACTGAACTAGAAATTGCCTAAGTAATTCTTTTAACTATGATTAAATTGGTAAGAGTTCATGAAGTTTCCAAATTACTGTCTACCAAATGATAGACCATAATATAGTTAATAACAGGTGTCTTCTTCAATGCATTTTAACTTTTTCCAGAAGGACCTAATATTCTCTTTGTCTCCAGACAAAGTTACATTTCTCTGGAATGAAATTTAAGAGTTGATAACTGGTACAATAAACTATAATTCTATCTACTGATCCTATATTTTACAAAAACTATCCATCTATAGCATCTACCCTGTATAAAAGAAACCATCTTTATCAATGCATTAAGATAGCTTTTCACGAGAAAGGCTCAATATCCTCACTTCCTCCATATAAAACTACACTTCGCGGTGCCCAGATGGAAAAATTCCTGTTCTCCTGGAAGAAAAAGAAGAGATGGAAAAAAGAATGCTCGGGAAATAAAAATAAGCATCGAATTCTATGAGGCGCGCTAGAGAGATGGGTGCTTATTTTTGTGATCCATCGTCTAGGACGATTGACAATGCCCCTTCGACTCAATGACGCCCCGGCAATTTTGCGGACGCCCTTTCTTTCGAACGGAATTTCCGAGAAATGAACGCTCTCGGGTGTTCCCAAGGAAAAAAAATGAGCAATGAAACAGCAATAATGTTTTGATAGTCAGCAGATGACAATTAAGATGGCGTGGAAAATATTGTTAGAAATAAGCTTTTTGTTAAGCTTATCAGGACTTTCAGTCTGTTCTTGTATAAACTGTATGTAAAACTAAATAATCTCTAGCATTAAAACCCATTACAGCATGCATAATAAACAAAACTTACTAGAAAAAGGAAATAAAAAAATTATATATTATATATCTTACTCGGAATTTGTAAATTTCGATCAAAATTTGAAAAAATCCTGTCTAAGTGAAATTTGTCTTTTCGGCTTCTTATGCAAAGTCGACCATCCCTCCACCAGTGTAAGAAGCAGTATCTACAAGATATGTTGTAACCGACTGCTGTCTTTAACATAATCCGTCCATAACACAGACTGATTCACCGAACTAAGGTGGAACTCTTGGAGGTGGTTTGCCCCTATCCAGAAAGTGGTCAATCTCTATCTTTCTCCTCATCTTCCCATGCATCTATCATCTTGTTAAACAAGGAGCAAAAAATATCCCAAAAATTTTCAATATTCCTCCAAATTCCCATTTTACAAAAAAAAAGAAGAAAAAGAATCCAAACACTTAACTGTAAAAAACTGTAATTAAAAAACTGAATTAGTTGTAAGCTGTAATTAAAGAACTGATCATTTTTAACATCATGTCCTTCAGTGTTTTAACCCATTGACCGTCAAATACCCAGCATCTGAATCTTTATAAAATAGCCATTATCATAGAAGGAGAAAGCACTAATAATTTCTACATCGCAGACGATCTTAGGACAATTTTCAGAAATCGATTTATTACGTTTCTGCCTATTTTCGAATAGTAATAGTACGACTTTCTACGTTCAATCCGGTTGAAGAGTTAAGATTATCTGGTGCCATCAGTACTGTATTTAAGTCATTATTTTCAACTTTCAGATTTTTTTTCTAAATTCTGGTATTTCTAAGCATTCCTTTAAGTAATGATAAACAATTCCAATTCTTCTACGGAGGCAGTTATTTTCCCGCATTCTTCCAAAACATCTGTCCAGCTGTCTGAGTATAAGTTAACAAAGTAACTAAAAAATGAAGAGGGTCAACGAGATATATTTTGATACATAGGATTAATATCTAAAATATAGATATGTATGAAATTTAGGACCAAATCTGTTAAGGTTGATCCTCTGTCGGTTTGTACTTTCATACATATGTAAATTCGGTAGCTTAAAAATAGATAGAATTAAATATGAAACATTTGTTATTTGAATTCGTGACTACAATTATAATTATGTGCCATATTTTGTTAATCTGTTAATTTCTTCAATCTGTTAAAAAAAGAGCGTCCAAACTGCAGTTCGTTTAACGATACCTATGTCAGCGAACAATCGCGAAATATTCTAAAAACGTTCCCACCTAATAGGCGTTTTAATAACTATTATTCGCCTATGATATACAATTAATAATGCACATGTACATTTATTAGAAACTGTGCGAGAAAAGTTCGAGCAGACCACACCCTCTGGTTATAATTTATGCAAATTCATGTTTTTGACCATTAAATTTGAATTGAATATTTAAGTTTATGTAATCATTTTGAAATTACTATAAACTGCCAGAAATATTAAATATCAATAATTATACTGAGAAATTTCATTTTTACTAAATAAAAAAAAATATAAGGCTAATAAAATAAGGTGCCCTTAGTATGTATATCACAATGTAACTCATCAAAAGTTCTTTATTCCAAAATTCATGAACATCACATTACATTTAGGATTTATAACAAAAATTAATTATAACCAATAATTACGGTAAAATTGCTAATCGCCTAAACCAGCTTGTTCGTAATAAATTAAATAAATCCTCCTTTCAAGACAATGGAAAAGCTAAACCAGTTATTTCTTTGAAAGTAGATGCTTAAAGAATAGAATCTATTCAATATGACATATTGTTGTGAAATGAGTTTAGAATCCATTACAAATATATAAATGAGAAAAAGAAGTGCACATAACCACCAAACGGAAACATGCCAAATCCTAGCACTAATTCGCCAAATCTTATCATTATCGACCAATGATATATTTGTCGTGATTAATGTGAAATACTTGCTTCATGCTAACGAACGGAAAAATGCTTAAAAAGGGCATAACTAATCACGGAAATTCACTTAATCAATGAATATTTACTTTCTTTGCACAGAAGTCTTTAAAACATCTTTCACGATAAACCCTTAACTTTCAGTAGTTGTGAAAATTTCACATCATTCAGTCACTAATGTGTCTTATCTTTTCTTCTCTAACTCTTTTAGGAATTATAATGTATTTATCCTTTGTACAGATGGCAAATGCTAAGCATCCAATGATATAGTCGAATGTTTTCAAGTTTCTACATATTCTTCATTTCGAAATGTCAAATATGCTCTTTTGATGCATCACTTTAGAGATAAATTCACTCCAGTTATGCATTTTGGTATGTTATTTCCTTTCAAAAGAACTTTCAGATCCTTTGACCAAACTTTATATTAAAGTGGAAATGCTTCATGACGCCATATTTCGGCTTCATACTTTCTGACATTTATTAGAATTCTCGCCAAAGAGAATTTTTCCTATGGCGTTTTCTCACTGTCTGGCGCGAATTAGGATGCTCTGTTATTTTCAGTTGGTATCTTTGCTTTTTACAGAAAATAACCTCTCCAATTTTTGAAATAAAACACTGTTTATATATTTACATCGTTGTTTTATGTTGATTTAAACGTTCTTTTGCCATTTTGAAAGTTAATAGCTACTGTGAAGTAAATATCCTCTTTCTTAATTTGAATATTTATACGAATTATCTAAATGTTTAAGTATATTAAAGATACTACAGAAGAAAATATTTTAACACGTTTATTAAAATTTTTTTTATTTATTTAATTAACTCGAAAGTTTTTTTAGAATTATACATAATACTATTATTCCTATTAATGATCTAAATTGAAATACTTAAAAAATAGTTATATCCTATTATATCGGTTGTCGATGGCTATTTACTGTAATATCACAAATGAGGAATTAAAAATGTACTTCATATTAGAACTCGAAATGAATGAAACGCACAAGCAATTTTTTTAAAAAAAATATGTATATCTAAATTAAAATTTCAGTTTTTTGAAACTTTTCAAAAAACTGAATAAAGAATGAGACCTTTGCTCCAAAACCATTCAAATGAGCTTCATGTATGCAAATTCATGCTTAATATAAAAATAAAATGTGATAAAGCACTGTCTATAAGTGCTGGGACAATAATAATGTAATGTTCTCAATAATTTATATTTTCCATAGAATTGTTTAGATTTCAAGAAAGTTTTTGATGGCGATCCACTTCTTTTGATACCTATAATTGAATTTTTATTATTTAATGAATGAATTTAATGATCTCAAGAAATGTATTTAAGCATGTAGCTCATGAAAACTGATCTCTCTTCTCGTAAGCAAACTAAAATTGATTATAAAATAAACTATCCCGATATATGATACCGTAATTATCATAGCATTCATAAGAACGTAATAAAATTTTGCTTCAAGGTATTTTGAGGTATGCACTCAAGAATCATACGAAAAACAATAGCTAAATTCGAACAATTACTGTTTCAGTGACAAAATTTCCAAATGATAACACCAACGTTTTTTTTTTATTGGAATGTGTTCTCCATAGCAAAAAGAATAAATAGAGTTGTAACGGTAACTATAAAACGAAAATAACCAGCGATTGACACTAAGAAGAAAGAAAAAAAAACTAATAACAGCAGAGAAGCAACAGAAAGCAAAACATTTTAATGCGTTTCGCAAATTTTCTACTTGACCTTCTTCAACCACGATGACACTTTGCTTGCGGCAGATGGTGCCTAGGACCAAATAAAGTACAATGCTAAAAAGAATCTGTAGAACTTGACGTATCTGGTAGGCACACCACAGTTGTTTTCTCTTTTCTTCTTGATGATTTTTGTGCTACATTTACCGTTCCAATGCAGTTTATTGTTCTATGCTATGAAGATCACATTCCAATTAAAAAAGTTGATGATACCATTTGAAAATTTTGAATATTTCACTGTAACTGTAATTGTTAAACTGTTGTTTTTCACATCAGTTTTGAGCGTATACCTCAAAATACTTTGAAACAAAATTTAAATCGGTTCTTGCAAATGATATGATAGTTACGGTTTCATATATTGGGATAACTATTTTTGCAATCACTCTGTATATAATATAAAACTATATTTCTTGCACGAAAAAAATGTTTGGATTCTAGACAACTGTTTTATTTCCCGTACATTCTTTTGGTTATCTATTCAAAAAACAAAAATATTGAATGCAAAACCAATAAATATCAAAATCTTTGAGATATCCATACAAAGAATGAAAAATAATAATATGAAATCCCTTATCAGGAGCTCCCAGTATACAATGCAATAGGTCTTCGAGATTTCCCATGTGGTTGTTCAAGTTTCAAGAAAGCATTTGCTTTCCGTTTACTCTCCTTAATATATGGAATTCAGAAATAGCAAAATATTGAAAAAAAAAATTGCACCAAAAAAATCTGTAAAAAATTCATGCTTAAATTGAAAAATCATCTGAAAGCACAGATCTTAGAGCATGGAAAACAATACTATAATAATCTTAACTTTTAAGCTTTTCCACACAATTGCTTGGTTTCAGGAAAGTTTTTGATAGCTATCCACTTGATATCTATCGTTTGATTATTTTCTGTAATGTCTTTAAACGTCTCGACTCATGAAAACTGATCTCTACTCTAGTAAGCAAAATAAACTTTGAAAGCCTCTTGAACTCAAAACATTTTCTCTTTCCCCTCCATGAAAAACTTTTTCCAAGATTTAAAAGTGATTTTTCTTGTGTTGCTTAAAAGTTAAAGAACTAGTTTCCAATTTCACAGACAAGTGTTGTTAAACCTCCAAAAGAAAAATAAAATGTGTGTGTGTGGAAGGGGGGGGGGGTAAAAAGAAGAACCAAAAAGAAGCAGAGAAAAAAAAGAACCTAGATAGGCACTTGAGGTGCCTATTTTTTCGACCAATCGCTCAAGTCTTTGACAATACGGACAACCACGATTCTGAAATGGTTGGAGGAAAAAAAAGGCATCAAAATTGTGAAAGAATATAGAATACGGCTGCGCATTGTTAAGAATACCTGCTGGAAAAAAAGAAAAAGAGTAGTATATATTCACCTTCTACATAGAAAGACATACATACTGGCGTCGAAAAGTTGACAGTTCAATGTGCTTTCAGATCAAAAATGGTTTCCGCACTTGAAGCGACATTTTTCTGATCTTTTTTTCTTTTCTTTTTTTTTCTTCTCTTTTTTTTTCCAGCTCTCGGCAGGACACTTCTAAGGCATGATTTATTAGGTTTTCGTCCAACTGAAGAAAGGTTTCGCTTTAGCGGACTAGAGGTATCGGGTATCCAAGTTCCTTGTTTCTTTTATTCAATCGCTTTTATTCGATCTTTTTTTTAAAATTTTTTTACAAAGATTATGTGAATTTAAAAAGGATACTTTTCGCATTCTTTAGAATTTAATGGCTTTTTTAAGAGCAGGTAAAAATTGATCATTCTAAACAATGTGATTGGAGGCTTAGAACGTGGAACTTTTTTTTATACAACCTTTTATGAAATTAATTTTATTTTCACTTAAATGTCAATGATGGTTTAAAAAAGTCAAGTCATCGGAAATTGAATTCCAGACGTGTTTTTATGAATTTTTAAATGTATGTATTTAATATGGATTATTTTACTACGAATGCTATCTGAAAACTTCAATATTGTCCTAGACGTTGTTAAATATTCCATCGTCTAAAGGAATGTTATTTAAAAATAAATTTATATGCATAAAAATGAATGTTTATTTATATCTGTTTTTATGTATATCTACACTTTTTGTTCGATTTTAATGAAATATTTTACACCTGATCTTAAAAAGGACAGAAAAGTTACTTTCAATTTTTCAAAAGTCAAATGATAATTAAAATATAAGTTAGATTAAAAAATAACAAAGCAAGTTTTAGGGTTTTTTCATCTAAATATTATATTTCCAAAAAACTGATTTTTACATTATTCAAAAAATTGTCTTTTAATTGATTTCTTACAATATTTTTGTCAAATTTTACATTTTTTAAAAAAAATTAATACACAGTTTGTAACAATGTTTTTATTCTTATAATAAAACTTAAATTACATTTTTTTCTACCAGATCATACAATAGCAAGGTTTAATAATGTTAAAATTAAGAAAATGCTTTCATTAGAAATAAACTCATTAAAAAGTATTTGCACTTCCGGCTGTATTTCGTATTATAAATATTTTTTAATTTGCACATTCAGCAAAATTTTGTGTTGTAATACATGTAAATTCATGTTTTTAAGCTTATCAAATCACAAAGTGAAATATTAAATTAATTTCTTTCATATTAATAATTTATTTTCCAAAACTAAATGGCGACCAAATGTGCTCGGAGATTAATAAGATTAATAAAATGCAAAAAGAAGAAAAAAAGAAAATAACATTTCTTATAATTTCATTTTATTTCAATTTTATCGTATCAATTTTTTTCTTCTGGTCGCTTTATGAAATTTTTTTTCAATAAAGAAAGAAATTCTTTTTAATTTTTATATGAATTTCTCATTAAAGAAAAATAAATTTTTGTTTCATTTCTTTCCTGAAATTTATTTTAATAGTTATCATTTGAAATTAATTCAGATCTTTCTCGCAATGAGTCTTCATAAATAGTATTTCATCTGATATCTCATAATCTAAAGAAAACATTTTTCTTTCATTTATAGAATTTATTATTATTTCTTTATCATAGAACCTTTTATAACTTGATTATAGAATAGGTATATGAATTCACAATGTATGTACTTTTGATTATACTGACTTTTATTATCGGATTCACATATGCTGCTGTGAATTCATTGTGCTGTGAGTTCCTTGAGGAACTCACAGCACAATGGATTTTATAAATTCATTTAAATGGATTTTATAAATTCATTTAAATGGATTTTATAAATTCATTTAAATATAATTTGTTTAACTTCAAATAATTACAAAAACTGACTTAAAAAATACATAATGAAACGTAGCCCTTTAAATGAAACATAGTTGGCAGTTTATTTCTATTATTTTTGTTACATACAGCAGAGATATGGAACCATTGTTTAAGTCACAAAATGTCTGTAAACTATTCGAGCTCTTTTGTTTAAATATTCAACATTTTCATAACTTCAATAAATCGTATAAATATTTAAATTTAAACTTAATGAAGAAGTATTACTTTTAAATACAAATTATCATAAATATTTGGTAGGAGAAGCTGTCTTGAAATTACAAGTAAAAATTTGTTTGCATGCTGAGCCCTGTTTCAAGAGATGTATTTCAATCAGTCTATATGTAAACGTTATGAATTACGTTATGAACGTTGAATGAGAAAAAAATACGTTTTTCAACTGGAATTTCAGATTGTTTAAAAAAAATAATTGTAATTTCGCTAAAGATATTTTCAAATAATATCTCGTTGTAAAACACAAATGGGGGGAGGGATGAATGGAGAATTCCTGCACCACTCATCCTTGTAAGCCCTTGACAGAACAAGATATTTTTCAATTTCCCGCCACTGAGTAATTTACAATTTTTTTTTTCTTTTTTGGCATCTGGAGAGATTTTATTTCCTGGGAAAAGAATTTTTGTTTCTGGGAAGTCTTCTTTCATTTGTGGGGAAAATAAGTAATCACACTGAGCAAAATCGGGAATTTCTGAGTGATACGATATCAACTCATTTTCTAGTTACATGCGTTTTGTTTATTACCAATGTCATGTGAAAAATTGCTGAATGGATGGATTCAACTTCCATTGCTGATGCGTGGTGAGACGTTGATGGATTAATGTCGTTTATCATCTTGATGACCGTACAGCTTTATTCAAACTTTATTTTGATATGATGGATTAAATAAACGACGATTACGAAAAAAAAATGTCACATTTAAGTCAATTATATACTGGTCTGTAGAATTGCGACAAATCATCTAATAATTTATATAGAGAACAGTTCTTTGGTGGTACAACGTGATGAAACATTAATAGATTAATATTACATATAATCTTCAATGACCGTAGAACATCTTTTATTCTGATGTGATAATTTGATCTACTCATTATATATACACAGTATAAAACAAACAGATGGCGAATGCAACTTAGAGAAAAATCTTAGTCCATATGAAATGTTTCTCATTTCAGCGGCAGCCCGATTTACAAAGAGGTTTGACATTCCCATTGAAAATTCAATAAACTTTACCAGCGATTTCTTCTCTGTTGGACAAAAAGTTCAAAATTAAATATGCATATTCCCATAACATCCATATGTTTTCTTTCTATATAATATGCCTTGTTACTTATAATAAAGGAGATATCCAAGCCAAAAAGAATAAAGCAGATTTAATAATTCATTTTATATTCTATTCAATCGTTACTTCGTACGAAATTGAAACAAAATTTAACAAGTTCAGGAAGTAACTTTCTTATGCTAAGTAATAAATAAATCAAATGCGAAGGACAAATTTACTCTGTTTTCTCATTTCACTCTATTTTCTCCAGACGCCAGAAAACAATGAACGATTCCACTTTTGTTTTGTAAAATACAAAAAGGCAAACCCGAGTCTACAAGAGATAAAGGCGAGACAACATGGATTGCAGAGGCACGCTTTCGTGATGGATCGAATAACAGGACTGGCAGCTACTCAAAAGAAACTTGAAAATAGATTAAACGGCGACAGTTGTTGATTTTGCCCTACACGCCCCAACAAAGTTCTGTTTTTCCACAAATATCCGAAATCTGAATGTGATGGATTGGGATCCCGCGATGTCGCTGCTGCTACGATCCATTCGAGAATCAAGACGCTGCACTAAATTGCTGAATGGATGGATTCAACTTCCATTGCTGATTCGTGGTGAGACGTTGATGGATTAATGTCGCTTATCATCTCGATGACCGTACAGCATCTTTTATTCAAACTTTATTCTGATACAATGTTTTGAATAAATGACCATTTGTGAAAGAATTACATGTCACATTTTAGCCAATTAAATGCAGATCTTTTGACTTAAGACAAATAATTTAATAATTTATATAGAAAACAATACACTGGTGGTACAATCTTGGTGAGACGTTAATGGATTAATGCCGCATCTCATCTCGATGATCGTACAGCATTTTTTTTTATTTAGACTTTATTCTGATGTGATATTTTGAATAAATGGATATTTCATAAAAGAATTGAATGTCATATTTTAGCCGATTAAAAGGTATCTGCCTGGGAAGGAAGCATATTTAAAAAAAATGGTTTGATTATCAAGTTTAGTAGATTTTCTTGATGATTATGACTCAAAGCAATGAATAACATTAATTAGAAAAATTTAAAAATAATTTAATTAATTAAATCAAGGTAAAATTTTTAATGAAATTAGAGCTAAACGCTGTACACTAAATTAAAATTCTCCAATTTAAATTATTTTTCTACACAGCGTACTTATTGTACCTATAAAGGCAATGAACTAAAAGCTAAGAAGAATATACAAATGAAAAAAAAGTTATGGATCTTCGAGCATTTTTATGGTAAAAATATTGTAAAAATCATAGGTACTATTGACAATAAACAGCTAAAAATAAAATACTATTGACATTAGACCTAAATGTTTAGTTCATTACCTTCATAACACTTATGGAAATGTATATACAAAATTTCAAGAAAATATATCTATAAGTTTTCGTGAAACTATTTTTTACGCAATAAAATTTTGACAAAAAAACACATTCTTTAAAAAATGCATTTAAAGTTTTTATTAGTATACATCTAAAATAATATTTCATTTTAAACACTTAAAATTCATTACTTTTAGCAAATCCATTCCTTATTCTCGGTTTTATTATTTTTTTTTTCTTTTTAATAGCTAATACTTTCTAATATTTTCATTAGCACTTTGTGTTTTCCCATGAAGGCATTTTTTTCAGAACATTTTAGTCACATAATTTAATATAAGTAAGCTTAATAATATTCACAATATTTTTTGGGAGTCCTATACTTGAGTCTTCATATTTTTTGCCTTCTGTAAGTGTACGTTGGTATTTGCACCAAGAATCCTTTCCCCTTGCACGTTGTCCATGCATTGACTTTTTATTACTGGAACAAACATGAGCAAATGCAGCAAGTGTTGCACTTTGCAACTGCAATAAATTATCAAAATTGGATCTTATTGTAATGCCATAATAGTTTTGTAATTTATTTATGACATTGTCTTTAAGCTTTCCTTCACCCCTGTGACCTTTAATAAATTGTTTTAAAGCTCTCAAGTGAGTACCCACTTGTTTTTGAACATGCCTTACACATTCACATTTCATAATAGAACCTTTAGTGAATTTTAGTCAGTGAATATTAATGGTATTAAAGCGCAAAAAATCGACTTAACAGAATATTTCCGTGCTTCTTCCGGTTTCATTTTCGTTAATGTTAATTTAAAATAAACGTCTATATCTTCTGATATAATAATCGTAGAAACAAAACAAACACATATTTGGAAATGTAAATAAATTGTGTTTAAAGGAAAAAAATAAAAATAAATTCTGATTTTTAGTCAAAAACTGACTTGGCAACCCTATAATTACCTGAAATATGGGTTTGTAGAATTACAACAAATCTTTTAATAACTTATGTAGAGAACAGTTCTTTGGTATAACATGTTGTAACATTGATAGATTAATATTACATATAATTTTCGATGACCGTACAGCATCTTTTATTATGACTTTATTCTGATGTGATATTTTGAATAAATGGCGATTTTGTAAAAGAATTAAATGTCACATTTTAGCCAATTAAATGCAAATTTCTAGAATTAATCAAAATCATTTAATAATTTATATATACACTTCAAAGTTCAAATTATAACTGCCTTTCAATTTAAGCTAAAATGGTAAGCGCTTGGACAGGTGTGTTCTTGGTTCCGATAATTAAAGAGTTTCAGAGTCAATATCTTATCAACCAAAAATACATCTTATATATTATCTTGAGGTGCATAAAATTTGACATAAATATTATATATACTGGTGGGCTTCAAATTTGATGCAAACGTTAGGTGAGTCCGGGGTTGAAACTTAGACAAATCTTCATCTGTTGGTGAGGTGTGGAAATTTGTAGAGGAGTATGAGTGCAAATGTTGGCTTTACGATATCACCATGGCTCAAAAATATTAAAGCTGACCTAAAATATCCTTCATATTTCTTCCAAATAGAATATTCATTTAATTAAACCGAAGTTTATTGAATTAAAATTTTTCGACAGCAATAAGTATTAACTGTTAGAAAAATGTTCTTGGTATTAAAAATAATATTTTCTTTTTAAAATACCTCATCATTCTGGCAACTACTGTTTCATAATTCATTGAATTTTTTCCTTTAACTTTCTTTTACAGGCGCAACTTACTAAATGAGAGTATTCAGAAAAGATATTCTTGATATTTATCAGATAGTTTTGAGTTTTAAAATCTGTCATCTTTCTGGCAACAATTGTTAAATAATCGCAATAAAATGCTTTTCTTTTATTCCCTAATATACGAAAGCATATGAATTGAATATATCACCATGATTATGAATTAACTTGACGATTTTCAGTTTACATCAAAATCGCTAACTCAACTGAATTAAATTGGCGGTAGTTTACATTTTTTGACACTATATGGGCCGTAAAAATAAACCAAGACCAGAAAAACAAATAATCGTGGAAAATAAGTTGAACAAATTTGAAAAACATTATTTAACAATCTTCTTTTAGTGGTTTAATATTGTAGATATGGAATTTTAATTATTTTTCTATTTTAGATTTAAATTTATAATCCTTTAATACGAATATTGTAGAATTTTCTAATCAATATTTTATTAAATTCATTATCTGGTAACACCCGAAGTAAAGAATAAAAATTTAGTTTTATTAATTCATAAACTTAAATTCTGAGAATACGAAAGTAATATATTTTATTATGCATATGAACGTACATGAAATTTCAAAAATCATTTCTTGCATATAAGTAAGTGAAAGATAAATCAAATACAAAATTAAAAATTCACAAACATGAAACACAAGAATAAAAATTTAGGTATATAAAAGGAGAGTTTTCCATTTGCTCAGTTTAGTGAAGCGATTTCCTTCAAACTGCGAATAGTTATTTTAATATCCTACTACAAATTGAAATGAAATTTTTTTAAAAATAAATATTATGAAAACAATTTCTGTATCTTTTAAATTAGCTTTTAAAATCCGACATATTTTTTATTTAATGATAAGATAAATTCAAACTAAAATCATTTTATTACAAGAAAACATTTCGTGTAGTCATAAAAACAATCTTTAAATTGATTTAAATTAAATGTAGATTGAAATAACGCCTTAGCAATTTTAACACATAATTCATTAAAGTTTTCTTCCTAATCTTGAAATTACTTTTCTAAAATATAAAACATTGAAACATTTAAAATATGTATTATACTACAAAATATTGAAATAGAATAAAAATTTCAATTTTTCCCATAATTAAAATTTTATCAATGTTATGATGAAGAATATCTTTTTGATAAAAAAAGAATGTTGTTAATCTTTTCGCTCATTCTGTCGTGAAATGAAGTAATCAAAGTTTGAATTACATCTTTTATAAAAGTAGTTATAAATATAAAGTACAGAATATTTCTTTCCTGTTTCAAAATTCGAAATTCTTCCGCCTGTTTGGCATTAAGAAAAAGAATTAAAAAATGTTTTGAACTAAGAAACAAAAAATGATATTTAACATGATTGAATTTTGTTAACTATTCTGTGAATTAAAAAGTAGAATTAAGTATTTAGTTTATAAAACCTGATTTCCAACACCCAACACTTGTTTATTCATTTACTGAGTTCACAAAAGATGGTTTGGTAATTTAATTAAATGCATCCGTATTTAAATTTATTAATAGCTTTAGAACCTTTAAAATTAAATTAATGATTTTATTTCTGAGAAATCGGAAGCTAACACAAACAAATTCGATTAAAAATTTTACAAAATAATAATAATAATAATAATAATGAATAAATAAAAAAAATTCTACCTAAAACTCGATTTTCCATTGAATAAAGTCTAGACTGGAACCAATTAAGCGATGTTTGGATATTTTATTTTCAAGATAGATGTTTAATGCGTATTTTTTCTAATTTAAGTAATTGCGTTTTTATTACGATTTGTCCGAATGATACGTTATTGAAGAACGTAACGTAATTTATTTAATGGCTGTTTTAATGCTTCTTGAATTAAATAGAGACTTCTAAAATTCAATAGCTTAGTATTCATTACGCATTTTATTTTCAAAGAATATTTTTTTCATAATTTCATTGTTTGTGCGAGAATTCATATATTCAAGAACATCTGTAAATCAGACATCTCGTCTTTTAATATTGTAGAAATTTTGGAAGTCCTTGGTGTTTAGACTTGAGCACATAGTTTTAAACTTTATTTACAGTAAAAGTAAAAGTGCAAGTTAAATTTGAAGTCGTTATTTACAGTAAAAGTGAAACTATAAATATTTTGGCTTTGAGCCAAAGCTCTTATGTTATTTTACTTCCTTTTTAATATTTTTAATACATTTCACATTCTTCAATCTTTTTTGACTGCTTATGTGTTTGAATGTACGTCTACCTTTTCATATCCAGTTTATAGAAAGAAGAGATACTGGTATCTTTAAAAATTTAAATATGTATAAAAAATGATATATATTCTCATTTTAGATTATCTTGTGTATGGAATTATGATGGCATATTTGTGAGTTTCCGGTCTTAGCGCCGAATGATTCCAAATATGAAACCTAATTCCTCTAAAGAAATGAAGTATATGCGAGCCTAGTGTAAGTTAAATCTGAAGTCGTTGGCTAAACGTCCATTTGCTAAAGTGACGCAAACAATCTGGAGAAAGGGTGCCAATTCAGATGAACTTTCGAATTCCATCTCAATATATTCATGTCTTGCTTCCAAGCAAGTTAATATAAATAATTAATTAATTAAGATAAATTAATTTAGAATACGAAAATCGCAATTTTTGAATGATGGCTGTTTGTGAGCAATAACTCAAAAGCTGGATGAACTAGAAGCAAGAAAACTTTTTACACACACACACACACACACACACACACACACACACACACACACACACACACACACACACACACACACACACACACACACACACACACACAAAGATTTTTATATAAAAAAGGAAGTCTGTGGTTCCACTTGTTCAATTTCATATATATAACTTATTTTAAAGCATATTCATCTAAACAGAAGAATTTTGGAGCATTATTTTATCACGAAAAATATCATATTTGATGCATTTTTGGCTAGTTGATTATGTTATGGTCAGTTATTCATCTATATGTGACCGTCTCTTAGTCTATCCGTGTTATATGAACCTAAATTATTCAAATGCTGAAAAATTTAAATAAATGGATATTTTGCTCCCTTGACATCAAAATAATGTAATTTTATAAAAGATTTGATTAAATAATGCGCATTAAACAAGACAATAATCAATAGGAGCCTTTGCTGACTCATTTTTCAGGAATAGGGCTATACAACGGCTATATCCTACATATGCGCGATGTTTGAATCAGACAACATATCGCATGTTGAAGGAATATAATGCTAAATTCATCCTGAATTTCAAGAATATTACATTTTCATTCATTTTTATTCGAGGATGTTAGTCATTTCTGACGAATGGATAGAGATAAGAGCCTTAAAATACTCATATCTAATATAACTCATATTTTGTACTTACTCAATTCGAACAATTTGTATCTTTAAATGAAATAAAATGAATGTTTATGACACTCAGTACACATAATTGTTTGAGATCCAGTTACCATCAAAGGTTTAGCAAGAATATATGACCATATTCTCGCAATCCCTCATTATCTGCTGTTTCATTATAAACAACCTATATTTTAACAACGAGAATTTCTACATTTATATTATATATATATATATATATATATATATATATATATATATATATATATATTACCTAGATATCGAAATTTAACATAATATTTTGCATTTACATACCGCCTTCATTTAAAATAGTTTATTTTCAACTCGTCTCTTGAAATCACCGATTAAAACTTTCTGCCACAATAAACAACATTTATTTTTAACTACACGAGACACAAATGTTGTTAATTGCTGAATAATAAGCCACAAGATCTAGATACAAAAATAAGTTTGTTTCCAAGTCATAAATACGTCAGAAACATTCTCAATGGACAACTCCAGAGTATGTCCACAAGTGAACTACCAAGCGATGAAGAGTTAAGTTTCGAGTAGAATGCTTTGAATTGCTTCCAAGGCCGTATTATTTTGGTGTTTACCGCAGGGAGGGGCTAGGAATGGCGTTTTTGAACACCATCCAGGTGTTGACTCAGGACAACGACGTTGGCGTCTCGTCACTTGCATCATCTGTAGTGGAAACGGTTCTTGACAGGATGCACTCGCTCGATTTTGCGATGTGACTTTTGGCATACCTGGACGACGGCCCATGTTTACGCCTGCAGATGAATGTGAGTATAAGTTGAGTTGATTTAACTTGATCTTGATAATGGGCGGTTGATAGGTTCGGATGCTTAATTTTGAAGGGATTTAAGAAGGCTTGACAAGAATTTTTCTTCTTGGTACTTCAAACCTTGTAGCTGTAAATGTGCTTAATTCTTGCTATCCTGGAAGTTTGATTTAGTATATCAGTTGAGTTGATTCAACTTAATTCTGAAAACGTATGGCCACACTGTTAGGATACATCACGTTACTTGGATTAAAAAAAAAAAAAAAAAACTTGGAAAAGCCTTTTCTTCCCGCTTTTCCATACGTGTCAGCTAGAAATATATTTCCTTATGACTATTTCTTAAATACTTGTTTCTTAAAATGAAATTGTTCATGTTTGTGCTTGAATTTCATTATATATTCAATATTTTAAAAACTGTGCGTTTAAATTGTGCATGTTAATTATGGTTTGTTTGAAAATGAAAAATTAAAAAATTGAATCATATTCATTAATATATTCATATTCATTAAAAATTCACATTCATATTCATTAAAAATTCACATTCATATTCATTAAAAATTCACATTCATATTCATTAAAAATTCACATTCATATTCATTAAAAATTCACATTCATATTCATTAAAAATTCACATTCATATTCATTAAAAATTCACATTCATATTCATTAATAAGGTGAATTTTAAATGCCCTCTGTATTTTAAACAATTTTTTTGCTTGTGTAATATGCAGATAATCTTTTACTAAGCAATGTTTCATAAAGACACATGACTTTATTTTAATATGACATTTCAGATTTTTGTTCAATTTTAAAACATTTTTTTTCTATTTTCTTCCCTTTTTAAATATCATTTTGCTCTTTCCATATGTCATATAAAAAAGTGATTAAAGGATAGAAAGAAAGAAATACGAATCGCCAAGATTCTGATTTTATAAGAAATGATATTCGATTTTAAACTAATTTATGAAAGTTTGCTAAAGATAATTTTGACACTTAATTTATTTGCCAGACGATTTTTTTTTCTGATTTTTAAAAAATAAAAACTTTGACTTTTTTTGTTTTTAGATATGAATATTTTTTTTGTTTTGTTTTTATATATTCAGATAGAATTTTAAAAAAATCCATATCAATTAATTATTTAAAGGATAAATAATATTTCTCAATGAATAATTGAAGATTATTGTATTTCAAATGAACTATTTATATTATTTAAACATAAATCATTTTATCAAAATAAAAAGGAATTATATTTCCATCTGTTCTAATATAATTAGACATATGTATATGCTGTTATTGCTTTGTAAATAATAGAGAGCCTACAATATTCAGTGCATTGACTATAGAAATATCCTGCTGTAATTTTCTTTTAAAGATATATATATAATAGATCGTAAAATCGAAAAAAGCTATAAAAGCAACAGATTTTGATGCATTTGAGCATTTCCATCCATTAATTTGGGGAAATAATAAAAATAAGACTATATTTCATTGACTTCAATCAGGAGAATAATATAAGCATTTGATTTAGGTTAATAAAATTTTAAAATTTAATTTTTAACACTATTACCAAATTTTGATGTCTTATATTATAAATTTTTATGATAAATTAATATTAAGAAGGATATTTGAGAAAGAATATTGAATATTTAAAATTATGTTAGAATTTTAATTTAATTTAAATAATTTTAATTTAAATTATGTTAGAACTTTAATTATTTAATACATTTTGTTAATATATTAATTTTATTATATGAATAGTTAATATATTAATGTTATTATTATCTTTTGAGAAAAATGTATCAAAATGAATTTAAATTTCGTAAAAAATTTTTTAAGCTTTCCTGGAAATCGCACTGATTAATGTATTAACATACTGATTAAATATTCTTGACTTTGTTTTCAGGCTTGAATACATTAATAGCAGCTTCTTACTAGTTAATTACATTTAGTAATATCATTTCAAAATTAGTATTGGCGTTTTTCTAAGCTATTAGAAATTATATTGAATTATCATCTATATAATTATATGCTTGCGTTTTAGAGCAAATACATGACACTTAACACCTGGATTAATGACAAAAATTCAAGGGCCTTACACATATTTAATATAATGATGATAATTCCCCACTTTTCTAGAAAACATTTTTTCAGTTTAAATGATAAAATAAAGACTAAATATTTAGAAAAATTGAATTCATATTTTTGAAGAGAAAAATGGTTTCTAAAACAGCTTAATTTTTAAAAAATTACAACTGACATTTAATAAAAATTCTAAAATACAAATTCTTCGAACCGTATGCTATTCATCAGTGTGTTTACCTTATTAAACAGTCAAAAATTATTCAGAAATATTTTCCATAATAACGCTGCTATTTATTGTATTGCAAAATCATGAATAAGAATTTCCAAAAGATGTTGTGACGATACGAAAATAATGTTTTATAGCTTAATGTGGTTAATATTTATTATCTTTTTAAGATTAAATCTTTTTTCCACGACTTTAAAAACATTTTGTAAATAATGCCTAAATCCATTTACAATGTCACATTCAATTTTATGAATTTTTTTATATGTTTTACTTCTCTTTAAACTAAATCCTATATGTTTATCAATAAACAAGTAAATAAATTAAATTCATTTCAATGATATAATGCGAAAAAGAAGGGTTTTTTTTTCACAACGCTTAAACTGTTATTTGCTTTTTTTTTTTTTTGAATTACACATAAAGGTTCATAAATCTAAACTTCATCCCTTTTTCAACTGGAAAAGGTCCAAGATAGCATTTGTTCCACTTCTTAAGAATATCATTTTGTAAATAAAGGGCTTATTTCTTTAATAATTCTAAAAAACTTAAATTACCGAACAATTTATTAAATATTGTATTATAATCTATAAATACACTTACAGATGTATTGCAATTTAAACATTTTCTTTAATTTTCAAATGTTTCTTTGAATTTCATTTAAATTCAAAAAATTTAATCGGATATATATTGAATAAATTAAATTAACATTAATAAAATCTTATATTTTTTAAATCTAGAAATTGGAATATGTTATTCCAAGCGAATAGTTTATGATTAAACAAATTACATCAATTTTGTTTCAATGAAATTATGAAAAGATGTCAGTAAGGAGAAATAATGTTAAATAAAAGCTGTTCTGATATTTCATTTGAAGATTTACTAAAATAATCTTTTAAAAAACATTTTTATAGGTTTTTCGAGATTTATGTTAAAAATATATTAGTTGTCGAATATTTGTTTGAATTTTACTTTATCGAAATAATTTCATAGAACGAACAATCGGATCTATTTCTGAATTAGGATCTCAAATTCATTTGAATAAAATTTTTAATTTTCTGTCTAAAAAACGATATTTTTCTGAATAATTCTTAATAATAGTTTTTGGTTAAACAAGGTCTATTAATAATTTATGGTTTTATCGATTTACTGTAATTTATATTAAAAATTTAGTTCTCAAATGTATAGTTGAATTCATTTAGATCTAATAAATTTACTGAATAATAAAATATATCTTTGTATTTCGAATTAATGTTAACACAAACTTCATTTTCATGTAAATATTTTTTTAAAGATATAAAAATTTTTAATTTTCATGTAAATAAAATCACAATATTCATTTTCGTGTAAAACATACCATACTTTATTTCCAAGTATCATCTTCTAAAACTTTATGGTTAAACAAATTATAATCTTTTATTCTTGTTTATGCAAAAATATAGGAATATGTTTATATAGGAATACAATAATGATGATAAAAGAAATTATGTTGAGCTTTGAAGATTATAGTTCACATGATCAATAAAATAAATAAAAAGCATCAAAGTGTCGAATTCTATACAATTGTAAAAAAAGAAATATAATTCTTTGTTCATTAATTTATCAAAGTATATTATTTCTCAATATAAAAGAGTTTTTCTTAGGTATGAAAGAAGCTTAAATTTTTAAAAGAATATTTTTACTATGCTTTGAAATACTAACTTCCACTTTTAGTAACACCGTATTCCAATAACAGTACAGTTTTTAATTTCTTTAAACATAAAAATATATTGAATGAAATTTCTTCATCCGTTTTGAAGCAAGAATTTTAAAAATAGATTTTAATAATATTTTTTTATAAATAGATTATAGATAAATTTTTATATATAATCTAGTAGTTTAGTAGTTTTTGATTTCATTCACCATTTATTTTACCATTTGACAATTTTTACTAATACGTAAAAATGACAATGATTTCAACTATAAATCCCAATAATATTTTCAAAAATTTATCTTTGAAAGTGTAATTGCAAATGATGCAAATTTCCCGGAGTAATTAAAGCTAAAAGCTGATTAGATGTTGAAAATATTTTAAACTAATTTAGTTATTCATTTGTCATTCATTTTAGTTATTCATTTTCACTTTTGAAAGAATCAAAATATATATCATTCTGCATATAATATAAATATCAGACTACATTGTTCGAATCTATTTTATCAGAGAAAAAAGAATATTGTTAGAACGGGACGATTTTGTTCTTCATTCGAAATGATTATTCAATGCAATAATTAATTTTTGCTATCATTATACAGAGATGTAAATGAAGATTGATAACTACTCTGCCACTCCTTCCAGTGATTTCCTCGCTTCTAATTGAACTTCTTTAGGACTGCGAATTGTTGCCATTCTTCACTTATAATATGAATTCACATAGCATGAGAAAAATAAGCTGGGTTAGAAGGATCGGGATGAGATATTTTGGATGAGATAATTTGTCCCAGCAAGAACTATGACACCTAACTCATATTTTGATACGTTTTTGTCTAGGAGAAAAATATGACTGATTCATTACTGTGATGAAACATTTGTGAGTTAATCTTTTTGTGTTTAAATCACACAAAGAGGTTGAGGACTTTAATGTATTATCCTACTAGTGCCTATACAACCATAATGAATTAGTACCAAGTTATTCCATCTCTCTTCTTCTTTCAAGAAAAGAAAGCTTAAATCATTTAGTGGGAAAGTTTTAAATGCGTGCAATCACGAGTTCTACTCATGTGGTGTAATCCGTATTAGCACAAGATGATTTACGATTTTATAACGATATTTTCATTGTGATATACACAAGTCAGCGGAATTATTGGGCATGCAGACACCATGCAATAACCTACACTAATAGGTGTATTTGAACTAAATATAGTTAATTCTTATAAGTCAATCTTTTGATATACTTTACTTATTCAGCTGAAAATGACATCATTCAATTACATTTATTAATGCAATTAAATGATTGCCGACGTCCTGGCCTAGGGGTAGTGTGTCTTCCCCGTGATCTAGGTATTCCGGGTTCGAGTCCAGGTTCGGGCATGGTTGTTCTCTTCCTTGTGTTCTCTCTGTGAGGTGCGTGAATGAGCCTCCCTGTAAAAAGGGGTTGTGCAAGCGAGTGTGTGTGTGCTATCTTCATTTGAGCTAGAAGTCAGACTTCTGCCCTCGGGTGCTCAGCTTCTTTATCCTCTGAAGTTACTGCGCAAAAATTTGGCTTAAGAAATAATAATTAATGATTAATTTGAAAAATTTCAAAGCTTTTTGAAGATAATAATAAATGCGATTCTATTGCCTATCCTGAACGAAATAGTTTTAATGCCATATGGTATTGTTCTCTTTAAGTCCTACTTAGCTCTAGAGAACTCTTAACTTAGTTAGCTTTAACTCTGTAAACTTAATTAGCATCAGTTCTGTTATGTTTATTGGGAATGCAGATTGTACAAACATAATTTTCAAAATTAAAATTATGAAACAAAATGTCAAAAATATTCAGTAGAAATGACATTAGTCATCAAAAGACTTTCATGATATGTTCTAAGCAAACGTTTAAATCTACCCCAGAAATATCTCCCAGTATGAATTTATATTACGTGTCCCTATACAAGCTCACGGAATGTTTCATTGTCTGCTTAATACTAATAAATACTAAAGCAATGTTGCTAAATTGAATGTCATTTGAACTCGATCATATATTGAATATTAATGCAAATTCAAAATAAGCCAGTCATTATATTTCTCAATTTTTTGATATTTTTCTTTAATATGATACATTTTTATGTTCAGCGTCGAAATTAAATGAGAAAAAATGGAAAATATAACATACATTTTAAAATTTGACACAATTTTCAGTTTTGGTGTAATTATCATATGTAAAAATTTATCATTATGGCTTTTTGCGCTGTAGCATTTTTGGGAACAACATATATATATTTACATGCGCACAATATATATATATATATTCCTCCGGATTTGGCCTAAGATTTGATAAATGTCTACAATTTTGGCATAAAAATTATAAAACTGTTCTGTTCTATTTATACACACACGGATATACAGATGAATCTTTTCCGATGAATTTCATCCAGTATTGGAAAAGGATCTAAAACGTTCTCACATAAAAATCACAATGAATTTAAATCGAATAATTCGCTTTAATTCTATTGCGGGCACAGACATTTACAATTATAAAAATTATTTTATTGAACTCAGAGAGGTCTAAAAGATGGATATTCGTCAAATTGTCGATGTCAAACTTTCTGGGAATTAAAGTACTTTCTTTATTTCTTTCATATATATGCTAAACTAATGTGGAAGAATAAAATATATTCTTGTATTACATACAGCACTTTTAAATTGTTGTTCACCATCATTAACAACCCTTGAAAGGCCGTGTAGGCATGTCTAGGTGCATAAACCTCCCCTCATAAAGCATTTGTCACACCGCACGCACGAAAAGCATCCCTGATAAATGCGCAGTTATTCACATAATTTCTCTTGAGGTCAAAATTCACACCTGTCATTGCTGCATGAATTTCACTTTTTAAAAATATTTCATCTTAATTAAAAAGAGTAATCTGAAAAACGAACTTTCAGAGACCGCCAAGTGTCGCACGTCGATGATAGAGCGTGTAACTGCTCCTGACAAACTCCGGTGTTGCGGGGAAAACCTTTTACAGGCCATCATTTATCATCCGTGTCTTCGAGTGTTTGGAGTTCCCACCTTCTCCAGCAACTAGTTGCTCATAATTCCTCATAAATGCATTACAATAGAGTGGTTTTTTCACTCTCCTCCGCTTCGCAGCTCATTTCTCAGGTCGCGTGCTTAGCTCGGCGGCTGATATTTTCGCACTATTGTCGATGAGAGGGACGGTGTCCATATTATTAAGTTAATTCAATTTTGTTTCCTTTTGTGAATAAAAATGGTTTTCAAAAGTAATAAAGATTTTGTTTCGGATAAAAAGGATCTTAGATGGAGATTCTTTAAAGTTTTATTTATTAGGTTTCGGCGCTATTTTGGTTTAAATAATCAACTGAAGAAATGCATTGTGATTTTGAAGAAATGGGAACTCGGATCATTATTCTGTAAATTTCTATACCACACCAAAACGAGAGTTGTCGAGTTCCTTGAATTTTTGATAATATTTCCGTTAATGATTATATCAAGAACGCTTTCTTTAAGATTTAATCGCCATTTTGAGTTAACCGTCTTTAGAAGTAGGGCATTTTTATTTGAAAGTGAATCAAATGATGAAAGAGAAATCTAAGCCGTATCTCCACTATACATATTTCTACTTTACAGGAGTTTTGTTCTCTTTTAACTATATTAACCCCTTAACTGTTTTATTTTCTTTACTATCTAATAAGATGACACCTTCTATTTTGGGAATGTTTATTTATTTTGATTCAAATAAAAATCCATTGAATTCTTGACATATCTATGTATTCGAAGCAATTTTAATGTTGAATTATAATAGTTATGAACTGTTTATTTTTTGCTTACAACTATCAAAATTCGATAAATCGATGCACATATGGCATACGGACAAAACAGTTAAGCGGTTAAAAAAATTACGAAGTAGAAAAATCTTATGCAACTTAGTATGATTTAAACTCCTGTCACGCTGTCATCTTATGTATGACAGCGTGACTTGAAGATAATATATTGTTAATATTGGTTCTACTGACAGTACTGTGCAGCTACCAAGTGACTAAAGTATGATAATATGCCATGTGAATTTCCTGATTGGTAAAAACGTTTTTTACATAACATTAAAACAATAACTTTTTAAACTTCACTAAAAAGCAAATAATTTCCTGAATGAATTTATGTACAAGCTATTACTTTTAGCAAACGGAGCATTATGAAATTTTATTCTATCGTCTGTTTCCTTTCAATTGCTGACTTTCAAATAAGTTTTGAATTAACATTGTTAATTTTCAAATAATTGTTTCAGTTGTTGATTTTCAAATAATTTTCAAATGATATTTGTTAATTTTGAAATAATTGTTTCCTTTAAGATGTTGATATTCAAATAATTTTCAAAATATAATAATTCTGACATTTCTTCAATTTTTAGAATACTGTTAAGATATATGTTTTAACATACAAGATAAATTTAGTCGCTTGGAAATAATACATGTATAAACCAGATAACACGAAATCTAATTTTTATTTTATATTTAACCTTTTTTAATTAATTAACCTAATTATAATTATATATTTAACCTTTTTTTTATTAGTTTCACGAAATAATTTCACTCTATCTCATTTCTTATTTATAAAATTTTATTCACAAAATTATTTTTAAACTATTAAAACGACTTTATATTTATAATAAAATCTGAAGGATCATAGCAGCTGAATTCAGTTATTCTTTATACTTATTTTCTGGTGTAGGAACACAAAATTATTTCAGAAACTTTGTTTAATTTCCTCCTTTTTAAATTGCAATTATATATCAATAGCATCGACTCCTTACAAAATATTTAAAATATTTAATAGTGATTTCTATAACTAATATAGATAAAATGGTTTAATAGCTTAATGTTTTAGCTATAGTATTTAAAATATTTAAATTCGTTTTATGGTTTCAATTGATGCTCGCTTTTTTATCAAAATATATGAATAGAATATATTTAATAATCTCTGGCATAGGAAATACATTAGTAAACGTATTACTATATATATACTTTAGAAGTAGTAATAGTATTTTATTCTTATATTCATTCATTTTGTTAATTTCAGACGATTACAAATTGGTAAATTATGGAGGAAATATATGCTTTCATAACCATAATGAAATTATATTTTTAAAATTAGTATGTTGAAAGAATATCTAGAAACTTTCGGCCCATAAACCTTAACACTTTCGTTTTTATACATTGAAATTAAATTTTTAGACCCCATGTCTATTTATACACACATACTTAGATTCTACTCTCTAACTGACAGCTTAATTTCAACCAAAACCAAATTTGTTGCTTGAATGTAGTCCAACTTCTAATGTAACATTACTTATGTGAACAGCCGCACCAACTCTAATTCACAATATCCAATAAATCAGCAAGAAAAGTAATTGCTTTTGTTTCTTTGGTGAATTAATTAGTTGGCTGGAAATAAAACTATCTTTTTCTCTCTAATTACTTATGCCGTAAGTTCTAGGAATAAGAGAATAAATTTTAAAAGCAAAGAAAATAAGCAAACAAATAAATTCTCAGAAATATAGAAAGAGTTTAATATATTAATTTCAGTTAATTTTGCTATTAATTTTCAAAAATTTATTTAGAAATAAAATGTATGCCTTTAGATATAAATTGAATAAAACATTTCTTAAACTAGCAGATTAGAAAATTATTACAATGTAATCCAGCAACTTTTAATTCTCACATTTTTAAATTTTAACTCTCTGAGTATTAAAACTCACTATGCCGTTTTATAATAAATATACATATATTCCATATTTAAGAGTTATTTCTGATTCTTGAATATTTAATTTTCATCAAAAAAAATTATTTCTGGTACATAGCCCAACTTCTAATGCAACACCGAAATCTTTTGTGAACAGCCGCACCTAATTCACCCTGTGTAATAAATAAGCTATAAAGTATGACGCTTTAGTTAATATTGCTAGTCATTTTCAGAAGTTTTTCTAGAAATAATTTAAAAGCTTTTAAGAATAAATTGAATAAAACATTTTTAAAACTAGTAAATACGAAAATTATTTACAAACTATGCAATCCAGCAACGTTTAATTCTCACATTTTTAAATTTTAATTCTCTGAGCATTAAAACTCACTATGGCGTTTTATACTAACAATACATATATTCCAAATTTAAGAGTTTTTCTGATTACTGAATATTTAATTTCAATCAGAAACAAATATATTGCCAGTACGTAGCCCAACTTCTAAAGCAACACCGAAATCTTTTGTGAACAGTCGCACCGATCCTAATTCACCGGGTGTAATAAATAAGCAAGAAAAATCGCCGCTTCATTTAATCTTGCTATTCATTTTCAGAAATTTATGTAGAACCAAATTCTTTGCTTTTAGACATAAAAGGAGTAAAACATTTCTAAATCTACCAGATTACAAAATTATTTACAAACCATGTATGCAGCAACTTTGAATTAATTAACTTTTAATTTTATACGCTTTGGATATTAAAACGCACTTCCCTTTTTTATACTAACAATACATATATTACAAACTCTGATTGATTAAATATTCTGATTCCTCAATATTTAATTTCAATCAGAAACAAATTTATTGCCAGTACGTAGCCCAACTTCTAAAGCAACACCGAAATCTTTTGTGAACAGCCGCGCCGATCCTAATTCACCGTGTGTAATAAATAAGCAAGAAAATTCGCCGCTTCAGTTTCCTCCTTCACATTATGAGTAGGTTCGAAATAAATTGAAATAAATCTATATATCTCCTTCCTATTCCCATTCCAGTTTTTCTCTCAATTACTCTCCTCTCGAATTAAAGTGTCACTTTTTTCTGCCTAAAAAATACATGAAATAAATAAATGTTTCTTAAGGTGCGAGGAGTTTTGGATAGCAAGTAGCAGAAGAAATAAAGTTTGAAAAAAATATATATAAAAGGGAGATTTCGAATCAAGCGAAGTGTGACTGATACGATGTCCCTTTTTTTCATTTATTTATTTATTCTTTTTGGCTGCTTTTACCTTTCAGAAAATCAGAGGCAAACTATTTTCTTTATTTTTATTTTCTACGTGTTTAACTAGGATTCTATATCCTGCTTATTTTTTTTTATCTACCGTTTCTTCCCAATGGGCGGATTCGTAAGAAGTAGAGCGGTGTAAGTTCCATTCTTGCGTCTTTGGTGTGTGTGGTTTCATCTTTAATTGCTCTAAAGGAGTGGGTTTGGGAGGCAAATGTTTTCGAGATGGAGCAGTTTTCGTTGTCATGTAAACATGAATCGTGTCCAATGGTAGCGCATGGTTTATAATCAAGGATCATTTTATTGATTTTACAACGAATTATATTTCAATGAAATCGATGTCTATTTTATAATATTTTTTATACAAGCACCATATTATTGATTTTTCCAACGTATTATATTTCAATGAAATCAACGTCTATGGTATAATATTTTTATACAGGAGTCATTTATGGATTTTCCAACAAATTATATTTCAATGAGATCGATGTATATTGTATAATATTTTTATACAGGAATATTTTTAATGATTTTACAACGTCTTATATTCCAATGAAATAGACAAGCATTATTTTATTGATTTTTCCAACGTATTATATTTCAATGAAATCAACGTATATTGTATAATATTTTTATACAGGAGTCATTTATGGATTTTCCAACAAATTATATTTCAATGAGATCGATGTATATTGTATAATATTTTTATACAGGAATATTTTTAATGATTTTATAACGTCTTATATTCCAATGAAATAGACAAGCATTATTTTATTGATTTTTCCAACGTATTATATTTCAATGAAATCAGTGTCTATTGTATTGTAATGTACTCTGATGATGATTAGATGTATGTCAAAAGTGGCATTACAACGGTAAAAAGCTCATAATTAAAATAAAAAAAATAGAATTTAAATAGCTATCAAAGAACAATCTATTCATAAAAAAATCGTTCATATGCTTGTGTACTAGAAGCTAAAAACAGCAACAAAAAAAAAAAGAAAAAAAAGAGCAGGCATAAAAAGAAAAAGTAGAGTGGTCTAAATGGCACAAGCAGATGAGCCTACATAATATTCCAACAGTATCATTGAAACATAATTAGTAAATAATAAAATTTACTGAAGATAGGCAATTTAAATTCAGAAAAAAGATGAAAAATAAAAAAAAACAAAGAGAAAAATATAAATAAAAAAATTAAAAAAAAATAAGTTAATAAATGAAAGTAAATAAATAGAAAAATAAATATATAGAGTGACTCAGTCTAAGGTAGAGTCCATGAATCAGGAATAAAAGGCCAGATAGAGTTTGCATTTTTGTTTCTTGTACTCACTACAAACAAAATGATGAAGAATAGGGAAATGGAAAATATAGTGTGGAATGTCATCATAATTATTACCACATCTACAACTATAATTTCTCAAAGTAAATCTTCTAAAATAATGCGGTCAAAGTCCATGGTTTGTAGTTAATTAGGCTAAATATTTATTGTCAATATATCGATTTCTTTTCACCTGAGAAAAGATTCTGAAAGCGGCATCTTCATTATTTTGACATCTTAATTGCCATTCATCGATGAGAATTTTACGAAGACGAGCTTTGATTGTTCTTTCAGATTCTCCAAGGTGAAATTCTATTGCAGGTTTAAGTGAAGCAGTTTTGGCAGCTAGATCAGCTAGTTCATTACCTATGATGCAAATGTGAGCTTTAACCCAGTGTAATGAGATATTACTATCTACCAGACTTTTAACATCTTCTACTGAATGATTTTTTGGGTTGAATTTTTGAAGTGCCTTTATTACACTAAGGCATTATGATAATGCAAATATGGTTTATTATAGTTTTTCCAATTTAAAACTTGCCATATTGCATAAAGTTCTGCTTGAAAAATTGAACAGTGATTCTCAAGCCTATACTGAAACTCTTCAATTTTATCTTCGCCCACAAAAATACAAAATGCCGCACCAACTTGTTCATTCATTTTCGAACCAACTGTATAGATGGAAGGCGGAGCACCCCACTGCGTCTGCAGTCTTATTGAGGTGAACCCATCTATTTTCATAACTAATCAATTTAGAGCCCTCAGTTGTTTTGCCAATAATATTGATGTCTTTATGGTGATTTTTTACAATTTTTCTTGATATTCCTCTATTGTATTTGGCAACTGTAAGTCTATTTAAAATTTGTAGTCCTCTTGCTTCCCACGTGATTTATGTGGACCATATCATTTAATCTGTCAATTATCCCAAGAATCTTCATATTTCTTGTAAGCTTGATTGGTTTACCGGTATAAGAACAATATGGAGGGGGTTTATAACGCCCCCTTTTCCCCCAAAAGACTCAGCTGCGTTTTTTCATGCGCAAAAGTAACCTTAGAGTCCTTACTCCAACAATCTAATTTTTCTAACGCCCAATTAACCAGATCTTGAATTTTGAGCTTGCTAGTTGCTGCCACAAACAGATAAGAATCATATTAGAAAAAAGGCATGATATCATTGACTAATGTTAACATTAAATGCCTTTATTAATCATGAAGACATTCATTGTGGGCCTCTTCAGATAGCGTTGTAGATTAACCTCCTTTATCTTTTTTCTCACTTATATCCTATATTCTATGTTGATCAGGTGTTGTTCATTGCAAAATTTATCGGGTTAGTATTCTCTTGGTAGTTTCAAGATAACATTGTGCAATAATACATATAGTACAAGTATTTAATCATAAAAATTCAAAATTAGAGCATCTGTAATCAGATATCAGATACACCTTGATATCTGATTACATTGGTATTATTTATCTCTCCAACTGAATCAAAATATTTTTCATTTTTTAGGTTTCACATAACACGGGTTTGAAGGTTACTTTTTTATTAAAAATTGCAATTTGTAAAAAAAAAAAAAAAATTAGTTAAATGTATCTAAATAAGTAGTTATAAAGGCTCTGATCTATTTTTATAACAGTACTTCTTAGTTACATTCAAACCATGTAGCCACATCATCTTTAAGCTTATCTGTTTACGAGTCTAGTTTTTATTTTTCCATCTATTGTATCACTTAACTTCGTAGCAAATCATCATTAGCGGAAGACAGTGCAGCATTATTAAGTTTTATACGCTGGTTTTTCTCTGCGATGTAATTAAAATCTCATCAACTTAAGCATTTATAAATATCAAAGGATGACTTAAAGAATAGAGTTAAATACTTGTGACATAAAAAGATAATTTCAATGCAGCCAAACAACGGTAAAGAAGCAGAGTAACATTTTCTTTTCTTTTTTACAGTGGTTTAAGCTGTTAATTGCATTTTATGATGCAATTCTTACTCAATATAGAAATATTATAAAATCAAGAGTTGTAAGTAGTAAGTAAGAGCATGTAGCTTGCTCTTATATGTAGTTTAAACCAACAAACACCATTTTTCTATTTTATAAAAAAAAAAATATTAGAAATTTTCAAAATTCAATAAAAATTTTGGAAATTTAAAAAAAAATATCAAATTTTTAAAATTTAATGAATTTTATAAATTTTCAAAGAAAATATTTTAACAGTAGATACAGGAGTGAGACAGCAATTAATTTTTTTATTATTTTTTATTTAATGTTATGGATATGACAGAAAATGCAATAAATATTTATAAAATATTGATTTTTTAAATAAAGTATATGCTTTTATGCATAAAAAAGCACTTACTTAGCATATGTTAATTTTATATCAACGAATGAATAGAAATGAATGTAGAAATCTCTATAGAAGAAAATGACATTCTTTGAAAAGAGAATTGCATTTACGTCATAGATGCAATTCATATACTAAAATTTTATTCAGATATTAGGTCCAACTTATTTGTTAGAAGAAATTTTAAAAGTAATGTATATTTGGTGATAAATGTAAAGGCAAAATCACAACGTATGAGTCTATGTCTCAAAATGTTGAACAATGACCAAAGTACGTTATAGTGATTTGTTTTAGATGACAATTGTACATCAACTGTATTCCCAAACGAAAGTTTTTGAAAATAACACTAAAAAAAGGAAATGCTTGGGGAAAGATTCTCGGGCTTAAAAATTGTAACCTAGTATATGAGTTCAAAGAAGAAAAACAATGATAAGTTTAAGTGATGATAGATCACGGCAAATTCAACAATTAGTGTGTAACAGGCGAAGTCGAAAATTCAGTGGTTTGTCCCTAGTGTTCATAAACTACCTAATACTCAATTTCTGAAGTGATGGATTAGCCCCTTGAGGATTCATCCGTTGACCCTTAGATTTAGGAATATTTCCGTATCTGTTTATTTCTACAAGGACATTAGAAAAAGTTCTTTCATTTGTGAGACATGTTTCTACTCTTCTAGAGATCTTGTCGGTAGAATTTGTGTTGCTTGTACGCAAGTATATAACATGTTGGGCTATTTTTTTAAAGTATAAGACAGTCTATTCTGTACATTACATATATTACTGGAATTGTGATATTCGTGATACAGAATAGAACCTCACTTCTTATCCCTAAGTCTAGATCTTTTGAGATATCTGATCACTTAAGTGGGTAAAGCATATCTATAAAATGATTTGAAACACAAATTCGTAGGAAACTAAGATGAAGATAAGTGTTTTAATTCGATAAAAAAAACAATGGTTTTAAAAACCACAGACTCAAAGTAAAAACCGATAATGAACAGAATATTATATATATATATATATATATATATAAGTAAAAATATATTCACAAAATTGCAAAGAATATATAAAAAAATCCAAAAACAAAATATATAAAGCAATAAAGAAAGCATGCATGGTATAATAAAATGTGAAAATGAAAGATAATATGTTAAAGAGCAATAATGATATTTAAAAAGAAGCTTATATAAATACAGTTTCGAAAAATCAAATTTTATTAATACATTTAAAAATGGAAAATTTAGAAAAGTATTTTCCACTTCTTAATTTTAATTTATAATTCATCATTACAGATAATATGGATCCTTGAAGTATTTTTTTTTAATTCATCCCCAAATAGTCATAAGTTTGAATAAGAATTTAATTAAATTTATCGATAACAATACATTTGAAATTATGTATTGTAATAATAAAATAGTGTGTAGTCGTTGGTAATTCGCTAATGTAGAAAAATTTGAAATTCGTATATTAAAATATGGCTAAAAAATTGATAACAAAGTTTTGTTTCAAACCATGATACAATTAAAATTCAATATTTTAATTGATAAGGATAGTTAAAATCAAAGTGTTTAAATTTTAAGAAGTGACGAGATATCTGCTGTTTTATCAGCCTTGGTAAATTTTCTTCTTTCTGTATTGATGAAAAATATTAAATTCTAGCTGGTATCCGGCGCTTTGCTTCCGCAGAAGAAATAATTTCAGGAATATCGTTTGAAATTTAAAATAATGGTCTTGTTTAATTAGGAATGATAGAAAGAATGATATTTATTTTCTTGCCGACAATAAACACTTTCAATGAAAATTAATGATATGTAAAGTAAAAGTTTAAATAACATATATTCTAATTTTATATTTTATTATTCAAGTATACTTTAGGATAGACAGTATATATATATATATATATATATATATATATATATCAAAAACAAATAAGTTCCGTCGTTGTCCGATTCGTGAGCATCCAACATACAATTGTCCATGTGAAAAGCATGGATTTTCTAGGTTCAAAGCAATAAGTTGAAATAGTTTTATCGCCATCGGATGAACAGAACGGCAGCGTAGAAAATACGAAAAAACAAAAATTCATTTTAATCTATTAGATTTCGATCTTTGAAAAAGAGGTATGTCCCTCTCCATAAGAAAAATATTTTTTCTAATTGTTTATTTGAATAATTCTAGCAAAATTAGTGAGATCTAAATTTTTTCACGAAAATGTCTATTATTAAATAAACTATTGATTGCATGTTCTTCAAACTCTCCATACTTCCTTATTCACATGTTCTATTCTACCAATTATTAAATTTAATGCCACTTTTACTGTGTTCTATCACTCATTAAAATTGTGTTTACCCTTCCTTTTACTTGAAAAGTCATCTCAAAATCTTAAATGTATCTGATGTTTTGGGCCACCAGAAAAAAAATGATGATATTTGAGATATATTTTCTGACTAAAGACGTAATTTAATAGATTGATTTTTACATCTCTATTTTTAGCATCTAGATACTAGAAGCGTGGTAACAGTACCTTGGTTTTAGCTTTTGGTGGCATGGTAGCTTAAAAGTCACGAATTCGAGATACGATTGAGTGGATAATCCGTCATGCATAATACCCCAGGTGTATGTTATACATGAAATAAGCGATCTTTTAATAATATGTTGTAGGATTTTCGAAAGAGGATACCAAGAGAGTTAGAGGGTACCAATTTTTTTTAAACCATTGCTTCAAATTTCATTATTTTTATTCCAAAAGGAAAAGAGAAATATTAACAATTTGTACTCGAATGTCTTCTCTCAGTCACCATTCAAAACGGCACATCATTTTGAAATTTTTTTAAAAATTTTAATTATTAAAACTACTTACAGTATGTTAAAATGATGTAGATTCATTTTTCAGGGAAACTCAACTTAAAACAATTGCATAGATTTATTTTTTGGTGTGATAAACAGATCCATGTATTAAGTGAATAAATATGCACCGAATTATCTTTCATAGTGCAATATTTCCTGGAACCCGAAAATCGATTTTTGTATCGCTGTTTTGGCAGCTTAGAATATCCAATATAGAAGGCATTATCTATGCTTTCATAGTGAAATGTCACAATAATGTTTCTAAGTACGTACTCAATGTTTTCGACCGAATAAAAAACTAATGTAACTTTTGATAGATGTTAAGTCCGTCGAGTTGAAGCGTTATTTTATTGATGCAACCTAGAAATTTAAGGAGGACGGGGTAGTTCAAGTATCATCCATTTCATCTCAACAGGGTTCACAATTCAGGCCTCGGTGGCCTAATTGTAAAGTCTCAGCTACGAGAGGTACAAGGTTCGAGATCCGATTCCACAGAACAACCGTTCATGCAAACGAGTCTGGTGCATGTCAAATACATCAGGATCAAATGTTCTCCTGCTAGTGTATTGCTGAAGTTTGCAGAGGTTGTGCCAGCTCAGGTTTTGTCCTCGTCACCTGACCGTGATTCAAAATTACGTGGTTCGTCCCAATACAGGCCTAGTGTTGCTTCAAAACACGGGTCATTAATATAACTAAACTAAACTAAACCAAATAACTAAACTAATGGCTCCAAATTCCATTGCCCACAAACAAATAGTCTATAGAGTAGCTTGAATTTGGGTTATTAATGAAATATCAAAAAAGGAAATGCACATCAATTACAGAACTGAAATTCAGAAAATTTTAATGCTACCTATTTGAATTTATATATAATATATTATCATATTATCCTTTTTAAACTGTATGTAGTACAAATAAGTAGTATAATAACACTTCTTTATATGATCTAACTTTTTGATATTTTATAAAATGCAAATATTTTGCACTTAAAAATGAATATAATCACATTAAATTGATTCATCTTAAATACAGACACCTTCAAACAGAAAAATATACTTTATGGATCTCTTTGTTTTATTTTTTGTTACAAATTATTTATATATTATCGAGTATTCTATGAATCTACTATTTACTATTCTGTTTTATCTATTAATAATATGTAGTATTCTTCTATTGCAAATATCATTTCATTCTGTTTGAAACTAATTTTATGTTTCTGCATCAAGAAAATTACAATGAAATTTATCTTTATCCTTCTGATAGCGAACATAAAACTTGAAAAAAGTCACACAAAAATTTTAATTAAAAAAAAATGCAATAGTATTCGAAATAACTTTCTTCTAGTTATTCTGATTCCTATATAGTATTCACAAGCAAATAAAAGTATGGAATGAGTATTATCTTTGCTAACTATTTCCCTAATAGGTTTTTTTCAATAGTTTGAGCTTGTTTGAAACATTTTTTTTATTGCTAACGTATTTCTTTTCCTCCATATTTGCACTAATGGTTATTTGGAAGTTTTCGCCAGACGCAACGAAATAAGACTGTTTTGAGACTGAGAAAATATTTTTATTTATTTATAGAAAAAACAGTTTTGAATACATGTTGAAATTCTCAAATATATACTGGTAATTATTTGAATATGTTGATTCCCAAGTACAATTTATCATATTTTCATGATACAAACGTATTGAGCATAATAAAGTCGACAGAAAATTGTTTAACATGTTTATACTGAACTAAATATTTTTAATATTAAATAGTTTTTAACGAAAAATGCTATTTTTTAATATAATAGTAATTTTTTAATATTCATAATTTTAAGGTTAGCCACTAATTAGATATAATAAATATATATTTTCATATGCTACTAAATGTGACTGTTAAATATTTTGAAAATCAGGCCTATAATAACATTCAATTTTGATTTTAAAATCAGCCGAAGTTTTATATTTTAATAGTTTATATTCTCGGAATGATATGGTTCAACATTTTGCAATATCTTACAGCAGTATTATGTAATTCCGTATACACGGTATAATATTTTGCAGTATAATATGATATTACAAACTTTTAATGGAAAAAATTTCCTTTTTATGCAATAGGATAATATTGTATAATATTAATATTCAAAAATAAACATATTATATAATATAATATTATAAAATACATATATGATATAATTCATATAAGATTTTATAATAATTCTGTGCTACTAGGATGTTGAAGAGACAAATATCATTTATCAAATAAAGTGTATTTATTATTATTATTATTATTATTTAATTATTATTAATAATATTTTTCTATTAAAATTAATCAGGTAATTACAGTTATTATAATATTAAATTATTTAATAGATATTTAATTATAAGTGTTGCAAAAATGTTATGGATGTAAAACTGTCAGCAATATGTCTTCTATTGTTTGTTCATACTTCATTAATCATGATGACGTTTTACAGATTTTAATTATTTATAATATAAAATTAATGAAGCTACAAATACGAAGTAAGTTTAATTCATAATTAATTTAATTCATAATTAATGCATTTATTTTCATTCACCTTCACATTTTAATTCATAATTGATTCGTTAAATATATGTGGAAAGCACTGAAATTTTTTGGAAACAAAATTTAGCATTTTATAGAAGCTAATATTTATACTTAAATAAAGGTACAGAAATAAAATTAATTTAGCAAATTAAGTTATGTGCAGCCCGCTTATTGCAATTTTCATTCATATATCTTACTCTAATGCGTTTCTAAATTAGATTAGAAGCATTAATCTTGCTTTGTTGGCATATTCGTTCAGGATCCTAAATTGCGTAAAGAATCAGTAGCAAGTGAGGAGTGGGACAAATGAAGTGGGAAGTAATTCGAATTATGATGATGTGATGACAGACTGCACCAGTATTTAAAATGGCATTTCCTCTTAATCATATATATAGAGAGACTAGTGACCAAACAGCGGGATCTTTTTAAGTCAAGAGCATTTTTGAGGTTTCTGTGTATTATTTCTTTCTTAAATAATGTCAAATGAAATGCATTATACAAGTAAACAGATAAGTAAATATTATTCTTACTGTGAAAATTTAACTGTTAAACTGCATTTTTCAGAAAAAACCGTGGAAAATCTATACGAGTCAAAAACTACGTTCATTCAAATATATAAAGAATAAAAATTGTGGAATGCAGTAGATAATAAATCATTAAGTAAGCATTTTCATGATAATTAATGGTTAAATATCTAGGACTAGCATTAAAATTGACACTGCGGAAGTTGAAATAACTTTATTTTTAAAGTCACACAAAAATTACTAATTACAAATATTTAATTTATTATTATTATTAAATAAGTGCTTTCAGGCTATATTTCACTAATATAAGTTTATCCAAAATGAAAATGGAATAAGGACTTCACAGGAATTATTCCGTATGATGATACTTCCCAATTTTTTTTTGATAGATTGTTCTGCAAATCAGGGAAAATCTTTTATAAACCAATTTTCAGTATGTATTCATTCAGTGGTATGTATAAGTTGGAAGTAATTACAATCTATTACTCCGACCGGCCCTTTGTCACACGGATAAACTCCAAATGATCAAACACCGTTGCAGCACAGGAGGGAACTATAGTCGTGTCCTGGGGCCATCATGGCCGCTATTAAACCCATCCCAAAGGAGTCACTTTTTCACATCGTTAGAAGGTAACCTATTCCGAACCATTTTTGTGCTCAGGGAAATGAGAACCAACCACCTTACCAAACGCTTTCTATGCCCATATCTGAGCTGCTCCTCTTGGGGACAGGTTGTAAGAAAATGCGTGTCTTTCAGCAATTTCGACGCATTACAAAAAACGTTTGCTCAGTTAGAGATGTTAATGGAACTTACATTTGCAATTTAATAAAAGTACGTACGTTGTCTTCAAACAGTGCAGACAGATACATAAAGGAATATTCACGGAAAGATATCCCAAGAAATAGTGGATTTTTTTCGTACTGAGATAATCTATGTGATATAAAAGTGGAAAAAGTTTCAAAATAAGCAGTTTGACCTTTTTTGAGTTACTGTTATTTTTATATAGAAACAGATAATAGGTAAGTGTTCTATCTTTTTTAAATTTTATGCATAAACAAATTTATAATTCTAAAAAAATAAAATGATCTAGGTATTATAAAGGAAATTCGGTACAAGATTATTAATTATTGTATAAGTAGATTATGATTTCTAAATTATTCGAACTATTAAAAATAAACCACTATCTTTCGTAAAATAAAATCATGATATTTTTTCTGCATTTTGCTCTTCATATTCTGTAATTCATCATAACGAAATATTATATTATTCATTTATATTGCTTTTCATATGATTTGATTTCATTAAATATTTAAGGTTGCTGAAAGACTGAGATAATGTTTTTTAAATAATTAAAAAGGTTATTTTTTAAAAAGAATTTCAATCATATATTAGGAATTCTTTTCTTTTTTTCATTATTCGATTTATTAACTTTTAGCTTTTTTAAAATTTTTCTTCATTTAATGATTAATCGTTTTGTGATATAAAGTCTATATTCATTCTAATGCTATACTTTTATAAAATAAAGCTTTTGGAAAACTTATACTTCCCTAAAATACATTTTACTTACAGTCAGATTTAAGCTGATATTAACTAAATATTTCTAGCTTTCTCAGGAAAAAAAAATGTCTGGTATGTATACAGGGCTGCTGTGTAAAACTGCTTTGATGTTTTTGTTTCACGCAGAAAATCTGTTGAACGTACTATTTACAAAGCGAGTATCAATCCAAGAGAGTGATTGTTTATCATTTTATTTTCTGATTCAAAGAGGGAAGAGAAAATTTATCAATTTTGAATGAAGGAATTTTCTAGAAATAATTTAACATAAAGCTCAAAAATAAATTTTAAAAAAAATTATAATTTTATAATTTTTTTTTCTAAAAAAACTGCTTTTTTTCTGAATTAATAAATCGAAAAAAAAAAGATGATGTCTCAACGTCTGCGTTTCAGTCACATTTAATGTGCAGCATCTCAGTATTCGTGATTATCACTTATGAAGTTATGTCACTACATAGATAAAATTAAAAAAAAAAAAGTAAACATACCGCAGGGCAAATACTTCAGACAAAGAGTAAAATGATAAGATATAGAGCAAATATAAGTAATATTTCTGAGTCCCGTTTTCTAGATCTGTAAGTCTGATCTTTATCAAGCAGATAATTTAAAGGTATGTCATTTTATATGTCACGTAATAATGACTCTTCATTCCCTGAGATATGTCATATATCATTTTCCACAGTTGCAGTTCTGATTAACCAGAAGCATTTTTTACCCGGTATCGATCCTGTAAGATATTAGGCTTCCAAATATAATTCCTCTCCTGTCTGGAACTGGTCTATTATATAAATATCTAACTCTTTATCTATTTCTAGTTGATTTTTTATTTCCAATAAATTAGTACATATATTGATTATATTTAGGAAAAATAATCAATAATTATATAGGTGGTTCCCGTTTTAAAAGTCATCAGACTTTATTAAAAGGTATGGTCTATTATATAGATATCTTGCTGTTAATCAATTTCTAAGAGAATTCATTTATCAATATATGGTGCCTATATTTATTGAACTTACCGAAAAATAATTGATAATTATATAGGTAGTCGCGTTTCAAAAGTTTGACTTCATCAGGAAGTAATAGTCTCTATTATATAGATATCTTGCTGTTAATCTGCTTCTAAATGAGTTTTTGTTACCAATATGTGGTGCCTAGATTTATTTATATTACAGAAATATAATCGATAATTATGTAGGTGGTGCTGGTTTTAAAAGGTAGATATCATCAGGAAGTAATGTCTGGCTAATCACTAAGAACTATAGTTGGATTTCGAATAGAAAAGTATTCTTAGTATAAAGCATTCAGAATTTCTAACTAAACAGTGATTCTTCATTTCTGCAGAAATTTCATATATCATTTTCCATTGTTGCAGTTCAAGTTAATCACTATCACTTTTTACCTGGTAACGAGTTTTTATAGATATTATGCTTCTAGATATAATTCTTCAGATGGGAACTGATCTATTATATAGATATCTTGCTGTTAATCAATTTCTAAGAGAATTTATTTATCAATATATGGTGCCTATATTTATTGAACTTACCGAAAAATAATTGATAATTATATAGGTAGTCGCGTTTCAAAAGTTTGACTTCATCAGGAAGTAATAGTCTCTATTATATAGATATCTTGCTGTTAATCTGCTTCTAAATGAGTTTTTGTTACCAATATGTGGTGCCTAGATTTATTTATATTACAGAAATATAATCGATAATTATGTAGGTGGTGCTGGTTTTAAAAGGTAGACATCATCAGGAAGTAATGTCTGGCTAATCACTGAGAACTATAGTTGGATTTCGAATAGAAAAGTATTCTTAGTATAAAGCATTCAGAATTTCTAACTAAACAGTGATTCTTCATTTCTGCAGAAATTTCATATATCATTTTCCATTGTTGCAGTTCAAGTTAATCACTATCACTTTTTACCTGGTAACGAGTTTTTATAGATATTATGCTTCTAGATATAATTCTTCAGATGGGAACTGATCTATTATATAGATATCTTGCTGTTAATCAATTTCTAAGAGAATTTATTTATCAATATATGGTGCCTATATTTATTGAACTTACCGAAAAATAATTGATAATTATATAGGTAGTCGCGTTTCAAAAGTTTGACTTCATCAGGAAGTAATAGTCTCTATTATATAGATATCTTGCTGTTAATCTGCTTCTAAATGAGTTTTTGTTACCAATATGTGGTGCCTAGATTTATTTATATTACAGAAATATAATCGATAATTATGTAGGTGGTGCTGGTTTTAAAAGGTAGACATCATCAGGAAGTAATGTCTGGCTAATCACTAAGAACTATAGTTGGATTTCGAATAGAAAAGTATTCTTAGTATAAAGCATTCAGAATTTCTAACTAAACAGTGATTCTTCATTTCTGCAGAAATTTCATATATCATTTTCCATTGTTGCAGTTCAAGTTAATCACTATCACTTTTTACCTGGTAACGAGTTTTTATAGATATTATGCTTCTAGATATAATTCTTCAGATGGGAACTGATCTATTATATAGATATCTTGCTGTTAATCAATTTCTAAGAGAATTTATTTATCAATATATGGTGCCTATATTTATTGAACTTACCGAAAAATAATTGATAATTATATAGGTAGTCGCGTTTCAAAAGTTTGACTTCATCAGGAAGTAATAGTCTCTATTATATAGATATCTTGCTGTTAATCTGCTTCTAAATGAGTTTTTGTTACCAATATGTGGTGCCTAGATTTATTTATATTACAGAAATATAATCGATAATTATGTAGGTGGTGCTGGTTTTAAAAGGTAGACATCATCAGGAAGTAATGTCTGGCTAATCACTGAGAACTATAGTTGGATTTCGAATAGAAAAGTATTCTTAGTATAAAGCATTCAGAATTTCTAACTAAACAGTGATTCTTCATTTCTGCAGAAATTTCATATATCATTTTCCATTGTTGCAGTTCAAGTTAATCACTATCACTTTTTACCTGGTAACGAGTTTTTATAGATATTATGCTTCTAGATATAATTCTTCAGATGGGAACTGATCTATTATATAGATATCTTGCTGTTAATCAATTTCTAAGAGAATTTATTTATCAATATATGGTGCCTATATTTATTGAACTTACCGAAAAATAATTGATAATTATATAGGTAGTCGCGTTTCAAAAGTTTGACTTCATCAGGAAGTAATAGTCTCTATTATATAGATATCTTGCTGTTAATCTGCTTCTAAATGAGTTTTTGTTACCAATATGTGGTGCCTAGATTTATTTATATTACAGAAATATAATCGATAATTATGTAGGTGGTGCTGGTTTTAAAAGGTAGACATCATCAGGAAGTAATGTCTGGCTAATCACTAAGAACTATAGTTGGATTTCGAATAGAAAAGTATTCTTAGTATAAAGCATTCAGAATTTCTAACTAAACAGTGATTCTTCATTTCTGCAGAAATTTCATATATCATTTTCCATTGTTGCAGTTCAAGTTAATCACTATCACTTTTTACCTGGTAACGAGCTTTTATAGATATTATGCTTCTAGATATAATTCTCCAGTTGGTAATCGATCTATTATATAGATATTTTGCTCTTAATCTATTTCTAGATGATTTTTATTACCAATATATGGTGCCTATATTTATTGATATTACCAAAAAATAATCGATAATTATATAGGTGGTCTTCGTTTTAAAAGTCATCAGACTTCATCAGGAAGTAAGGCAGGCTAATCACTAAGAACTGAAAGTAGGATTTCGAATAGAAAAGTATTCTTAATTCAAAATTATTTAGAATTTCTGCAAATATAATTGTAACTGGATTAAAAAAAGATATCAGTAAAGAATGCTATAAGTAACTTATTTCCTCAAGGAACTATTTCAGCATTCCGTATCTTGCTAAATATCCACAAACAGTTATGTTACTGTGGAGCAACTTACGCCACTGTCACCTGGCCCTTCTTCGTCGGCGGGAAAAAATGTTAATGACAAATCAATAACTACCGAATATCTCTGCGATTATGTTATTTGTACCTATAACAGAAATAGCTGGCAGGATGCGTATCGATGTATTTCTTTTGCTATTGATTCCGTCTGTTTTCTGCGAGAGAGACTCAGAGAGCTGTGAATGAGTTCCGCTAAATTTCTTTCTGCGATTCTTTTTCTCTTAGGCAGTATATTTTCAATTTTAAAGAATTCGCATTTTTTATCGTTTTTCTTTTTAAATTTATTTTGGTATACTTTTGGATAAAATGATAGGAGTATATCTTTTTGTATTATATTTTTTCTTCTGGATTCTTAGTGTCGCTGGAATTTAGCTGAAGGATAATCCTTAAGATAAGATACAGAATAGCATTAAAAGTCTAAACTCTATATTATTCAGAATTATTATCTGTAATAAATATTATTGACGAATACTAAATTCAACTGTGTGAAATTTTAAAGAATGTAAAATAAGTATCTGTGCAATTATCTGTAGTGCAATTAGTATCTGTTACAATTATTATTAAAACATTTTAGTTATCATATAATGAATTTGTATTCAAAGAAATGTCTGTTATTTTATAGATAATCCTAAAAATAAGATTAGATATTCTTATATATTGTAACCTGAAATTTTAACATATTCTAGAAATTCAGAGAGGTTAAGTGTTAAAAAATAGATATTCCTATTAATAATCATAAATTGGTTAAGAATAGTAATTCTATGAATACTATAGAAATAAAAATGGACATTTCTATGGGTAAATTTTTAAATAAAAATATTGAACTGTTTTATCGGTTTAAGAGTCAAAGATTTAAGTATTTAAGGATATGAAAAAGAAAGAAAATAATTCAAAAGTCATGAATTCAGAAACAAATCGCATTAATGACGTCGGGAACTGCATACATAATTTTGCAGAAAATAATGAAAGCTTAAATTAAACACCTGTTTTTCAACAAGATATAAAATGAACCGGAATTTTTTCTAACACGAGGGTTATTATTATTCGTTTAACAGTAAATGTGTCAGAGCAACAATTCTTGTTCTTACAGTTTGTCTGATGTTATTCCAATGTCTTGGATAGTTGTGTAAAATTAATTCCTTTAACAATTTCACATATATTCAGAATATTTGAAATGAGATTTTTGACTTTAAGAAAACAAATCTTTTACTGTCTATCCTTTTCATTAAAAATAATCCAAGTTCAAAGAAGTAAGTTCGACATTATTTATTAATAATGACATATTGATGATTTTCTAAAATAAGATACCTTTCAAGATTTTAATTCGAAGAATAATATGAATTTGCGATGACAAAAAGGATTAAAAATATTACTTTATCAAACAACATTTACTGTTGAAAACATATAATTTACTTTTAGCATTTAGAGAAGGGAATAAATTTATATTGCAAGAAAGAATGAATTATGATTACACGAGAGTTACAGGTTCTATTCCTGAAAGATGTTATTTATAGGTTTAATTCGGATGAATGCATGTTGACAGAAAGAATTAAACCATCATATTATAGCAATATAGAAAAAATAGACATTTCTAATTAGTAAGTTCAAAAAAAATGCACACATTTATCCTATTTATATACTTAAGTAGCTGATTATGGCCATAGTTTGCCAAATATGGACGAATGAAGCATTATCGCCTGATCTTTATTATACCTCATTATCTCTACTGGGAAAATAATATAAAGGAATTTGTCTATAAATTCCATTTATGATTCTCATATGTTGTTAAAATCCTTATTTATCCCATTTATATACATAAGTAGCCGAATGTGGTCACAATTTGCGAAATATGGCAGAACGAACCATAATCGGCTGATCTTTATTAGACATCATTATCTCTACTGGAAAAATAATATTAATAAATCTGTCTATAAATTTCATTTATGATTCACAGATCCGGCTAAAATCGTTATTATAATCGATTTCTTATCGAACTTCATGATAATTCCTAGAAATCTTACCAATGGTCCCAACCATATCTCGCTTACCTAGTAAATTATCCTTACATCCAAACCCCAGTCACAGATCTCGTGTATATCGAGAGAATGTCCCTGGACAAAGCCGAGGCTTGTCCTCTTTGTTGTCCTGGGCATTAAACGGAGCGTCCCTTTTCTCTAAGGGAAGAACGGACCCGAGGCTTATCGGAAGTGCTAATCTCGGCCCTAAATCGGGTTTTCGGGGGGATAAGGGCGGTCGAGGGCGTATCACTTGAGAACCGAAGGGGAAGGGGGACGCATCACGATAGGCTTAACTGATGGTGTTCCTTTCTATCGCATACGTTGTAGTGGCGGCACGTGAAGTGGGTCCCAAAATGACCAGAATCGTCTGATGTAGGGGGATGGGGAAGAAATGGAACGTGTTCTGAAGGGATGAGGAGCGACTCAAGGATTCATCGACTTTCAGGGTGTGTATGGAGAATCGAATGTTCTTCTAATTGCGTGATTGAGAGCTGTGAATTCTTTGTTGTAGAATCTTGATATCGTCCGAAAGAAGAGGAATAAAATAGTACATATCTTTCAAATTTTATTTTAGGAAAATAAAGTCTAATTTAAGCTTTTCGTCAAGTCAGAATATAATCCTTTTTAAGAGTAAAATAAAAATGACTAAAGGTCGATAATCTGAGTAGATTTTTTTGGGGTCAAAAACTTTCAATTACTCCCCAGAGATGACTTCTGGACTCCGTGGTTAATGTTCTTTTTTTGATAAGAGTTTTGAATAAAATTTTTTTTGAATAAAATTAAAAAAACAGATAATATATAGCAAATGAAATTTTAAAAATATTTTTATCATTTATCTGTATCAGATGAAAATACTTAAAGCAATTAGAAGGAATTGATGTACTCCCAAACATGTTGTTATGCAATTAATAGTAAGATAAAATATTTAAAAAAATATTAGACTGTCAGAATAAAAAATCTTTGGTTTAATACGTTAATTTATTTCTAGTTAAATGCTTTTAATCTTCAACTATTTTTGCATAAACGTCCCGTTTTAAAGCAGCGCAATGCAAAACGATATGATTTTGAAAGAAGATCTAATGACGAAGGTGACGTTTCCGTATTTCTTACCAAATTTCCAAATCATAAGACAGAAAAATGAGTGAATCCTTTATATTTAATCAGTCCACTCAAGCGGTAAAATTAAATCTCAAACACACTACCATCTCCTTTCCGATGTAACTCATCTGACATCAGCTTATTAAAATTTTGCATTATATATAATAGCACACAATTTATCTGTATGTTTATGTTAAATATAGAAGAAAACAGGAAAAAAAATATTAAATGACAAAGGAATTATACAAAAATAATTTGTTATGGAATAAAAAGAAGATACAAAATACTGTTTCACTAAGCATATTTGAAATTTACTCGGTAAATAAATAAAATATTGATTCAACCAAAATCAAATATGATTTATGATTCAACTTTCCTATAGTTTATTGATTGCTGCATTACTCTTATTGTTCCTATGAATAAAAGATAGTCTCTAATTAGGTAACCTAACAATCCAACAAGATTTTGTTGAATTCTTCGAAAGGGAAATTTGAACTAGAAATGTATTATTAAAAATTATAATTATTATTTCATACATTGAAGGTGATTTAAAAAAATACATATCACAATTATTTCCATTCGCTTTATCTTTATATATAAAATTTTAATAAATAATGTTAAACTCTGAAGAGTCCTATATTTCTTTTTAAAATTAGTTAAGAATTTCATGTCTTTCTATAATAATAATCAACAATACCCACTGATTGAATTCTGAAGCCGCTGAAAAATTCTACAAAATCTACCATCATTTATTATTCCCATTCGCTTTATCTTTATAAATAAAATTTTAATAAAGAATGTTAAACTCTGAAGAGTCCTTTATTTCTTATTAAAATTAGTTAAGAATTTTATGTCTTTCTATAATAATAATCAACAATACCCACTGATTGAATTCTGAAGCCGCTGAAAAATTCTACAAAATCTACCATCATTTATTATTCCCATTCGCTTTATCTTTATAAATAAAATTTTAATAAAGAATGTTAAACTCTGAAGAGTCCTTTATTTCTTATCATAATTAGTTAAGAATTGTATGCATTTTTATAACAATAATCAATAATATATAATATCAATTCTCATAATCATAAAAAATGCACATTAAGACTGAATTCCGAGACTGCTGAAATATTCTACAAAATCTACAATCATTTTCTTTCTCCATGAACGATGCATTGCAGTTTACTTCAAATTTTGTTACGAAAAATTTACTGTTTTTTTCCCTCAACTTTTTGTGACATTTCTTATTACCTGATTTCAGAAATTCAATTTTCTGGTGAGGCACAGAGAAAAAGTTTTTAGAAGAGTTGATTGTTTTCGTCTAAAATTACATCCTCCATTTCTGCGGCACGTTTTCCTTTGCAAATATTGTGGCAAGCAATTTTCATTTTGTATATGCTCTACTCTAGTCATACGAATATTTCTTAGACACGTACCTGGTAGAGAGAATCTTGAATATGACTCATAGTTTTTGAAGTCGATTTTATGCAAAACAATAAATGGATTTTGTTCGATATAAATAAATTTTCGGAAAAAAATATTCTGAATTGTTGGATATGAGGTCATTGTGAATATATATATACATAGCCTAATTGTCTTCGATATCTCTACATGTTATTCGAATGATATGAATACCGTACAATATCGTGAAGAAATCATAACAATATTTTTGCATTCTGTACTGATTAGGCGCTCAATACGAAGAAAAATGTGAACCTTCGTTTTAGATTTTGTACATATTAAAATGATCTATATCAGAAAACTAAACTTTTGTTATTGAAGATGTACTACTTTATTGAATGCAAAGTGTCCATGATATCTCTTAATAGTTTTAAGACTTTAAGAAGCGAAAAATTATGAAAATTAAAAAAAAAAAATGTGGAATTAATATTGGCGGGTTTTTTTCCCGTCACATATTAGGCACTTTTATATTTTCAACATTAGGTACACGAAATTATAAAAGATGTAGCTAATTTTTTTTCTCTGTAATTTAGTTTTTTCAAATGTGGCAATGATAATCCTTTGGTTATTAATAATCCCTATCTTTGCTCGGTATGCTTCTTTAAAAGTGTCTCATAGAAAAATAGACAGAAATAGAAATCTCACAAAATATACTTTTTTTTGGGGGGGGGGGCTTTTTGAAGAGCATCTAATATTTGGATGTTCATTTAATAATATTTTTTTTTTCATCAACAAGGTACTTGCCATTTCTATGCAACGGTGGAATGAAATAAAATGTTATTCAAACTTTGAAAAGAAATGAATACTTAGAAAAAATTTTGATGATAATATTTCAAATTTTGCTATTTAGTCAATCATTGAAGCTGTAAAAAGACTTTTTTGAATCCATGGGATTACTAATTATCTGAAATTTCTCTGCGGTATCATACTTTATTTTAGATAAATTAAGATTAATATTTAAAAACATTTAATTAAGATATAAGATTGATTACCATGTTGCGCTTTTCAGTTCGATAACTTAAAAATCAATCAAAAGAGAGAGAATCATCTTTAAGTGATTACTCTGTCTTTAAGCGATTTAAATTTGTCTCTGCAAACACCAAGTATAAAAAACATTTGAAGATATTTCTTTTCCAAAATTCTTTATTTCTTGTTTGAAAAATTTATTTGCATATAATTAAACAAATTTTCTTACAGGAAATTTGCAAAAGGTTTATTTTTATATTTATTTTTAAAGTTAATTATTTTTTACTAACTCTACTAAATTAAATAATTTAGAGTTGAATTATTGATTTCTAATACATAAGCTGCTTATTTATTAATTATTTATTTTAAATAACTTAGTTAGAATTGAATTATTTAAACATTTAAACATTTTGTACTAACTATAGAAATATTTAGTAAACACAGAATCAATATTTATACTTTCTAAATGAAATCATATAAATTAAAAGTGTGTGATTAACAATACATTTCGAAACACTGATATTTTGAAATCTCTGATTGATGAATACCATCGTCTGTACATACTTTAATCACAGCACCATTTACTAAAAATTATTAGAGAAATACAAAATATTTTAGATTTATATATTAAATTATTATATGCCAGTACCATACATAATAAGGAATATTTGCTTCACAACATGTAATACGAAATGTAAAATATTTCAAAATGCAGACTTTAATTCACCTTCAAATGATGCAAGTTGCTAATACTAATATAAAATTAGATGCTCGAGGGAGTAAGATTTAAAACGATCTATAATCTGCTTTGGAAATAATTGCGAGTTTTAAAACGCTATATTAATAATTAGAATGCATGTTCTGATAACTGTTGGCGCAATGTAGTCTGACTAATTTTAAATGACCTTTTAAGAAAATTGAGCCAGTTTACAGTCTAGAATTATTCATAGGGAAAAGTATAATACAGTCATATACTAAATATACTTGTGTTTGTAGTATATTGTGTTAAAAGTTTTCATATATCGAATAACATATAGCTATTAATGAAATAAATATTATTAAACAATATTTATTTTAAAAAGATTAACTAATTAAGTAATCGATGTAAAAGCAAATTCTATGGATAATATTTTTAATGCATATACATGTATATATTATTTTTTAATACTTATAATAATAACTCAATTTTAACGGGAAGTTTAGGAATTCCATATCTTAGCTTACAGATATAATTAATATATTACAAATAATAATTATATAGATAATAATATAATTAATATAATACAGATATAATATATTATAATGATGGCTTTACAAAGGAGTTCTAAAAAATATTTTTGAAATAACATATCGATTTTTCTGATCAAAAATTGAAGATACAATGTTATTTTTTGAATTTACAATGATTATGTAAATTGCACAGCATTTTATAAACTGTAAATGTTTTAAAATGTAATTCCAGCTGATGTCACTTTAAGAGCCGAATTAGGAATCAATTTTACCTAAAAAATAATTGCTGAGCTAATTCTCTTATTTTGGGATACATAAAAAAAAAGGATTTGGAAATATTATTCTATTTGAATGAATGAGAAAAATATTATTTTAAGCTAGTTGACAAGTAAATTTTTTCTCCTTAAAATATCAAATACACTGTATAATAATATTTTCAATTTCTGTGAAAAAATCGTTTGAATTTGATTTCTACATCAATGTTTCAATTATATGTATTATAATTATTATAATTACATTATATGTAATCAATCTACTTCAATTATCTGCATAATATACTTTTTATTGCCATTTTTCAACTTTGAATGTCATTTTCTCAAATTCTATATTCAAACTTATTCAAATTCTATGTATGCATATAAAATTTATTCAGTTCTATACATAAACCTTCTTACAAAAGATCTCATAATTTAATATTTAATGCATATTTATTGCACACATTTCATATAATAATTTTTCAATATGTTTTACAATTCCTGAACTATCTGTTTATTTATAGTGATTTTATAATTGTTTTAATGCTTCAAAAGAAAAAAAAATATATTTCATAATTTTTATTAATCAACTTAAAAAGTTGTACACTTAGAAATACATCTTATTGTTCAGCTCTAGATTTATGTAAAATAGCTCTTAAATTATTTCCAAGATTTTAAGCAAATTATTTGATAAAATATTTAAATTTGAATATTTTTGCTTTAAATCTTTTTTATCAAAAACAAAGCATTTGTTTTAACTTTCAAATCACTTTTGACTTTTGAAAGATATATTTTTGTTTCATATGCCTTTTTTAGGTCTAAAATAGGCAAATATTCTAAAATATAATATATTTCATTACATATTTAAAGTATGTGAATTTCACATTCACATACCTTAGATTTAAATAAAACTAAATAATATTCTCAAGACTCAATTTTTTAAAGAGTCATTAATTTTTCATATTCTTTCTACAGTAAACTAATGCTTCACAATATATATGAATCTATTATTAACATTTCAAACTTTCAAAGTAATTTTGAAATTTTCACCCACTCTGTGAACTCATTTTCAAAGCACTCTTCATTTTCTACATTAAAAATAATCCAAATATATTCTCACCTTCCCATTTTTAAAACCATATTATGCAGGAATGCAAGCAAAAATTTCTTTTAATAAGATTACTTCAAATATTGCGGCGACTTTCGATATCTACTGACCCGACTTTCCATAAGAGAAGAGTAACTGTATGAGAATTCGAGCTTAATAATTCTTCCTTTTCTCAATATCAAAGAATTCCGTTCTCTGCCCTCAAGGTATTGCAGGGAAGCCGATACACAAGGATGGAGTTTGAATTATGCTATAGCAGGGAAGAAAATTATTGGGGACAAAAATGAAAGGCATTATTAAACGACATTTAAAAGTAAAAAATAAGTTCAGCGGACGGGAAGATGGCACGGAAAAAATGTGGTTGTGATGCTGTAATGAAAAACCCGTTAGGGAAAGTTCACAAAGTTCGGTATTACAATAAGAACCAAGCTTTGATTCTGCTTTAAACATTTAGAGTGATAAATTTGAACTTTTTCTTCGATATTCAGTCTTAATATTATTAATTAGAAAAGTTATGATGGTCAAAATTAATAAAATATTTTTCGTGCAATAGGTATGCAGTTTAATTGAAGTATGTGGTTACATTATTGATTAATTGTTTTAAAAACGTTTGAAACTAGCTATATTTTTGAATATTTGCCTGCAAAAGATTGAAACAAAAAACAATTATGAAACTAGAATATACCAGTAAAGCAGTAAATGTTTTCACAAACTGGAAAAAAAGAGCTGTTTTTTATTTCAAAATGGTATAAAAAAGTATTCTAGTTTAGAGGTTTGTCAAATGATTTGCTTAAAATGTTGCAGATAGCTTAAAAAATATATTATCTAGCTCCTGAACTAAAACATAAGCTGCGTTTTTCAGTCCATTCTTAAAATACTGGGGTTCGACTCATAAATAACACGAAATTTCCATTTATTTCTTGACGGGAAGCTCTAAAGCAACTATAAAATATTTCTAAATAAATATATTACTAATTCTCCAGCTCAGGATCTGCAGAACATATTTAGAAATTATTATACCAAATTTGAACAAAAAAAATATCCATTAGAATTTAATTTATGACGTTTTTCGTCAGAAAATTTTGTTAAAGATTTGAACAGAAGAAAATAGCATCTAAAAATGAAAATGCAATCATAAAAATCAGCGTAATTTCCACAAAAAATAGACTTAGAGCAAAATTTTAACTGTTTCATAAAGAAACCTGTTCAAGGAAGTAATATTAAATTTAAAAAAAATCCTAATTTCACAAAAACATTAACCTTTTTTTTTTACGTAGTTACCTACCTTAAGTAATAAAGTATTTATGACTATTATCAGATTAACAATGTTCATAAACACGCATACATATTATCTCCCTTAAAATAGATTTATGGTGCAATTTAATGCAGATCTATAATTTTGATATTATGTGGAAAATTTAGTCTATTTCGTCTAAAGTGTTTTCGAGCCATCATGTTCATATGCACGCACAGTGCATAACCTTGATGTATTTGGTAGACTTAGTCTTTGATGAATAAGGTTTTAAATTTGATACATATTTATAATTTTGATTCAATAACAATATAACAATTTTCAGTTTTTAAATCTTTTTAAATTTTCAGTTATTAACTGACACATATACATATGATAACAGACAGACAAAGTTACAAAAAATAAGATTTTTTATTTTGTTGAGATGAAAGTATGGAGATTATTCAAAATCTTGCAGCGTTTCTTTACAATCTTCACGGTATTAATGTCTTTTAGAATATTTCTGTTTACGTTTTGGAATTTAATAATAAAAATAATTATTTTACCAGGTCTTTAATTTTTTCACTTCTTTTCTTGCCTCATTTGTTTTCCGAAGTTTTAAAATATATATCACTGGGTCAAACACTCGCATGTCAGCTGTTTCTTTTTTCTTTTCTTTTCTACAATATGTTTTTTGCAAGAATATCTTATGTAGAAACACTGTCTCAATATATAAGCGGAATAGAGAAGTCGGAACCAAGTACTTCAAATTCATTTTTTAAAATTCGGTATCTTTTTTAAATCTTGAAAATCCCATATATATACTTTTATAAATCGAGTTTTACATTTTAAAAAAATCGGCTATCCTTCTGTCAGTACATAACTTGGGAGCAGTTGGTTTTAGCTTCGGTTCCAGTTTTGAGTAAACTTTTGGCAATATCTCCAAGAAAAGGCATAATTCTATCAAAGATAAATGAATTATTTTGTGAGCGGAACGCAGAAAAACGAAATGCATACACAGCTGCAACCCAGAATTCTAAATCACTTCCAATCTTTCATTTATCCTGTTATTTCTGAATTTAACCAGAAACCAAACGTCATTATATTCATCACAAATCGTATAATTTTTGAAATGGTCATTGAAATTATTTTTGAAGAAGGGTAGACCTTTTTTTTATTTTGTTCAAAAGTTTGTATTAAAAATATTTTATTAAATATTGCTTATAGGATCGGGGTAATTTAAAAGAATGTAGACTTCGTAATTTTTTTAAATATATTTAATCATGAAAATATATCAGATGAAATTTTTTACATCATATAGAGCACTTCTCCAAATGAATATATTAGTTGAAAAAACATCACTATTGGTTTAGAAATTAGCTATTAGACCATAATAAGAACCGGCAACAACAGTAACTTGGAATTTTAAGATAATAAATCATAATAAGGCATAGATTTTAAAGCGTCTTCACGCCTTTATTTGATTTAGTGATATTGTTTTAAAATAAAAATACGCATTTTCTAAATTTTCTTTTTCTTTTTCAGTGATCCAATCCTATGGCGTTGGAGTTCCAGTTAAAATACAGTCGATGCGTGAGTAAAAAGTTCTTAATTCATTTAATTTAAATCAATTATGATTCGACAAAGTTAAATATAAAAAACAACACAAGTTTTTTTTTCAGCATAGAAGTTTAAAAATCGGAGAGTTATTCTAATTACTCAACTGTTTATATTCATGACGCTCTTAGAGAAAACCAAAAACATGATAGTGTTTAAATACTTCGTATGTAAGGAGAAAAAAATAAAAGAAAATTTCTTTAAAAAAACTTGGAAAACCATTAAATAGTTAATAAGTGAAAAATCTCTTACTGTTTTTTATGCAAACACTTTTAATTAATGCTATTTAATTTTTCTTTATTCAGCACGAAATTATAAAAATTTATTTTATAGTATTGCACGTGATATGATAATTTTTTTTAAAAACACAAGTAGTGAAAAGCAATTGTACTAATACTCTTAAGTGAATAAATTAAAATGAAAATAGTGGTTTTGTCTCTAATATTCAGCATACATTTTTATTCCGTTTTTTTATACACACAATTTTTTCTCTGTTTTAATTTAATGTAATTATTAACTTTACTTCTTACCATTTCTTAAATTATATCGTATTCTTAACTAGTTGCAATTAACACTGAAAGGCATTTGGGGATTTTTTTGTAAATTTGGACTGATAGTTAATTATCATTATTTAACCTCAAAATTGTTAGATATAAAATCACTTCTTTGTTTTACAACTATTATATGTATTGTTTTACTAGGATGATTATCTTAATAGTAGATACCTTTTTATATACTTTTCATTTTTTTTAAAAAAAAGAAAACTTTGACAATTTTTAGTCTTTGATATTAATATTAAAACTATGATGAAATTTCAATATAACTATTATTTTAACTTAACAGATTTACAAAAATTCATCTGCGCTGAATTTTGACAGGCAAATTTTAAATATCTTTTTTATGAAAATTTAACTCTGATTCCTTTTTCAGATTTCTAAATTCAAGATTTATATTTTTTTATTTATATTACTTCTCCTTTTGTACTATTCATATTATTTTTGCTGAAATAGCTTATTCCATTTTTATAAAAATATATAATAAGTAAAATCTAATTTCCATCGTTGTTAAAATATCATCTATTATTTCAAATTTTAGTTTTTTATCGATTTATATATGAAAAGGATTTTACAAGATAATAGCATAAAAAATGACAATTAAATTGTAAATGAATTGTAGATTTTTTTTTTTTTTTGCCGTTTTCTGTCTAAATTTTAATTTATTTGTAACTGAAAGCAGTTAAGCAATTAGAAAGCCACCAATTAATAAAATTTATTAAATAACAGTTAAAGAATTAATAGAATTTATTTTACCATGCTCAGAATAAATTTCAGTGTATTTATTATTAGAGACAGTTAAGTAATTAAAAAGCAACCATCATTTTTTTAAAATTTTGGGTTTAGAACAGAACCTAAGCATACTTAAAATAAGTAAAGCATAAAATAATTTGTTTTTATAGCAACAGTTTAATTTTTAATTTCATGCATATAAATTTTTTTTGTTGTTTTAAATTGTAAACAAGTCGCAAGAAAATGAAAGTATTTTCTAACGTCAAAATTCTTCAAGAATGTAAGAAAATAACATATTGGATAATATAATCTTATTCTACAGAATTATTCTATAGAATTTAAATTTAAAGATGATTAATGTAATAGAATATATGTAGAATTTATATAACGATATTTAGAACAAATTCTAATTACTCAAATTAGGACACAATTGCGTAATCGAGGAAGAAATAACCATTTATTGAAATTCGAATTCACAATTGAATAGTGAAATAGAGCTAGCTCTCTTACAAAAATTAACCAACCCTCCATTACATAGCATATTACTTTTTATGCAGTTAGGAGTTTTTTCAAAATGATTTCAAAAAACGTCGCAACGGAATAATTTTTGAACTTTTCAGTGAATATTCAAAACTGTGTTTTGCAATGCATAACTGAATTCAAATTATAAACTAAGCTCATATTTTTTATATTTCATACATCTTAAAAGGAGTGCTTTTATTGTGTATATTATATATCAGTTTTAGATTAGCCTTTTCAGAATCACGGAAATTTCATAATTTCAGTCGCAAAACATCTTCATTTCTTTAGTTTTAATCAATTTTCAAAATTGATTAATTAGATAACTGTAGAAAGCTGTAGATAATTGATCTAGTTAGATAATTATATCAATTATCTAATTGATTAATCACATTTATATTTATTATCATCTATTATTAGCGTATTATAAAATATTACATGTTTAAATTTATAATCCTAATAAATATAATTAGTCTGCTATAAAATTAATTGTAAAACAGATTACTTATTATGATGCAAAAATTAATTTTGGAACAAATGCAAGACTAAACTTTTTTTTGTAAAGTTTAACGAAAATAACTAAGCTCTAAACACGCAATTTGTGGATGGTCCCCTAGTATATAACTACGTGTAATTTTATACATTAAACAATACTTTGCCTTTCATCGTGGACAATTTAAAGGAAATGTTTGAAATATATTTACTTCTTCTTTTTACACTGACACATATGATGATTTTTAAATCCACGAACAATAACCAAATAACATCATTGACAAAAAGTTCTTTACTGCTTTAATTTTGATCAATTTATTTATTGATTAGCCCTATTTCGTGTTTACTGTCATCTCCTGTTAGCGTTCATCATAAAGTACGTGTTTAAATTTATAATACTAATAAACCTAATTAATCTGCTGTAAAGTACATTAATGAAGGGAACAGTGTTCGCTAGGTACGCCTCATAAACTGGTGCGAGACGCCATTTACCGGACAATATTTCTCGCCAAATTTTGGACATATTCTCGTGCAGAAAGGTTTAATCAAGGGTTTTATTCAGAATCAATAAAGTCCTGTTCCGAGAATTTAAATAAGATATTCGTGCGTAAAAATAGTGGGTTGAAGTTTAAGTTCCAGCTTTAAATTAGTTATAGTTTTCTTTTTCTGTTTCTTTTATTTTTTACATTTAAATAATTGTTATCAAATTATTTTGTTAATTTAATTAAAATAATGAATAATTGAATGTATGTACATAATCATATCATCATTTCCTTCTTTTTTTACATTTAAATAAATGTTATCAGACGATTTTATTAATTTTATTGAAATGAATCAGTAATTGAATGTTTCTAAATAATCATATCATCGCTTCCTTTCTTTTACATTTAAATAATTGTTATCAAACGATTTTGTTAATTTCACTGAAATGAATCAGTAAATGGATGTTTCTAAATAATCATATCATCATTTCCTTTCTTTTACATTTAAATAATTACTATCAAATGATTTTGTTGATTTCATTGGAATGAATCAGTAGTTGAAAGCTTCTAACTAATCGTAGCATTGTCTCCTTTTTAATACATTTAAATTACTGTTATCAAACGATCAAACTATTTTGTTAATTTGATTGAAATGAATCAGTAATTGAATGTTTCTAAATAATCATATCATGATTTTAATATTTTATACATTTAAACAACTGTAGTTAACTCTTTTGTTAGTTTCACTGAAGCGAATCAGGAATTTTGATTTATCAAAATAATCACATAATAGTTTAAAAACTGTGATTTTGAGAGATTTATGTCGCATCATTGAAGATTTTTATTATTTCTTCGAACATTTAAACGCATGAAGTGCATTTAATTTCAGCACCATTTCTTTTAAGAGAGTGGGCTAGATAATTTCGTACAGAGGATTGAACATAAATATTTGTAACGTCCTTTTATTGTAGTAAAAAAACTAGTATAATTTTTCAACCAATTTTATTTAGATACCTGACTGAAACAAAATTTGGCCAAAGTTGCAATTTTACGAAATTAAAAATGTTTATCACCTAATACGAATTTAAAAATATTTAAAACAAATTTACAAAATTTTGAAAATATTTTTACACATTTTGTAATTTATTTTCTCATAAATCTTCACAAGTTTATACATTCAATTTATTTAACCTACTCCTACATTCAAAATGCCATTTAAATAAAAATTCAATAAGGCAATTAATGAAAATATATATTTGTTCATATGTTCTTTTAATACCAAATATGTTAGTGAAGCAGCAATAATGGTTAATCAATAAGTAAATAATTAATTAGTAAATTTGCAAATAGTAATAAATTATTATTTCCTTTTCTTATGAATTTCAAATTTTCTTAAAACTTGAAATTACCGATGAATTTAGAAAAAAAAAAAAAAAAAATTAGATTTTATAAAAACATTAATGCGTTTTCTGAAAAGAATCCGAAAGATTTGTTAAGATCATACTGAATATTTAGTATGATTAAAAGTAAATATGAAGCATGTATTTTTTATTTCATTTTAACACATTATTTTTCTTTACGGAAAGCGTATTCTATTATAAAAGAAATAAAGAGTATGCCATGATTACTGAAACAATAAATTACCAATACACGCTTCAGATGTTGTTTTTCCCGTAAATATATTTTCTTTTATTAATTTTAAAAAAACAAAATATATTATTGCATACAATATTTTTCCATCCAATCAAATATGACAACATTTCATTACTCCCAATTTTAAGAAAAGAATGCATTCTCTTTTCTCCCAATCTTAAGAAAAAAGTATTTATTTTTCTCCCATTCAATAGTAAGTTCAACACTACTTTTATAGTTCTCAAAAAATATCTGCTTATTTATTATTAAGTGATATACTAGAGAAATTCGCAAGGTATATCTCGAATCTTGAGAATTGAAGGAAAATAATTGAAAGCAATCGAGGAATAAATCATTTTAGAGTTTAATGCTTCATGGAATATAAGGCAAAAAATTTTTATTCTTGACTCTCCGAAACATATGATACACAGATAAAAAACCTTTATTACTTTTTAGTTCTAAGCATTTGTTGCTCTGCTCATACCATTCTTCAATAACAAATGATTCAGTTTTCATCTGTTCTTCTAAAAGTGCTTTCAAGCACTGCGGAAATCATCTATTCCCTTGAGAAAGTAAATAAAAGTGCTTAAAATTTAAAGACTCTTGCTTCTGAATTGAACGTCATACACTTGATATGGTCCGCCGAGGAAACAATGGTTTAAATATTCTTTCAAAAATTTTTATCTTTGAAAAGGAAACAACGAAATGAAGCAAAAATTAGATCTTTAAACAAGAACCATAAACAGTTTGAAGGAAACTTAATCTACCTCAAATGATGCTAAATAAAAGGATTCCTACTCATACATATAAAAGCGGAGAGGAAAAAAAATAACGAACAATGAAATCAAGTTCAGAGCAAGATCCCTCAGATTCTCTTTAAACATATAAACTTTAAGCCTCCCCGTTTTATTAAACAGCCTAAAAGCAAAATTACCTTCATTATTTTAAAAGAAGCAAAGTTATGTAGAAAACCTTATAAAGGTGGCCATTTTTGGTCCACAAGGGTCCTATTGTTCTTTGGAAGTAATTGGCACAGCTTTTTGTGGATGTAACTCTGTGTAGCTCCGTTCTGTTCTGTAGGTACTTGTTCAGTAATCTTGCTTCCAGATTTCTATCTTTTTTTTCAGACACTAATCTCCTTTTATTGGGGTGTATATTTTTGCTGTTGTTGTTGTGTTCGTTCGCCGTTGATTGTGTTTTAGGCTGTTTCCTTTGCTTTCCTTTTATTCTATTGCGTGTTCCCTTCTTTTATTTTTGCAGGATTTCCGCGGAAAGTCGGTAGTCTCTTGTAGATCGACTGGCCACGGAAAAAGCGGTTACAGAAGCCATTTTAGACCACTGGCCGAAACTAATTCAAAGAATTAGAATTGTATTTTAATATGTATTAATAAAGAGAAAAACGAATTTAATTTCCTTCGATTTTAATAAATCACTTATGAGGCATTCTTCAACCTCGTCAGTGGTTTGGGATACTAATTAATATCTCTGTTTCAATCCAGTCCTTTTGCAATGAATTTTGTTCATCTTTCAACGAATTTGAGTACTTTTTATCATGTGAGAACATGGTGTTGTTTAGGTTTGAGGTTTTTCAAGCCTCAAAATGCACGGGCAGAAAAGTAGCGATTTATCGCTTTTGAAACATCAATTTTTCGCTTTCAGGGTTGTTAGAAAATAATAAAGAAGCTTGTTACATTTGGTGACTTATCGTTAACAAAAAATTGCAACTGTAAGCGAATGTCCGCCATGTACCTGATTCTCCTGTCTGACCAATAAAAAGCAGGGCAGTAAGAAGTTATTGCCCAAATAATCGCAAAGAAGAAAACAGGAATCATCACGTAACAGCAAAGGGAGGTATCGAAAAGTGTGTTTATATATATATATATATATATATATATATTATAATGATAATATAATTTTTTTTAACTTTTATTTTCAATTTTTCTAGGTGGCAAAGAAGGTGTTGTAGCTTGAGAGATTTTGAGATTTAAAAAAAATCATTTTTTTAAATACCGACGAATGCGTAATCTGATAGTCACGTGTTTGTTTAAACTGGTTAAGGACTTTAATTAAGACAAACAATGACTCAAAAAATAATAATATTCTAACATGATAAATTGAAGTTTGCGATAGCAGATAGTTTGTTAGCCATTGTGACTTTTTACAAAACAGTGTAAAGCACACAATAGCTTAAAACAGCTTGCAATTAAATATTAAAGGCATGCAAAATTTGTCTAATGTCTATATCAACAGAAATTAATCCATTACGAATTGTAATGTCTACAATAGATCATTAAACAGAATAAATTCAAAGCATGTTGAAATATTACTCTCTCAATTTCTTCAATTATTTTTAACCTGTTTACTTTTAGTAAATTAATTTGAAAATATGAATCATTAGTGACTTAAATGTTTACTATTTATTTACGAAATGGATAAATTGTTTCTTTTGAAAATGTTTAATTTTAAATATAACTCGCAATAAAAATGCATATTTTTAAGCAATATTAAACATTTGATACCGCATTTTGTTAACTCTTTAAAACGTTATAAACAATTAAAATTACATTAAATTACTGCAGCAGTAAAATGCTTATGTATAATTAAGCAAAATGAGTTGTAAAATGCAAAAAAACTGTTATACTTCGATAGAAAATTGATTAAGAAGTATTTATATCCTCACATAAGAAAAGTATGCTTCAAATTTGATCGAATTAACTTGAAACTAAAAATGAATTCTGTTTTATACAAAAGATGACTAATACAATATTAGCTTCTTTAATTCTTTCATTAATACTTTTTTCTTCGGTTTTGTATAATTTTGTTCTTTATAATTTTATAAGCCTTTGTAGTTCTTTAGTAAGTAATATTCAGGCATTTTAAAAACTTTGAATCCTGATTTAATTTACAATTCAGTCTCCCGGGGATTACCTCGTAATTGAGGATGAGAAATTTCCGGCATAGTGGTTGGTTCTCGCCATCCTGGTGGGTACAGTAAAAAGTGGGGAGTCTGGCTCCTCCCATCGATGACGGGTCGTACTTCCCAAGGGAAGGGTTTTTCTGTGGCCGGTGATGTCCCTTAATAACTCAACCACAGTTCCTGCCAGTATTAATGTTGCTGCTGTCCGGTTATTAGGATTTTTCCATGTGCCTTCGGCCGATTTGAATAGGATTTATTTAGGGTTAATTTACACTTCAAATTTAATTTACAGTCCAAACTAGAAAATCATAATTGGTATGGATGAGTATTAGAATTATGAAGGATTAAAAAAAATGAATTCACAGTCCGTTTTACAGAATTTATATTTTAACCAGATATCCTAGACTCTAAAAATATGATTCATTTCAAAATTTTGAAAGAGAATTTGTTAAATATTATTATTACATGCAAATGGAGATTAAAAGTCAGATAAATACTACTCTGTCTGTAGTGGCGAATTTGTTAACACTGATTTTTCGCCGCTGTCTACTATTATGATTTAAATTACCGATTATACTAGGACGCTGTATAATACATATTATGCATATCTAGATGCATTTTCTTGGACAGAACTTGGAAAAATTTGATGATCTCATCTGTATTCCTTTCACGTATGCTTTATGTCTTTTAGGAATTTATTCATAAGATAATTACTTTTGCTATTCTGAAAGATATTCTCTCTCGTAAATATAATAAACTTTTACTAGGCTAAATACTAATGGAAATGAGACTTCCCATTACTCTTTATATACGAAAATCTCTGAATTTCAATTACTTTATATGGTTTATGTTATTACTCAAAATTGTCTACAAACAATACATAACTTTTTGGAAGAGAATTTTTACATGGATTGCATGAAAAGGCAAATCTTATTGATCTTATATCTGTGATGGATATTCTCTAGATACTAATATGCAAAAAAACTTTATAAGAAACTAGAAATCGAATTTTGAATGCAATTTACCGATTTCTTTAAGATTCTTGAAAGCGTTATAAAAGTATATTATACATGGATCCATAATAGCAATACATAAATTTTTTGGATGGATATTCCTACTAATATATATTATATATAACATTAACATACGTGGACAGAAATCGAGCTTATTACTAATTGTAGAATGGCAACAGCTAAATATAAACAAAACGTCATACGAATTTCAAACTGCTTCATTCTCCGAGTCTTCTTCACAGGTTCAATCTCTCAGACAACCCCTCGTACATCAAATGCAAAGAAGGCAACAACATTTCCCAGATCTTGTTAAAATGTTCAAAATATACAGTCTATAGAGATGCGCTCTGGAAAACACTTAACATCGAACAGCCAAACATTTCTTTTGCCTTTCTTTTGTCAAAAGCTCTGGCAAGCAAACATCATCTAAGCATCTTTATTCAAATCCTCAAGTATCTTGATATCCATTAACTAACTTTTAACCTCCTATGGAATAACAGCCTTTGTGGCTATATCCTACTGTTTATATTCAAGTTAATTTAACTACATCATTCATTGAACACTTTTACAGCTGTACAGAATCAAACGCTTTACACAGCTAATCAATGGAGCTGCAAAATTTTATTAGAAGTGTTCTGGAGATTTTTTGCCATGTCACCAAAGAGGATATTCAGTCAGAAGAAAGAAGATATTAAAAAAAAAATAATCAAGAAATAGACTTCAAACAAAAAGTTCAATCAAGTGCAAAAATTGGCTTAACCGCTGCCAGATAAGTAATCGAGGTAAAGCTTAAAATTATTATACCGTTTCTCGCCAAGCGTATTGAAATCGAGCCTATCATCCAAAAACTCTCTAAAGGTCTGAATGCTGGATATATATCAGAAAGGCTAACAAAAGGCTTTTAAGTTGCAATAAAAAAATGCCGCGATTATATATGGCATGAAATCGGGTCCAAATGTTTTAGTTTTGGCGCCCTTATATTAATCTTGAGTCTAGCCATAATCGTTATGACTTGCCAAAGGAAAGGGATACTCATATCTTTTAAAACAATTATCATATAAAACTGCTTTTTATTATCTGAAGACTAAAAAAAAACAATCATCTTATTATTAAAGACCTATTATCTGAAGACTGAAAAATTCCTTGTTAAATTTATTAATTTTATTTTCGTACAATTTTTTATTTAGCTTTGATAATATTTTTTAATTCAGCTTGTTATATTATCTAAAATAATGCTTTTATATAATTCAACCTCCCTGACAAAACATTCAAGCACGTACTTTTATCAATCATTCAATTCGTAGTAGGATTTTCACTTCCGCTTTAATTTAATATTAAACTTTTCTATTTGCAGTAAACTGTTTTAATCGAATTCATGTGTTTTAGTCGTTCCAAATTACAAAGTGAAATTTTTCTTTTTTAAATAAATACAACCGTATTCATAATTTAACAGTCTATAGCGTCAATAATCCAGGGGGACAAACTAGTCGCCAAAGGTGGCTAGTATTGTTTTAAACTATAATGCAATAATCATACAGCTTTAATATATATATTTTGATGGAAGAAATATTAATTTTATAGAAAGTAGAGGATTTTATCTGGGAATCGATTTCTTACTGTTGCGCTGTTCACTATTTTCTTTACAAAATGCGACGAAAACATTTATACTACCATTCTTGAGTTCTTTCGGAATTTAATTTAAACCACGTTTTTTCTAACCTACAACAGAAAACATTTTTTTTCTTCCATGGAAAAAGTTAATACTTTTTATTACCTTAATCCCTTCGAAATTGTTTCTAAACCTTACACAGCAGTTGTAATTGATTAGAAGTTTCTGTCTAAACATCGAACACATTATCGTAGTTTTAACCTTGTTTATACTTCTGGATTACCTAAATCTCTTTTGTATTTATTTTTTCAAATAACATATACTGATCTTAACCAGTTAACGGTTTTTGACGAGTATACTCGTCATGGAAACATTACAGCATTTTGCGTTATGACGAGTTTATTCGTCAGGAGCAGTAAGTAGTAGCAATCTGCTGTTTGAATTACACTTTTAGTAAAATATGAAACGTACTCGTAAATTTCAAGATATTTAAAATATATATTTTGAGGCCAAGTAGAAATCAAAGGAACAAATAAAAGATTATTATGCGTTGTACTATGCTTTGCTCAATACCAATACCATTCAGCAATTAAAATAATAAATTAGTTTTTTTTTTACGTTTCATTTTGCTCATATGCAAAAACTGTATGTTAGTTTAAGTAAATAAATAAATGTGATTATTGATATAAAAAATAAAAGTCATTTCATTACAACATAATTTCATATTGCATATACTCTGTGTTTGACGAGAATACTCGTTCGTCATCGCTACATTTTTTCGACACAATTTAGACACTCATTTTCCGAAGTGATCGAAACAGTCGACTGATTAACTTCTATGATGTTACATTTTCACTTGCGAATAGACGGAAAGAAATTTTACTCAAAAAATTCCCCACCTTGGGGAGTCATTTACGATTTCTGAAATTAGTGTATTCCTAACGATTTTTACAACTTTAGATATTTAAGCTAGTAGTTTTAAGTGCTTTATGGATATTAATACATATTGGCTTAAATGGGAATGAACAGTTTGACAAAGTTGCTGAAACAGCTTATGTTATTTTTATTATGACAATACCTTCGTGCCATTTCAATAAACATGTTGTTTTTTATTGAAGAAATTGAAAATAATGAGTGCATAGTAGTAGGTAATTCTATCACAAGTTTGCTATTTCTGGAATATTTTAGAAACTATTGTAGATATGGTAAAATCTAATGAATCTAATGTTTGATTATAAAGTTAAATTATAACGTTTACATAATATTTACAAAATATTTTTTTTTCAGAAACACTTGCAATTCGCAAGATCGTGGCTGCAAAATGTCATTAAATACATCATACGAAAAAGTCATAACATATATTGCAAGTGATATTATTAGGTACATATCTGATGGCTAATCTTATTCATGTGATTTATAAATTTGAAAAAAAAAAGTCAAACTAATCTTTAGCGAAATTCCAATTCTAATGTAGATAAGTTCATACAAAGTTTATTTAGAATATCTGTACTTTTTTAAACTGTAATTTTAATCTATTCATAATATGTTATATTTTTTATAAATATTTGTTTTATAAATCTTAAAAGATGGTTTTAATAAAATTTTTCTCTCCTTTGATATTTATTTCCCCTTAATTTCTTTACATATATATTGCCCTCATCGCCTCAATTAACCTTCAATTTTTGCATTATTTTCTATATTTTACAATCAATAAAAATATTTTTTTTCTTCTTAAAATCTACATTTATAAAAACGGTTTTTTTTAAATTATTTTATTCTATTCTTCTTGGTTATATTGAATAAATTTCAAAACTAATTACTTTAATTACTGTGGAATCTTAAAGCGACTTTTTTTTGTTCAAGTTCCCTACCAAATGAAATATCCATGTGTAAATAAAAAAATATATGCAATTAATTGATACTTAAGTACAGAAAATATCAAAATATTTTATTATTGTCCTCTATACTTCATAGTACACAATTTCAGAAATTTAACACTTCAATCATGAAGTGAAAAAACGATTAGAAAAATCCATGGTTATAAACTTTAATTTCACAAGCATTAAAGAAGCTAAATAAAATGAAAACTCAGAAAGAATGGTAAATTTATTTTGTTTGACGCATCGGCTAAGAGAGGTAATTACAAAAGTGGTTTATTTTCAAAACGAATTTTTTTTTGCCTTTAAATAACAAGAATCTGATGGCTGAAACCACCCAAACTGTAATTACATGATTAAAATCATTGTACAGAGAGAGGATAAATTTAATTTACGAATTTATACAAAACTGGTGGAGTTTAGATACCTTCAAGGTATTTTATTATATGTTTCCATGTAAAACAAATAATATTTGTGATGAAATTCCTTTAAAAAAAAACCAGCACATTATTGGACGTATCAAGAGAAACAATATTTCATAATATTAAAGCTAACTTAGATGGCCAAACATGGACGCTGATTGTGGTTGTAATATTCTTCCTCCAGACGCATCGTAAAGAAAGTTCGGCGAAGACATCTAGACTACTTTGATTCTTTGTAACAAGCAAAGTAAGTGAGTTAAAGTCACTTTAAAAAAATCTTCGTACCATAAAAGAACGCGTAATGTGCAAGGATCAATTGTGATCATTTTGTGTTATTTCTTGTGTAAAAATCGAGACACTTTTCCAATTTTATTGCTTCTCGTGTTTTTAGATACTATGAATATCTTTTTCTCCTTTATCATTGTTCATTTAATATTCTTAGTTGTCCTTATAATGGATAAATATTTTATGGAAAAAAAAAACGATATTTTACAGAAATGAAACTTCCGTTTCAGTGGAAGCAATAAAGTGATAAAAAAAGATTTTTCATAGAAGTATTTATTGAGCAATTTAATTATATTTGATTCTTCGTTCTGAAGAAGTGTCTTTTGTTATCAGAAATTCCATTTTAGTCATACATATTAGATCATTCAATATCATCAGATCATTTCAAACAAATCTGTCTTATTCAAATAGCTATATAAGTAATTTTTAAGAAAAGAGGTAATTTAAATAAAATTTTATTAAATGGTCCTTCAAGTAAAATTTTCAACTGGAACAGCATTTTCTTAAAATGAATAATGTCTGAATATGTACCGAAACATTATAAGAAGATTGTAAATAATATCAGTTTAATATTTTGTCAGTTATAGCTATTGTAGTAAACATTTATTAATGCAAAAATATGAAACCAAGAATAAATTTCCGAAATAATTACATTAGTAAACAACTAGAACCAATAAACAGAATTACACACCATAGAATCAATGTATATTCATTATATATACTCTCACTGTTAGTAAAAAAGGAAATGAAATGGTCCATATAAAATATCTCGTATAATAGTTTAGTTAAAAAAACCTAAAAAAATAGAAAAATATGAATTTTTATTATTATTATTATTCTTCGAGAAAACATTTTAAAAATTTGTTTAACGCTTCAAACTACTTCTTGAATTACATTTAATCATAAGCATTTATAAATAGTGAATTGTCATTCAAGATTTATCTATTTCCAAATATGTAAATAATAAAAGAGACAAAAGTCTTTACTTGAAAACCGATATACAAAATTAAATATACGAGTCGACATCAGATTTCGGGATTTTTGAATAAATTGAAAGAATTACAGATTCCTTAAATTAATAGAATAGGTTCATATCTGTATGTTACTGCAAAAAATAATAATTTTTTATGGTAAGATAAGCTAAACAGAATATTATTCCATAAGATGCTGCTGCTCCATAATCTGCAAAAACTGAAAAATATCCTGTCTGTATAAGCAGCATTATTGACTTTATAAAACTTTTTGTTAATGCATGACTTTCAAAATGTATTTTATTTGTGGCTTGCATTATCATCATTTACCTTATCATGATCATGGGATTAAAATATTTTCAAAAGTGATAACATAAAATATTAAAATATCTCAGCTCTCAAGATAAAATCAACTAAATCTGAGTGAAAATTTTACTCTCAATTTTTTCGTATATTTCCTCAATACGAACCATTTTATGCTTTACTTAATCTCAAAGTTTATTTATTTGATTCCGTAGTGTTCTTTCCATATTGCAATATTCTGACATTCTCCTGGTTAATTTCATCTTCAACTGAATAGGCAATTTAAAGCTCTTTTTTTCAGCAGTTTGGGTGCAAAATTTAATGCAGATCTTCTATTTTGATGCACAGTTCAGTTCACACGCTAAAATTCATCAATCTGGGAACTATCAGTAATCTATTAATTCAAATAAAAATATTTTAGCCAATAATCCCTTAAAACTAATTTCAAACAGAATTTAATACAGATTTATAATTTTATTAAAATACTGCTTTCTAAACTTCATCGTTATAAACTTGCTCCATTTTTTGAGATTTCTTTTTCATAGAAAAGCAAGCATAGTTTCTAAAATAGCATTTCGGGGCTCTTTGAAACCTAAAATTTGGAAATCTATCAATAGCTTGAAGTCTGTTTTTAGCGCAATCCCACTACCGCTGATCTCACTAACATGTATAGAAAAAATTAAATATTTTATCACATAGTGTTTTTGTTGATGGTTAGCTAATTAGAGATTTAAAAGCCTATTATCTCAATCATGCACTCAGTTAATTAAATTTAAAATTTATCGTCCTTTCTCTGTTTGTTTGAAATTTAGCCACTGTAAAAACAAGATGAATTTCTATCTTAAAACATTCTGTAACTTTTATCATTCGAAGCGAAGATGTCTTTCGAATCTCTTGAGAAACATCAACGAAGTGGATTTTTCTGAATTTCTTGGTAAAGTCATAAAATATTGGCGTCTATTTTTCACTCCCTACAAGTGCTCTTTTAGCCCCATACCTAATGTCCTGGCATTCCATCCGTGGTCACTTCCTCACTCTCCCAGGGGGTCAGCCTTCCGATCTCACGTCTCAAGTCCATAACTTCTGGTTATCGCTTGTGTTGGCATTGGATCTATTTCACGGAATGAACTGCTGAACATGTCACCAGCTTTCTCTCCAGGTGGAAGGGACGATTTTGTCAAAATGCTTACTGAATCTTATTATTAGCTTAACATTTTTCACTCTTTTATTTCATTTGGCATTATGTTTCTAATGATGGAATTATGTTAAATAACCTCATTGATTTACTCCCATGCTAGAACTCTGAAATTCTATACAACTTTACATTTTAGGTAACAACATAACATTTTAATATTTTCAGAACTTATTAAAATTATTCTAAACACTTAAAAATTTTACTTTTAAACTTAAATTTGATTTTATATGAGAAGAGCCAACTGTTAATAAATTTAAGAATAAATTATTTCAGGTTAATTAAAATAATGGAGTCTGAAAGTAGATATTATTGTATATGTATTCTATTTTCACGCATATATCGCATTGTAAATTATATGTATTGCATACGTATTATTTTTTAAAAAGGCATGAATTTATTCATTCATTTTTCTCCGAATTTGCGTAAAAAGTACCATTTTGTGCCTTTGAATGGAATTCACAACTGAATGTACCTACATAATTTTTATTAATTTGAAACCTATAGATTTAAACTTATATTTTAAATTTGAATTTTCATATTATCACCTTGTAAGTTAAATAGTCAGTTTTATGTCATAAATAAGCCTTTTCCCTGCATTATCGTTCAATATCTCTCACAATATCTCTACAAATGAAGCCATTGAAAAGCTGAAAAATATCCCAAGGAAAGTTATTTTTAAATATTACTCCGAAAAACTTTACAATTAAAGAAAGTGTTCAACATTTTTTTTTTTTTCATATCTTAAAATAATCACAAAATTTGGAACTCAGTCAATAATATCATAGATTTTTACCATCGAAAAAATACATTTAGGACATTCTATATATGTTCTTTGTTGTCTAAATTGGATTCTTTCAGAGAATCTAATCAATTAATTCAATAGCAACACAATATCTATGGCTTTATTCTTTAGGTAAACGGATACTAATATTGCATAGATAGTGGGCTTTTAAAAAAGGCATAAAATAATATGGTTTACATGCTGAAAAGTGGGAGCCAATGTAAATAGACCATAGAGTATATTATGTGCAGATTTTTCAAGCTTTGAGCATTAAATTTTTACCAATTAATGTGGAACTTAAATATCAACTTGTTCGAAATTTCTAACTTTTACAAATACCTGTTAATGATTATAAAATGAGTTTGTAGCTTTCTCAATTCTCATCTACTGAAATAAGATTTTTTGAATCGGCAATTGCAAACATTTAGTCATCATGAACTTAAGCATTCATGTGCAATATTAATTACCTTTTAGTGAAAATTAAATCGAAATAATTTGATAGATCAGTTCTGAAAAGCGAGGTATAAATCATTAATATCATAAACTCCATGAATCTTTTTGTGATCAACAATAACTTTTTCTCTTTGTGTAAATATAAAACAACAAATATATTATGAAAATACTTTTTCTTCTCTTTTCATGCTGAAATGAACACTAAATAAACATTTTTAAATGAAATTATGCTCAATTTGCGCCAATAGCAGTGTTAAGATTTCAAACAACTAATATCAAATGAAATAAGTCATAAAGCTGATAATTATTCAAAAAATTATCTGTTTGTGAAAAATACATTTATTTTTACATTAAGTAAAATCCTTATAAACCAGCCTAAATTAGATTTTATTCTTGTTTTCCAGTTTTGAAACGTGTATGCCAAATTTAAAACGTCCAGTCTTTTGGTAAAGGCATATTGTCTGAGTTTAATATGTCTGAGTCGAAAAACAGATTTTCTTTAATTCAGGCTTACTTTAATTTCACTCCCTTTGTGGACAAAGATTAAGTGAGAGAAATTCTAATATGAAGGATTTGCTTTCATGGATTTCAGACGATTAAAATATGTATGCGGCTAGAGGGAGGGGTTGGTTTCATTTTGAGAAATAGTAGTCACGTGCTTCGGAGGGGAGAAGATCACTGATGCATATTCACTGCACGCAGAAATAATAAAGAATTTCAAAAAGAGGGTGGGCAAAATATTCCAAAGAGAGAATACACTCTTACTTGCTGTGGAAAAGAAGAAATCATAAAAACGAACAGGAGAATGTCTTAGCATAAGGGAAAGGAATGACAATTTTTGAACTCAACTGGATGCGATCGGTAGTGAAATATTGAGTTAGAAGATTATACTCGAAACTGAAATAAACCTCCCCTCCCCAAGTCAAAAGTAATAAAAAATATACCTACTTACTCCCCCTTCCTCCTAGATCATAACTGCCCTCACGATAAGAAAAGTAATAAAAAAATGCCCTTACCTACCTTTGGCGGCAATGGCAATGTAAGAAATTCAAAAAAAATATCCGCTTTATCAGCTAGAATATTGGCGAGAAAAAAATTTTTCGGTGAGATTTCAACATAAAATTAATCCATCTGGCCATTCCACAAGCCATGGTGCCATCTGCAGCTTTAGCATACTAATAATATCGTAGCTGGTGCATAGAAATATGCCCATGTGCCTTCAACAGCACAATTTCATCTCCTCCTGTAGGATATTTTTTCCTAGAAAAAAATTCTATTTCTCACATTTCTGACGCAAAATCATAAAGTGAGATGTATTTTACATGTCTGTGATGGAATGAGATGTGGAGTGTGGTTCACCAATCGACAGTTATATAGCGAGAGTTGGATATTAAAAAATATAGCGGAAAAATTCACGCTTTTAGTTGAATGAAAAATATACCGAATCACACCTGTGAAGCGAACTTCAACTGAAATTAAAAATGTTGACTCAAAAGTTGAGAGTTTTGTTGTTGTTGCTGCTATTTTTCCGGGCTTTTTTTATTTTCGTAAATTTTTCTTAAATATTTCCAGATAAAGAACTTTAAATATATTGATTGAGTCTAAAAGTTTGTTTTCTAAAGACTTTTTATCCCCTTCGTTATTATTTCGTTTTGTCATAATGTTTTACTTCCATTACTATGTATTATTTTGTAATTTTTTGGCATCAGACCAACTTAAATTCTTTTGTAATTAGGAAAAAAATTTGCTAGTCAATGGGGTTTTTTGCTCTTCAGTTTCTTATAATGTTGTAATATTAATTGTTAGGTTAACTGTTTAGAAAAAGTATGCGTTTTTTTAAAGATTTCGTTAAATATAAATCAAATAAATATCGCATTACGGCTTGTGACGGAGTTCGTTGCAATGTCTACCCAAACAAATTATATCTGTAATTTGCGCATTAAATTCATTTCAATAACACCAAAAAAATCTCTTCATATGCTTAGATATTAGTCTTTGGATTTTCACGAAAAGTGCAAAATGTTTTCTGCAAGCTGAATTTAAATTATATGTTATTTGAATGCTATTTATTTAAACGTTAGTTTATGTTATAGTTATTTCCGTATTTTAAAAATAATTTTTAATTGATTTATAATTTTTGGCTAGTATATTGCTTTTAAATTCCTAATTATAAACAATTTTTGGAAAAATTATGTGTGAGGGTGTTTTTTAAATTTCAAATAGGTTCGACCACAAGCGATATGCGCTCAATAAACACCAAATAATAGCTTAGTTGAAAATTCGAATTCTAAAATTACGTTACTTATTACTTCTAAAACACGCTTATACTGTCTTTTCTTTAAAGACAACTTGCATCCTGATTACGAGACAAAAGAAACCGTTCTTTTTACTTTTCGTTTCTTTAAATTATTAGCTATAAAAAGAAAAAAATCTGAATGTTATTATTATTTTTATAGTCTCCGTTTTGGATACCCAAAGCAATTTTGGACTGTAAAAATGTATGTAAAAAAATAAAGCAAAATACTGAAATATATTCTAAAAAACAAAACCAATAAGAAATTTAATTAAATTCATGAGATACTCCCTGTATGCAGTTTAATTAAACTACTTATTTATTAGAAATCCTACCTCCACCAACCTTACCGAAGCAAAAATTTCCACCCGATTTGTTACTGATAGAAGGAAGAAACGAAATCTTTATGCCTGAAAAGGAACATAAAACATTCAAAAACTTAACACGCTAGAAAAAAAAAATTCAGACTAAAAGTGTTTCTTCGATGCCTCTAGACTTCTTTTTCAAAGGTGGCATCTTAAAATAACACTGACAGCATAGCAGACAAGGCTAAATCGTCACGGTTGCGGATAAGATTGCTTGCCTCATTTCCCTGCATTCTCCCCCCCCCTCCAATGAAGAGGCCATTCCGTCATAGGCCATTTATTCTGTGCTCTGTCTTTAATTAAAAAGGGCTGCCCTCCCCATGTACTTGAAACAAGGAGCTTCCTAATAGATGATGCAAGGAAATACTTTTAAAGTTGTTGCCGTGATTAAAGTTTCCCGTTTCTTGTTGGCAGATTAAGTGGACGGGGTATATATTTCCGATCACATCCAGGTTACGCAGATTGTTGGGACATCATTTTGGTCCGGAGGAGGGTACGTTGCGCAAATTCGGTATATCAAAACTCATATCTCTTACTTTTTATATTTTAGATGGCATGTTTCTTGTATGAAGCAATCCACAGATTAATATTATATATATATATATATATATATATATATATATATATATATATAAGCAAACACATTTTTTTAAGCAGTACCATGGCCAAAGAGAGAGGCACTTTTGAAAATTTTAAAACTTCGCTTCATTCCACCCTGGGAAGCATAATTTATATACAAGAAAAAAGCGACGAGATACGTCAATCAACAGCGTGTCGTAAGAGCGAAATATTTTTCCCAATGATTTTATACTATGAGAATCTGATAAGGATTCTTTGACACATATATATATATATATTTAGGAAAGGGAAATATAGGTATCTTCTAAAAGAATTTGCTTAGCATGACATATTTTTATCTCTTCACTCGGAGCGTAACAACCACTGATTTTACAGTTTTCTAGCATTAATTAAATCAAGAAGTAGGAATTGCATCATGAAATAAGAGAACAATTTAGAATGAAATCCATATGGGCTAAATCAAGATAAAAATTTAGAAATGAATTAATATTTAAAATAGATTTAAAAATAGCATTACATATATAGATTCACAAATTCATGCTGAGAAGTCTCTTGGGATACCAGTTCAGTCGGAAAGCAGGACAGTTGCACAGATTCGGTATATACAAATTGCGCTCATTAACTCTTGGATTTTAAATGGCCTTGTGTAAAGAAGTTCAGAGTTTAATATGCTAGTATTTAAAAGAAAAACAGTATTTTGATGGACCAATTCAAAAAAAAAAATTACAGAAATAGAGTATCAGGGTCTTTTTTTTCCCATAGATGCAATTATGAGATTAAACCAGGTAACTAATTATCTTTAAATTAAACTACAAAAGTGCATCTACTTATCCTTTCTAAACTACCTTTGTTCATATTTTGCATGATTTCTTGCCTTGTTTTTAAAGAATAAATAAAATTATTCATATATAAAAAACTCATGATTTTCAGCGAATTTTTCAAATTAGGGATAAATGAATAATTAATTATTTGTACTTGGATGGTGATCTCAATTACCATTCAAGTAGTGTGCATCATTTTGACGTTTTATTTATTTAATTCTGATTGTTAAAATTACCTGAAGATTAGTAAGACGATGCAAATTAATTAAAAGAGATTTCAACTTAAAACAAAAAAAATATATATATTTATTTTTCGAAGCAATAAACAAGTCTGTGTTAGGTGAATGATTATGCATCGAATTAGTTTCCTGAATGCGAAGGGTAAATAAATACATCCTAATCAGCTATAAGATGCCATGGAGATCTAAGAAATAACAACACTGAGAAATAGTATAAAATCATCACTTTGCATTTTTAAAAAGATATTTATGATTTTCTACTTTATAGTTAATAAAAAAACCTCGATACCGAATAATTCTAGAAAACGATACTAAAAAGAATTAGGCTTTATAAAGATATTTTTAAACTTTACTCTTTGTATGAAGCTTTCATAATATACAGATGCATATACTCTTGTTATGATCTTCGAAAATGAACCTCTACATGCCTTGTTACACACAATCTTACGTATTCTGAAACTTTATATAAACAAATATTAAAAAAATCTTGGAAATATTAGCAACTATTTTATAGCGAAGATATTCTGTTAGCAAAACAATTATTAAAGCTAACGATCTTGTTGACTTTCCTCTTTATATTCAGAAAAGAAAAATGAACATGTTTTTTATATTCAATTATAGGGAAATAATAGATTCTTTGAAACTATTATTGAAGTTTCTATAATAATTTATTACTAGAAGCTCTCTATGATAACTTATGATAAGAGTTTCGCTATATACCAGAAATTTTTGCTGTCGAACCAAGAGAGTGCGATAAGTTCACATTCAGATAAGTTTAATATTTCAAAGAAAAAGGAATTTTCCTAGATTGTATTTAAGGGGACTATTACACACTTTTGGCATTTATTCACTTAGGGTTATGAAATTTTTTATGCAAATATATTAAAATATAAGTACGTCAAATTTCTTAAAAAAAACATTTTAAAAATAAATATATTATTTTTTTAAAACTTTAAAAAGTATATATTTTTTTTTAATTTAAAATATTCCAGGCGACATAAATTTTAATTTTTTTCTATTATTTTTTTTCTTATTAACCAATATAAATTTATTTGGAACAAAATTACGTATGCTTTTGCAGTTCCAATTTAATGCTCATTTTTTAAAAATGTTTTTATGCACACTTACTGAATTTTCATAGGAATTTTATGTTTTCCTGAACTAAAATTGACTTTTAACGAGCTAAAAAAACCTCGAAACATAAAATACAAACCCCATTTTATTTTGATGTTTGACCGAATTCTTTGTTATGAATTTCATTTATTTTTTCAAAAATTAAGACTTTTGGACCATTTCGAAGCTATCTTAATTTAATTTAAATATCATTTTGAGAAATTCATTACGATATACTTTTTTTTTCCTCTTAATGCTTCAAATATTTATTTTATTAAACAATACATTTTATAACATTTTAGTTGAAAATAAACATATATTTTGATAATGGAACAATAAAAATAAAATTACACGTTTTTGTCCATTTTTGCTTATTTCAAAGTTCACTGTCCCCTTAAATGAATAAGAAAAATAATTACAAATTAGGGAAATGGATTTATGAAACTAAAATATTGTCTCTGAAATTTTAATTATTAAAATTTAAGAGGATGCAGAAACATTATTTCTGCGTTGATTAATTCCTAAATTATGGCGGGAAACCTTACTATATTTTTTTACCTCCACCACTTTTCTTTAGTGGGTTATAGAAACATTTTAATAATATATTTAACATTTTATAAATGCTATGAAATCTTTGCTTCACATTTCGTTTGAACCCGTCATGATGTGTAAAAGTGTATAAGGTTAAAACAAATAGACAGAAATTCAATTATATATATATATATACTGTCCGCTTCAAGATCCGAAAACTAGAACTTTCGGACGATTGTGCTTCGCTAAGGGATGGTATACAGGAAGATGAGCGATTTTTACGTCTCCTGCTTCCGTGAATAATCACCCTATTACAAAATGTAAACTTCTCCAATGTTAATCTTTCCTCTTAACCCTTTTCTTGTGTTGAAATTAACAGTATTTGACGCATGCGCAAAAGCGTGGTGTGTTTTCCAATCCGAGAATGAACAGCAGATATCGATAAATATTATTAATCCGTTGATTATGTATGATTACCAATGATTAATCATAATCATCTATAAGTATATATATATATGCACAGAGAGATGTATCAATAAAAGATATAGATATATTTTAAGGTAGATATAGAACTAAATTTTTATAAAGGAGGGCATTTTTTTAAGTCATATATTATTCTGTGGCAATATTGCTCGAGCCTATATATGTGCCATGATAGTTAAAGGTTTAAATTAATAAATTGATATTTACTATTTTTTAGTGTTCTATGCTTGTTTTATGTGTATGTCCAATTAAATAAGTGTTTTAAAATTCTAGCTGTCAGCAAATCATGAAAACGCCTTTATAAGTTTTCAGACACCCTATACTATACTTATTTTAATCACGAGGAAAATTGAATTATCTTTTCACTAACTTTTTAGGGCAGCATTTTTGAAGAGAAAATCCATATAGACTGTTCTTAGCATTTCTAATTAAATACACTTTTTTTTGTTGTTGCCAATACTGAATAGTTAAAAAGTATCTAAAAATGAACACAAGACTTCCGCCAGTAATACTTTTTCTTCGTCGTTTTCCTCACCTAAAAATACCTTTCAAGCAAAAGTAAATCCTTTCGATGCCAAAATTGCTGCACATTTTAATGACGAGATCGTATTAAAAGTCCATAACCTCACCCAATCACCCTCATTTGGTACAGATAAAACCCTAAATCTAACATAGCCATAAAGGATGCTGCTTCAAAAAAAGAGGACAGGAAGAAGTGAAAAAAAAATAAAGATAGAGAAATGAAAGAAGTAAAGAAAAAAAAAAGATTTACTTTTGGCTAAAGGCTACTAAAAAGTGTAATCGCGCCAGAGTTAAATGTCACCCAAAGGTATCATTAACTTTATGTATATGGAAGTGGGACTTAAAAAGGTGATAAAATATTGAGGAGGTTGTTTTGCTGTACGCGGATTTAAAGGAAAATTCACCTCTTCAAAAAGGCGCCAGTAAAATTCACAGAGGGACATATATAGTTACAGATCCGGTAAATACACATCAAATGTTTCTTGAATATGTGTCATGTGTTTCCGATTTTATGAGCCTCTATAAATAGAAAATAGATGATTCCTATTCACTGGGTATGCTTTGAGTGTTGGAAACTTCAAATATTTGATTGAAGTGAATGGTTAATGCATCTTTTTTATTCATTTTTGTGCTTGAATAAATATATATTAAAGGCTTTTTTCAAGAAAAAACGCAACTTTATTTCAAATGAAAAACAGTTTCATTACTTTTTGTGATATTGTGGTGAATAGCATATAAGCCAGTTAACAACTCTTCTACCCGAACGATTGTTTTGGTATAATTGTTAAGTTACTGGACTGCTAACCAAAAAGGTCCCAGGTTCTATCCTCGCACATCCCATATCACTAAAATATTATAGCAATAGTTTCATTGTTTTAGTCGCCAGATTTATATTCAAAGACGTTGCAACGCTATTAAGCACTTTTTATTACATTCAAATGGCCACGTCTTGGCCTAGGAGTAGCGCGTCTTTCCCTTGATCTGAGCTTCCTGTGTTCGAGGCCTGGTTCGGGCATGGTTGTTCTTCACCCTGTGTTCTATCTGTGAGGTGTATGAAAGAGCCCCCTTGTATAAAGGGGTTGTGCAAGCCAGTGTGTGAGTGTCATCTTCATATGAGATAGAAATCTGACTTCTGCCCTCGGTGCTCAAGGGTATTTACCCTCAGAAACTACCGCACCCCTCCTTCCATTGTAATGCGGACACGACATCATCAATTCAATCAACCGATATTATTGAAATGGTGGAACTTTTTAAGATATAAATGTAAATCTGTAATCCAGAACTCAGAGAGAGAAACGGTTAAAGAAGCCGCAAGAGGAAGTTTCACGCGGACGAGACATCTTTACAGTATAATTAAGAGCAAATTTAAAAAATAAAATAAAGATAGACGAAAAAAATCTAAATATTAACATACTACCATATTTCGATTTAAAGGCTTAAATAATCTCCATTGCAATTTTTAGAAATACCTAGCTATATAGTCTTATATGTCTTAAATCTTGCATACGGTTCATACTAGCTATATAGCTTATATGTCTTAAATCTTTCATACGGTTAAACTAAATCCTATATATTATAAAGTATATTTTAATCTTATATCTTATAATTAGTTTAAAATGCGTCACTTAAATGAGTATTAATTAGATGCAACAACACAGTTCATTTCATTATTACAATGAATTCGATTAATAGATTATTATTAATAATAACAGCAGTTAGTATTAGCAATAGCCGGTGAATATCGTAATTCGTTTAATCACTTTTACCTGATGTTACAAATAATAGCCAATTAATTATATAGGTCGTAACATTATCACTAATGTTAATTTACGCTAGCAATAAGAATGACAATAATGGATGCATGATCAGAAACTAAATTGAATAGTTCGAATCTTTTTAATTTTTTGGATATATCTGGATATACCATATTCATCATTAAATATACTTAATAATTAATCTCATTTTATATGCTTTATAAAGAACTTAAAATGCATCGATTGAATAAGTATTCTCTGAATGTAACACCGACATAGTTGATTTCAGTGTTACGGTGAATATGATTGATCGATTATTATTAATAATAACAATAACCAGTTAATATTAACCAATAACTAGTTATTATTAACAATAACCAGTAAGTGCATTAAATCGGTTAGTCACTTTTACATATTATTAATAATAACTTATTAATTATATTGGCCGGAAGAATATCACTAAAGTTAATTTAGGCAATCAATATGAATGACAATAAGGGATGCATGATACAAAACTGAATTGAATGGTTTGAATTTTATTTTAAATTTTTTAAATATATCTGCATATACCTTATACATCATTAAATATACCTTATAATTAATCTTATTTTAGTTACTTTATAAAGAAGATATGCTTCGATTCAATAAGTATTCACTGGATGCAACATCAACACATCTGCCAGGTGGATTTCATTGTTATGATGAATGTGATTTTTCAGTTATTATTAATAATAAAGCAGTTGGTATTAATAATAACTGCTCAATATAATAAATCTATTAGTAAATTTACATTTTGCTATTAATAATAACCTATTAATTTTATTGGTCGTAACATTACCACTAATATTAACTTAGGCGATCAACATGAACGACAATGATGGATGCGTAAACCGAAATTGAATTAAACAGTTCAAATCTCCTTCAAATTTTTTAGATGCACTTGGATATACTTTAAACATAATTAAATATACTTCATAATTAATCTTACCTGTATTTTATATAATTTATAAAGGACTTGAATTGCTTTAATTGCATAAGTATTCATTGGATGCAACATCAACACTTCTACACTTCACTAGTTGAATTTCACCACTAAAGTTAGTTTATCCGATCAATATGGACGACAATGATGGATGGATGACCCACAACTGAATTCAAACATTTGAATGATGCAGAAGACAATGACTTAGCTTAGAAATGCTTTCAGAACGCGTCCAGAGCTTCAATGCTCAAAATCGCAGTTTCAGTCCTTACGATGGGGGTCGAGCTTTTCAATAGGAAAACTGTGATCGAGGTTCTTTGTTCGTTTGAAAGCGTATTTCAAACGGTTTTGTTAAGGTTAGGTATAGGAAATGGTTAAACGAAATTACGAAGTTTAAAATATATGAATAGGGAATTTCAAATCGATTTCTAACTAATGATACGATAAATGAATGTTTTTAATAAAGCCTTTAAATGTAAAATTCTTTTAGTTTCATTAACAGACGTTCAATACGTTGAAAGATGTTTGGAATCAAGTTAAGTGGATATTTTAAAAAATATCATTGCACAATTTTTAATCGTTAATATTCAAGTTCAACTGAAAAGAAATGAGAAAAAAATTTACATAGTTGTAATAGAATTGCTGAAACTCAAAGAAAAATGCATCAAAAACAATGAGTATTGCACTATGATTCCACTATTCCTGTCAGCGCTCATTTATTTCACACACACACACACACACACATATATATATATATATATATATATATATATATATATATATATATATATATATATATATATCGTATAAATACGAGTGTTAGATCTTAGAAATGCTGTGTTACGTTAACCTTTCTTATAGAAAGAAAAATATAAGTGCAATAAATCCAACGAAAATATTCTCCCCTTATATATCGTATATTTTTTTCAATAGGACACTCTTTGCATCATGAATATGCGATATAAATCCAATGGAAATGTTTTCTCCCTGTAGCTTTTGTGTATTTTCGCTGTATGGTAAGCATTGTGTCTAGTTATTCATTTTGACCATTTATATCAAAAGGTTGAAACGGGTTTATTATTTTAAGGAAAAGACAAACAACATACAGAATTATGTATATCTCGTTATAACATAAAAAATATCTATTTTTATGATTTTTACATACACGTGGAAATGATACCCTTCTCATCCAGAATGATTTAAAAGACTGTCGTCACAACAACGAAAAATGGGAATTGAGACTGGAATTCTATGACTCACTACTGAACCAATCTTACACACCCTTATAAATCCGCCTTTAACTTAGGATGTGCATCTCGCCATTAGAATCAAGATAATTCGACCCCTCAACATTGATATAGCCATCAGAGAAACGAGAATATGCATAATTATACGATACTCATCCACGTGATGCCCTCTGAAGAGGCAAATACGCTAACTCCTTAATATATGTTATGAATCTCTTTTTTGTAATCGATTGAGTCCAAAATGTGATGCATACCTACATGTTTGCTGATAAAATTACTTGTAAAATTATATTTATCTATTCTGTTGAGTTTTGGAAATGTGCTCTCTATCAGAGATAAACCAATGGGTAATTAACGAGTGGATGAAATTTATTCAAAATTTGATACAATTTACAATTCTGATGATAAAATAATTTCAAAATAACTTCCATAATTAATAATAAATTCCATAATAATTGTCTGATAACTTCCAAATCATTCATCTAACCAATTGTGTTTTTGAATTATCGTGTTCACAGACTGACAAAGAGAAATAAATCTACAGTTTCTGTATAAAGACCATTACCAAATTTTATTCGTATCACTTTTGACGTATGGAACTCTTACAGAACAGATTAAATAAAAACAAATTCGAAAATTGATTCAATACACCTCCGCGAGGTTTGAAACGTCGATGTTCACCAATTTCTTTGAGGTGAATTTTCAAAATTTCAATGGATTCGAAGTATTGCAACACTTTTTCTTATATTTCGCAAACGATAAAGTTAATGAAATAAAAAACGTTTGACCTTATGGGAAGAATGTTATAATAAAGAGTTAAAGAATCATTTATACGCATATGCCATTTCATTACTTCCCATTTCATTCATAACCATTGTGGTTATAAAGCACTTCTTTCATTCGACATAGAGAAAAACAAAGCTTCGATTGTTAGTCGTTTTCGCGCGTTCTGTAATTCGCAAATTTCGAATCTCCTAAAATCCGAAATCATTTTCGAATAATATGTGCTCATTGAGGATATCATGTGTCCGAGATTATTTATAATTAATGAATAAACAACTTATATACTGCCTGGTGCTAATATAAACTATGATGAAGTATATATCCCATCTTTGTTTAGACACTCATTAGAATCTATTGATAAGCCTCAGAATGATTTTGTTCGCTTTTGACACTAGTGAGAAAACATTTAATGAGCTTAATTCCATTCATAATGCTGTAATTAATAATTAGATAATTAACACGTCAGACAGAAGACTTTTTTTTAACTAAACGCATATTTGTTAACTATAATTAAATGTCTACTATGCTCATAAATCCTATAAAATAAGACTTATTTAATTAATACTTAAAGTATGCAATAAAGCTACGATTTTTCTCATTTTTACGAAAAGCACTTAATTTTGAACTTTAATTCTTGTGTTTTCATTACTGTATAGTAATAATATACTGAGATAATTTTAAAGAACTTTCAAATTATTACCTTTACATAAATTTATATTAATAGCATTATATTTCTTATAGTAAAAGTTTATTGAAGCTACTATAATGCTTCGGATTTTTTATTACCAAAATTGTTAATTAAAATTTCAATTATACGTCCTTACATTTATATATTGTTTTATGCCTTTGTTTTAAAAGACATATTAAAGATACTTTACGGTATAATATTTTTATAATCAAAAGCGAGAACTTAATGGAAATTAACTTATCCAAAGTATTGCACGATATCATGCATAAAATATTTCCTCTTTTGTCGATGTTATGAAATAAATTTTTCTCAACAACATCTAAGCCTCCATTGTGAACATTTTTCAAAATGCCTTTTGACTTTAGCTTGCTTGATTCAAATTGAGACTTTAATAAATTGGATTAGTATTGTAATAAATGTGATTTTGGATTAATGGATTGTTTCTTGAATTAAATGTGATACAATTTATTAGATGCTTGAGAATGCGTTTACATTAAATTGAACTTTATTTCGAAAGTATAGATTAATCTGTTTTGCTAATCCTGAGCACTATTGAAACATTTTACAGCTAATTGTTTATGCCTATATTTCAGCAATTTTTTAAGGATATATATATATATATATATATATATATATATATATATATACAACGTTTCATACATTTTCTAAGTCTCTTTAAGAAAATACACAATTGATTATAAATGATTTATTTGAACAAAAACATTTATAGTCATATTTGTCGAAATCCAACTAGATGGATTATCACTTCATAAATTAATATCTAGAACTGTATCAATTAAAGAGACTATAACTCGACATAAAACCATTTCAAATACTTTATATGTTCTGAATTTAATTAATAAGGCAGCTCGGTCTGAAAATGGTAAAGTCATCTAATTAGAACATGAGAAAAACAAAGCAATAAAAGGATTAAGTGCATGTAATTTATTATGGAAAATAGAAACAATTCTGAACTATTACTTAACATACTATTCAGAATGTAATAATTCATTTTGAGAAAGTATGACATTGGAATCCTTTTGGAGATGTATTTCGTAAACAACTTTCGTTCAATAAAATTATATTTCAGACGATCCTTAAAGCATATCTTGATGCAATTATGTTGCAACCTTCAAAATGTAATGTTTAAAACAAAGATCAAACTTATTTAAGAGTTTAATTTATCAATCATGTTTTGTTCCGGGATTTAATGAAAATGGAAAAATCATTTATTGAGTTTGTTTGCACCATCATATTTGTAAACGAAAGCATCAAAAATTTTTGCAATTCGTCTTTGATTAGAATGTAAGAAGTTAAAAAAATATTTGTTTTCAAACATCCTGCTCTTGCGATTATTAAGAGCAGTGATGACTGCAAACTTACATAATATCTGAGATTAGAAATTTTCGGGTGGAAATGTATGCTTAAAGCGACAATCTTCTAAGTAGAACACTGGTCAATACTGGGTCCTTGAACATCTTGAAACGCTTTTTAACACTAGAACTACCAAGACCATCATTTTGATGGTTTTCAAATTTCATGCTTAAAAATTTTGATATAATTTATGTATTGTTCTAGAAATGCATGACGATTTTTAATGAGATATAAGAATAATTACATATCCCTATTGAATTTCCACTCAGCCATTTTAACACTATGTCGTCCGGCGACACCACAGGGGTGTCGTACGTAAATCATCTTTCAACAACTTGCGATATCACAGTGGTGTCGTATGTAAAATATCGCTCAACGGCTGGCGGCATCGCAGTGATGTCTTCTGTAATGTATCGTTCCACAGCCGGCAACCCCACAGTGGTATCAACCTCAAAAACTGCCGGCGACAAGCGAAGAAATTTTTACGAGACCTGCGGATGGCAAAGTGTTAACTTCCATAATCAATACGGTTATACCTATTTATTTTTTACTATCAATTTATATATATTTTTTTATTTATTATTACAAAAACGTATCAAAAATGAAAGCTTTAACAATTTCAAAGTTTATTATTATCATCTAAGCAATGACGGACATCGATATGTATTTACATTAATTTATAAATGGCTTTCAAACATTTCCTGTAAAAATTAGAATTACATTTCTCATACTAAATTATATTGATTGATCCAATCTGTTTGGAAGCCGTTATAATGTGATCTATTTTATTGCGATTATAATTGAGTTTAGAATTTAAAGCTCTAACTGAATATCCTATAAATACAAATACAAACTGTTTTTCTTACTTTTTATTAACAACGAATTGTTATATTAAATATTGTTTTGTTAAATTATATTCTTTTATTTACATAAACTAAGCCTAAATTACAATGAAAGCCATGATGATCTAAAGCCCGTCAATTTGACAAGTGTGGTAAACCTATGTGTATGTTTAACATCTGTAATTCTAGAGTTAATTAAACTAAGGGAATTACTGCTCACTGTTCCTTCTTAATGCTTGCTTTGACCAAGTTTAACCCTCAGCATAACGGAAAAAAACCCTATTACGATCAAACTTTGCTTGTGTAGTCTCAATATTAGACCTGTAATACATTCAATCTTAGCAGCTAAATTCCACATTAGAATTGTTTTTCTGGCTGAAGTACAGTTAATTTTTTCTTACCTATATCTTTAAGCCTCATATAAAACGATTCATATGACATTTGTAGTATCGAAACTAAAGTTATCGCTATGTATCATAATGCCATAAGTAATTTTCATATTTTTAGCAGGTAATAGTGCATAACTAAAACACTATACTGCTAATAATAGGAAAAATATGTATGGTTTGATGATAATTTGATTTATATTTCAGGAAGTAATCTATTAATTAGCATTCCATATGTAATTATTTTTATAATTATTGCAGTGTTGCGTTCTTTTCAATAGTTTAAAATCCGATATATTTTTATAGTTTCTTATTGATTCTTATAATAATATATGATGCAATTGAGATATTGATGCGTTTCTAAGTGATTTTTGCATTTTTAAAAAGTTAATTTTGTCGCTTAATCGCAGACTTAAAACTCAATCCTTCGATGCCATGTCAGACATGTCATTGCGTGCGAAGGGGTTAAATCAGTAAGATAAGGTTTTACTAACCGATTATTTTTCTAAATAGTATATATTTCTATTTAAAAATTTACTTATCATCTTACCTTTCATAAATATCTTATTCCTGCATTTAATTTACTTTATTTATGCTGGTAATTAAAGAAGAAAATATTTTTATATATTGATCAGAATTTTTTTTTTGCTGTTTTTATTTGTTAAATGACTCAACAAGTTGAATAAATTTAATAAGAATATTATTTTTTCATACTAAAAGAACAAAAATTAAACTATCCATTTTATTTTAATTTCATATATTCATAATTATTTTTAGCAACCAGTCAATAAAATTTTTTGACATACTTTGCTCTGTGTAATTATAAAGAAAAATATTTGAAACATTATTTATCCCTCCGGGAATATGATCTATATTTTCTTGTAACTGAATTTATATTTAAAGCACTCTTAGATAAATTTCAGATAGCTTAAATTATAATTTGCTTAATTATAAGTTATCAAAGAGTGCTTTAAATATAAATTCAATTTATGCTTCTTTTATATTTTCGTAAAATTTTATTCAAACATTAAAAAGCCTAGCAACTTTCTTTACATTAATTATTCCCCATTTAATCCATTTTTCATTTTCTTAGCCAATTCTGTTTATGCTCTCATTTATTTAAATTTCTGAATTACTGAAAGTAATTCCAAATAAACGATCATGTTTGAACAGAAAATAGGTTATTTTATACTTTTTTATGATGATATTTAAAAAAAGGAAACTAATAAATTTTGATGTGAAATAAATATATGTAAACTACAAGTAATAAATTAAAATTTTTTATGTCATTTATGGTACTGTAATTCAAAACACTGTCTGTTAATTAAAACATGTAGTTGGTGATATTTGACTATTTAGAAATTTTTCAGGTATTCCATACGAATCTGGTTTATATCTTTACAATAAAAAGTTACTAATTCAAATCTATAGTTAGTTCTATTCATTTCTCTTTCATTTACATGAATTTCTACAGTATTTTCAACAATTAAAAATTATTCCAATTTGATAAATGCATAAGTGAAATTTCAGCAAAAACGTTTAATTCTTTAAGATATGCGACACATAGAATGAGTTATATAAATGGTAAAAATCTTTAAACCTAAATATTTCATATTTAAGAAACAGTTTCTCCTTCGATAAAATACCATCAAAAATGTAACGTCATCGATTCCGAAGAACTTTTCAGGTATCTGAGCTCCATTCGTCTCTATGTAAAATATTGGTGGGTTTTGATTTTTTTTTTTTTTTTGGATCCAACATTCATCATTAATAACACAAAAATTTAACGAAGTAAGAAAAATACTAGATATTTATGATAATTCATTGATAATTTTTATGACAATTGTTGGCGTTAAAACGGAATAAAATCATCACTATTAGTGACAAAGTTCTGTTAGGATTTCATGAAGGTTGGCTACTTTTGGCTGAGATTCCATTAAACGATCAAAATGCATCAAATGGAATTACAGTCGATTCATAATAATGAAACATCTGATCTTATATAAATATTTGTTTTATTTTTCTTCTTAAATTTTATAAATATGCCTCTTCATATTGCTGCGATGCGCTTAATTTAAAGGTGGCAAAGCGGATTTTGATTGGGAATCCGTTGTTAGTCTTGCAGAACGGAAAAGAATTGAAGTCTATAAAGTGAGATAAGAAAGTATTGCAACTAAATGCTAAATTTAGATGTTTATCTGCGCTTTTTATGTGAATTTGACATAAAATAAATCAACTTCCTATTTGCTAAAGTTTTTATATTTGTTAATAATTTTGATTTTTAGGTTAAAAATGGTTATCATATAAATGCCTTTTTTAAAATTCAAAAATACAGCAGATCACATAAACGTCATTATTATCGTGATTCATTTTATGATTTCTTCTGAAATATTTTTTTTTCTTTCAAAATCATTTTTTTTTATGCTTAACATTTTTTTTTTCAGAATTTTTTCTTTTCATACATAAAATTGTTAATTTTTATTTATTTATTTATTCTTCTTGCAATTTGGACGAACTTCATTTTTTTCATGACTAAATAAGGCTGTATATTGCTCTGTAAATATAAATGAAAGCGTAATCCACATTGCAACTAAAAATTGTAAAATAAATATTATAACATCAAATTCGAAATATTTTTATTAGAGTACTTAATAGCTGACTTTTTTTATTTTAATATTTTTCTTTCTTTCTTTTCTTGATAGTTTTGATATCAATTTGCTTACAAACTTACTTGCAGATAACACTCGGTAAAAGCATGGCGCAAGAATAAATGGTTATACCAACCAGAATTAATCGACTAAATGATAATTCGGAAACTAATAAAATAGTGCATTCTATGTAAAATACGCAAATTTTCAAAATTTGAAAACTCTATCATATGTGGAAAAAATGATTAAAAATTCTATTTATGCGTACATGAAACAATTCAAATTAACCCTTTCTAAGGTCACGTGTAGTATGTTTACAATCAAATTCATCAATCTTTGTATGAAGTTATGCAGGTTAGCATAAATTATAACAAATTTTTCAATAAGTCAAAACCTTTGTTGTTTCAGTTCCTTATATCGCATAAAATAGGGTTTCCTTAATTGTTATTTAATTATTAACCCTCCGACTGCGTAATTTTTTAAAATCACTATTTAGATGCTATGTTTACAAATAAGATCAAATATTTTTCAAACAAAATGAAATGATACTATATGTTACACGATCATAATATGATGTAATAAAAATATGTAATCTTAAAAATAAACACTCTAAACTTCGAAAAACTCGGGGTGCAATAGAAAATGGACTGATTGCACACCTGCGGAAATCGCGGGATTAGCAGCTAAGAGTTAACTGAAATAATTAATAAACCCAATTAAATTTATCTAATAAGATAATTGAATTATTTTGATTATGTCAATCTCAATCCTAAAAATATTTTAATATACCATGATTAAAAAATGGCCTTTTAAAATTTTAAATTAAAATGTTTAAACAGTATAATATATTTTAAGTAAGAATGCTAAACTTTTATCTGAGAATTCTAGGAGTAATTTATAAATCTTTTAATCAATTCTGCATCTTGAAGTTTCATGATATTTGCATTATTTTTTTATCCTCTACTATTGAAGTTTCTACTCCTTATTTCAACAATGGATTTCCATTTCTCTAAGCGACGTAATATGCATTACGAACTCGATATTATCTTCTGAACTTATTCAAATAAACAGACCTTCTCTCCTTAATCATATGTACTTTGAAAAGACGGATTTTCGTTCTGAATGGCATGGATTCATTTTAAATATAGTCATGTATGATTGTTTAAAACATTGAATCACTGCGACTGGATTCTGAAATTCAGAGCATTTCTTTCTATCTTGAGAGTCTAGTAGAATATTTAGAAGTGGATTTGCTAAGTAATATGGTAAAATGCGTCTCTGAAACGACAAACTTTTCTAATTGGTGTAATCTTTGCCTCTAACTTTTTTTATAAATTGATTAATGTGTACCAAGTTATTTAGGAATAGAGCATTAAGAATATATTAGACTACTATTGCAGACGAACATTATCTCTCTAAATTGTTCTTTTTCCAGATATGAGCTACTGAAATCTGTTGCACTCAAAAATTGATGACGTCAAAAAAGTTTGAAACAGTTGCATATCCATTAATCATAATCTATGTAAGGTCAACAATTTAATATAATCTGCTTGCATGTCAAGGATGATCGTGACAGTCATGGAATGGTAAATAGAATTCTGCCTATCAATGTGGTTTATGTGTAACAAATGTGTAAATAACTTGAAGACAAGCAACTAACGTTAATTCAGTTGTAATTGGGTTTCAATAATTATTTTTTTTATAAATGGTCACATAAAAAAGCAATATGTTTTATAATGTTCTTGGTAATAAAATATGAATTATAAATAAAACTATTTTTAAGTGAAATAGGTGTAATAAGGAACGATTTAAGTTAGGAACGATTTTAAGTTCTAGTCCTTTAAAAATAGGCATTTTACCGAAAAATTAGATACAGATCTTTTAAAACTTTTCTTCCTTTGAGAATGGAAGCGTTATATTGAGTCCATTCTGTCATTAGAAAATATCATGTAGAGAAAGGAACAGAAACCATTATTATAATTTCTGTTTTTAAAAATATTCAATACTTTACCTTCGAAGTGGGATAATTCATTCTAAGATTTTTAATCCTCACAGACTGATTCATTTGAACACTTTTCACTCTCTGTGAGTGAGTTCTCTCTCTACTGAATCCATGTGGACATAAAGGATATCCTCTATGAGAGAAAGAGTCAATAATCCTTCAAATGGTTTCTGTTTTAAAGGAAATTCTATATTTATCCTTCAATTTAAATTATTGATTCATTTTAATACTTTTCGACCTTTCGACATTGATTTAATTGAACACTTTTCATTACCTGAGTTCTTGCAATATTAAATTCATATGATAGTATATAGTATATCCTGTATTAAGGGAGTGAGCATACCATCACAATGGCTTCTGTCTTAAAAAAATTCTGTATATTAGAGTCGATAAATGCCACTTTATTTTAATACTTTACATTTTGAGAATAGCTCATTTGACCACTTTCGATTTCATTAGAATGAATTCCCGCTATATTTAGTCTATGCGATAGTTAGAGATTACCTTGTAAAGAGAGGATCGAAAACCTCCATGGCATATGTTTTAAAGAAAACTCTACATTCTATCGACAATGAAAGTTATTTATTACCGTGATTTCTTGTGTATAATCTGCGTATTATCTGTTGCAAAAACGTAAAAATCGTGACTGCAATCGTCATTAATATTATGCAGCGTGGATAATCCGCTTTATAATATAATTTTCATTAGCGGATTATCGGCAGGCATTTTTTTTTTTTTTTTTTTTTTTTTTTTGTCACGACTAAAAGTAGCACCTACGGATTATAGACCGCCGAGGATAATACTCAGGAAATCACGGTAATTTTAATACTTTTTTTGAATAATATTGGCTCTGATAATATAATAATAATAAAACCAGTCCCTTTAGAAGTCGTCTAGGTTAATAAGTCAAGTACATTTCTCATTGTATGTAACAGAGCTTTATTATCTCTCACAACCAATGAAATGTTTGAAATTTAGATATTAAAATAGATTATATACCGATTATGGAGATAATCTAGGAATTAAAAAATACTCAAAATTATTCTAACCAATCTCATTTTGTCAGGCATATTAATTTTGGCTTATTTTTCCTAGAGTGGAAAACTATTACTTTTTTATATTCAAATAAAACATATTGTCATTTACACAATAGTATTTCCTTTCCCACAATTTTTTCAAATTTGACTATTAGTTTCTAAATCACCGTTTTTGGATAACTAAATTGCTTCTAAAATCATTTATTGAGTTTGTGCAAAGAACGTGAATTTTAGCTCATTTAAATATTCTGATACAATAGCCAAAATTCTCCAAGCGTAATCCATCCTGTATTCAGTCCGCCAATGAGAATGAAAACTAATAAGAAAATGCGATTTGGATAAAAAGCTATTCTCTTACTTTATTTTTATGGATAAACCTCCAAATCTTTTACAGCATGATCAAACAACAGCTTGAAACCAATCAGACCTGAACTTTCCCACTCTCAGCACCTCACATTCTTCGTGGCAATTTTTTCTCCTGGTCTAAGTCTCAACTATGTGCCCCCAAGGATACATACGTGGATGAAACAAAAAAGAGTGAGTAAAGATATCTATATATAAACGGGAATGGATATTATTCGGAAACCTTTAATAGAGGCAACATCTCTGGCTTTAGTTGGTGGAAGTTTCCGCGGAATACTGGCAGCCATTTTGTGTTTATAGGACCGCTGCTTCTAATCCTATTTAATCTGGATTCGCAGCAACTGGAAATCTGTGGAAATGTCATTTTCTCTGATCGCCCATTGCCCCTAGGGGGCCACATTTTCAGGAGGCTCCGTGATTGGAGGATGGGAGTGAAATGGAAAAAATGGCGTCGAACAAAGAGTTCACTTCTGTGGAAGAAAGACGCAGACGATTTTTACGACGCTGAAAAAGCTGGAACATGAATCTGCAAACGAAAAAAAAATAATAATAAGGAAAATAAAAAAAAAGGTGAAAAAAGAAAAGGAATGCATAAAAGAACAAAAAGTTAAGCAAGAAGATGTGCAATAAAATAGAAGTAGAAGTCACTTTTTTTTATGTTCTCGAGTGTTTATTTAACTTTCCTGAGTCATTTCGATTTAACAGCCTAAGATTTCCAGATTCTTAATCGAAAAACATGCTTCGGAAATATCTGGAGGATTAAAACGGCGTTGATGAAGGAAGAGACATTAATAAATAAAAGTCGTCTCGTCTTTTCAATTATCACTGCTATTTTATTATTTATTTATTTTTATCTTCCGTTTAAACGACATACTAGGCTGAAAAGAAGCGCGCGAGCTCCTTTCTCCCTATTTCGATGTTAATCCGAAATATGAGTAGTTTAGAAGTACTCTCTAGTATTTCTGAACTTTTACATACATAAGCATGATATTCTTCGAAGCTATTAGGAAATTATTATCTTTTGAATGAGAGCTATTTCTTACGCTTTGTACCATTAAAAACTGCATTTTGCGATCAATTTATGTTCTTTCTAATTTATGTCTTTTTCGTTTGGTTTTTATCACTTTGCTTATAAAAATCAGTATTAATAATTGAACATTCTAACTTCATTGGATTTCTGTAGCTACCTTTAAAATTGAGTTTTTTTTTAAGTTAAAGAAATCTTTCGAGCTTTTTTTTTTTTTTTTTTTTTTCTTGTTTAGTCATTTTAGTTTTTATTTTTGAACAAATAACTGTTGATGATTTGATGTGATTTTCTAAAAAATAATTTGTTGATATTTTTAAAAATAATTTTTCATTCCTTTATAAGTATGGATTGCATCATATTATTTGTTTTCATGGATATGTTACAAACTGTTGATGTGTTCATTATTTTATGTTCATTCTGCTTTGCACATTCATTTTTTTTCATACAATAAAGCAATGCATTGGGTTCATGTGATGCCTAGGTCATAATATAATATATAATTTTTCCCTTCTCAATCATCATCACAGGTCTAAACTTTTACCTTAAAAAAAGAAATAAATGAATTGAAATTTCGACTCCATGATGCTTCCTACAAAATTGGTGCTAGGATTATTCACTGACGTCACCTATTGAACAGCTATTCACGTGAAAAAAAAATGTTTTTCTAATATAAGTTAATGTCTATTTGCATTTAGTATATATTTTGAAAATAATGATTCATACTTTATTTCTTATTAATAACTAGCCGCCTTTGGCGACCAGCCGGTTCGCCAATCTTAATGTTCGTTAAAATTTTAATAATAAAATATTTTATGCAATTTCTACTTTAATAGCTTCTTCATCAAAATATTTTAAAACTTCACATTTTGGTCATCATATAATTCATTCATAATATTATAAAGGCCTTCAGTCATAACGTAATATGTATCTCTCTCATTTTCTGTTAGCACCCGTAGAATTTATGCTTTAAATTAAAGTGGAAAGAATTTATCTTCAATTAATATAATAATATTTTTTACTGAAACAAAGCATTTTTTTATAATCTGATTACTGAAAATAGAGTCACTCAGCGTTTAAACTTTATGGGCACTAAAGAATATCTTTTTAAATTTATGTAATATCTCAAGAGTTGGTCAACAAAATTTTCTTAGATTCATTATGAGCAGATCGATTAATTAACAATGTTTAAATTTAAATGCATCAAACACTAAGAAAATAAAACGAATCGTTTAAAATAAACGGTTGAAAACAGGTTTTAAAAAACTACTTAAAAAACGATGTACTTAAAACTATAAGCATATACAAAAAATATATAACTAACATAAATACAATTTACTTACAAAAGCATGCAACTAACCCAAAAATAATTTAAATCATCCATTGATAACGTTGTCATGGCAACAATCAGAACAGAATGCGCATGCGTGAATTTTCTTCGCCGGTTACGTAACGCAAATACGTGATTTTTTCTACGCCAGTTGGGGTAACGCTATGCGGATTAGAAATTTTTAATTTCCTTTATTCTGTTTTATTTTAATTCAAAAGTACTTCAGAATGAATCTGAAAGATTGATTCATTAACAATGTTTAATTTTAAATGCATCAAACATTAAGAAAATAAACAGAACCGATTGAAATAATCCGCCGAAAAATTTTAACCCTAGCCTCATTACTGTTGGGAGAAAAAAAAAACTGAAGCCTTTCTCGTTTGGCGCTGGGGATAATGGAAGATTTTTTTGGCGAAAAAGTTGGCGGTGGGGAAAAGGGAAGATTTTTTTGGCGAGAAAGTTAGTTTTTAATTAATAATTAAAATTCTAATTAAAAATTCAAAAAAAGAAACCCCAGGTGCACATTCCCAACCTGCAAGGTATACATGTACCAAATTTGGTAGCTGTATGTCAAACGGTCTGGCCTGTAGAGCGCCAACACACACACACACACACACACACACATTGAGCTTTATTATAAGTATAGATATCATGCCTTAATAATATGTAAATATGTAATTCATATAATTTATTAAATATAATTAGAAAAACATAATTTCCGATTTTTTTTTTCTACGACAGGATCTTCAAATCATTTTTAATAATTTCACACAAGAAAGCGATACTTACAGAAATATTATTTTCTGTAAAGTGAGTTATAGTTTGTTTCTGTAAGGCTCTGTATAATCACAGTCAGTTTTTGTATTTAATTGCAATTTGAATTTTTGTGTTGTAAAGACCAAAAGTGTTATGTTCAGATTGTTTCTTCAACTAATTTTCAAACAATAAAAATAGGCTTTTACTAGTGTAAGTGGAAATTACTTTTAATAATTACTAAAATGATTATTTTTTATAATTAATTATTATAAATATTATGGAATCTTTAAATCAATTTATTATCAATTTCACTATTTAATGAAGTCCATCACCTTACTTAATAAAAATGATATTAAATAAATCAAATATTAAATTCAGAAAATTTTAAGAAAATTGCATTCTGATCGAGAAAACATCGCACGCATATATCTAAGAATAAAATCTATTATTATTATTGCAAATGAAAATTAAATTAAATAGAAATATTTAAAAAGACTATTTTTTTTAATAAAAAGCACTGCTATGCTCTTAAAAAGTTATATTTCTATAATAAATCAGCTATCAAAATTCTTGCTTATCACTTTCATTGTTGTGGTAAATAAGTTTAATGGATTTTGCTGAAAATGAACCATTTTGTAAAATAACTGCATGCCATATTGATTATATTTATTTATAAAATTAATCAAGACTTCTGTTAAATGAAGGAATATTCTCCGAGCAATATAAGTTTTTTTTATATTATATATATTTATTTTCATCATCCGTATTTAATAATAATATATCCGTACTAACAATATAGCAGATTTTATGTAATAATTAATAAAATAATTTAAAAGTGTTGAGTATATTTAAAAATTTTATTTTAATAGCAATAACAGGTTGGTATAAAATGTTTTCGAAAAAATGATTTAATTCTTGCAGGTCAAAATTAAAGTTAGTCTTGAGGAATTATGATAGTTTGGATATTAATCTATTGATTCGGTTGCATAATATAATGCTATATTGCAGAATATTTTGAATTTATATCATGACACACTCTACTGGATTTTAATTTAGTTTTATTTAATTATATTTAGTTCCTATTTTAAAGCATCATGAGAACTATTTTCAGATTAATCTCATATTATAGAACCACTAGAATCGAGTGATGAGAAAGACACATGAGCTAGTAATCTCCTTTATCATGAAATTTTCCATCATAAAAAGTGGAATCGATAGACTGAAACATAGAAAGAAAAGACATATAATGACCAAGTTAGCCAGTTAGTCCTGAATTTTAAAAATATAAAACAGAAGAAAATGAATGAATGACGGAAAATCATATTAAGACTCCTTTAGTGCTAATAGTGTTACCATCCAATTTATACATTCTTATCTGATTTGATGTCTTACGAATACCGAAACAAATATTTATTTAACAATCGGTATTTCTAAAGCTAGTACTAATTGCATATTCGTTTTTAATTTATCATAATTAATTAATTCAAACCCGGAATTTATTAAAGAGGTATATCGAATAACGAGATTATATTTATAATCTAAAGATAACAAGATTATAATTAACCCTATGAGTCCAGACTCGCCACAAATCAGGCGTTTTCAGGCCCTTAGTTGAAATCTGAGAAGTTAAGTACCAAACAGCAGCTTATATGGAAGGTACGATTCTATTTTGTTTTCGTGCACAAAGAAGTGTCCCGGTTTAAAGCGTTGGGAATCTCAGACTATCAGGGTATAAGAATTTAATACTATTTTATTTATTTATTTATTGGAATTGGATTTAGTTATAATTATAAATGCATGTCAGACGATCATTTTGAATTGGTAGTCTCCTTTTATCATTTAAAACTAACATTTTTAACAGGTAAAATCTTATAACAGTTTAACAGAAAACTCATAAAAATTCCAGAATTCCTGGAATTCCATACAGGCTCCATTTAAAGAACATATACCTATCCTGGTACTCATAATATCACTAGTAACTTATAGGATAACGTACTGGAAAGTAATATTGAAATTTATAGAGCATAAAAAATTGCATTTCCTACCATATGCTTTGGATTAAAATCGCTAGTAAATGAATTTTCTAGTTTATTCAATAAATTTTATTTCTGACCAACTGACTCTATGAGGATTACTGGCTTTCTTTACTTTCACTTAAATCACTTTCTCATTAATTCAATTAACTTAATAACTTAAAGTTCATGATTTATTTCAAAGAAATATTTTAAAGTATGGAATTGTGACTGACATAAAAGTCATAATATTCTAATGACCTTGCAGCTGTTCTGATCAATTTGTATATGAAGCATCCCAATACATCAAATTCCATTACGTCAAAGCGCTGTTAAAAAATAATTGTCCAGATAATATATTTTCTAATTTAATTTTTGCAGTATTATAATTTCATTTTCTTATTCTTCATGCAGTTAAATATTTGACGGAGCTATGACAGTTGTTTGAGTTTTAGTTCAACGATGAAATGTATTGTTGAAAATTATGTAAAAAAATATTTTTAAAAATTGTCAAAATTCAGGAAAAATTTGTTCGATAGTTAGTATCAGTAAAAAGGCAACTTTTAAATTTTAAAAATGATATAAAATAACTTTTGGGCAATATATAGGTTTGGAAGATATAACGGACAAATGCCAAAATTTTGCTTTAATATTATTAAATAAAAATTCAACTCACCCTAAAATAACCAATCCGAGGTGCGCAATCCCACCTTATAAATGACTACATGTCTGACTTACAGAACGCCAACACCCACAGATAGACACACACACATTCTTTTTTATAAGTAATAGAGGTAAGCAGTTCAGAATCAAGCAGAATGAAGCCTATTTGCTGCTATATGAGAAAAACAATTAGTGAAGAAATCTTCTTTCAGAGCAAATGGAGTTAATTTAGTGACTTGTTATTTCCAAGCAGATAATAAAGCTTCTAGGCTTGTGATTCATTAAGTTCATATTTTGAGTGATAAATATATTAAAAAGTATGTTTTTCAAAAAAACTATTGAAACAATATTTTTCGAAAAGTTCGAATTCATGCACTGTTGATTTTCAATATGGCTTCAAAAATTTTACCATATTCCTAATATTTTACAGAGTAACGAAAGTTATAGGCAAATATTTTGTCTTGAAATAATTTTTTTTTAAAGAAAATGTCCTGTGTATAAAATAATAATATTTTTTTATTCGCATTAATAAACATAAAAAGGGGTTATTTTTGTTCATTTTTACAGAGATAAGAGCTCTTGTATAACGTATTCTCTAATAATTTGAATCCGTGTAAGGTGACGAAAAAAACTGATTATTTATATTAAAGCGTCATGAACTACCCCTCATATTCAATATTTTCACGTGAATTTTTAACAAACATAGGCGTTAAATGCAGCAAAAAAAAATCTTTTAGATGGGGCTCGTTTTTTTAAAGCTCCGGTCGAACATAAAGAAAGACATCGAACAATATGAATTCATTACAAAAAATTATATACAAACATGATTATTTTTTATATAATCTCCATTAAGATTCAGTCATTAGTCATCTCAATGAAACAAATTTCAACTCCTTGTTCGAAGAAATTTGTCCCAGAGATGTGAGATACGTCTTAGCGTACCTTTGAAATTCGTCAATGGTTTGACTCCTTGAATTCTCGTTTAAGAAAATATGGAAGAATGCCTAAATATTCATTCTCAAAAGTCGCAATTTTGGCATGGTGGTCGTCCAGATCTTTGCGTGGGATTCCTATCACCTCCGTTTCTTTCGAACACTTTGATCGCCTCATTAAACAAGATCATCTTTATGTAAGAGACAATCTTAAATGTTTGTTCATCTTCATGTGAAATGTGGATGAACAAGTCTTAGTACCGAGAGATATTAATCTCTTCCCTGAATTGAAGAACTGGTTAAAATGCCAAAATATTAATTTCAGACTAATGTTGAACATACAAGGAACATTAAGGCATATGTCACATCACTAGTTCTTCGAAGAGAAGATACGAATCCGCCTGAATCCTCTAAGCGATTTGCTGAAGAGTCACAAAGATTATACATATTGTTTGATGATAAATTCATTTCGTTCACCATTTTGGTTTATTTTATTGTGCATCAGAGTTAGAAAAAAATTATCCTTGTATGCTAATTGTATGAAGGAAAAGGAGCATTTTAATGATAGTTACAGATCAGATGCATATTCGAATTTGCATAAATTCATATATAATACGTCTATATTTCTTACGTCTCTATACGTGCTCTATTTCTTATTATGAAGAACGTATTTCTTTCTTTTTGATGATAAAATCCTTTTGTTCTCCATTTTGGTTTATTTTATGGTCAATCAGAGTCAAAAAGAAAAATATCCTTTTTTATGGCCAATCAGAGTTAAAAAGAAAAAGATCCTTGTGTATTAATTGTGGATCTGGCAATGTGGGGGAAAAGTAGCACCTTAATGATAGTTACAAATCATATGCATATTTGAATTTACATAAATTCGTCTAACTGTCTTCCCATTTGCACCATTTCTTATTTACGATTCTTATTTGTTATTCTTTCTCTATGCCACCCCCCCCCCCATTCCACAACGTTGTACGAAAGCCTCTTGTATTTAAAATCTGTTTTGGCAATGTTTCCGTACATAGGTCTATTTCCAATATTTGTATATAAAAGGGTCTAAAAATTCATTGCCCGAAAAGTGCAAACCAAAAATTTTTCTGAAAGGTTAGTAACGGTATATTCATAGACGCCTTATATATATATATATATATATATATATATATATATATATATATATATATATATATATATATATATATATATATATATATATATATATATATATATATATATATATATATATATATTGTAAAAATTTAGTTTTAATTATTATAAAAACTCTTGTAGAATGTACATTTAAACCTTTAATGGCTTTTTAATTGAAATCAACTATTATAGAGATATATAAATTAGCTATAAGAGTTTTATAGGTAAATATGTATTATTATTATTATTTAACAGTTGCTTTTATTTCAATTACATTAAACTCTCCATTATTAGCTAAATTCGACAGTGCATAACTCTGGAAAATATTTTCCCAACATAATATAAGAATGGCTGAAAAAGGGACATAAGTCAACGCATGAAAATGCCTTAGAATTTCTTATTTACAATAGGAAGTCTACAGATTAAATCATAACTTAATAAAGAATTATTTTCTCTGTTTACAAGTATTCGATTCACTTAAAAACATAAATAAAATAATTTTGATTGTTTGTTAATTAAACTAATATATATACATATATATATATATATATATATATATATATATATATATATATATATATATATATATATATATATATATATATATATATATATATTAATCAAAGCTTTTTGATTAAGATTTTGATCATAGAAAATAACACATAATTGAGAACTTAGTGTATTTGAATGTGGTAGAATTTAGATTAGACAAAAAGTAATATATATATATATATAATATATTATTTTCGAATAAATAATTGAAAAATTTAATTCACTTTTGTCATTTCATAAGAACCTTTTCTCTCCCTTACATATATTTGATCTGTTACTGAAAGTAGATGTAAGTTCCCCCCCCCCATTTCCAAAACATCATCCCCCTCCTTTTTTTTGAAATCCTGTTTAATCATTTTTACTTACTATTTATTAACTGAATCAATAATAATATTAAAACAGCTTAAACAAAATCCGCCAGTAATGCTGAGTCTTAGATAATTTTCTGCAGAATTTCTTTTATACTTTTTTCACATGCAAAATATCGAAACAGAATTCCCATTAATAATTTGAGAACGTATTTATAAAAATCGAATTAAATTACTTGGAAAAAAATGGGTAAGCCGAATTCGATTTAATTTTTTTTTCTTTATGTAATTTATCTTTTCTTCAATTTAATTCCTTCTCTTTGTCCTATGACTTTTTCAAAATCATTGAAAAAAAACCCTTAATCAACAGGTTTTGAATTATTGGATTCAACAGAAAATTTTAAGCAGCTTTTCTATGCATCAGTTTTCACAAACTCATCAGAATTTTTAAATTCTTTATTTTATTATTTCCCAAAACACTAACACAAAAAAGCTTTAAGCAAGCAGATGCGAAATACTAGTAAAATTTTGAAAAACTGAAATATGAACTAATATAAAAATATTTTGAATATCGGATGACACAATAGAAAATTCTAAACAACACTGCCAGTATTTTTTTTACAAGTATTTATTAATATTTTTGTTCGTTCATTTTTCCCCCTTTCAAATTCAGTAAATATTTTTTTTTATTTTTATTTTGTGAAGTTTTAAATGTCAATAAAATAATTAAGGCTTAAAGAATATAAAAGGGGAAAAGGGGGGGAGGATAGAAAAAAAAAGTTAATTTTATTTAATATAATTGAAAATGCTGAATGTACTTTTAGAATATCTGCTTTCATAAATATATCATATTCTCGATTGCAATTCTTTTTCGTATTTCATCAAAATTAATTGTAAATATAGCATAAATGAATTTCAAACAAAAAGAAAATTTCTCCAAACACGAACCCAGCTGAAAAAATAATAATTCAGGATTCTATTTACTTGTTTATAGCAATCACTAATATGGAAAGTTCTTAAATTATTTCCATGAATGTGTTTCAGAAGCTCATCATAATTCTCATTTCCTGACTGCATTAGAAAAAAAGATTTCATTTCATTTCTTAAAAATATTTTAGTTATTTAAAGGCAGAAAAAGTTCTCCATTTTCCAGCTGGTCTCCTATAAATAAGAAAAAATTTAAAAAAATAGAACTTCGATGCTTTACTTTACATTCCTTCCGACCTTCTTTCTCTCTTCACTTCGATTCGAAAGAAAAACGAAATCCGATCTCACAGCTACTTAAAGATGGCGAACGATCGCAATTACGTGTTAGAAAAGCCACGCCTTCACGTGACGCCGGAAGCCAATCACCTCATGTCGAAAACAGCAATCTTCGCTTCACGTGACAGCCACCTGTTGACAGCCAATTAAATAGTTTTTTTTAAATCTTCTGAATTTCTTTCTGATTTTTTTTTCTTTATCGGTGTTGTGTTGTACTTTTCTTCTTCTATTTCTTTTTTTTTTCCCTTTGTGTTCTGAAATACTCTACTAATTGCATGTCTGACGTTTTTCGTCTTGTATGTGTACTTGTCGTTTTCCAAAGTGGCAATTTGATGTTGTATATTGAGCTCTTTGAGAAATTTTTCGAAAGTTTTCTGGCTTAGTTTTATCCTTAAAGTTCGGAATTTGCAAGAAATGATTTTTTTTCCTGGCATTGTATTTAGTGATTGAATTTTATTTAAACACAAAACATAAAAGGGAGAGTAAAATCGTTTGCAAGTTTATTTTTTCATCTTGAATTTCCTCAGAAAATATGAGATTCCTTTGTTTAAATTATAGAAAACAAAATATAAGAAACATCACAAATCTTAACTGCATGGTGTCCTAAGTAACTTCGACGAGCGTATGTACTATATTGAAAGGAAAAATACATGAAAGAGTTTAGAATGTAGAATTTGAAAAAATTCGTTAAATAATTTTAAAAATATCCTTATTTAGCCTTAGTTTTATAAATATTAAAAGAGACTTAGACGCTTTTTCTTTTTTGTGCATAAATTGGTATGAATTATTTGATATGTATTTTCCTTGACCGAAAAATATAAATTCAACATATAGGAATAATTATATAAAATATTTTACTGATAGAATTTAATACATTGATGATTTCATAAAGGGCAGAAGAATTCTTTATGGTAGCTTTTAATAAAAAAAATCTAAAATATTTTACTGAATTAAAATCAGGCATTATCTTTAATTATTCATATATTTTTTTATTAAACTTAAAATGTATATGTAAAATATTACATACTGGCAGCACCCAGTATGCCCGTGGCATAACATCTAAGAAGAAAAATCAGCTTTAGACTTAAATCTAGCCTCTACCCTATATGACATGGGAATATCATGCTTCATCAAAAAGCTATTCAGAAATCATCAAAAATAACTGCAAAACAATGTTTTCTAACATATATTCAGAAATATTTAGGTCTAAGCTTTAATATAGAGTCATTTGGCGCCTTGCGAGGTTAGCAATTTTTCGGTTTATTTTACTTATTTCTGCACTAATTATTTTTTGGCTGCTCCAATGTCCAATTCTTGTGTACGGGAACACAGCGCAATGAAGTAGATCAGAAATACAATGAACTATAGGGATGAGTTTTGATGTATAATCTTTTCTCGAAAAAATTAGTTAGCTAGGTCCATATTAAATTCTGAGTTAAATCTGTCAATGGAAAAATTCTCTTGTTTATGAGCATGATCCTGCCGGCTAAATAACATGTAATATAATTTTGATTGAAGCAGATTGAAGACATTGACGAGACGTTCTATTTTTAATTTCGTTTTATTCTCTCTTTCATATCCATCTCGAGAAAGCAATTTATTTACAAGCAGACACAGCAAGGCATAAAAGCAGAAGTAAGAAAGGGCCGACACAAATGATCACTAGTCTTATATAACATGGAATTTCCGACCACGTGCCAATTCAATACACGTGGTGACCTTTGACACCTTTTCAAGGGCACCAAAGAGATCACTTTCATTTGATACGTAGTTCTGATGGCGCATTCTTTTTACAAAGGAATTAATTAAACCGAAAGTGGAATTGGATCAAGAAATAAGAGAATATTTTTTAGATGAAGTTACTATGGGCTAAATTATGATAAAGTCTTGGAAATCAATTAAATTGAAATTAGAATTAAAAAATAATTACACACACACACACACACACACACACATATATAAAGAAAGAGAGATGAATATATTTTTCGAATTAAAAATACCAATTTGTATCAAATTGTGGATAAAATCCATCAAAGGATAAAAAAAACCCATCTGTTTTATCTATCTTTTTGTACGGGCAAATGCAGATAAACAAGAGCTGAAATGAATAAAATTCGTTATTCAAATGCCTCATCAACGATCTGGTTTTCTACTAAGTTTTAAAACAAATTTGACAAAAGCAAGGTTTATTAATATGATCAGAACATAATAATCTGGAGGGACAGAATCCAGTATATAGTTTTTGCACCAAATTAAGGGGATTTAAGTCAATTTTTATAGTCTTTGTCTCTCTGAACATTGTCTATGAGATTGACAAAAGTCCGTTTTTTTTTCTTTGCGCATTATCAATTTCAAATTAACCGATTATCATCGAGAAGTAGTTTGTTTTAACTGAACATAAAATAAAAATGATATGAGCAACGGATTTAAACAATTATTTTAAAACTTACCTGTTGTTGTTTTATTTCAAATGTTTCTAAACTGCATTTTCATAATAATATCCGCTAATTCATCGGATTAAAGTTGAAACGTCGAACTGGGGAATCTCTTTTGCTTGTAAAAAGGCTTTTACTGTTGCAAACTACTGAAGAAAATACTTCAGCTAAATAAAATATATGTTATTAATAAAAACAAATATATCATTACATCTCTGCCACTCATATACTGGAAGAAAAGAAGAAATATCTGAAATATCATTTATTAAAAATATTCGAACAAAGCTAATAAGAAATGCGAATGAACTTTCAAACATGATGAAATCAATACAAATAGCCAAAAATAAGTCTATGCAAAAATTTCCAACATTAAAGTAACCTACAAAAAAATGGTAAAAGTTGAAAGAACCCACAGCGATAAACTAGCATCCAAAAACTAGAAAGTCCTTAGATCATGCCGTACCTTATTGCGTATTTTGCCGTCGCTTATTAATTATATATCAATCGTATTACAGAAATTGTCCTTCTATTTTTCTATTCATTCATTTCTACATCTTAAACTTTATTTACCTGTTTTAATCTCTCTACTAACTATGTTTTATATTTGATTAATTTTATTGCCATGTACACAGAGAAAAAATGATAAAGGATAGGAAAATTATAAATTCTTAATCCATACTCATCTTACTTTTATTAGTTGATATCACACTGAAAATAAAACAACATCTGATGACCATCAATTAGAAATTATTAAATTACCTTAGTTGATTAAAGCTGAATTTGAATTAAAGCATACTTTTCAACATAATTTTATTAAATTTTCATAAGAATGAATATTAATGTAATTAAGAAGTAAATTTTCATTGTCATTATATAGTTTTTGTTAGAAATTTATTTTTAACTTTTTTATCACAGAAATATTTTTAAAATAAAAAAAAATAATTAAAAAACAAGTGGGCTACTTTCATATTCCTTGTATCTACCTTGAAAAGTTGAAGGGAAAAAAATTGAAGGGAGTACATTCTTGCTACCTATGTAGTAAAAATATATAATCTTATTGTTCAATATTGAGCACAGCATATTGATCAATATTATACAATATTGTGGGATATTATATTATTCAATATTTAGCAATATTTTACAATATTGTGGGATATTATATTATTCAATATTCGGCAATATTATACAATATTGTGGGATATTATATTATTCAATATTTAGCAATATTTTACAATATTGTGGGATATTTTATTATTCAATATTCGGCAATATTATACAATATTGTGGGATATTATATTATTCAATATTTAGCAATATTTTACAATATTGTGGGATATTTTATTATTCAATATTCGGCAATATTATACAATATTGTGGGATATTATATTATTCAATATTTAGCAATATTATACAATATTGTGGGATATTTTATTATTCAATATTCGGCAATATTATAAAATATTGCGAATTTTGTTTTATATTAATCAATATTGCAAAATATATTTTTGCTACTAGAGTTTAAAATTTGCGTACGGATGATAATTCTTTTCTAAAATCTGTTTAGATGCTTTGGAAATACTTGATTTGTTGGATGGAAAAAAAAAAGGAATATGATTAATTAAGAACAGAAATTCATTTTTCTATAAATGGATCATAGGATGTTAACAGATGAATGATCGTTTATTGTAAAAAAATTGAGAACTGATGGAATATATTTTAATGTTGCTATAAATATTTATTTATTCGTATATTCAGGGGTATTTTTATCAGACTCTATTTTATTAATTCAGTATTTTCTTTTAATCCGCCATTGTGAGAAATTAAATTCATTACTTAGAACTATCTACTATCCTTGATTTAAACAGTTCACCTATATTTGATCCATTGGTTCAGATCTGCCAATAACAGTCCCTCCCCTGTTTACCGAAATAGTACCACCGAATAGTCAATAAAGTGGTTCACCATTACTCAAAGATCGTCCTCGATAGCAGTTCTAATTCACACACATCCATTCCGGGTTCTTAAGAAGTGACGGTTGGGGTTATAAGTCTGGTCCTCTACTTAATAGAAATTTATCGCCCCATTCATTATGGGCATGGCAACACACATGGACGCGCGACTGCGTTCTGCGTTTATACCAATATGTGTCGAGAATAATGACATCTATTTGTCGATGCCGCGTTCATGTCTGCCTCCGATATTCGTTCAATTTTAGTGGCGGAATGCTCAGCACCTTCGACAACTTAACTCGATTTGTAGGCAGGGAATGGAGCTGTTCAGTGAATAAGCGCGCTGTAACTGTCACTGATTGTGATTTATTGCGTTGAACAGATGTATATCGGCGGTGAGTAGTTGCTAGAATGGTAAAGATTTTTGAAATTAGTTGGTAAACATTACTTTACAAAATAATTTGTGAGACTATTTTGATATGTATCTGGAATTCATTATGGAAAATATGGTGCAAAATATTAAAATATTTCTTTTTTTTTTTTGTAATGTTAAAATTCTACTCTTAACTTTAAGACCTATCAAATGGTTTTTAAAAAAGTATAAATATATATTTTTAAGCTCTTCCTTCGTGTTATTCATAGAGTTTTCCATAAAATTCTCATCATATAGCATTTTACCATTTCAGCAGATTTCGCTTCTTGATGCTCATTTAAAATTCAGAGAAGTATATTTTATTTTCGGTAAATATTCCTTATTTGATAAACAAACTATACATGTAAAAAGTTTTACCAACAATTTTGAGAGCTGCTTAGGAATTGATTGAATAAGTATTCGGACAGGGACACTATTATAATGTGTGCGTGCGTGCAAGCGTGTGTGTGGGTGTAGGTGTGTAAGCGTGAGGGATTTATTCTATGAGAGCCTTTCTATTTAGATTTTTTTGTATATAAATACATCAGTTACTTTTCAAATTATCTAAAAGACAATACTTTCTGAAATTTTATTTAAAAAATATTCTTCGTAATCTTATTAGATTAAATACTATGATATCTCTATTCGACATAAAATGAGAAAAGAAACAAAGTGCCAAGGAATGTATTAAACCTTTTTATTGTTATAAAAATCAATAAAATTTAAAAATTACAAAATCCGACTCTTTATTTTTAAAGAGATAAACCTAACATCTTTTTAGATGCTTATATATATTTTAGAGTTCTTTGCTTGCGAGTGATCTATAAAGAAATTCTACACATTGCTTATTTTCAACGTAGAATTATTTTATTTCAACTCGCATGGATGATTCAATAATGGATCAAACAATATGCAGGATCTTCGCTTTTTATTGGAACTCACTAAATTAGATTTTCTCTTTAGAAATTTTTTTTTGAAATATTTTCACTAATATGCGGGAATTGTGTATACGATGTTTTACAGATTCTCTTACAGCGAAGTATTGTTAGCTGAAATGGTTTTATAAAAATTACACATCTTGTAAATGTAATAAAGTGCATCTGTAACTTAAATCCATTATATTTCCTTTTTCTATTCCATAGTTTAGATTTATGAAAGTTCCTTTATAAATAAATCCAATTCACTTCGTATTTTCTTGAACATTTCCAAAGTCCAATGTTTATCCGGTTTCAGCAGTGTATTACATAAAGTAATGGGTTAAATAGAATTTAAACCCACAACAAGATATGTTTTTGTCAAAGGGAAATTTCATAAAATGCTAAGATATTCCAAATAAAAAAGTATGCTAAAACTTACTGGTGTTAATTTATGCAAATTATGTATTCATAAAATAACTATTTTAACCAAACGTTTGATAACAGCCTTTATCGTCTGTAGTCCCACCCTTCCGAAAATTTGCTGAGGATTTTTTAATACTTAATTTGGTTTTCGGTGGTTTCAAGACAGCATGATTTTTTTCCTTTTTCACGGGGAAAATTTCTCTTTTTTATTTTCAATTATTATTTTAATTAAATTCATTTGTTAGTTTACATATTTTTTCAATTTGGTTTTTATCTCTTAATGAATTTTCAGCTCAGACTGTTATACTAATAGTATAACTACATTATTCAGTATAACTAGCCGCTTTTGATGATCAACTTATTTGTTCAGATTTTTGAATTTTAGGCTGTTAAGCGATTAATAGAGAATGCATTTATTTTTATTATTAATATATAAACGTGTTGTGTTCATTACTTGTTCTTTAAACGATTGCAAAGCATCATTTGAATTGAATCAGTTTACTGCAAATTAAACAGAGTATATGTCACGAAATAAAATCGGTAGTGAAAACCTTACTACGGAATTAAAGGTAGCAAAACACGCGATTGAATGTTTTAATGGATGAGATTGAATTCTATCATAACATTTCAAACATTTAATTAAAAAAATAACATTTAATTAAAAAATGTTATTTAAATTAAGGGGAAAGAAATTTTATATGGAAATTAAATTGATATCAATAAAAAGATAATACTTTGAGTTTTGAGATAATATAAAAAACCTTTTTTGTAAAATAATTGTTTTAAAAGATGTGAACATCAATTTTTAGGCAAATCATAGTGATTATATGATGATGGTTAAGTCTACTTTTGGGCTCGTTTAAACTTTTTATTTGAAATCTATTTCTTGATTTCTTTTATATCAATTTTTCTCTGAATGACTGTTTGATGACATTGCGAACCCTCTAGGTAACATTTCTAATAATATTTTGTAGCAGTATTAATTGAATTAATTAAATGAAGCGTTGAATTTAATTCAAGTGTAAAAACGTTCAATGAAACAGTCTGAGATTTGTAGGATGTTTTACTTGCATTTAACTGTTGCCATTCGATAATATGTAATGTCAATTGCTTTGATATCAATTTAAAAATTCGGATTCTATTCATAACGTCAGTCGAATTTCTCTGCAAATTTATGATTAATATTATAGAGATTTCCTATTAGAGATATAGGAAGGAGCTAATTTTCGAGTGTTTAAGATGCATAGTTGTTCTTATTCCAATTTTAAGAATGATAATATGAGGTTCATCTCTTCATTCACAACTCTAGAACACAAATAATTTCGCCACCTTCAGCGTTCTCATCAGTTTTAATACTCCACGCTGTTGTGCAAGTATAATTTAGCATAACACTTTATTTTGCAATAAGATGCCGTTAATCAAATTTGGTTATTTTATCATTAATAGGTTGGACGAATGGCGAGTCATCGATGGCGGCTTGTGTATTATTGAGTTTAAACACAAAATATGACAAACAGTTTCAATATCATTAAAATATTTGTTTTCAATACATTTCAATTATCACTAACAAGAAATGTTCATTTATTTCCTTATATCTATTTTTTTTAACCAAGAACAATATATTCCAGATTCTCGTAAAATTGAAGCATGTAGACATTTTTCTTACTAATAACTATTTAAAAAATTTACTTTTATTTCTTTAAAGTATATATATTTTTAAAATTCGCTTTATTTTCATTATTTTAGGGTAAATAAATTTTTGAATAAAATAATGAATATTAATATTTTTTAGGATTTTTTCCCCATAATTTAAAGGTGCTTAGCAGCATATGCAAAGGAGGGGGATAACCAGGTTCTATAAATTTTAGCAACCTTTTGCATATTTATTTCCCAAACAAAAGGATTAAAATGTGATTTAACACGTGAAAATATAGGAAATGTGACGGATTAGGATTATTATATTGATACCAGTATTTATGGTGTCTTTTTACAAGAAATGACCTTGCGAAACAAGATTCTTCAATATTTTACTTTTAAGAAGATTAAACTTAGCTGCATGAAACCTTTTCACAAGTAAAGTGATTTATTGAATCGAACGAAAGCATAAAATTCAAAATTGCCATAAAGAAGATATTATAAACGCTACATTTTATAAGAACCAAAATAACGTTAAGATAGCTGAACTGCAAATTTAGAAGGGAAATATTGATTGCAAAAATTTCCATTTTCATTATTTCTCTGTATTTTGCAAGAGTACATATATGGCATCTTTATAGCGTTCTTTTCTAGAACTCCAATATTTTAATAGAATATTTAAATGGATTCCTTTTATGTTGTCGTGATGAATATGAAGTATTCTGTCCCTTTTCATACATTCAACAATATTCTAACAATAATTCTTTGAAACCATTACTAATTTTTGTTTCAAGTTTTACGTGATTATGAGAATTTAGTTCATAAATTATCAAATTAACTAAGTGTTTTGGCATTTTTATTAATCTTTTGTTCTCTTAAACTTCATCTAAATTATTTAATATTGTTTTCTATTTACATTAAAATCATTTGTGCTCTAAGTATCATTAGAGAACTTCTAATGTAAAGTAATGTATCAATGTTTATCAAATCTTAGTACATTTAATTCATTTTATTCAAGTAATTTATTACATCATTTTTATTTATTTAATAAATAGATGAACACGTTTGTCGAAAAAAATCATTCTGGTTAAAAAAGCATTTTATAGACATACATTTGTCCAATCTTCTATTCGTGTCTATCTTTGCAAGGGATTTTAAGTAGTATCTAGGATATAAAGGGATATTTATTTTAAGTGGAATCTAGGATATCAAGCATATTTATTTTAAATGAAATCTAGGATATCAAACATATTTATTTTAAGTAGGATATCAAGCATATTTATTTTAAGTATAATCTAGGATACCAAGCATATTTATTTTAAATGGAATCTAGGATATCATTCATATTTATTTTAAGTAGAATCTAGGAATCTTCTATTCGAATCTATCTATAAAGTATTTTAAGTAGAATCTAGGAATCTTCTATTCGAATCTATCTATACGGGCTTTAAGTAGATTCTAGGAATTTTCTATTCGAATCTATCTATAAGGGATGTAAAGTAGAATCTAGGAATCTTCTATTCGAATCTATCTATACGGGATTTTAAGTAGATTTTAGGAAAACACTTTTCTCTTACAATTTGTCTTTCTCTTTTTCATTGTAATAGTAAAAACTCAGTAACAATAAATGTTTTCTATATTTTATCATTTTAATAATTAATAAATGTTTTCTTCTGACTTGGGCCGACTCTGCATGCCGCGGTAATGTAGGGACGCCAATTCCTAATCATAAATTAGAAAAATCCGCATACATTATATACATATACCGGCCAATGCCGAATCAGTTTGCGAAATCAGTTCTCTTGATGTTTCACACTTTATAGAAAAAGAAACTAAAAAGCAGACTAAAATTTTGTATTCCGCTGATAATTCTAAGAATTTTATGTTTTTTAATATGTAAACCATTGTGAAATAAATAATAAAATAGCATTATGATTGAATGTCTTAGTATCCTAATTAAATTTTTACAAACCTTTATCAAACGCGGAAAAAATTGAAACGAAAAATTATATAATTGCAGATATATTCTGTACAGTTCTCTTTCGCAAAATTTATAAAAGGTGTTCCAAAAATTAACGCAAGATTTGAATTTGTCACCATTCGTGCAATAAAGTGTTTATAACCGTATTAAAAAAAACATTTTACAGCTGATAGTTTAGGGTTAGTAAAAATGGAGCGTTACACGATAGAACAACATGTTAAGCAAGCTTTGAATTAAATAAAAAACACATCTTATTTTCTTTAAACTGTTGTATATTTGTTGAAGCGTAAAGTACACAGAATAGGATTATGTATTGAATAATACGTAGGAAAAATTACCTCCACGGCTTGGCTAGTACATACGTACTCTTTTATCGAAATTTCCCATGACCATTTTACATAAAAATGGCTGAATTTCTTTGATGCAGTTTTGAATTTCCACTTTCAGTGCATTCCTTTGACTTCAAATTACCTCATAAAAAGAAATCCAATGGTGTTAAATCCCACGAACTAGGGGGTCAAATTCTTGAATTGTGGGGGGCCATATTTTCATTATTTTTAAAATATTGTTCAACAATGAAAACAAATTGTTCTATCGTGTAACACTCCATTTTTACTAGGTCTGGACTATTAACTGTCAAAGGTTTTATTTTTAAATAAGGTTGACAACACTTTATTGTCCGAATGGTGGCAAATTCAAATCTTGCGTTAATTTTTGGAACATCTTTTATATGGATTTAGTTCTGAATATTATGAAAACGATTAGAAGGCTTGAAAAGTAACATTAATTACATCGATCGTTTATTTCTCGCTGTGAATTTGCTTTTTTTCATTGAAATAAGTCTTAAGTGACATGAAGCAAATATTTGTCATTTTATTACTCTTACCTCCATACGGTTTTCTTTTATCCTCTACATTTTAAATGTACATTTCATTGAAAACAATACGTGTGAATTTAGATCATTAAGAATTAAGCATATGTTCCAATATATGATATAAACAAGAAATGAAGGTGCCATAATATTTCACCGGGTTTCCAATTCTTTGCACTTGGTTCAGTTACAGATAATTAATATTGATCAATATGAGTGTTATTGAAATAAAAACTTTTGCATTTTGAAACTACATTTCTTTATGCAGTTAACCAGATTAACAATTTCTACAAAACTTTCGAGAGCATAAATATATTTGTAAACAAATATTTCAAAATAAATTAATAAAAGCGGATGATAAATAATAAAAATAAAAGAAATGTGATTTTTCAATATATTTTTTGGCATGTATATCTTTGAGTATTAAAATTGCAAGAAATTGAAAGTTATGAAGTGAAACTAAATGTTTTTATTTTGTTCACTTTCGATTGAAAAAAAATATAAAGCAGTGATAGAAATGGAAATAGTGGGAAAAAATTGTTTGTGAAAGAATTTTTCATAGATATAATATTGATTGAAAGCAAACAAAATAATATATTATAAATTTTTGTAACTAGATTTAATATATGGTCATACATTTAAAGCAATCAAATACATTTTAATATAAATTCAATTTTTGTGGTTTGATAGCTTACGAAATAATAAAAGAAACATTTCAAATAAAAATAGAATATGGCCATATGCTAGATTAAAAACATACTAGAAAGTAAGATAAAAATGCTTTGTAATCAAAATGACATATAGTCATATAGTAGTTTGAAAGCAAACAAAATATTATATTATAAATTTTTGTAATTAGATTAATATATGGTCATACATTTAAAGCAATCAAATACATTTTAATATAAATTCAATTTTTGTGGTTTGATAGCCTACGAAATAATAAAAGAAACATTTCAAATAAAAATAGAATATGACCATATGCTAGATTAAAAACATACTAGAAAGTAAGATAAAAATGCTTTGTAATCAAAATGACATACAGTCATATGGTAGTTTGAAAGCATACGAAATAATAAAATATGAAATATTTGTAATCAAAATAGAATATGAATCATAAAACTAAAATAATCAATTTTTCCTTATTTAATATAAGTTATCTTGTTGTAATTAATATCTTTCAAATTTTAGAATAAAAACAACCTAGAATTACTTTGAACTTATTTCTCTTTTTTTTTATTCCATAAAGAAAAACGAAAAATATAAAGCTAAATTGTTCGAAAACAGTTCCAACATTTCTTTTTCCAAGACGCCAAAAGATATTTTCCCTGCTCGACAAACACCCTTTAAGTAGAAGATATTTAAGTTAAAATGACACATTCCTGTACTTAAGAAAGAAGAATGTTATTGGGAAACACACGTTTTGGAATTACCAGGTACTAAAAATGTCAAGAAAAAGTAATGATGAACTAAACACTATGCAAAGAGGCTAGCAAAGAAACTCGAATATAAATGACGCGTGCTTTTTCTCTTTCCCTCCCCACTGAATGAAGGAGAGTTTAGGTGTTTTGAAGAGGCTATTAAGGCTTTCAAAAACGGAGAAATCGTGTTGCCACATCTACAGGTGTAATTCTGGATAATTTTAGCATAAACTGACGATCATCGGTTATTGAGGCATGTGTGGCAACAGAATGTTTGGAGTCTAGATCTTACTTGCAGAAACCATCAGTATAAGGCTTTTTCAGTAAAGTATTTTCTAAAGTTGAAAAATATGTACAAAAAGAATTTTTGAGTAGAAAAATGTTTGTGTTGGTATACAATTTTTGTTAGTTGGTATACAGTTTTTGTTGTTGTTGTTGTTATTTAGTTGGTATACACTTTCTTGAAAAGTCAATTATTTCGTTAAAATTATAGAAATTACTGTCACTTTAAAAATTTGTGACACTTATTGAATGTTCTTAAATGTGATTGTCAAATTATAATTTGATAATTTTTTGTTATATTTTGTTTCAACTCTTATATTTAAGGTTCAAATTTGTAACAGTCTTTTGCCTTACAGTTCCATTTTTCATGACTTTAATATACTAACTACTTCTAAAATTACTTCTTCCATTTATTTACGAAAACTACTTCTTCCATTTATTTACATATTTTTGTTGTTATCTATATGAAATATAAATGAAATTAAATTACAGCAATCTTACAGGGTTTTTTTTGTTGTTGTTGTTGCTGCTATTTTACTCTGTGTTCTTGTAAGTATTGAAAAGTAAACTATTTCGTTGAAATTATAGAAATTATTGTTAAATAAAATTTGTGCTACTTATTGAATGTTCTTAAATATGATTTTCAAACATTATAATTTGATATTTTTTTGTAACATTGTGTCTTAACTGTTATATTTAAGGATCAAATTTATAACAATCATTTGCCTTAGAGTTCCATTTTTCATCAAATCATAAATAAATGAAACTACACTACAGCAAAACTTTACTTTCATAATTATTTCGTTAAATTTCGTTAAGATCACCAACCAATATAAAGTTCATTTTTCTGAACCTTTAACAGTCAATTCTAGCTTTTACAGGAAGTTTGACAGACGTCTCTCATTCTTAGGTAATCCAACTTGCTCCACAAAACTATAAAATATTATCCACTATTGTACGCTATTACGAATATTGGTGGAATATTCATAGATAGTTTATTGCAAACATTATGTTATTACAAATTTTACTTATTTGTTATTCAAAAAGGGAAATAAAAATGGTTCATTTTATGATCTATTGTTGAACATTCAACAGAACTTTCAACTTTGTATTTTATGGAACCTTTACATTATTCAAAAAGAAAACAGAAATGGTTCATTTTATGAAATATTGTTGATTTTTGTGGCCGAAATACTTTATAAAACACAATGAATGAATAACACTATGATTACTTTGTACTTTACATTTTTACTTTAAAGAAACTTTACGTACTTTAACGAAATATTGACAGGGGAAATTAATTCTACCTATTTTTTTTCTTATCTTTCATTTTAAGTAAATTATTATAGATATATATTTAGTGGCCATCTGTTAGTAAAAGTTCCTAAATTTTTATTTCAGTTATGGTTAGATGCATTATTATAATTGCACAGGAAATACTACAGTAATATCAAGCGAGTGGCATATGCCTCATTGGATCTCATTTTGCTCACGTTATACGAGTCAAGTTCCTAGCTCCAACTTAATATTAGAATCCTTGCATTTATAACTTGTTGTAATACGTCACAGCATGTTACGAAAAAAACCCCGTTTAATTATAAATTAATTGATGAATATGTTTGAAATTAGTATGGGATTATTTAACAATTTTATACAAGTAAACGACATACCAAAACATCCAAGGTATTTAATTATTTGTCATTGCATAAACACTGAGGCTAGAACTGATGTTGAATTCTAAGTGGTGTCACGTGTATGGTATAACCCCTTACTTTGGAGGTATTGGAATGTAAATAACTCGGGACTACAACATTCTTTTATTTACTGGGGAAGTAAGACCTTTCTTGCTTATAAGGTAGCTTCTCATCCACGTTAACATGGTGTCTTTTACCTTGGAATAACTTCCCTTCCCAATGTCGCTTATTCCAACTCAAAAGACTTCCTGGAAAACTTTTAATCAAATTAAATGTAACTTTCAATCTACACCTGTTTTTTTAGATAAATAACATCTTTGAATAAGCAATATATTAGCTTCCTTACTGCAAATTTCTCAAAAATTTTCACTAAAATTTAATTTTATATACTTATTTGAAGCAGAAAAGACTTGAGAAAAACCTTAATTTTTTTTCAAGTTGGTATTGACAATGGAATTTCAATTACATGAATCGAATTACAATTATTATTTTTTTCATGAATGTGGCATTACCTCTGCATTGTCCTCTGAAAACAAACACGAGAAGAAAGAAACAATTAACTCGGAAAAACTATTCAATATATTTGTCGAAACCGTTTTACTCTGCAGGAAGAACAAAAACTCGAGTTTATTCTTGGATTTAAAAAAAATGAAAAAAGAAACATATGTTTCGGGCATTTTAAATTATTTAATGGTTTCTTTTCTTAAGCTCGATGATAAGCAGTATTATATCCAACATCCTTTTATTATAAAACCGTCTAAAAAATCTAATGAAGTTTCATTTTTTTTTCTTCATTTGAATCGGTTTCTTTTCTATTTACTGATGTGCTGAAATGTTCGAACAAATCTTGTCAGAAAAGACGGAAAAAAAGAAAAGAATTCAAAACAGAAGTTTTAAGATTTTGCTTTTTTTTTGTTCTTAATCTTCGGTATTTCATCTCAATTTAAATTCGTATTCGAATCATTCTGATTACTTACTACAAGAATTCAAATTGCTTCAACTCATTTTTTTATATGTTAGTGAACGATCCTCTTTTAAAGAAATGAAAGCAAAAAAAAAAAAAAAATCCAAGAACGAAAAAGCTTTAAAATAGTTCTTTAATTAAAATCAAACATACATACAAAAAAACTTTTTTAGAAAGACGAAAAACATCAAAAAACCGAACGTTGGTTAAATTATGGGAGATACTTTGTCTCCCATTTAAGCAGATGTTCGAAAAAGAAGAATTACAAAGCGGAAAAAAAAACTAAATAAATATCGTCTGATAAAAATCAAGATGGAGTACTACTCAACTCGATTCACACATCCAGCCATGCATAACTGTACCAGAGCGGCCAATGAAAATACAGAGGAGTCATTTAAAACATCGTCGCCTAATCAGAATCCATCGTTTGTGGATTTTATTATTTTTTGAGAACTAATTAATACCTTGTATTTTGGAAATACCGGATCATTAGAACAAGCACTTGCCGACGAAATCCCTTTCGCGAGGACCATCAAGGACTATTAATATTCATTTGGTGAGCGTATCGGGCCTTAATAAATTGCGATTTTCTCGGAACCGTCGACGTAGAAAATAAAGATTGGTTACGTCGGTGGTCGTGTTTAGCAGTAATTAAAACTCTTTGTCGAACAACCTAGACAAGGCGTTAGGGAATGCCGAAATTTAAATAGTCATGATGTATTTATTCTTGGCGATGGTAAGAAAGGCAACCGGGTGATGCCAGTTTTAGGTTTTGGCTATTAAATGTAAAAACATAATGTTTGTTCTTCATTAGATATCTTTTCTACGGCAATTTATGTCCAGATCTGCTTTCGCTTTATTACTTCTTTGGTGAAGTTTCTGTTCTAGTTAGAATTCGGAAATGACAGTAAATGTAAAACCAACTTACAAAAGATAGACTCATTTACTCGTAGTAAACGATAAACAAACCTGCAAGTTGTTCCAAGCTGGATATTAACTGAACTTTATTAGGGAACGCTCGTTTTCAGATAAACGCCTATTTTGGAGATTCTGGAGGGTTTTTTTTTTCATGGAAGTTAGCACATTCCAAAGCCAATGTTATATGAATTTATTTATATATTTATGAAATAAGTTAAGAACTCATATCAACATTTTTACTTTTTTGACATTAATATTTATGGCAATATTATATATATATATACTTACACACAGAGAGAGAGAGAAAGAGAGAGAAGAAACTTACATATGTCTTTGGATATTATTGTCAGCGAACCCGAGGAATGACAATTGGAGAAAACCGCTGCACAGTTACACCGCTAAAAATATGAATAAAAAAAGAGAACAAAAAAGCAATTTTGTGGATGTTTCTAGTTCAGAAAGAGGACTTCCTGTTTAGAGAATCGATACTTAAGAGTTTCTTTGGTAACAATTTAATGTAGTTAAAGTTACTATTATGGTGTCCCGAAAGTTAGTGGAAAAATCAATGGCATCTTCTTAAAAATTATATAAAAATTATACACACATATAATATATTCCATTAGTTGAAAAGTTATAAATTAGAATCTAAAGTTGTTATATGTGCATGCATCAAATAAATAAACTAAGTTTATAAATTTTCATCGAGATCTTCTTTAATCTATACCCTTTTACATCACCGAAGTTGTCAATTGTGTCAAATCATCAATGTAATGAGTATGCAATTGAACAAAGCATAAAATTAGCAAACAAATTAGAATAGGTCCCTAGAAAAATATTCAGTATGCTTGTTTGGATTACAATTAGGGACAAATTCAAACAGAGCTTTAAAGTAGATTTCAACCCAGACTTTTCCTACCACTGCTATTTAGTTTCTTTTCTTGATCTCTTCTCTTTTGGTGGATGATTTTGTTATCATTGATTCGTTGAATTATTGCTTATTAAATTACAATTTTGCGTTTAATACATTGCAAAATGATACATACGATTGATACAATGCATTTGATACATCCCAAGCCAGGTCAAATTTCACTTCAAAGGATATACTCAGATAGATTTTGAATATATATAAATATAAAAAAGCTAGAGTTAAAATAATTAAATATTAAATTTCTTTTCTAAAACATTTTATGCTTGTATTTGATGTGAACAAAGGATGCAACTACTTTTATAGGAAACCAGAGAAATAACCAATTTTGGAATTTTATATCCAAATATATTAAGGAATTTTTTTATCCTTTTAGAATTTTCTATCCAAAATTAAAATTGTTTCTATACATTTTTATTTTTACAAAACACATTATAAAATTTAAAAATGTTTTATATGATATTTCACATTGTTTTTCCGCGTGTTAAGCAAGGGCGAAGCGCAATTTAAGCAAAGGAGAAAGTAAGCAAAAACAATACTAATAAATCTGAAAACAGCACTGGGGGGGGGGGGTTCAAGGATGCATTTTCAAGTATTAGGTGAAACTATTTTTAAAACACGGGAGTTCATAATTTTAATCGCAAATATTTGCCGATTTTACAGATTATGCCATGAAATTATTTTCTGTATTTTTGTTTTGGTATAACATATTTTCTCCAATTTGGGCTGTCTTCTTTATCTTTTTGCGTTATTTTGGGTAACTTCCTTACTTCACCACTAAGGGCGCTGTAACCTGTTTCAATAAGTGCAGCATAGTGAATTTACTATAGGTTCAAGTTATTTCTCTGGGTTATACATAACGCCATTTTGAATTTAAAAGGCTTAAATATGTACAGATATGAATTATGTACAGATGTTATTTCGATCAGAATAAAGATATAATTTCAATAATTGCGCTTGTAATATTGAACAACAGTCACAAAAATCGTGGTTTGACTATCAAATTTTCCCTTATTCCTTACATTATTCTCTTTTTGTTTCCCATTCTCTAATAAGAATTTAGAATTTATGTGATGATTTGGAATACAATATTTCTTCCGATTAAAATGCTTTTCATGCATTTTTATGGACTTTACCATCATCTAAAAGTCTCATTTTGCTTTATTAATTAAATATGTTACTACCATAAGAATAAAATGTATTCAGTGTATTCTAACATTAGACGGACAAATTCAAACGACTGTTAGCAAACATCAAGAAGAGAATAATTCGAAATCACAATGAATATAGAATGACAATCAATAGAATGACAAAAAGGACAATAATAACTACAGGAAGAATTATTGATTAATTATTGCAAAATTTATTGGAAGAAGCATCTTTCAAATCATTACTCGGACTACAACAACATGAAGACAATTTCCAATTGCACTTGAAGATTCCAGTAATGCGTTTGATATCTGCCGCGGTTGTTGGGATTTCCACTGTACACTAACATGGAGATTATCTATCTCCCACATATGTGCATAATGTGTATTAGCAGTTCTTTTTGGTATTAAAATCTGTACGATTTTTCTCAATTTTCATCATTTCAACGCAGTTTGTGGGATCATGTTTTATTGCAATTTTTATCCCTCTTGATATCTACTAACAACCCTCTGAGTTTATCAGCACAGTATTAGAACCTTCTGTAGATGTAATTTTTCGAATACATTTTTGCTTATGTTCTGCTTGAAAAAAAAGTTATTATCGAAACAAATATCATTTTTAGACAATAAAACCTGGATAATTCTTTTAAAACCACCAGAATTTATAATATTCAATCCAAGAAATTTATAATATTCATAAAATCCCAGATCGATACATACAAACGAGAAAATTTAAGTTAATTTATAAGTATTCATAGATTCTTTTTTGTTTTGTTTCAGGACGTTTACCAGTGTTTTCTTTTCGTTATCACAGCTCTAACTTATTCATAATTACTACATCAAATGGTGTTGTTTTAAATCCCCATTCGTAATTTGACATAAAGAAGACTACTACTTTTACTTCTCTAAATGGCTTTTAGTACCTTATTTATTTGTGACATACAACAAGAGATGCTAAAATTGAAACAAAACCAAAAAATAGATATTGATCGCCGCAAGAAAAATTCTTTTGTATTAGATATTTTTTATTATAAACAGATTATCTCAAACTGTCAGGGATAACAAGTTGTACCGTATACTCTAAAACCTGAACTCGGGACATTATTAAGTATGAAGAAAGCTTTTTTCTCCTGAAAATGATCTAAGTTCTTTTTTTTTTGAAATACTATGATAAGCAACTAATGATCCTTTGTAAAAAGATTTCATCATTAACCTAGATTCAGATTCATCATAAGCATTTCAGAAAATGAAACGATTTTGCAAGTAAACACAGCAAATAGGATTTGAACGGTTTTTCATTTATAGAAAATAAAGTCATTCTGATCATATTTGATTCTCGATCATTTGATGAAGCATCGGGAAAAAAATCATGAAACCTTAATCAGAGCCGCAAACATGCCTACCAGACTTCAAAATCCCTATATATCTCTCGATCATCGAAACACCATCTAGTTAGTTCATCCCCCCCCTCCTACTATCCTCATATCAAACAGCTATTCACTTCTGAAAATGATCCATTGTTTGCAAAGGGGAAGGGATGAGGCAGGGAATGAAGACTCATAATGAAAACGTTGTTATCAGGCATCATCACACACAATCTTACTTCCCGAAATTCATAAAATCGCCACCCTGGATAGTTAAAAGCACGCTTGCCTACCACTCATAATAACCTCTCAACTTTAATCAGGAGTGTAAATAATCCGCGGCCAAAAGTGCCCGGGAACACATTCCGGCATAGTCCGGGTTAATTATGTTCCCGGACCATGGGGCTCCGGTGGCATATCAATCACAAGTCGATGCCATGCTACATTAGGTGCGAGAAACGAAAGGGCGGCGATTTAAAACTTCCCACCTCCATCGTTAAAATCTGCGCCCCTCTACTCATTAACTTATCCGATCATGCAAATGACTATTTTAAGCCGAGATCAGGTTTAATGACACGTTAAGGAGAAGGAGTTGCAACTTCTCTCTCTCTCTCTCTCTTTGCCTCCTCTTTTTTTGTTTCGAAGAGAGGAGGTATCAGGAGGAGGGTAAAAAAGGTAGTGGATTAACTCGTGAAGAAAATTGAGAGAATGTGTTAGGGAAAAAAAGACCTGTTGTGTTACCAACATAGGATGATATAAGGTCTCACGTCTTATTCTAAGAACCTTTATACAATTGAATTGTGGTCCATTTGTTCATATCTTTATATAATACTATTCTTGGAATTGACGTAATTATTCAGTCTTCGAACTGTTTATTGACCATAAATATACTGTACTAATCTGTTTACATTTCTTTAATGTAATGAGAGTTTGTTTTTAAATTCTTTATGCTCAAATTTAGAGGGGTTTTTTTTTTATATATGTCTTTGAATTCGATTTTTCAACATGGCTTGTATATTCTCTGAGAGACAAATGTCTGTCTTCCTCCATAAGATGATTCGTTGAAAAGACAATCAGCAGTTGTTCAAAATATTTTTCTTCTTTTCTTCAGAATGTTTGTTTTTCATATGTCGGTCATATTCGGAAGTTGAATCTGATAAGTCACCATAAGAAACAACATATAATACCTTATTTCATTAAAAAAAATGTTTAGTATTTGATCAGAATATCGTGTACCTCAATTCATGGTTTCTATCAGGAATATGATTTTGCCTTCTAAAATGTCTCTCTTATTGACTATATCATGCCAAATTGAGATTTAATGTCTCATTAGACATAAAGAATCACATTGCTTTCTCTATTTGACTCCCATATAAGGGATATTGGGTAAAGGTGGGACATAAAAAATAAGCAATGATTTAACTGGTTAAGAAAACTAGTAAGACTAGTTGTTTAAGAGAAAAATAAAATCTGGTGTCTTACTGACAATCACTGAATTACTGCCACATAAGGGATATTGGGTAGAAGTAGGACATAAGGAACAAGAAGTAAAGAAAGCTAGAAAGATTGGTTTCTTTAGAAGTCGATAATCTATGTCCTACAGGTTTTCAACTTAGAAAACAACATTATCAACAATTTACACATTTTTATAAAGTTTTTTTTATTTCTAATTATTGAAAAATCTCAAATTTCCTTTATTCTTGTCCCACATAAAGGCTCTGTTTTTTATATTCCAAAATTAAACGGTTTTTTATATTCCACACTTTGTCTTAAATTGAAGGATGAGAAACCATTGTATTAGTAAATGAACTCTGAAATCAGCATATTAAAAGAGGTTACAGTCTGTTTCACGGGTCTTGTTATCAATTGGCAATCAAGTTCATTATATTAGGCTCATTTGGCAGAGTACAATGTCCGATTTTCTGATTCATGATGGGCAATCATTCATGTCATCTTCATGATGATGAGGCAAATCGAAAGTTTTTATCAGATTATATCAATATATTTGATTAAACATTTTAAAAAGGAGATGACTGTAAGAAATGTGATCTCTTTTGATAAAAAAAATCAATTTTTGGAACATTTCTATTTGATTTGGATATTTTGGAAAACAAACTGAAGGATAAACAATCGAATATAATGCAATTTAAACAGTTGATAATAACACCATCGATGGATATATCCATCATATGGTCATATAAATCAAGCTGTTAAATGGATGTAATTGGATGTATGATTAAATATGCTCATAGATAATCGCTAGAATATAGGTGAAATATTATTTTGAAAGTCACTTCAGCACTACCAGCTCGTACATAATGCAGGTCAGTTATAAGTTATTTGTTGCTGTATGGAAAATATGCAAAAAAGAAAAAAAATCTACTGTTAAGAAATACTGCTTCAGTTTTGTTTGAAAATATGATAAATTACTGAGCTAAGTAGTTTTTCAACTGCGCATTTCAATTTTCTTATTTAATATCAAAAACATTGAAAGTAGTTCAAATTTAATAAATTAAAGACGCAGCTTTCTTTCTTTTATATATATATTATTTTAAGTACTGTATGTCGGTGTTTATTAGAGACTCGTTTCCTCATTCATTGAATGTTGATACATTGCCCAAAACCAACAATGTGAAAAAAGAAAAGAATTTTAGAGAGTACAGCTCTTGTACTGCATAAATTTCTTATATCAAGAAGATGCATTTAAATTAATTTCTAAATTAATTAATATTTTTAGAGTTTTCTTTTTTTACTAATATTTGCAACAATAATGAAATATGACGATAATCCACGATATTAAATGGTTATCAATTAACGATACAAATTAATATCATGCTTTTTTTTCTGAATTTCGAATTTTTTGCAATTTTTTTAATAATAGTTTTATACTGTTCTGATGATATTAAAACCATTTTCATTATTTCATTTAACACTTTTTTGTTTCATTTTTGAAACCTGAGAAGGAAATATTCTATTTATTATTTTCGCAGTTTACATTGAAATTAGGAAGTTAGAGCACCGCGAAAGTCAATGAACAAATCGAAACAATTTTTTACCTGCACAGAAATGCTTTTAACAGGATTATGATGTCTTGAGATTTAGATACATTAAAAGGGTTCATGTGATAATAAACAAAAAAGGCGCAAGGCTATTAAAACAACAATAAATTCTGAATATGTATTGTAGAGGAAATTATGAATAAGTTACACATGAGAAACTTAATTGCAATTAAATATTACTCATAATTCTGATGAAGCAGCTAGTCGCCAACAGAGGCTAATGGTTTCACATAAAGGGTACGAAATGTATTAATTTAAGTAATTGGTTTTGTCCGAAATTGGCATATTAGAATGAAATTTCGTTTTTCTTATCGATGCCTTTCGGCTTGCATATTTTTTCCTTTTGATTTACTTTTATTATTTTCCAATATACGGCAACAAATCATTTAAATGCCGGCGTCCTGGCATAGGGGTAGCGCATCTTCCCCGTGATCCGGACGTCCTGGGTTCGAGTCCCGGTTTGGGCATGGTTGTTCTTCCGTTGTTCTATCTGTGAGATGTGTGAATGTGCCCTCCTGTAAAAAGGGGTTGTGCAAGCGAATGAGTGATGCGTGAGTAGCAAAGTCGTACTCTTGGCCCTAGTTGGCGCCACTATAAAAAACAAGAGGCGCTCCCCCACCGGCTTAAAATCGCTGATAACAGCGGGCTTGTCCATGGCAAGTGCCATAAGAAAACAAACAAACAAAACAAACATTTAAATAAAAAAAATCTATTGATTCCAAAACTTCAATTTTCATGATATTTTACATGTTTAATATTTTTGCAACTATGTACCACTCTGAAACAGCCATTCAAAAAAGATATTATACCTTACCTTTGCATTAAAATCGTAGATACGTGTGAAATTTAGAACCAAATCCTTTAAATTAAAGTCAGACTGTCTGTCCTTTCATGCATGGAAATGAATGGAATAACCCAGCAGGCGAATAAAATGAGATAAATTAAATTTCATATACATGTAGATAAAATCGGCTTTTTAGATCTAAAATGAATACTTGATTCCCTTCAATCTATTATGAAGCTTCATAATAAATTGAATCGCATTGTATGCGCATATTAGAAAGTCAAAATGAAAATCCTTTCACTTATTCCATTTGTGTTTGTTCATTGTATGGTATGGTATGGTATTTTGAGATTTAGTGGTGTAAGAGCCAAATATGGCTATACTGCGCCAAACAAATGGTAAAAATATGTCAAGTACAATCCAGTCATACAATTTAAAATTAAAACTTTTTATGTGTTTGTTCATTGATTTCATCGGTGCGATTCTGTGATTTCATTTGCTTTACTTTAGTGGTTTCATTTTTGGCAGTTTAGTGATTTCATCTGTCCTTCTTCAGTGGTTTCATTTTTCTCATCTGCCTTTCACTAATGGTTTCATCTGCTGCATTGTCAGAGTGATGTCAGAAGCGAGTCAGATAAATTCAATTTGATATGCACGTGGATTAATTCGGTTTTCCAGACCTAAAATGCATATTTGATTCTCAGTAGTTTATTCTGAAGCTTCACAAAACAAGCCGCATTGTACACGCATACTATAAAGTCAAGATGGAAACTCTTCCACTTGTTCCATTTGTGTTTTTTTCATTGATTTCCTCTATGCGATTCTGTGATTTCATTTGCGTTACTTCAATGGTTTTAATTGTATTTGTTTAATGGTTTATCTAATCTCCTTCAGTATCTTCACTTGTTCAATACAGTGGTCTTATCAGTCTTCCATTAGTAGTTTCATCTGCCATATAGTCATAAAACAAGCCTCCATCTAGAATATCAAGATGAAAATATTTCCTCTTCTTCCATTTGTGTTAGTTCATTGATTTCGCCAGTGCGATTCAGTGTTTTCATTTGTGTTAATCATGTGTTAGTGGTTTCATCTGTCTTCCTTCAGCGGTTTCATTTGTGGCAAGTCAGTGGTTTCATCAGTCTTCCATTAGTGGTTTCACCTGCTGTATTTTCAGAGCGGTACCCGCTCAAATGTCATTCCAATCATTTGATTTCGATTCAAAATGTGAGTTTCATTCCAAAATAGGGATCACGTATTTTCAAAACATCATGTTAATTAAACAAATCAACTGATATGGGCAAATCAATTGACAGTTATCTTCGGAGTATTTCGATATATATACTTCCTTATTTAGATGTTTCATGGAGTAGAAATGAAATTTCCATTAAGGCATAATTTAAATATATTTAGTTTACTCACAATTTTTCCGCAATTCATAGAATTAGAAATAATCCCGTTCCATTACCTGCTAATCATTCAATCAAAACCAATCCCAAACAAATGACCCTGTCTTACGACTTATTTAATCCAGAATTCACCTTTCGGAGCCATTTGACGAATCAGTTTTAACACGGAACATCTAGCTTCAAAATCTCAGCTCGTCCAGGAGGATTTTTCTGTCGTGTTCTCCAGAGTCCCATACTGGATCGATGGTCCTGGATTAAATGGCATTAAGCCATCACGAAATGCACATCGGAATTTTATTCCTCCAGACAGCTACCGAAAGATGCGAAAGGGGTCAAAAGTAACTAATTATTCTCACTCGACGAGCGGATTTTCGATGCTGATTTCGATATAATTAATCGATGAAAAGTTGTCGAAGGGAGCATTTTATGTTCCTGCCGATGCGAGGGAATTTATGGGTTTAAGATGTACGAAGACCAATCAAGTTAATGGGAAAACAGTGCCCTGGTGTGTAATTAGCATTTCAAGGAAAGACGCCTTTTAGTACTGCTGTGAGTTGCGATATGACGAAAGGAAGTTTTTTGGAATTCTTTCTGGCATGTTAAGTTCGGATTGACGTGACATTTAAGCCTCATTTTATTTGAGATAGCGTTCAAAACTTTTATCTAAGTTGAAAGGAAGTGTCTCGAGAGTTATTTTGGGATATCGACAAAAATCTAAAGAAATACAGTTACTTTCAAATCAAATATATTGAGAAATAATAAAAAGAGTTTTTACTTTTTCGTATACTTAGTATAAAGAAAGTATAGTAATCATCGAAAACTTTAAACTTAAGATTTCGGCGAAATATTCTCATTTTAGACCTCGCCGAGTTCGACAGATGCATTTTTCGAAAATTTCTGTCTTTCTGTGTTAAAGATAATTCAAATTGTAAGTAAAATCTGCTCAGAGAAAGTCCGTCTACCAGCTTGTTCGCGTATAAAATAATACTATAATTACAAAACTAAGAGAGCTAGATAGATAAAATTCGGTACACAGATTTACCATCTACATAGTAGACACTTGTCGAATTAAGAGCCAAATCAAACTGCGGGTTGACAGTCAGCAGGTCTGTACTTTCAGAAACACGATAATTAAAAACGTAATGACTTGAACATTATCAAATTTGGTATTATTTGTGGTTACAAGTGTAGTTCGGCGTCAAATTCTTGTTTCAGTCAGTTGGGAAAAAAGTGTCTAAAATACAAATTTGATGTTCAGATACTATTAATCGCATGCCAGAGATTAATCGCCAAAACTCCCGCCAAGGAAAATACTATAGATTCAGTAAAAATGCTAAATTCACGCCAAAGGTTCGTTAATATTTTATAACTATTGCACTTGTCATACTCTGGCATGACAAGTTTATTAGAGAGTATGCAAGAAAGCATTGGAAAGACCACTCAAGCTGGGGTTTTCTTTCGTTTTTTGTATTTTTTCTTTACATTTTTAACTTTCTCGATTTCGACGTATACAAAGAGAAAATATTGTAGTCATCTAGAATTTGGCGCATCTTTGCGTTTCAGACGTCCTTGAATCAGCAAGACACTATGTCTATCTGTCTGTGAACATAACTCAAAAGCGCTTTGAGCTAGATGGATGACATTTGGTATATAGTTTTTACACCAAATTTGGAGATTTCTATGAAATTTTTGAACGAGTTAGAAGAAATCTATCTCCCACGTTGTCTTAATAATATATCACAATAACCACAAAATGAAAAGAGAAAATTGGATAAACTTTTATAGATCGATTTAATATATAAGCGAAGATATCTTTCAAATTTAGTAGCTATTCACTGTTGGTCTGTAGTTTTAGAAGACTGAAAATATGACAATTTAAAACGCAATGACATGAGTATATAAAATTTGATGATTGTGTAAGAATTTGATGATTGTACTCAATGAATTTCCTTTCTAATTTATTCTGAATCACAAATTAAACTGAAATTTAATTGACATAAATACCGTAATAAATCAAATGTAAAATTCAGAAGCAAAAATGACATTCAAAGATTCCAAGATATTTAGAATATAGATTAATAAATTATTTTTATAACAGAGCGCCTTGTGCTCATAATTTGAGCATGTTTTTAATATCAAGAAAATTTACGAATTTTTCAACATTGCTAAAAATTTCTCATGAAATGTTAATAGAAATTCAGTTTTTCGGAAAATGATTCATATGAATCATTAATGAGATGAATGAATTTAGAAGGAAACATAAGAAATGTTAGTGCTCTTTAAGCACGAAGAAAATTTATGATCCATTTCTTAGCCGCGTTTTCTTGGACTTACTCCAAACACAGATGCTGTGGGTAAAATATTTTATATCGGATATGGGATGAAAACCCACTTTTTATCGAAGTAGTTTGCTTATACAAGATATCATCGTTTCAAAGGATAACATAGAAGAAAAATACCACAAAAGGAGCCAAATTTTACGGTGCAAAGCTTTATGTTTCAGCATTCGTCTCTTTCGAGAATCTTCACTGCAATAATTCCACTTAATAAATCATAATTCTAAATTATATCAAATACTTTGTGTAATTTTAATTTGAGAACTTTCCATGTGCGTGCTGGTCCTTTAATTTAATTTAACACATCTCCTGGTAGACAATTGCGCAATTTCCTATTTACACTGGTAGTAATACTATAGTAGACTGAACTTGATAACCGGAGGGAATAATCTATTACTTTTAGAATAAAATTTCATACAGTAACTTAAATATTTTTTAAGAATAGTTAATGGGTGATCCTTCCTGAATAATAATTAATATACATCTTATAGAACCTACGGAGCATTTTTTGAATAAAAATTTCTGAAAATTAAGTATATTACTCCCGAAAAAGTGCTACAATTTTCTGAGAACTTAATTACATTTATAAAAATTTAGTAGCAAGAAATGTCCAATAAAAGTTTTAAGATTTCTCCATTACATTCTACAGCATTCAGAATTCGAACAACATTATGGAAATATTGTAAAATATTTTGTATTAATGGAGGGGGGGACTATTAGTTGATATTAAAGGATCCTATAGTTTAAAGGTAGTAAAGAAATAGAATAATCATTGTGCATTGTCATCGTATATACTTCGTATGTTTCCATATCGGAAAATTGCTTTAATATAATTTTATGATATTTAGCACTGCATTGATCTGTATAATTATATTTATTTATTTATTTTCATTCATGTTAGAAGTGGTTTCTGTATATCAATGCAATTATTATGAGTCAGGTTGAGGTTCCGTTTGATCATGTGCTCTGGAATGTTGCCAGTCCTGACATCCTATAAATACGCTACTGAAGATGTTATAAACCTAATAAATCTTTTTTCCGCCTAGTTGTTCAGTGTTTAAATTAAATTTTTCTTCACTGTTTTGATTAAGACAAAACTATCTAGTTCTGTCTTTATTGCTATTCTCTGAAGAATGGTGAAGCTACAAATTACACACAATTACTTATTTTCCTTAAAATGAACTCTCTCTTTTCGAAGCCGACTTTTGCTAAATGCCGACTAACATCTTTTTGTTTTATTTTCCACTATTATTATCTCTATTTTAATGGAAATGAAAATAAGAGAAGTAATATTTTATAAATTTTCCAATTAAAAAGATCTCCAAATAAAAATCAATTCAAATTTTTAGGATTCTTTTTTTTACAAAACAGAAATCTGCTTTTTAAAAACACATTACTTATACTCAATGTATATAATCTAAAGCTATTTTCTGTCTCTTAGTAGCAACAATTTTACCCACTTCTTAAAAGATATATTTTTTCATTTTAATAAATTTGGTCTGATATTTAGTTAATTTATTTTTCTGGTAACTTATTAATAAAAAAATTTCATCTTTCTGACGTTTATCTGCGTTTAAGAATTTTAGTTATTTAAGGATTTGTCCCTTAACTTACCAAACCTCTTATATAATTCAAACAAACGTATTGTGTTCTGTATTTCCAAAAGTTTTCGATTTTTGGCTCTTCCAAAAATACTGTGATATTAGATTTATTAGATCTAATCCAAAAGAGAAGCCAAGTAAAATGTAAGAAATGCATAAATAATAATAGGCAGTAGATAGTAGTTACTTACTACTTAGCTACGTAATAGTTTTCCTGCGCAGTATTCTATAGTTTTAGTCCGTTTTTAGCTTTATTCCTCAGTTTTGAATCCTGTCGTGCGCTTTTACCATATTTTGTACTCAATTCTTGAGGATTTCGATATTTGTTTCTTCGGGATATTTAATGGCAAGTAAGTCGTATTAGGTATTCGAGGGTGTTCGAATACCTAATACGACTTACAAAGCGAACACCCTTCGAATACCTTAGGTATTCGAGGGTGTTCGCTTTGTTTTCACATCTAAGGCGTCCGACATTTATGTTCAGAAAATTTGGTGACTTTAATTCAAGAGCGTAAGTTATCGATCCAAGTTCTTAATTCCATGAACTTTCCAAAACTTTATAATATTTACTATAAACAAAAAATGTCATTCTATTATACATATAACTATAGTGGCAAAAATGAAAAGTTATCTTGCTGATTTGAAACTGATAGTAATATAAGTTTTTAATATATTGCCATATTCTAAATATAATGTAATAATAAGCTAAAAGAGTTATTAAAAGAATATTGCTTGGTTGGAATTTTGCAATGTCGAGGCTGTAATAAATATGAATATGATGAAGCACGTTTTCTTCCTACTTGTGTGAAGAATGTTGTTTGAGAATTTGATTTTATGAAGCAACGAAATGCAGCCAGATTTGGCAAATTGCATTCAAAGCTGTCTTCTAATTTGTGAAAAAAAAAGAAACATTTGATCTAAGGCAATTCTGATATCATACACGCCATTTTGTCATAATCAAGTTATAATATAGAAAACATCATAGATTTTCAATATCAAAACATAAAACATATATAAATGTTTCAGAATTTTAAAGTTTCAACCGGTTTTTACCTTTCCTTGCCAGCAGTTTATTACTTTTGGAATTGAATTACTTTTTGGATTTAGTGAATTTAAAATATCAAGCATATTTTCGAGGGTAAGGATAATACAACGATCATGTTCTATTACACCCTGGTTAATAAAAACAATAATTTTACGTTTTATTAATTAATGATTTCTAAACGTTTGAATTATTTTTAGAAATTTGTTATAAACTATTAAAGTTGTTGCTATTTAATAATAGTACATATATTGATGGAAACAAAATAATTGCACAAAACTTATTACAACATAAATTTTAACTTAATATTAATATTTAATATAATTCAACTACAACATTTTCCCAATAAAAAATAACGACTATTTTTTCTTTTAATAATTTAAATTTTGTACGCTGCAACAGCAAACCATAACAAGCATCTTTGAGAATATCTTTCAAAATAGAGATCATATAGTATTGTGATGTCTAACAAGTTCTGTCAAATTAGCAAGACTTGCGTGGCGCCATCTATCGACATTTGAATCAGAATCTGTCTCTATCTGGAATCGGTGTCTCTTTAGTCAATTCGATCGACAAAAGTTAAAATAAAATCGAATTTCTTCCTCTGGTATACTCTCCGTGTCCCTTTCTCTAACTGGTGATCTCGGTGAATTTGGTATTCAACACGGAACTTACATTCATGAGGTGCGGGGCAGTAACTCTTGCTTTCACTTCACTAACTCTTTCCAAGTTTGGGGGATTTTTATTCAAACAGGGGAGCCGGATTTCTTTATCCTGCTCGTCTCCGGTTTATTCCACCCCAATAAATAAAAAGGGAGTCAGAAATCAGACCGGAGAAAAGGAGAAGGAATAAGAGAGTGAGGGTCGATTTTATTGGTCAACAAATAGTGTGCCTGTTTATCAGGTTTCCACGCAAGGGACTTTAAATGTTATGAGGTGTTGAGCTATGTCCCCTTAGATCGATAGATTTAAACTGATGTTTTATAGATAATTTGGTGATTCTAGTTCATTATTATTGCCAATATATATTTAATTAAGATAATAAATTCTTATCATGAAGTATCATCATAACATCAATTTTACACACCTTGATGTCCTTGGGGACCTCCAGAAAAGCAATCCTTATTAGTACAAGGGATCTTATCTTATTAGTAAGGTATGGCTTCCAAAATGAGTATTTTAAGCTAAAGTTATTCTTTTTAAAATGACAAGCTAAATTCATCTTTCACCATAACTGATCAGATTTTAAATTTCAGATAGGATATTAATATCATTTTAAAGAGTTTCAAAAAATCGATTTCAATAATTCATTAGGACATTACCTTACATTTAACTATAATCACTCACTGAGCTACAGAATAAACCATGTATCAGTAAGAATTAGATTTCAAAAATGTGGGAATATTTACTGCTGTTCAAGAAAAAGCGAAACAATGGAATAACTAATAGAGGCGAAAAAATGTAACGTAGATTCAGGCCCCTTGACCGAAACATCACAGCACGATATTGTTTTAAGCATCATTCGTTTATCTTTATTTTTTGTTTCAATTTTCCTCCTAATTACACAGCTGACATTACTCTAGATAACATATTTCGCAAAAAATGTATTTAATTGCATCTTAATGCGAACAAGTAAAAATCCAGCAACTAAAATAATGAAAAGTACAGTTGTAAAATGTACTTAGGAAACTTTAAAAATCTCGTTAAATTGGAGAAAAACAAACTGTTATGAAAATAAAATTGGTATCACTCATAAGCTAATTATTTGACTTTTATATTGGGAGAAAATTGTTTTAGTACGAGAATGCCCTTCTGTTTTAGTTATTGAGAAAAAAAAATCAAAAGACTGATTTATTTTTATTTAAAACTTAATTAATAATTTGTAAAAACATTTTATAGGGAGGGTTTTTATTATAAAATTATTTACATGCAAAATTCTGTAGCTGAACCAAAAGTGAATTCTTTGATGAATTTGATGAATGAACTAAGAAAGAAATTCTTCAACATATACACCATATGTTGAACATTTTTTTTAAATTTTCTGTCATTCAAAATGTACAAAAGGCACATAATGTTATCGTCAACAAATTGAAACTCGCGATTTTAACAAACCTTCAAGTTTCAGACCACACTGAATAAGAAAAATGCATTTTTAGAATCATATCTGTTTGCCTGTGAATACGATAACTCATAAATAATGAGTTAACTCATACGATAACTCATGATGAGTTATGAATTTATGGAAATTTAATAAGAGGATTTTAAAGATCAACTTTACAGATTTCTCACAAATTTTGAACAAAATCCATTCAAAGAAACTCTTGTGTCCGACTGTCTGAATATGAGTTAATATGATATCTACGAAATAGAGGAAGATTTTAGGAAATGTTATTAAAGTTTAGTGCACAAATTTAACATCTAAAGTGTAGATATCTGTCTGGCACCAAATCCGTCATGGGGTTGACCATCGGTTGGTCTGTATTTTCATGAGCATGTAAAAGTGATAAGTTCAGTGACTTAAATATGCAATATTCAATATGTAATTTTGTGACTACTACTGCTATTCTAGAACAATTTTTTAATTTTTCAAAAAAATGGGTCTTCGAATACACATTCAATTTTCTGATACTTTGATTAACCGTATCCAGCTATTAATTGCCAAAGATCGCACTCTAATGCTGATCGGTTTTTTCGGCAAATTTATAACTATTAACTAACCTATTTGTAACTATTGTTTGCCGATGACATTCTGTTAATGATACACAAACACATTTAATTGTGAGAATGTGAGAAAATTTCCGGGTGAAACACTTCCGTTAGATCGTTATGTGAGTCGTACTACGCATTTCATAATTTGCGCTACTATACCAGCCTCTAAATATTATCTTGTTAAAAAATAATTAGGAGTTTATCAAATTGAGTCACACAAAGTTCATAAAGATATATATATTTTTTGTATTTCTTACTTATTTTTACCTTATTTTAAATGAAAAACTACAAAGACTTGCAATCTGTATATAAAACTTTTCTTTATTTGTTGCAAAGTTTAATAAAGTTACAGATAGTAAATCTTTGTAATTCCATTATGCCTCCGCTCATTAACCAATTATGTGTCATTAACTACAGGAATTAAATAAAAATAGCAAAAAAAGGAATTGTTAATCAGTTTTCAAACACCAGACTTAAAATGGCTTTCAAAATTAGAATTCCTTATTATGAACTGACAAAACCTGGGCGAATCCACAGTTCATTTCTGAAGGCGAACCCCATCTCTTTATCTTTAAGCCCAGCACGCGGAGCCTGATAAGGATCCAGGGCCGAAGACTATTAGTTTTCGTCGGCTGTAAATGGGAAATGCTCGCGAAATGGTCCAATCTCGCAAGATTCGTTCTAAACCAATGGCAGACGGAATTCGCCGGATAGGTCCGGGAGAAGCCGTTCCGGGAGTTATATTGGGTATTGTTTCTATCGGGCTTGTGTCAGGGTAGGACTGCATCAAATGTTATTGCGTGTCGCTGGTCGGATGATTTTATTGAGCGCCTTTAGAACATCGTTTTACGATTTTCGAGTAATGTTTGGTGGATAAGGACGCGTTGTTTTCGAAATTCCAGGATTCGCGTTCCTGGCTTGAATTATTTCACTGACTGTCTTCGGTTCCGGCAACATTTGGGTGGTACAGTTGTCAGAATAAAGTAAGGATATCTAATCTGAATATATATACATAGATAGATAGGATATAAAAAGAATTTGAAACTATGACAAATATTCCTTTCATTTGTTTGATTTTGTTATGTTTGGTGTTTGGAGAAGTAAGAGGCTGCAATTTAGCCAATCTCTAGGCTTGAAATAAAGAAATAATTCCCTTAAAGTGTGTCGATTAGGGATTGCAATACCGGACCAAAATTTCAATACCGGTATTCGGTTTTTTTTAGATCTTAATACCGGGATACCGGTTTTAATACCGGTATTAGAAATTTTAGAAAAAGAAAGAAAACAAGGTGTTTCTTTGTTTTATTTGCCAGTTTTATAAGAGAGTGTAATATCACAAAAAATAATATGGAACTTATAAATTATAACAGTATATAAAGAATCACAAAAAAGTAAAGGGACAACTTATTTATTTAAATCACAAAAAAAGTGTAAATATCACTATTCAGTCTGTGATACTATTACAAATTTTTGAAATGTGATCTTAAAAAACATAATGCATCAGTTGTACTGTCATTAAAGCAGAAAAGTAATTTTGTGTAAAAATTACCAGCTGTCGAAACCACTATTTTGGCATCTACGTCTACGTTCTTCAGATAGTGATTTGTGCTGTTTTTTCATGATTGCAACATGAAATTTATTGTTGCATTAGCTGTTAATAAATTAAAATCTCTCCCACATAATGCCTCTATAGTCAGTTTTATTGGAAGTAGAGCTGATATAGTTCTGGATATTAAGACGAATTCACTGTCTGAAAAAATTAATTTGCAAGTTTAAGTCGATTATTGCTTTTTGGATTGGATTTCTAAATTTCAAAAACCGTTCCATCATTAGGAGTGAACTGTTCCAACGTGTCTTAGAATATATTATTAACATATATTCTGTTTTATTTTCAGTCAGTATATATTTTTTAATATGGAGTTTTTTGTGGGGGAAAGTTTAAATATCTTAACAATTTTTCGAACTTTATAAATTATAGGAAGCAATTCTTGATGGGTTAATATTTCATCCTCATTAGCAATATCTTCTTCCACAATTACATTGTCATTATCTTCATTGTCAATATCACTCTCACTCTTACTCTCTTCAATGTCGGAATCCGAAGTTTCTATATCCACAATATTTGGAATCTTCTGTTCTTTATTT